>NC_080672.1:116231937-116874222 GCF_030247195.1 Topomyia yanbarensis
GGAGTATTTTTGGAATCATCAAGTTGACAATTTGCAACATTCTTTGAAAATATTGTTGAACTTTTATGAATGAAGGCACGCAAACGAGCGTTTGACCGTCGTCCTACTACCAGCATTAGAGAAGTAGCAGATCAGCATTTTTCGCATTTTTCGCTACATGGCCTGTACCAAACAAACCGCTCGTAAGTCCACCGGAGGAAAGGCTCCCCGCAAGCAGTTGGCAACAACTCCCTGGCAACCCTATACCATCATATGGAGTTTGACAGCGACCGACATATATGGGGCGTTATAGCTATAAAGCCCCAAACAAAGAATTATGTTCGGCACTATGCTCGATATTCAAGCATTTCACACGACGTTTTGCATCTTGTGGGATGATTTAATAATTTAATTTAATCGACATTTTGTAACTAAATACAGCTTCTAATCATTCGGCTCAAAATCAATGTTTTGCCTTTCATGGCAGTGATGCTGGCTGTACAGAGACGTCGTCCTTGACAGGGGCTGGTTGGCAACGAAGGCCATGTAAAAGTGCCCCAGTCACGGTTAGCGTTAAGAAGCCTCATCGCTACCGAACAGAAACAGTCGCCCTGCGAAAAATTCACAGCTATCAGAAATCGAGCGGGCCTAAATTGTGACCCAAAATAAACCACAAACCAACAAGTTGTTTTCAGGACCAGCCAATTATAAAGTATTATTATTATAAATGAAATTTTCCATTGCCTTAAAACCTCCCACCCCCTTTCCACCCGGCTTGAATAACTATCAATCTTGATGATGCTGTGCGGCGGGGGCACTAGTTTTTATTATAGTGGAAAATTTAGGTTTACGCGTTTTTCCCTAAAGTTTTTTAGCTGTGCTGTTTTCAAGGAAGTTGTAGTTGAATTCAAAATAAAATAGTTTATTTCTGTTGTCAGAGATGGACCTTCCAACGAAAACTAGTCTGGCTCGCTTGGAATCGAATTGTATGGACCAACCACTGCTTTCACAAAATCTGTTATTTTCAGTAATTGAACATTCTACACAACTAGTCACAACTATTTTCAATCAGCGCAAAAATCGAAGATATTCATTCAGTACAATAGCAGATTTTCACTTTTAGAAAAACAGGCAACATTCTGGCCGAAAATTTTGAAACGGAGCACCTATATCGAAATGTTAGAAAACGTTCGATTTTTGTAAATTGAATCATTACACTAACCTGTCTACAAATCACACAAATAACTTTTTTATTTTGTGCCATTCTCGTGAAAGCGACGATATTGTTCACAAGTGGCTCACTTACCATCCAACGCTCTTGGCAAGCCACTTTCTGATGCTTGTAATAAAATTTCAATTCGATTCTTTGTCGATAAATTGATGGCCCTGAAAAGGGCCTTTTCTTTGGGCAGTTTTCGAAATTTACTTGGTGCTGGTGTATATGGTAACAGTTTTGGTGCCATCGAAGACGGCGTGCTTGGCCAACTCTTCTGACAGCAGCAAATGGACGGTGGTTCGAATTTTGCGGGAAATGCTGCAAACGAACTGCTGCATGCTGATGCTGCAAACGAACTGATCGTGAACAACAGCATGCTGAGTTTTTATATCTGACTACAGCACAATAATGTAAGCTCGTCCTTTTTTGTGTTGTCCTCAATATGTGTTCGTCGTAGCTCCACCCCTTCGTTGGTCGACCGCATATTTTTGATAATGAACAAAATTGAAATTGTGTTTCCAATACGGAGGTTATCGAACACTCAGGGTAAAAAGAGTAATGTAATACGGCACCTTGGTAAAATGTTTGAGAATTGAAACCTTTTTTGAATGCGCCTAGTAAACACGAAACTGTAAACAAACAAACAAAAGATAACTTTTTCTTTTGTGTCATTCTACGTGAAATCGACGATATTGTTCACAAGTAGCTCACTTGCCATCGAACGCTCTTGGCAAGATACTTTCGGATGCTTGTAATAACAATACTTTAATTCGATTCTTTGTTGATATATGGCCCGTACCAAACATACCGCTCGTAAGTCCCCCAGAGGAAAGCCTCCCCGCAAGCAGTAAGCAACGAAGGTCGTGTAAAAGTACCCCAGTCACGGTTGGCGTTAGGAAGCCTCATCACTACTGAACAGAAACTGTCGCCCTGCGAGAAATTCACAGCTATCAGCAATCGAGCAGGCCTAAATTGTGACCCAAAATAAACCACAAACCAACAAGTTCTTTTCAGGACCAGCCAATTATATTCCAGTAAGATATAAATGAAATTTTCGTTTTCCATTGCCTTACAACCTCTTTCCTCCCGGCTTGAATTACTATCAATCTTGATGATGCTGTGCGGCTGGGCACAGGCAGTTTCCATTATAGTGAAAAATTTAGGTTTGCGCGTTTTTCCCAAAAGTTTTTTAGCTGTGCTGTTTTCAAGGAAGTTGTAGTTGAATTCATAGTAAAAAAGTTTACTTCTATTGTCAGAGGTGGACCTTCCAACGAAAACTAGTCTGGCTTGGAATCGAATTGTATTGACCAACCACTGCTTTCACAAAATCCGTTATTTTCAGTAATTGTACATTCTACAGAATTAGTCACAACTATTTCCAATCAGCGCAAAAATCGAAGGTTTTCATTCAATACAACAGCAGATTTTCACGTTTGAAAAAACAGGCAGCATTCTGGCCGAAAATTTTGAAACGGAGCCCCTATATCGAAACGTTCGATTTTTGTAAATTGAATCATTACACTAAACTGTCACAAATAACTTTTCATTTTGTGCCATTCTCGTGAAAGCGACGGTATTGTTCACAAGTGGCTCACTTACCATCCAACGCTCTTGACAAGCTGATGCTTGTAATAACAAAACTTCAATTTCATTCTTTGTCGATAAATTGATGGCCCTGAAAAGGGCCTTTTCTTTGGGCAGTTTTCGAAATTTACTTGGTGCTGGTGTATATGGTAACAGTTTTGGTGCCATCGAAGATGGCGTGCTTGGCCAACTCTTCTGTGACAGCAGCAAATGGACGGCGGTTTGAATTTCGCGGAACATGCTGCAAACGAACTGCTGCATGCTGATGCTGGAAACGAACTGAGCGTAAGCAACAGCATGCTGAGTTTTTATACCTGACTACAGCACAACGTAAGCTCGTCCTTTTTTGTGTTGTCCTCAATATGTGTTCGTCGTAGCTCCACCCCTTGGTTGGTCGACCACATATTTTTGATAAAGAACAAAATTGAAATTGTGTTTCCACTACGGAGATTATCGAACACTAAGGGTAAAGAGAGTAATGTAATACGGCACCTTTGTAAAATGTTTGAGAATTGAAACCTTTTTTGAATGCGCCTAGTAAAAATTCACTTCACTCCAGTTTGTTTCTGACCATATTTGCAATTTGCGTACTGAAATAAATCATAATTTAGGGTTTAACCCAAATAGCTCTCCAGGGAGAAACAGTCCATGAAACAGAAAATGCAAACTCATTCTTTGAAATGATTTTGGTGGCCTGAAAAGGGCCTTTTTATAATGATACAAGTGAGTTCTACCTTTTCAACTTCCAAATCCATACAAAGTGCGTCCCTGCCGCTTCAGAGTATAGACGACATTCATTGCGGTTTTGCGCTTGGCGTGTTCAGCGTAGGTCACGGCATCTCGGATGACATTTTTCTGCACACCATCAGCATTCGTAGATTAAATTGGAGATGCATTTTACATCACCACGACGAGCCAGACGCCGACTGGCAGATTTGGTGATTCCCTGGATTTTATCACGAAGAACCTGGCGATGACGCTTGGTACGGGAACGCAAACATGATACCGCTCATTGTACCGTCCGGACGAGCATGTTGCTCGTGTGGTAAGCGAGCACCCACTGATACAAAACAAGCTCGCGTGACCTGTATATATAACATTCCCGTATGTAATGAAACGCTTACATGCTCCTTTTTGACGGCTCTGCGTGGGATATGCTGACAAATTGCGCATTTTCCTCGCTGTTTCCGAAGGATTTTCTGAAAATCCTTGTTTTGGTTTATTTATAGTAGTCGCAGTAATTCCGAAATTTAATACGATATACGTGCACAAATTTCCGATCAGATAGTGCAAAAATATTGCGATTTCGTCCAGTAGAACGGAAGATACTCGCATTTCAAACCTGGGAAAATTTCTCAACTGAAATTTTTGAAACGGGACCCCATATTGAAACGTTAGAAGTATTCTACTTCAAAAAAAAATTTGTGATAACATAAAATCTCGACGTTTCATGCATTTTAAAGATGTTTGGCATCAAAAATACGAATTCGATTTCTGAAATTTCATGGGGTCCCCCCTTTGAAAAAAAATTTGAGTTCCGGCTTATATGGGAATTTCATGTATGACCGGACCATTCAGTCTATATTTCCGGAACCATACAAGCGGTCCGTGCGAAATTTTACAGACATCTGTGGGGATAATATAGCTATCATTTGGGACTAAGTTTGTGAAAATCGGCCCAACCATTTCCGAGAAACTGATATGAGTTTGCTAGTTATGAAAGATGGCCGCTTTTTCCGGGCACTTCCGGAACCGTCTATGGTGGTCAATGTAGTCAACGAAAGTTTGTTTGGCCGTCGGTGACCTAGAACTGCAAAGTTAAGTTATTTGAGAGACATTTTAGCGAAATTTTTACCTTTTTTGCTTCCATCGGGGTATCGGTTTGAATCACAATTTGCTATGTGATCGCACGCCACAACCCGTAATTCCGGAACCGGAAGTCGGTTGGGGATAAAATTTAATAGCCATTTACGGGGACGCAATACCTTTCATTTGAGGTCAAGTTTAGTCGAATCGGTCTAGCCATCTTCGAGAAACCGATGTGACTGTTACTCTGAATTTGGATACTTCCGCCGGGGCTTCCGGAACCGATGATGGTGGCCAATGTGACCAAAGAGACTTTGAATGGCTGTTAATGACCTAGTACTACAAATCGAAGCAGTTGTGGTCACATTTTGGAAAAATTTTCACCATTATACATTCATTGCAGAATTTCTTAAAATCGACGTTTTCTGCGTGATCGTACTCATCACCCTGTAATTCCGGAACCGGAAGTCGGATCCATTAGAAATTCAATAGCAGCCTATGGGAACGTTGCACCTTTCATTTGGAACTAAGTTTGTAAAAATCGGTTCATCCATCTCTGAGAAAAGTGAGTGAGATTGTGTTCGCGTACACACACACAGACGCACATACACACACACATACATACACACACACAGACATTTGCCGAACTCGACGAACTGAATCGAATGGTATATGTCACTCGGCCCTCCGGGCCTCCGTTAAAAAGTCGGTTTTCAGAGCAATTGCAATACCTTTCTATTGAGAAAGGCAAAAAGAACGAACAGCGATTTAGTAGCTAGACTTTTAGACTTGGTGAACTGCTTCAGGCGATTTGTAATTATTGGTAATTGGAAAATTCTGCAATACTCCATAGTTTACAGGAAAGCAAGAAGCGTTGGTATGCATTAGAGAATAGTAGGCAAATGACATAAAGGTCGAAACCAATTTCCAGAAAAGCAAGGGGAAAATGCGAGCAAGCTGCTCGGATTGTTTGCCATTCTCGCTTTTATTTACTGTTGTTAATAGGGTTTCTTACATTTACCATCTTTTGAAGTCGACACATGTTTTTTGATCAGCACAAATCAATCATTTGAGAATAAGGTCATCAGTTTGAGCATTCAATTTCACTTTGAAGCTTTTTCGAATTTTTTTAAAAAAATGTTCGAGTACCGGTACTTTTCCGGTATTACCGGTACTGAGGGCTTCAGCACCGTAGTACCGGTTCTCGCCAAAAAGGGTCGGTACTGCGAACCCTACTCTACGTGTGACTAAAATATCACAATAACGTGAAAAAAAGTTACGGAAATCGTGACTGAGATCCTAAAATTATGAACATAAGTCACACTACTCTGTCGGAAAAATTCAACGCGAAACTCGTGAATAAAATTTCACGAAAACGTGAATATAAATTACGAATATTGTGACTAAAACTCTAAAATCATGGACATAAATCGTGCTGCTCTGCCAGAAAATTGTATGCTAATAAACCCGTTCACAATATACTATAACCAAACAAAACTATCTCCTTCTTTCACTTTCAATTTGCCTTTCATCTACGTTTATGTACCATTACTTCTTCTGTCTAACATTCCAATTCTATCGTTGCCACCTTCTCTATATACATACCATACCATAAATATTCATGCCCATCTCAGATCTTTATGCTCTCGAGACAGAATAAACTCTTTTGTTAAGAAATTATCTCATGGCACATAACCAAAATTGTGTATAAGCTGTGAGGTTGGATCATCTGATTTAACACATGTATTTGTTTTTCTAAATGCTGCAAATTAGTACTTTCGGAGTTACTCTTACCAAATCATACACTAGGATACTGAAATTCTAACAATATTTTCAAACAATGTTTCGCAATAATATTCTAGTTTATGTTAAAAATCTAGACTACATCCAAATTTAAATAATCAGCGGACCTACTATAACTTCATAATAAATTGTTTTCAGGCTATGTCCGGGTATTTTTCACACTTTCCACACCAATCAAGTTCGAAACTGAAATCAAGATAGTCTACACGGAAATTTGGTTCGCCAAAATCAGTTCAGGTTCATCGGCTTTACCAATTTATTTTAGGAATATTTCCGATGAAGCGAATTTTGCGTTTCTTATGCGGCCCGAGACATGGCGGATAATTATCTCTACTCTGCAGTAGAAACTACACCAACGCGTCGCCCGGTTGCATCACGAGCATGCTCCAAAGCTGAAACGGACTCGAAAAATGGTTTTACAAATCGATGATCTTGAACAGAGTTCACATATGAAACGTAAACTCGCGCTTATTGGCCTTTCCTTTAAATCGTGCACCACTTTTCGCAGCTCGGTACAGTTTCACTGAGTTCGGGGGGAGCCACCGGCATCCCATATCGGCGTTATAATCCCAACGTTAATCATCCTCATACTCCTGCTGGCGGTACGCCACGCGTACTGACAGTTTTGACAGCTCTTGATTCGACTCGAGGGCCTGAATCGATTGCGGATCATGCGGCTTAATCTACTGTGGCTGAACACGCTAAAGCGTCATTGAGTGACACATATGTGGAACTGGAGTGGTTTTGAATCGATTGGCCGGATCAGTCGAGGGTGCTTGAGGAAATGGCAACAATTACAACGACAAGGCACCGCACTGCGTGATGCAATCCGTCGATCACTTCTTTCGAGGCCGGTAGAATGGTAGGTTTGCTAAGCGAATGGGTGGTCAGAGTTTGGAGGAAAGAACAAGATATTAGGAACGTCAATTTCACAGAATGGTTGGAAAATGATGAATGATTTGTTTGGAATGAACCGAAAATATTAGTGAAAATTTTTGGCCGTTTCAACGAGTAAAGCGTCAAATAGTATATTCAGTCGCTAAATTCTTCTTTAGAATGAAATAGCAAAGCACAGAAAAATGTGTGGATTATGGCCTGAAATCAAATTCAGAGTTCAATTTGATGCTAGCATCAAAATATGATGAATGATTTGTTTGCCGTCATTATGATTGACTTTGCTCAGGATCCGTTCATGCGATTCAATTTCCTTTCAAACGTTACACCATAGAACCGCTAGCAGCGTGCCTTTGCGACACCTGTTAAAAGTTTCTCACAAGAAAACATCGTGCTTTTTCAATTAAAATTTGATGCGCATGCAGCTTAACCGATACTGTAAGCTACTCGCAGTATTAAAAAGGCCACCGAAGCAACACCATTGTCTCAGGAAAACCAACCCGTCTGCCAGCCACTGCTGTGACGAAACTTGACATTAATAAATCTAAATAACAAACCGGCATTAAGCAGAAATTATGTAGACCCACTAGGTTCGTCGCTAGTTCGGTGTTCGACGTGACGCGCCTGCCAAGCCGCGCGCTTGTGAATCCTTCCCCAGGGTAAACCAAATGAAGGAGCGCGCAGCATTTGAAAATACCTTCCTATTATAGCTGTTTGCCATGTTCAAACCATTCATTGCTGCATTGAGAAGGGGGATGGTAGCGTGCCGCTTGAAGTTCACACTCCTTTTCCGCGCATTCAGTGTTATTACTATTATTACAGACCCATCGTTTCCCCCCTGCGTTCTCGATACATGGGTGCATCTCACGGTTCTCGTTTTCTAACTTGATACAATTCTATTACCTGTTGTGGCTGCAAGGCATGGGCTTGTCTAGATCCTTTATACAGTTGATGGGAGGTATTGCATTCAAGAGTAAGGGAAATCACTATTCAGCAGAGAAGTTATGCACGGTAGGAATTTTTGGCTCAAGATTTATTGAAATAAAATACCTACAGCAATGATTTAATAGCTATTTGTGTATGAACAATCCTACTGAGAAAAGGTTCAATTATTGTGAGATTGTACAGAACCATATCTTTTAAATAAGTTGAACCCACTGATTCACAACAGCCTTTCCGTTTCCGAACTTATACTGTTAGCTATCAATTTTGTTCAAAAAATGGTGCATTTGTCAAACACCAACATCACACACTAATCGAATTTTGGTCGACGCCCACAGCCACTGAGATAGGATGCAAAAGCGCTAGCGCCAATGTCTAAACCACAAACTTATTTGGCAAATATGTTCAGCTCAGTTACATCGAACAATCCGAGGATGCTTGCATAGAAAATGCATTAACGTTATGTACATGTTTGTAAGTGGATGCACCTGGTAAAGGTTATATGGGTACTACGGTCGTGACTAGGTTAACTGTTGAAATGTTGCTGACTGATGACGATAGGCTAGCTGGTTATCGATGTGTGATCGTACATATACTGTGAACAGTAGAGTTGCTTCACTTGTGGTAGGTTATTACTGAGAATCTTTGATAATTAATAAGGAACAAACAACTTAAGTTATTTTAAGCTGTTTCTGGTTCCGTCTGTCATTTTTAGGGAAGGTATTTGATTACTTGAACTGAAAAATAAAATATAGATTTCCAAGAATCCTAGAAAAATCACGCTTTGAAAACACGGCCATGAACAAAAATCATGTTTTTTATAATTGTGTTCATTTTTCTACACAGAAAAAAAAATCATTCATAAATTCATATGCAAAAAAACCTGTTTTAATCCACCTAGAGGTGCAATTGTGCCTTTCTCATTTTTCCAAACTATGATTTAATAGCTGGTTCGTACAATATAACATTATGGAAATGTCTTTCTTTCTTATTACATTTGGTAAGTATATATAAGAGCACCTTTTTGCATTCATCGCGGTATCGGTTTGAATCGGAGTTTTCTATGTGATCGCACTCCATGGATGGAGATGGAATTTAATATCAGTTTCCGGGGACGCAACACCTTTCATTTGAGACTAAGTTGATCAAATCGTTCTAGCCATTGTCGAGAAACCAATATAACCGTTATTCTGAATTTGGATGCTTCCGGATCCGTCGATGGTGGCCAGTGTGGCCAAAGAGACTTTGAATGACTGTTGGTGACCTAGATCTACAAATTCAACAGTTGTGTTTACATTTTGGAAAAAAATTCACCTTTTTACATTCATCGCAGAATTCGTTAGAATCGGGATTTGCTGCGTGATCGTACGTATCACCCTGTAATTCAGGAACCAGAACTCGGATGCACACAAAATTCAACAGCAGCTGATGGACCTTTCATTTAAAATCAAGTTTGTCAAAATCGGTTCAGAAAATTCCGGGAAACCGATGTGGACAAATCAACAAATTTTGTTTTGTAACCATACTCTTCAACTCGTAATCCGGAACACGATGTCGGTTGAAAATGAAATTCAATAGCAACCTATGGGAATATTATACCTTTCATTTGAATCTTAGTTTGTAAAAATCGGTTCAGCCATCTCCGAGAAACCGATGAGCACATTTTGTTAACAAATCCGCACATACACACATACATACATACATACATACATACAAACATATACACAGATATTTTGCGATCTCGGCGAACTGAGTCGAATGTTATATGAGACTCTGGCCTCGGTTAGACAGTCGGTTTTTGGAGCAATTGCATAACCTTTCTATATGAGAAAGGCAAAAGAATAGTATTTAATTAGCTTAATCAGCATGAGTTCAATGTTATCTTCATGTGATTATATTTTGAAATGTTGGTGGAATGGGTTTGAAAGTGGAGGGAATGGGGGGTTAGTAGAGTGGTAGTGGAGGATGCGTCAGAAATCCTTCATTTTATTTCGGTATACGGGGTGGATGAAGGAAATGCGGGCGTGAGGGTGGTCAAAGGGGAGGGGAGTGATGAAGGAAGGAGGTGTAAGGGCAAGGCGGTGGGGGGGGGGCGGTGCGGTGACGGAATACTCAACTGCATATTTTGTCTTCCATTTGAGACTTGGTTTGAGAAAATCGGTTCAGTCATCACCGAAGAACCGATGTGACTTTAATTGTGGAATATGCCCGGAATTCCGGACTACCGGAATCGTCGATAGTGGACAATATATTCAAAGAATGTTTGATTGGCAATCAGTGATCTAGATCTGCGATTAGAAGTAATTTGGTGACCATTTCAATAGTTTTTAGCCTCTGAGGTATTACGATTGTACCGATATATATGGGAATTTCCAGTGTATCCTTACTAACACCCCTGTAACTCCGGAAGCAAGAGTCAAAATGAAATTCAGCAGCAGTCAATGGTATTACTGTATCTTTCATTTGAAATCAAGTTTGTAAAAATCGGTAGAGAATTCGTTGGGGAATGGGTGTGATATTAGCTTAGGAACTTGGCGGGTTCCCCAGGGGGCGTCATGAACGGTCATAGGTGGCCAATGTGGTCAAAGCAGCTTTAATTGATCATTAGTGATCCAGACCCGCAAACTAGAGTAATGTTACATCAATTTTAATATGTTTTACATCATTTTAACATCATGGTGGTACCAGTTTATATGAGAATTTGCTGTGTGACCGCACTCTTCAACCCGTAACACCGGAACCGGAAGTCGGATCAACTAAAAATTCAATAGCAGCTTATGGGAGCATTATACCTTTCAGATGAAACTAAGTTTGCGAAAATCGGTTCAGCCATCTCTGAGAAAATTGTGTGAGTTTAAATGACACATACACATACACACACACATACATACACACAGACATTTGCCGATCTCGACGAACTGAATCGAATGGTGTATGACACTCGGCCCTCCGGGCCTCGGTTAAAAAGTCGATTTTTACAGTGATTGCATAGCCTTTCTTTATATGAGAAAGGCAAAAAACATGATTTCGTGAACTGGACGATTTACGAAAATAGCGTTTAACTTCCTGAAATTATGAATAATAAACCGAGGGGCGACTCACTCTAGCATTTTCGATTCAGGCTAACGTATTGAGAGACGTGTGTATTTTTCACGAAATGACATGTATTTTGTGTATTGATGAGTATTGATTATTTCTTTCATAATTCTGACGTGTTAGCGCATTAAAAACGTATTTGTGTATTGTTCACGAAATGCAATGTATTATGCGTATTGGTGAATTATTTCATAATTCTTATGGATTAGTATACCAAAACGTACAATTGTATGCACGCATTGTTTTTTGTTGAATAATCAATTGAAACCGAATGTTACTGAATTTTGACGTTTAAATGTTATTGTAGAATGCAAGTAGAATAATTTCATAAACGCAAATGATAATATTAGTACAAATGGAATTACTAGTGATTTTTCAAGATTAACGAACAATTAAGCATTATGCCAAATTTTATTATTTAGAGAATTAGTGACTTCTTCAGTTTGCTTCTACTGGTGTGATTCAGGAAGCGGGGAGATTTACAAGATAGGCTGCTATTGTTGAACCAAGGCTGATGAACACGTAATTGAAGTAACCTTTATCTTTAGTTTGGTGAAAACTAATTAGGCTTGCTGAACTCTAATTAGGCTTACCCAATAGTAATTTTTGAGCAACGCGGTATTATATTCAATCACTGCAGTGTTATCTAAATTTATTTCTAAAATTGAGATGCTTCTCAGTAAAATTGAGATGCTCCTCAGTAAAATCAGCCGAAATTCCTACTGGTTGTACTAGACTCGGTTGTGTCACTAGAGCCTGAATTCTGGCAGAATCCAGCCGGAATTCCAATTGGACTTACAGTTATGGCTGAACTCATTCCTGCAAGTTGATCGGAAGCGACTGGTAATTCGGATTCTTGTGCTTTGTATTATTTTTTTTATTATTTTGTATTATTTTTTTATTATTTTGATTAGAGAGGTTTTAACCTTAGGGTCATTCGCCTCTTTTCTGGTTAGAATAATCTCTTGTGAAAAAATCTCTAACCCTATGTGCGGGGTTGGGAATCGAACCCAGGTGAGCTGCGTACAATCTTGTGTTTTGCATTCTCAATCCATCGAGCGTTGGTTTCGATTCTATTCCCCCAACGAGTGTTGATTTATAATGCAACCTATATATCTAAACAAAATGATCCATCGCAATGTAAACTTCGAACTTGCAAGATTTTAGAGCTTCACTATTTAGGGTAAACATTAAACCATTGTTTATGTCGATAAAACGAGCGAATTCTTGATCTTACTGATGGTGGTAGGAAGTTTCGGATTTACCTATGTTCACGTCCCCTGGGAGCATTTTTTTTTAGATTATGGGATTATTCCTCTGAATCAAACTAACAAGAATTCTGACTGATTTCTGCCTACTTGTCATTCTAATGATTCACCGATTCTGAATCCGTTAGTCCCAATTCCGAGAAAAGTAAACAATCTAGCTTGAAAAAAAACATACGCTATGTCATAATAAGAAATATACTGAATTAGTTGCATTTGGCATGAAATTAATATAATATTTGTATGGCTTGTATCAACAGTGTATTACTTGACGAATTGAATTATTATCGATGCATTGAAAAATATTTCCGGTACTAACGTATTTTTGTGTATTAGCGTATCTTCGTATTGAAAAATTCTTCCAGAAGTAACGTATTTTTAGTGCATTAGTGTATTTTCGGCGTATTATATGTATTAAGGTGTATTGAAGCATTTCTCGTGTATTTTTTCAATTGGGTATTTTCAATTCACTTTGAATGGGGAGTGAACTGCCCCTCATAATAAACCTCGTATTTATAAAACTATTTTTGTCTGCTCTCTGGACGTTTTAGTTTTTACGATTTTGTGAACTATTGCATGGGCACGCATAGTCAGGTGTGATTATTATACTAGGAATCATGAACCAGATCACGTTTCTATGAATAAAATATCATGATTTTGTGAACTATTTCACGGGTACGACTGGTGAGTTGTGATTAATATCGTGAACCAGTTTACGAATACATGAATAATATTTTCCGATTTTGTGAACTTTTTCACGAGCATGAATGATCAGTCGTGACTATTATGCAAAGAATTATGAAACAGTTCACGAATACATGATTTTTTCACATTTTTATGAGCTATTTCACGAGGACGAATGGTGTGTTGTGACTGATACTGTAGGATACACTAGGACCTGTTCACGAATATTTGAATAATATTTTGTGATCTTGTGAAATGTTTCACGAGGACAAATGGTGAATTGGGATCAACTCATTAGGAACCATGAATCAGTTCACATACGCATGAATAATATTTGATGATTCTATTAGCTATTTCACGAGCAAGGATAATTAATTAAGGCTAGTATATTAGTAATCATGAACTAGTTCACGATGATTGAAAGGTCTCATGAACAATATTCCGAGTTTCATGAAGTAGTTCACGAAAAATTTGTTTGATTTTATGAACTAATTCATAACCACGCCGACCAGATCATGTTCAAGATGTAATAAATCATGAATCAATTAACTTCGTATGCTCGGATTCATAATAATGTTCCTACATCTGAATAAGTTCGCGAGTCAACCTTTGGTTTTATGAATGATGTGCATAAATATGTGAACTAGTTCACGTACAGAAAATCGATTTGGTAATAACAGGGCTAAAATAGTAACTGAACTTTACAAAACAGAAACAAATATCTCTACTATTGAAAGCAGACTTAAGACCACTCAGGGCCCTTGGACACTATTGAACGAAGGAGCTCCTGCAGTTCTGTAGAAGAGACGTAAACAGATTTAATTTTAATGGAGAAAACCTTAAAAATGATAGCTTTGAAAACGAAAAACCTGGTTTTTTGCACATTATTTACAAAATCTTCATGAAAATCAAACAATACTATTCTAACAATGCTCCGAAACCAATGATTGTTTTTCAAGAGGCTTGTGTGAAAGGTAGCGAAAAAATGCTTTCTTCGTTTTCAAAGATGATCGCTTTTTAGGGTTTCTCAGTTGAAGGGGGTTCCAAAATGGAACATTTTGTAATGACAATTGGAAAGATAAGAAATCAATTGAAGGCTAGAAATATGCGCTGACTGACAGAATTAACAATGGTAATTTGACCTCCGTAGGTACATTGCGTTGTTTGAGGAAGAAGAGTTTCTTGGCCAAAAAGGAGGAATAATGAAGTAGGTGATATTATTGTATTATATGTCAATTGATAGATGAGCGAAACTTACTAGTTAAGAAACTTATCACTGAAGTATAACACTTTTTGATACATTAAATGAGGACAAAATACGGGAAGAGTTCATAATGGTCTATTTTTATTTTCGTGGGTTCATACTGTAATCATATTTGTTGGATATTTCACTTTGAATGCAATGCACAAAAAATTGCACCACAACTCCTTCTCCGAAATACAAAATTTCATTGGAATACAGTTTAACGTGTAATATCCTAATAGCTTGCACCTCGCACGAATTCAAAATTATCCCATTGTAAACTTAGAAAGGACTCGGGATAGTGAATGCCACACCCAAGCAACCAGATGTTCGAAAAACCCTTAAAATGCACACTATAAGGTTCATATAAAGTTCCAAGCGAACCTTCAAGCTGCTTAAGCTTTAGTGGAACTTGCTATTATAACATAAAACATACAGCAAAATTATTTAAAACGAGGAGCTTATGCAGCCTTCTTAAACGAACTTTTTACTGCTTGGGCAGTTTCGAGAGTGCCTGATATTTACCACCAGAGATAAATTTTATATTGCTGATAAATACAAACAACAATTCGAAATTGTCCAAGATTTTTTGGTCTGGAAAGCAATCTGCAATTGCAGCAAACGAAGTCTGATGTATGTCAACAAATGGGATTATGAACCAGGGTAGGGAACTTGCCACAAAGAGTGCCTTCAAAAACGTCGACTGTCTCTTTTAGATAAAAATGTGGTTCTTCGTTTTTTGCCTGATTTGACATTCGAGAGTTGTATGGAGTCATCAAGATAAATATTGTGCCCAAAGATTGCAATACGCCCAATTGCCCGATTGGAAATTCATTAATTTGAAAGATACTAGGTAATTACGAACCAGCAGCTAAAAAATCAGATGTCGAAATGCAATAAAAATATAATAAGAGTAAAAGTAGTAGAAGAGTTTCACGTTAGACATTAATCTGGTTTATCAAAGCAGTTTATGGAACCGGCTGCTCAAGAATATTCTATATTCATTCGGTATATTAATCCAAAAAAAGTTCATCAAACTATTTTTTTAAACAAATAAAGGTTGGGTCGCTCTTTTCTTTTGAAGTTTTCATGGCGCCAGCAATGCAGACAACCTTTATGATTTTATGCGTCTATTCTCATCGCGGAGCCCCTTCCAGTATACTCATGCATAAAGACGGTACTGAATGAAAGCATTATGTAGACATTATTTAAGAGAAATTATACATAATTATGAATCACATGTTTGTTGTTCGTGGTTCTGTTTTCGTGACGTAAAAACGTAAATATTCCAGTAGTGCAATGAATTCAATGAGTTTGGGAAGAATTTTTTTTGCGTGTACCATAGCTTCTACATTTATCCCTTTTATTTGAGGAGATGGTTGTTTTTTGGTGAACTTTAGTCACGGTTTCCGTTATGTAACTACCAAATCGATTTTTTATCCGTGAACTAGCTCTCAACTTTATGAACATTACTCATGTTGACTCGATTTAGAAACATTGTTAGCTAAACAAACGAAAACTGATAAATGATTCATTACATTCTGATATTGTTTTCGTGGTTGTGAATTAGTTTTCAATATGAAAACAGTCCTGGTATTTTCTCGTGAACTATTTCTCAAAATTCAGAATATTGTTAATGGATCCATTTCTATCTCTAGAATTGTTTACTGATTCATAATATATTGTGTACGATTCACCGTCGTTGAATTGCGATGTGCTGTTATCCGGTGGTGTTGCTTTTTCCAATAACTTTTTGAGTTTTTTATTCGTTGTGCGATTCTGCGGTAGCTGTCGGTTGTCAAAGGCTTGATTCTGTGTAGTAATCAATCGTGTTGCAATATCGTTGGATGTTGAAATAATCAGATGAATCTGAATTTTCTGTAACTCATGCTTGAAGCGGTTTATTTTATAAAAAGTGTGTTGAATTTCAACGTTTAAAATAGCTTTTTTGAAACGATCGATTGTACGTTGAAGTTTGCGAATATATGGGCTACGTTCTTCAAGCATCGTTTGCCTAGATTATTAAGTTAAATACCTTTGAATATAGTTCATCAAATATGCATTTTCCGCACGGTGTTAACATATTCACTTGAACAATATCACACAACTCAAAATATTATTCATGGATCCAAGTTCAGTTCGTGAACTGGTTCTTAACTCATAATATATTATTCACGAATTATCTTGCGACCTAGCAAACAGCAGCCAATCTTTCGAATATTACTCGGAAAAGTGAAAATTTTCAGTTCATCTCGATCAGAGCGCCTTCAATATGGTACACCAACTGGACACTTAAATAATGAAACGTTTTAAATGTTAGTCCACTACAGATTTGTTTCAATATCATTCGTGTGAGCTGAACACGGCTGATGATTAGAAAGTAGCATACACATCGAAAAACCGGATTTTAAAATACCCGATCGAAGTCAGTTCGTGATTGATTATCGCTATTTTCATGCACCGAGCCGCAAATCTTGAACAAAAAGAATTGTGATTTTGGTAGAACTCTTTTAGTTAATCTTGTTGGATGGTCGGAGACTAACTTTAATATGGGGAGAGAAGGTGGTTATTAGGAATTCCGCGAACTAACTGTAGCAATTAGTTTGTACAGCGCCGTGTTAGTGTCGAGGGCCAATTGGGACAAAAATCTACCACATTTTCCAAACAAATTAGCCCTCATCAGCGTTATCAAACTATCAACCAAGAATTAAATTTGAACACCTTTCCTTCATCAACTAATAAATCCTTTATCAACTAACAACTGCCGGTTTCCAGTTTCTTGTCGGTCGAATTCACCGTCTGCAGCGAAAAGGCGCCGACGCATCCATCCAGTTTGCGGCCGTACTGGTAAATCTCATTGCCGAAATATTGGAGCTAGCAGGAAACGCAGCCCGTGGAAACAATAACTCCAGGATTATCCCTCGTCAGCTGCAGATGGTCATTCGAAATGATGAAGAGCTTAAGAAATTACTCTCCAGCGTGACAATTTTCCAGTATGGTTTGTTACCTAACATCCATAACATACTGCTGCCAAAGCAGACCGAATAAAGTTTTTCTTTGTTGGCAGGTGAAATTATACCGAGAAAAAACTAGGGAGGGGGGATAATGTTAGTGACATAATCGCGGTGTAGACGTAGAACTATTCGTTGTACTATATTATTAAAGTTCGGCTTCAAACGGTTAAATTCACACATTAAATCTGATTCGCAGGGCTCAGTAAAATTTTTCTGATGATTTGAATAGGGGCCATGCATAAATGAGGGTATACCAAATTTGTGACGAAGTGTGACGAGGGGGAGGGTAGGGTCAGAAGTTATGCGACGTAGCATTATGTTTAAAACCCATTATTTAGAGAAAACAATTTAATGATCCTCCATTCCCAAGAGAAATGAATTTAAATTCAAACAAGTTACTTTTGATGCGGTTTTTCATGAGGTAAATTTTACGATTCGCAGAATTTCAATTTCAAGTTCGCAAAAATACGAAAAGATTTTGTATGCGGATTTAACTTGCTACATTAGTTAGCTAATGTTGCTAACTAGTAGACTTAGTATGGAAGCTGAATTAAATTTTCACTTCGGAATCAACCAAACTAAATTTAGTGATTTAGATGAATGTATGCTTCTTAGAATCATTGGCAGCTACAGGATTGAGAAAACATCTCTTCATGCTCCCCTTGACATATAAAATTCAAAACAAAACTATCAACAATATATTTGTAATGAAATGGGCTTATTTTGCACGCAATTTGCTGTTATAATGAAAATGTTGATGAAAGTCGTCAAACATTTCGAAAGGACATGTATTTAAAATAATTGAAAAGCATGTAATTTTTTTTTCATCACCCGGGCGCTGTGTATGGGACGAGGGGGAGGGGGTAGGTAAATGCTACGTTATTTACGAGGGGGAGGTTAGAATTTTGTGACCAAATGCTACGAGGGGGAGGGAGGGGTCAAAAATCGCTGAAAAAGCTACGTCATTTGTGTACGGCCCCATACTAATTCGGCAATTCGAAAACTAAATTTGGCAAAGGACCAGTAAAAGAAGCATGCCTTAGTAAGAATTTGTTAACGTTATGCAAAAAACTTGTACACAAAATAATGTCCTGAACATTACTTACTCCTAGTTTATTCATTTGAAACACGTGTAATTGTGCTGTGCTGCACCGGCACGCTAGATTAGAAAAACTCAATCCGTGTCAAGTAACTATCATTGACTATGAATCGACAACTGAAGTACTCTTGAATATGTACTTAGGAACATCAGTTTCTCAGATTTTATATAAATCAAATGCAATTTGAAGAATCAAAGCCAGTCGTTTCTTGGTACAATTAATTTAAAAGTGATTCCTGACCGTCCGTCAGCTGTTGAACTCAGGTTAATTAATCTAATGTGACCATCAATTCTCACACACTTCAACAAACCGCTTAAAATTCCAGCCGTCACTTTGTGATACCTCCGTCATAATTTATTATTAGATTTAATAGGTATCTACCACGTTTAGTAATGTTGATTTTTTTCATCCATGAGGTCAATGTGATCACTTTTGGAGACGATCCTCCATTCAGTGCCATCGGCGAAACGGTCGATCAGACTGGTTAGGATGATGATGCCGACGTTGTTCACGAGTCGCAGTCAAAATATAGCCCAGGCCATTTATACATGTTAGTACTGCAGCTACTTCAGAACACTAACTATTCAGCAAGCGATTAATTGTTTCCTGTTTTGATCTGTATGTGCGAAAGTGTTTTCTGAACCTCATGGGGTCCCCAATTGATGAGATGCTTGATTGATTAATCTATTGACGACAGCTGCTCTATTTCGCGTACTCCAGCATCACTCAATCAGAACACTTCCTTTCACGTTCGAAGGCTATCCTGATTGAGGGCTATAAAAACCACAGACTGAACACAGACAACTGATGTGATGGTTAATTATTGGCTCTATAAATATGCGACTACATTGGCGGCAGCAGAAACATCATCTGGATGGCAGCCGAAGTATATAGAGACGATGCGATGGTGAGGATGGTAATGATGATGATAATGATGACCGAACAGCCTCCGGTCGCGCGGTCTTGGTCACATGCACAAGTTTTGGTCCTCTTTACCCAGCAGGAGGATTATCCGATGGTTATGGTTGGAACGACCTTAACCTTGAACGCGCGAAGGCAATGCATACCGTTATCGTGCGGCAGTTTCGTAATTTACCCGTCAATTATAAAGTGGAAGACATTCAACAACCGCTGAAAGGAATGGAAATAGGAAACCTGCTATGCTAATTTCTAGTCTGGCAACTTCGGATGAGGTTTGATTTCCTGTGCAGCTGCAGTCTTCGGCTGCTACATAATTTAAAAAGTGAGTTTGATGTTCAAGTTCACTTTACTGCAGACTATAGAGAAACGTCGAACAGACGCAACTAGAAGCTATGTGGGAGGCAAAATTCGTACCACGATGAGACAAAAATTTGACTTGTAGATTTGATCTCAATCTAATCAACAAGTCTAATTTTTGTCTTATCCGGCAACTCAAGAACACAAATGAAAACCCGTCTTGAGTTTCAAGCATAGGAATGCCTTATCGACAAATAGCTAACATGGGGTGAAAAATCTAATCAAGACTCGAAACTATATACGAATGTTTGAATTTTGTCGATACAGAGAGTGTTAGAATATTAATTCATTTTCCTCATAAAACTGCAACATTCGAACAACATTAAAAATATTGAATCTTGAGCGAATGATAATGAATCGGCGGACTCATCAACTGTTTGTGACTTTCAAAGCTGCGTACGATTGAGTCAAACAAAACGAACATGTCTTTCCGGCAAGACAGATAAAGCTGGTTTGTGCAACGCAGGATTAACCAAAAGCTAGCGCCAGAATAGTCAGCAAACAACCGACTCCTTTGAATTGACTTATACGAATTAAAGCAAGTCGATGCACTTTCTGACTAATTGTCCAACATAGAGCTCGAAGGTGCTATATATAGAGGTGGTGTGCAAAAAATGGAACTATCGTTACGAGACCTCACACACTTCTTGACTTCGCGGACTAGATCGACAAAATTGGCGTCAAATGCAGAGCAGCGGAGGAGGTGTTTGTTCTTTTTAAAAGAGAGGCCACGAGAGTCCATCTGAATATTTTTTTTTTTTCCAATTCGTTTATTTGATAAGGCAAGTTTGCGTTAGCTTAAAGGTGCCAATTTTGTTTTGTTTTACATTTTAAATTACTTAAAACTAGGGGATTACATATTGATTAGCTATACATATACACAAGGGGGTAATATAATTTTCGTAAGATTAGGGGGTCATTTAGTTTTTATGGCAATATGGTTTGACATTTTTAGCAATGAGATTATTGGAGCAAATAATGTTTAACTAAGGGGGAAAATTTATACGACTATCTTAAAAGTAGAAATAATTAGAGGGCGTGATTAAATTTTGTAAAGATTCGGAGACATTAATTAGAGTTATTTTATGTGGTAGTAGAGTTGGGCATTTTCAACGAGATCATATAATATAATAGTTAAAACTAGAAAAGGCAAGAAGAGCTAATGCTTCATGAAGATATTTGGGGGGGAAGGGGTGTTACTTCTGTGTATAAGAGTCAGGGGAAGTAGGGTGGATAAACATGGCAGGGGGAGAACATTATTTCAGTTTCAGACTTCGGGAGATCAACGGATGGATTACAGAATCAGGGTGGCCTTCATCAGGAAGAATCATGTACTGGGACGCCGGGTGGTCGTTCTTAAGATGGCAGGGGTTTCTCCAGACGATTTCGTAGTGCGGCTCAGATGTTGATCGGCTACATTTCGAGTTGTGCGTGTGATGTTCGTGCTTTAGGTCCCGTGTTTGTTGGCTCATTTGACAGGGATGTTTTGTGTCGCCTTGGAGTCGCATCAAACCATCGTGGGTGTATGGTACAGGTGGAAGAATGATAAGGAAAAAGGGGCAGTTAAAGTTGGATATTGATGGTTTTTATGAAGGTGTATATAAGGGACATATAGAGGACATCGCGGCTTGCCAACACATCTCGAACCGGGACGTTGGGTGGTCTTCCTCGGGCCCGGAGGGTGTCCATAAGCCGAGACCTGGCGGAACTGTACTCGGTGCACGCCCAGACTATGTGCTCTATATCGTGATAACCGTCGCCACAAGCGCAGATACCACTCTCCACGAGCCCAATACGTCGAAGATGTGCATCCAGCGTGTAATGGTTCGCCATGAGTCGGGACATCACACGAATGAAGTCACGACCCACATCCATCCCCTTGAACCAAGGTTTCGTCGATACCTTAGGGACTATCGAATGTAGCCACCTTCCTAGCTCCCCATTGCTCCACGAGGTTTGCCAACTTTCGAGGGTTCTCTGATGAGTAATACTGAAAAATTCGTTGAAGCAAATTGGTCTTTCAAAAACGTCACCTTCAATAGCACCCACCTTAGCTAAGGAGTCCGCTTTCTCATTGCCCGGAATGGAGCAATGAGAAGGGACCCACACTAAGGTAATCTGGAAAGATTTGTCAGATAAAGCACTCAGTAGCTCCCGTATTTTCCCCAAAAAATACGAGGAATGCTTTCCATGTTTCATCGAGCGAATAGCGTCAATAGAACTCAGACTATCCGAGACGATGAAGTAATGGTCTGCGGGTAATGTGTCAATGACTCCAAGGGTATACTGAATAGCAGCTAGTTCTGCGGCGTAAACTGAAGCAGGGTCACTGAGTTTGTAGGAGGCGGTGAACTTTTGATTGAAAATACCGAAGCCAGTGGACCCTTCGAGGTTTGATCCGTCAGTATAAAACATCTTAGAACAGTCGACTTCTCGGAATTTATTATAAAAAATATTTGGAACCACTTGTGGGCGTATGTGGTCCGGAATTCCACTAATCTCATCTTTCATGGATGTGTCGAAGAAAACAGTAGATTCAGAAGTATTTATGAAATGCACACGGTTGGGATTGTAAGAAGAAGGATTAATATTTTGCGCCATGTAGTCAAAGTACAGGGACATAAAACGGGTCTGAGAATTGAGCTCAACAAGCCTTTCGAAATTTTCAATCACCAACGGGTTCAAGATATCGCATCGAATGAGCAATCGATATGAGAGTTCCCAAAATCGATTTTTCAGCGGGAGAACGCCCGACAGGACTTCGAGACTCATCGTATGGGTCGACTGCATGCACCCTAAGGCGATACGCAAACAACGATACTGAATTCTTTCGAGTTTGATGAAATGTATGTTCGCGGCGGATCGAAAGCAGAAGCATCCGTATTCCAGTACCGACAGTATCGTTGTTTGATACAACCTAATTAGGTCTCCTGGGTGGGCACCCCACCACGTTCCGGTTATTGTACGAAGAAAGTTGATCCTTTGTTGGCATTTCTGTTTCAGATACCGAATATGGCATCCCCAAGTACCTTTCGAGTCGAACCAGACCCCTAGATATTTTACTGTGAAGACCTGAGCTATAGTTTGACCCATTAATAGAAGCTGTAGTTGTGCTGATTCACGCTTCCTAGAAAATACAACTAGCTCAGTTTTCTCCGTGGAGAATTCGATACCCAGCTTAATAGCCCATGCAGACAAATTGTCCAAGGTATTCTGTAATGGTCCTTGTAGATCGACAGCTTTGGGTCCCGTAACAGACACCACGCCATCATCTGCAAGTTGTCTTAACGTGCAGGAATTGTCAAGACATTCATCAATGTCGTTGACGTAGAAATTGTATAACAGGGGGCTTAGACATGAGCCCTGGGGAAGGCCCATGTAGCTAAATCGTGATGTCGATAAGTCACCATGCGAAAAATGCATGTGCTTTTCCGACAACAAGTTTAGTAAAAAGTTGTTTAAAGTCGCTGAAAGACCATGCTGGTGCAGCTTCTCTGAAAGAATGTTGATAGAAACTGAATCAAAAGCCCCCTTTATATCTAGGAACACTGATGCCATCTGCTCTTTACTAGCATAGGCCATTTGAATTTCGGTTGAGAGCAACGCAAGACAATCGTTCGTCCCTTTGCCTTTGCGAAAGCCAAACTGTGTATCTGACAGTAAGCCATTTGCTTCGACCCAATTGTCGAGGCGGGATAGCATCATTTTCTCGAACAACTTCCGGATACAAGATAGCATTGCGATCGGTCGATACGAATTGTGGTCGGAGGCTGGTTTTCCTGGTTTTTGGATGTCGATGACCTTCACTTGCTTCCAATCGTGTGGGACAATGTTAGCCTCAAGAAACTTATTAAACAAGTTCAACAAGCGTCTCTTGGCAGAGTCTGGCAGATTCTTCAACAAGTTGAATTTTATTCTGTCTGGCCCTGGAGCTTTATTGTTACACGACAAGAGAGCAAGTGAGAACTCCATCATCGAAAAAGGTGTTTCGTTCGCGTTATCGTCACGGGACACGGCGCGGTAGATCTTCTGTGCCGGGGCGGAATCCGGACAAACCTTCTTGGCGAAATCGAATATCCAACGGTTTGAATATTCCACGCTCTCATTAGTACTGTTTCGATTTCGCATACGTCGGGCTGTTCCCCAAAGAGTGCTCATCGATGTTTCTCTCGTTAATCCGTCGACGAACCGGCGCCAATAACCGCGTTTTTTGGCTTTCATCAAACTCTTCATTCGCTTGTCTAACGTCGCGTACTGTCGAAAACTAGCGGGTAACCCGTCGTTCCGGAAGGTCTTAAACGCGGCGGCCTTCTCTGCGTACACGTCTGAGCACTCTTTGTCCCACCAGGGATTGGGAGAACGTTTTTGTATGTTCGCGGGTACTGGCTTAGTCTGAGCTTGATTCGCGCTGTCGAGAATCAAGCCAGCCAAAAAGCTGTACTCTTCCTCCGGAGGAAGTTCTTGAGTAGATTCGATGTTGTCGGATATCGCGGCAGCATAGCTCTTCCAATCGATATTTCGTGTGAGGTCATACGAAATATTGATTGTTTCCAATGGCCTTGAGCCGTTATTGATTGATACTACGATCGGCAGATGGTCGCTACCGTGGGGATCAGGGATTACCTTCCACGCGCATTCTAACTTTAGCGAGGTCGAGCAAAGGGATAAATCTAATGCGCTTGGGCGCGCAGGTGGGGGAGGAATCCGTGTCATTTCACCCGTGTTTAGAATTGTCATGTTGAAGTTGTCGCAAATATTGTGAATTAAAGAGGAACGGTTATCATCATAAAGGCAACCCCATTCCGTACCGTGAGAGTTAAAGTCGCCTAAAACTAGTCGCGGTGCTGGCAGGGATTCTATGATGTCATGTAGCCGGCGATGCCCAATCGCGGTGTTGGGGGGAATATATATGGAAGCTATGCAAAGATCTTTGCCTTTGGTTGTTACTTGACACGCGACAACTTCAATACCTGTTATCGAGGGAAGGTTAATTCTGTAGAAGGAATAGCGCTTTTTGATCCCCAAAAGCACTCCTCCATAGGGGGTGTCTCGATCCAGGCGAATAATATTAAAGTCGTGGAAGTTGAGATCTATGTCGGAAGTTAACCAAGTTTCACATAATGCAAATGCATCGCAACTCAAATTATTTATTAAAATTTTGAAGGAATCGATTTTCGGGATGATACTTCTGCAATTCCACTGTAGAACAGTGATCAAATCCGTGACCTCGTTCGATGAGTTAGCCATCGAAGGATACAATCGCTGAAAGGAGGGGCCATTTAGCAGTCAACTGCTTCAAAAATGTTTTTACTGTAGGGAGAAAAGCTAACATAAGATTTTTAATAGGATCAGTTATATTGAAAGTTTTTATTATCCAGTCCACTATGTCCGAGAGTTTGATAATTTCAGTGCCGCGATTATTCTCGAACTGAAACAGAGGAACACTTGGGATTTTTGATGTTCCGGGAAGTGCTGGGAACTCCTTCTCTGAGTTTAATCCTCCGAGACCAGGAGCTAATTGCTTCGGTTTGGTTGCAACACTTCCAATAGATGTGACTTTCTGAGTCCCGTCAAGGGATACCTTCTGGCCTTTACAACGAACTTTAGGAGAGGAAATGTTCCTCCTCTTCCTATAACTTCTAGGCGCCCTAGTAGATGTTCCCTCTTGTGGGTCATCAGCCTCGCCCTCGTTAGGAGGCAAGTGAGCATAGATGTTTGTTGGGGTTGGTGGTGTAGCTTTCTTTAGCATTTCTGCGAAAGAACGTTCGGATCGTCCAGCAAGGGAACGTTTTAGTTTATCCCCGCGTAGTTTGTACGCGGGACATGCCGAGATATCATGCAGACTCTCCGCACAGTAAGGACACTTTTCGGCTTGCTTACTGCACGAATCATCTAGATGATTCTCCCCGCATTTTCCACAGCGGGCCTTATTGCTACAATGGGTGGCTGTGTGACCCAATTGTTTACACTTTGTGCAATTCATGACCCGCGGCACAAACAGACGCACAGGCAGACGAACCTTGTGCAAGAGGACGTAATTTGGCAAAGCGGTACCAGCGAAGGTCAACCGATAAGAGTTTGATTGGGGGTACGTTTTTGAACCATCCCCCGCAACTACTACTGAGTGCAAACGCTTGCACTCGAGTATTTTCACTGGCTGTAGTAAGCGGTCTCTGAAACGGCCAACCCCGTACTGCAGCAGATCCTCGCATGTCAAACTGTCATCGGTGACAACGCCTTCAGACTGTACTTTCACAGCTGGAATATACACGTGATAGTCCTTCGTAAAGTGCTCGCAGCAAGCAATATCGTTTGCCTGCTTTGAGTTAGTCAGCACGATCCTCAGCCTGTCTGAGCGGACCTTTTTTATTTCGATCACAGCCGAGAACCGTTCCGTTAGGTCTTTTGAAATCTGTAATAGATTCAGCGATTTTGTTTTGGGCCGAAAGAAGACCACAAAGGGACCGGTCGAGAGCTCTGGATATTGTTTGGGTCGGGGGAGAGCCTTAGGAGTCGACTCGATCTCCATTTGGCCATCCGGGGAGGAAGCCATCGACACCGTCAATGCACGGGGTCAGCACCCGCGCAGACGGGAAAAAGCCGTGAATGTATCAAAAAGGTAGATTTCACTTATCTGTATACTCGTTTCCCACGACGCACCAGTCCAGCTTAAATAGCTGGTTATTGTTCAATCCTCGCTTTACGAACAAAAGGTTGAGGAATGTGGCCTAACGGTTAACACACGCACAAAAGAATAAAAGTCCAAACCTCGAAGAGGCAGAGAATGGCAAAATAACCTTGAACGCGGATTACTGCACTGTTCTTTTTCCAACAGACCGAAAACAAAACACTTCTATCTCGATCGAGCGATGCGTAGAGACTGGCCATCTGAATATTAATTCTTATAAGACAAAATGCATGGCAGCGGGTATGGAACAAAAGTTGTTCGAACGGTACTGGTTTCGAGGTGGTGGGGTACATAAATTAGGGCATCGCAAAAAAAGTTGAAGTTTTTGACGTTGGCACTATGGGAGAATATGAGGGAAAATATATTAAATGTTATTACTTTTGAAGCAGCGCTCAGAAAATTACAGTTTTTACCTTTTTACATTTCTTACAAAAGAAATGTATTCGATTCATTCAAACTTTGAAACCTTTCCACGAGGCCCGGAGGGCCAAGTTTCATATACCAGCTCGACAAATTGGGACAATGTCAAACAAGTTTCAAATGAAAGGCCTAACGTGACAATTTGACACTATTATTTTTGTTATTCGATATGTTATTTACGTTCTGAAATATGGGTGACAACATGTCTTAAGCAAATAACTTTCGGACAGATATACGTAGAAATAGAAAGCCTTTAAAAATACCTTTTTAACAAGCTATGAATTATCACTATGCTATATTTCACCCTAAGGAGGAAAATTTGGTAATAACCAAAATTTCTCACTAGGGTGAAAATTTGGTCACAAATCCTTATTTCATACTCAGTTGCGTTTCGGCTTCGCCTCATCAGAAACCGACAACAGAGTATGAAATAAGGATTTGTGCCCTCCTGTACAAAGACTGGTTTTTACCAACAAATTTTCACCCTAGTGAGAAATTTTGGTTATTACCAAATTTTCCTCCTTAGGGTGAAATATAGCATAGTGCTTTCGCATAGGCCTGCTAAGCCAAGACAAGTTTCGGTTTCACTGTGTCTCATCGGCATAAACAGAACTTCTGCTCGAACGGGACATCACTTTTGATCAGTCGTTCGATTGAAACACAAAGTTTGTTTTAGTTTTAAGGGATTTGCGTCAAGCCGGCGCTAATCTATTCCGACAATAAGTTAGTGTCGGTTTCTGATGAGGCGAAGCCGAAACGCAACAGAGTATGAAGCTATGAATTGTCAAAATCCGAGTGGCGGAGATATTAAACATGTGGTTTTTTTATTCCTCGCTTACTAATTTCCACTAACTAAAAATAAAACCGAATAATAATACGACAATAACAAAAAAATCGAAAACTACATAGACTTTTCCAAAAAGAATAATTCTTCCATTTCGCAGACATACGGCTACGTTGTTTATTAACGGCCCATAAATCTCACCAATAGCAAAATATCAAACAAACTTGTATTAACTAGACTTTGGAATTTTCGCACTCGCGATTTCACCCAATTTGGGTAGCCCACTTGAGAAATTTTGACTCAGCTATATGGCAGCATAAAATATGACAAACTCACTTCCCGTGATAGCACCAAGGCTGAGTAACAGCTTCGAATCCGAATTAGTCCTAATCAGTGGCGGATCCAGGGGTCCGGACCCCCCCCCGAAATTTTTTAACTTGTTGAGAAATTTCAATATAGCTTCTATTTTAGTTCGTTCTCAACTCAAAATTATTCCATACCAGATTCGGCTACCAAAACTGATATTAATTGAATATAGTTATTACACAGTGTTACCAAAATGGCTTAGAGCAATAATATTAATATTCGGACACTTTATTAATTCTTTAGCAGTGGTCAAAACAAGTGGTAAGATTTGGAAAGCTCTGTCAGAGATTTGTTGGGAAAATACACGTGTTTCAGTTGGATTTTTTTCTTGATATGATCAGTAAAGAGCTGCACTAGATGGAAGAAGGAGAACAAAAAAATGAGTGGGTAATGTCAGAGACATAACCGCAATGAAGTAGAATGCAATAAGGTTAATCCCTTTTAACTTGTGCCATAAATTGTCATCGGAAACAAAAGTCGTTTGGGATGATATTTGTTTAAAATTTTGTAAATAACATCCCTAATCGTTATGTATCAAATTCGAAGAAATAGCATCGCTTTCAGTATTCTGGAAGATGCAAACAATTTAAAACAATGAACATTTTCTCCAAGACATATTTCTTTTATAGTAATATTATTTATTACAAAAAGTCTAGAGCTATACACACCTGAACGTGCCCTTCGGTCATTACTTGACTCGAAATTATTTTCCCAAGTCAATCGAATCTGAGTGAAGTGTGCTGCAGGCCATTTTGTGGGTGCAAATCCCTCCCATGAGGGTTTTGAACTACTCTTAAAAATTTATTACCTTCCTGTTCAGGAAAAAATTGACTGCGAGCCGTTTTGACACATAAAATATCATTATGTACGGTCACTTTAAAAACAAGTCGTTGAAGAAACCCACTTGCTCGTGTGGCTGGAAAGGGAAGTAAGTCAAGTTGGTATGTTTCTCTGGATCGGTTCACGTTTCGACAAGTTTCGATATTAGCATCAGTTGAGAGTAGACTAGTTACACAGAAAAGTCGGTCAGTGGGTGTTAAGCAGGAATAACACGAAGTCGTAGAAAATGAGGATATCGTAGTATGGAGAAATTTCACCGCCGATGATCTCGAGTGGCTGACTCCTAAAGGGTTCGCGAAAATGGGCATCGGTATCGAGAGAAATACCGCAGCCGTGGAACTCTCAGAACCAGCAAGCAGAAACATAGGTACGAGTAGTGCCAAGAAGGGTAAGAAACCCCACGAAGGTGGTTGTAAAGAGATGTGGATCATTATGGTCGACACCTTCGGACCGGTTTGTGTCTCAACAGGTGACGATGCACAGTGGCCGGAGGCTGGCCAAAACCTCAAAAATTTATTTTTGAAATATTGATATTTTATATTTTTCCTATATTTCTCATGTATTGAATGATATATATTCAAAATTTTATGATCATTGGATAAGAACACGATTTTTAACACGAGTTTAAACGTACCAAAGTCCGGATTTTTTAATGATTTTCATTTCCGAAACCACCTCACCACCACCAGCTCTGTTCACTTCAAATGCATGTTGCTCTTTTGATTTTGGTCCGATTTTAGCACAACAAATTTCATTGTGTAGAGGAACGAAAGAACTTTGTTAATGAGTAA
Source organism: Topomyia yanbarensis (assembly GCF_030247195.1). Taxonomy (NCBI): domain Eukaryota; kingdom Metazoa; phylum Arthropoda; class Insecta; order Diptera; family Culicidae; genus Topomyia; species Topomyia yanbarensis. The sequence continues at coordinate 116,261,731 of NC_080672.1, forward strand.
AATACATTTGGTAAATTTGCTTGGAACTATGACTTTTTAGTTTAAATATGTTTAAGGTGGTCAGATCCAAAATACTTTTTTCAGTAATGTATTATGTACAAATTTCGGAATCATTTCGGAACGGTCACATAGTATACATTCTATGTGAAATTACCTCTACTTTTCGAATGTCATGGTCTCGTTCTGCGCCTAGGTGCGCAAAAAGGTTTAAGGCGATTTTGAAGCTTTGTTGCTGATATGGAGACGCATGGTGTTTTGTGTAAAATAGTTAGACAATTTACAGTAAACCAACACATTATACAATGGATTTAAAGTAGTGTTCTTCATTTTTTATGAGATTGCTGACATTGGTGAACAGTAACGGAAAATCTATCATGAAAACGGGATCATAGTTATAAGAAAGGTTCAATGACACTGTATGGAAAAATGCATTTTATATTTTACAACTTTTGACATCAAAACTGAGCTCAGCACCTCAAAATTAGCTTAAATTATGATTTTCAGCCAAATTAGGTAACATTTGAGGTTTTGTCCGACTTTTGTTTGAAGACCCGCCACTGTGCGATGTATGCAGCAGACCTGAGCAGGTCAGATATACCGCGAAGGTTGGACAGCAGCAATGGAAAAAAACATGAAATTGACATAAACTGAAAAGAGCATAAGCAGAATCCCTAACAGTTGCCCCGGATGGATGAGGATTGCGAGATACAAACCAATCCGACACCACCACGTGCCAACAGGTAGCGGTGTCTGTTGAAATTTCCTTCTCCATAACAGGTATTTACTCAATTTGTTGAGCTAAATGGACTGGTACACAAGACTAGGCCCTCCAGCCCTCGGAAAAATTCATCAAAGTTTGAGGGTTTCTATACCTTTCTTTCATAGGAAACGTAAAACAAATCAAACCCCCCTTGAGAAATTTCTGCGCGCGGTCCTGGTGGACTGAATACCATTTATTCATAACAGATCTAAATGTGTTTCAAATAAAACAACAAACAGAACGGCGGCACATATCAGTTTCAAAGTTCGAAACAAAACTGTTTGGAATAATAAATCAAAGCGTTCTACTGGGAATGTGATAGTTTCCGTTCCAATTCCACTTTGAAACTCCCATATAAAATCCCATGCTGCTGAATATGTCCTAAGGAATTTGATATGTATAAAAACTAATGCTTGCAAACCTGTGATAAAAATAAAAATCATTCTTGGTCACTGTTCTAACATAACTCAATTTCCTCACCCACCAAAATCTCCAACTAATTCCCGCCTTTAAGTAAGCACAATCCTAGTAGAGTCCACCCGTGCTTTTGAAATACATACAGAAGCATGTCATCAGATGCCTTAGTGATGAAAACACATCACGTGTACCCAATATATGAAACGTGTGTCCCAATAGGTTCATTACTCTAGGTTCCCACAAATCCGCCAAAAGCATTTTGACATGAGAATTACAAAGCATAAAAATAAATAATTTGTTTCTAACATAACCTAACAGCAGCACATACGTCGCACCCTGCTGTGGGCTGCGTTCAATCCAGGGTTGGTTTGGAGTCGTGTACACTTAACTATTTTTTTTTCAAATCATCGAGTGTACACGACTCGATCCTTACCATAGCATTACTATACTCGCTCGTTTCAAATCGCAGCGCAAGATAAGCTTTGCATATAGCAAATAAACGAGTACGAATTCGAACATGGTTAACGCTGTTTAACCATTTATTGTACCGTCCGGATGTTATAGCCATGATGTTGCTCGGTTAGCAGGCGAGCGACGAATGATTCAAACGGACAGGCGGCACTTCTATTTATAACATCACGTATTTGATTGTGGTTCTCAGGTGCCACATCCCCCATATTGATAGCTCTGTGTTTGACGGACAACTGCAATCATGCTGCTACGGCGTGAAAAAGCAAATTGATTATTTTTTATATATTACACGTGTATCACAGTTTATTTGACAACAAAGAGGCCGTACTAACAACGTTAGCTCGCTCGGTCGAATAGTACGGACCAATTATGGTGCAGATAATTACTATTTTCTCAAAATCCATTATTTCCGTTATTTGAACTAATTGTACATTCTCCGGAATTAGCTAAAATTTTGAAACGGAGCGCTTGTTTTGAAACGTTAGAAGTAGAGATGGGCGAATGAATAGCGAATCGATCAAAAGAATCGACTCTTGAAAATGAGTGAATGAGGAACAATTTTTAAAAAAAAGTTGTGATTCTTTAAAAAATCTGCTGTTGAGCGGCTTAGCGGAGTATATAATTAAAACATTTAGAACGCTTTTTTTGTAAAGTTTACTATTTCTGAGTGCATCTACCGAAGCCAGAATTCAAATCCAATGTCTCCTTCATTCGTTCCCTTCCGAGCTTACTGAAGTTTCACACAGAATCGAATGCCTTCAGTTCAGAGGAAATATAAATTAATTCACATACAAAAGCATTTATTTGTTATATATGAAGGTAGAATGTGACTTCTTTTAAATTTTGGACCATAAGTGAACTTCGTAATCTTGTCTCATGCATTTTTGCTCGATAATCCCACAGAAACAAAATTCAGTTTGAAACTGAAATTGAATTTCAACCGAAAATAACTGAAGGCATGCACTGCACCGAAATAATGAAGAACGATGAGCCTAACAATATGCTAGCAAATGAAGAGAGTTGGCTGTGGACCTGAATCATATAATAATAAATAAGCACAATGAACACACGAACACCTATTTGTATATATGGGATCAAAATATCTACTCCAGATTGAAATCAAAGAGACGTTTATTTAATCTTCCGAAATGAATCACTGAATCGATAACGGGTCGATTCTTTTTTTCGAATGAATCGGACGCAATTCGCTTATTAAACTAAATTGGTTTGCCCATCTCTAGTTAAAAGTATTCTACTAATTGATCCTGCACACACCTATGTAAGGAACTCGTGTCTACATGCTCCCGGATAAAAGTTTTATCTGGCTACTAGGTTATTTTCGGCGACAAATTTGTCCAAAATCTGATCATCAAGAAATATTGTTTGATTGATTGTTTGGTTTATGAAGGAGTGCTTTGAACTCATCTAGCAAGGAATTGTTAGCTGTGGTCGCAAAACCAAGCATTTCACCTCAAAAGAAACGATGGACAATGGTACTGTGACAATAAAATGGATTTCGTTCACCGAACGCCCGCAAATCCGCCAAATTGAAAAATATTGGGCAATTATCAAACGGAAGTTAAAGAAAACTGGAAAGACGAATGAGGACGCTGCACAAGTCGCTCGATGGTGGAACAAAATGCGCCTGAGGTTGACAGGCCAGTGTCGGCTTTTCGAAGTGAGTGTGTAGGAATAATTTTGTTTTCTCGTCTTCCATTCTGCACAACTTTTTAAAGACTGCACATATTGAAGCGAATCTTTCACCATTAAATCAATCTGTATTTTGCAGAGCATTCGCTATCACAACATTACAAATCCGACCAGCAGATGCGTTGCTACAGAATAAATAATGTGCCGAATTTTACGTGAAGCTGGATGGAAAAAGATGATTGCAAAGTTTTATTTTCTTGGAATTAACTTCGACTGAAAAAGTTTGAAATGGGTTTGAGATTTGGGTTTGAGACTAAAATTAAGAACATTTGAGGTAACATAAAGCACGCTTCCCAAACTCTTCAAAATTAAGGACTAGTCCTTTAAAATAAGGACGGTTGGTAATAATTATTATTAGGCGTATTACGTATTGTACAATGAACACTTCAAAATCGAAATTTTGGACCCCCTCCGAATTTTTTTTCTGGATCCGCCCCTGGTCCTAATTAAAAAAGGTGCCGCAATGTTTTGATGCAATGCGTTTATGAAGGCAACGTTATCCTTCATTCTTGCCACATTTCTGTAATAGGCTTAAGTACTGAATTTGTAATAGGCTTAAGTACTGAATTGATTCACATACACCAAACCTACAAATGTCTGGAATAGTGACAATTATGTAGCCGTCCTTACATAAATGGTCAATTCTACAACGTACGGTTCATCATATACAAATGAGTACAGTTTCCGAAGATAACGCAAAGGAAAGTTTGTGAGCCAAGATTACACAACACAACGTTCGTCAAATATGTCGAATGCAATGTTGCGTGTTTCTCGCATTCAATTGTTTTCAGGAAATGACGCATTGAACGTTTCTTGGATCATTCAATTATCAAATTTTGAGTTTTGTACCTAAATTCCCAAAACAGCGTAACATTATGGCGGGTGAAAAAAATTCAAGAACAACCTTCAACCAATTCGTGAGCCATCAGTTGCCAAATCTGGATACCTAGTTGTTATTCATTTCCCTCGCGCTCGCGATGTCCGGTGAATGGACCGTTCGTCACACGCACGGTGTTGCCGTAGCCGGCTCTCCATTATTGCTCAATTTACATCAATTGAACTGCAAATTGAGCGTATTTTTCGCATCAGTTGCGCTCGTTTCCTTTGGATCTTTTTTTCCTTTTACGCTTTGCCGTTTGCGCCACACCAGCGAGCATTATTGCTGCAACAATGTTTTCGACGTTGTAGTTCATCTGATAAGCTTCTGTGATACAAGTGGTTGAATATGTTTATTGCTTCAACCACCTTGGGCTATGATCAAAAATGTAAACAGATTCACCATTAAGATCGTTCGGTTTCGATACGATCGGTAGCGAACAAACGCTTTAGGTGTCGACCTACTCGATTTAGTCTCCCGTTTGTTCTTTCGTCAGTTGGAGAAAAATAGTAAATAGTTTGAATTTAATTCGATATTGCGTCCTACTCCTACGACTATATGTGCACTGCTACAACCCAAAATATTGTTTCAAATTCATCTAACAAAGGTCTGTTGAACGATCTGTTGGGCGTCATTGTTTACTAATCGACTCAGCTCGAAAAATTGGCGCAATTTCTGTATCAAGAAGGCATCTTCAAAGTACTTTTAGTACTTTTAGTAAGCCTACGGACTAAACTCAAACCTCTTGTTTCTACATATTCCCATCATCCCAGAACCAATGTTAGGTATTACTGCGAGAGGAAAGGTGCTCTTGCACCTATTCTTTTGTGTTAATCGTTCCTTTTGATATTAAAAATGTCTTACTGCACTATCTGGGGCTACGTGTCATTCTTAAATTTATCGATGTAACATCTTCGCGTCATTATCTTGAACGCTAATAACTCTGTTTCCGTCTTTTTACCACTAAACAATTCGAAAACAACTCAAATTAAGTTTTATTGTTATACTGATTTTGCAGTACACTATTCAAAATCCGTAAAAATTAACAGATCTAAAAACGCTCTTAATCCACCTAACAGTGTGATGAAACATTTCTTACAACTCTTATCACTCTCTTCGGATATTATATCGATTCAAAATATTTAGAACTTGATGCTTCGCGTGTTGATAACACATACTACATGGGATAGTGGCAGGATTCAGAAAATCGCTCAAATCACCATAAGACATCAGTGCTAGAAAGCTCAAAACTGGAAAAGCGGAATAATAGACTTACAAACGAATTATTGCCAATGCTCTGTTAATAACATATCTCAATTCTTCAATCAATTCATTATGTCAAGAAAACTGAATTTTCCTAAAGGGGTTACATATGTTGTTCGAACAATAGCGTTTACTCAAATCTCCAATACGACTGAGACCTAAGAACTGAAATTGCAGCTCTTGATGTCACGCTACCCCTGAAGTGCATGCGAGCGTAGTTCAAACTTTACTTTGAAATCAACTTTTTCTAAAAGTAACTTCGCAGTAGTATCTTTGATTTGATTTCTTATCGCTAAACCTAATGCCAAAGAACAAATAAAAAACTCTCGAAACCCACCAAAAATCATCATCATAACTGAAATTTTCTTTTTCACGAAACTTTTCGATAACCTTCCGTCACTTGCGTTAGTGCACTGGGTACACGATGCTCTGAAAATCTATTAAAAAATTTCAAATGCTTTATAATCTTCACAACCTTATTAGAGAAAGTTGTTTAATAAGCTTTAGTAATATTGTGTAGGAAAATCCTGTTTTAATCCACCTAGAGGTGCAATTGTGCCTTTCTCATTTCTCCAAACTATGATACAATATAACATTATGGAAATCTCTTTCATTCTTATTACACTTGGCAAGTACATATATAAAAGCACCTTTTTGCATTCATCGCGGTATCGGTTTGAATCGGAGTTTTCTATGTGATCGCACTCCACAACCCGTAAATCCGGAGCCGGAAGTCGGATGGAGATGGAATTTAATATCAGTTTCCGGGGACGCGACACCTTTCATTTGAGACTAAGTTGATCAAATCGGTCTAGCCATTTTCGAGAAACCAATATAACCGTTATTCTGAATTTGGATACTTCAGGATCCGTCGATGGTGGCCAGTGTGACCAAAGAGCCTTTGAATGACTGTTGGGGACCTAGATCTACAAATTCAACAGTTGTGTACATTTTGGAAAAAAAATCACCTTTTTACATTCATCGCAAAATTCGTTAGAATCGGGATTTGCTGCGTGATCGTACGTATCACTCTGTAATTCAGGAACCAGAACTCGGATCCACACAAAATTCAACAGCAGCTGGACCTTTCATGTAAAATTAAGTTTGTCAAAATCGGTTCAGAAAATTCCGAGAAACCGATGTGGACAAATCAACAAATTTTGTTTTGTAACCATACTCTTCAACTCGTAATCCGGATCAAGATGTCGGTTGAAAATGAAATTCAATAGCAACCTATGGGAATATTATACCTTTCATTTGAATCTTAGTTTGTAAAAATCGGTTCAGCCATCTCCGAGAAACCGATGTGGACATTTTGTTAACAAATCCGCACATACACACATACATACATACATACATACATACATACATACATACATACATACATACATACGTACATACATACATACATACATACATACATACATACATACATACACACAGATATTTTGCGATCTCGGCGAATTGAGTCGAATGTTATATGAGACTCGGCCCTCCGGGCCTCGGTTAGAAAGTCGGTTTTTGGAGCAATTGCATAACCTTTCTATATAAGAAAAGCAAAAGAATAATATTTAATTAGCTTAATAAGCATGACTTCAATGTTATCTTCATGTGATTATAATTTGGATAGGTTGGTGGAATGGGTTTGAACATGTAGGGAATGGGGGGTTAGTAGAGTGGGAGTGGAGGATGCGTCAAAAATCCTTCATCTGGGCAGGCGTGAGGGTGGTCCAAGAGGAGGGGAGTGATGAAGGAGGGAGGTGTAAGGGCAAAGCGGAGGGGGGGGGGAGGGGACTTGGTTTGAGAAAATCGGTTCAGTCATCACCGATGAACCGATGTGACTTTAATTGTGGAATATGCCCGAAATTCCGGACTTCCGGAATCGTCGATAGTGGACAATATATTCAAAGAATGTTTGATTGGCAATCAGTGATCTAGATCTGCGATTAGAAGTAATTTGGTGACCATTTCAATAGTTTTTAGCCTCTGAGGTATTACGATTGTACCGATTTATATGGAAAATTCCAGTGTATCCTTACCAACACCCCTGTAACTCCGGAAGCAAGAGTCAGAACCTAATGAAATTCAGCAGCAGTCAATGGTATTACTGTATCTTTCATTTGAAATCAAGTTTGTTAAAATCGGTAGAGAATTCGTTGTGGAATGGGTGTGATATTAGTTTAGGAACTTGGCGGGTTCCCCGGAGGCGTCATGAACCGTCATAAGTGGCCAATGTGGTCAAAGCTGCTTTGATTGATCATTAGTGATCCAGACCCGCAAACTAGAGTAATGTTACATCAATTTTAATATGTTTTACATCATTTGATCATCATGGTGGTACCAGTTTATATGGGAATTTGCTGTGTGACCGCACTCTTCAACCCGTAACTCCGGAACCGGAAGTCGGATCAACTAAAAATTCAATAGCAGCATATGGGAGCGTTATACCTTTCAGATGAATCTAATGTGCGAAAATCGGTTCAGCCATCTCTGAGAAAATTGTGTGAGTTTAAATGACACACACGCATACACACACACATACATACACACACAGACATTTGCCGATCTCGACGAACTGAATCGAATGGTGTATGACACTCGGCCCTCCGGGCCTTGGTTAAAAAGTTGATTTTTACAGTGATTGCATAGCCTTTCTTTATATGAGAAAGCAAAAAGCTGAAAATTTCTGTATTTTCGCAATCTGCAATATATAAACCCTTAAGTACACCAATTTATTTAGGATACCCTTTTAACATAAACTATCGCACGAATGGGAATAGGTTCGCCAATTTTAAATTTTCGATTGAAAAAAATTTCCTCCAAAAATGGAATGTACACAGTAAATACAGTAAAGACACATTTTTATCAGCGCCATGGTGTACACACTTAAAAATATTTGCATCTTGCAAGATGTAACATAAAAAGAGCGTCACAATTCACTTGAATTTATTTGTTTATTTGTTTCAAAATCAGTATAAATTACACTTTCTGAAATGGGCAAGCCAAAACGTGCTTTTGCGGGGATAAAGACTTCACCAAATCAAGAGGGCATAATTCATTACAACAACGGGACAGAAAGCTCGTTCGACAAAGACGTAATTTTGTTTTTTATCGGGATTTCACAAAAGTGCAGCTTTAAATTCGATTTTCTGCTGTTGCCAAATGAATTGTTTCACTCGCATTAAATGCTCTTTTCAGGGTTACCATACCTAATACCAGGGTATGAGGATAAATATGTTCGAATATTTTAGGTTTCGATGTACGTGTACCGATATTGCGGTATTTCCATTAGAAATAACGAAATAGCTGGTTTTAATACAACCTATCAAAAGATAGTCAAAATTGTAGCATTCGTATTAACAGCCTAAAGTGTAGACTACTTCACTCCGGTTATGCCTCTGACATTACCCACCCATCTTTTCTCCAAAACTTTACATTTTTCGATCTTTATCATGTATTCTAGGGATCCCGGGAAATGGTTTTTTTTGTTCCATGAATCCTGGGAAACTGAAATCCGTAGGGAAATGGTAACTCTAGTTCTCGCAAACTTATACAAAACCGCTACGACATATTGCAGTGCTAACTCAGTTGATCTTATTTACCTACTTTTTAAATTTCAGTTCAAGTAAGGCTTCAGAACCTAATATTAATGTACCTCTGAAAGCAACTACAAAAAAATAATTTTATGGATATAAGTAGTCAAGTTTTAGTATCAAAAAAATTACACAATACGAGCGTATATAGGTCTACAAATCTTCGTTCCTCGTGATTATCATTTGGGTTATCGATAGACACGAAATGTCTTGTCCTTATATCATATGCTATTGTCGACCATTTTATAGCCTAACATTTCTCCGACTCCGTATCCACTCTCCATTTTACAGCATTTGCGATAGCGTATCATCAGATCGCCCCCAACTCAGAGTGTGTCAGCACAGCCCTTAAAATGAGCATCTGTGACGAAGAAAATACTAGTCATCGATAAAGCAGCAGTCAAAAATGCATAAAATTAAGATTAAAATAACTCACAACTTTTGATTGATTTTTTATGCAGATCCATCAAACGAATTTCTTACAGCACCACCAACTCCCGCCTATTGGATGATCGGGTTCAGCCCATCATCACCGCGCCATGTCAGAGAGTCCGTCACAGGTCGAAGCACATGCCTAACAACCTAAGCGGTTGTAATATTCATAACACTCTTCTCTGGGTCGGCCCCGGCCCGGCAGTGGGTCAGTGGAGCTAAAGTATAAAATTTCTTCCTTGCACTAGAGCGCTGGATATTTTATGCATCACCCTCGCGATATAAACAGCCACCATTCCCCACGCTAGCCGACCCGGACTGGTGATAGGCCGATAGAGGTGATGTAACGATATGTATTTCAGAAATACAGGCATCCAACGACCGGTACCTACAATGTTCCGCGCCTATCGTGTATTTGCGTGGCATCTGATCGTGTAATTATTTCTTCCTGAAAAGAAAGTGTTTAATAAGCTCGACAAATTTTATGCGTATGGCGTTCCTTAGTGAAGCAATCAATGTTCCACTGGCGAGCTTTTGATATAAGCCGCCGATAATGACTCCAATCATGGACCGTGCACATGAAACAACAACCATTTGTGCTACACATGAGAGCAGTTTAAACGACTTCATTTTATTCTTTTTTATACAGAATACATTGTTTGTAAAGCTTTGCCCGTAGTTCATGGCATCCGAAAATCTTAGATTTTTCGAAAATGCAAAAATATAATGTAAGGTTGATAAATTATTGAAAGTTCAGAAACATAAGTGATCTAACAGATTTTATTCCAGTTTACAAAGTGGCCATGCATAAATGACGTAGCGTTTTGGGGGTAGGGAGGGTATACCAAATTTGTGACGAAGTGTGACGAGGGGGAGGGTAGGGTCAAAAGTTGTGCGACGTAGCATTAAGGCTAAATTTTTTGACGGGCATCTAAACCCATTGATTAGAGAACATAATTTAATGTTCCTCCATTCCCAAGAAAAATAAGTTTAAATTCACACAAGTTACTTTTCATGCGGTTTTCATGAGGTAAATTTTACGATTTGCGGAATTACAAGCTCACAAAAATAAGAAAAGATTTTGTATGCGGATTTAGGTTACTACATTAGCTAGTCAATGTTGGTAACTAGTAGAGTTAGTATGGTAGATGAATTAAATTTTCTTTTCGGATTCAGCCAAACATAATTTAGTAATTTACATGAACGGATGCTTCTTAGAATCATTAGCAGCTGCATGATTATGAACTGAGAGAATATTTCATGCTCCCCTTGACATATAAAATTCAAAACAAAAATAACAACAACATATTTGTCATGAAATGGGCTTATTTTGAATGCAATTTGCTGTTATAATGAAAATGTTGATAAAAGTCGTCAAACATTTTGAAAGCACGTGTATTTAAAATAATTGAAAAACATATATATTTTTTTAATCCACCGGCCGCTTTGCACAGGATGAGGGGGTGGGGGCGTAGGTAAATGCTACGTTCTCTACGAGGGGTAGGTTAGAATTTCGTCACCAAATGCTACGAGGGGGAGGGAGGTGTCAAAAATTGCCGAAAAAACCTACGTGATTTGTGTACGGCCCCAAATAAGAATAATCTATATGGAACAGCTCTCAAACCAAATTTCTGGCTACGCCACTGGCCCTAATGGAAATAGCAGCGAAGAAATACTTGTTTATTTAATATTATCGGAAAAGAAATCAAATTACTTCAAATTTAGTTTGTTCCCAGTGGCGGATCCAGGGGGAGGGTCCTAGGGGTCCAGACCTCCTCCGAAATTATTTTACTTGTTAAGAAATTCCACATGAATTTCAATTTTATATTAGTTTCAAACTCAAAATCATTTTAAACCGACTGATATTCGTTAAATAAGTTTATTACGTATTACAAATTGTACATTGTTCATTTTAAAATCGAAATTTCGGACCCATCCCGAAATATTTTTTTTCTGGATCTACCCCTGTTTGTTCCTCTCGAAGATACCCAAATACGCTACACTCTTCTATTACCACACTCCCCTAAATTCCATAAATAGCATCCTCTAACAAAACTTTTATCCTATCGTGATTGTTGACACTTAGAAACTGAAATCAAAACGAAAAAAATCGAATATTTTGGCAGTTTTACTACTTTACACTAATACCAGGAATACTCCGGGTACTCAAACCCCCGAAACTCTGACCACAGATGCGTGCATTGAACAAAAATAGTTGCGCTGTATTTCGGATCAAATTCCGCAACTTTTCATATATAAATTATGATAGGAATCCTGCGGCGACTAAATAAGTGCTTCTGAGAATCACATTTTACCTAATACCGGAATACTGCGGGTACTCAAACCCTAGTAACTCTGGTCACAGATGCGTGCAATGGACCAAACCTTGTGTGTTTTATTTCTTATCAAATTCCGCAACTTTCCATATATAAATATGATAGGAATCCCACGGCGACCAATTAAGTGCGTCTGGGAATCGCTTTTGCCTAATATCGGGAATACTCCGGATACTCAAACCCCCGTAACTCTGGTCACTGATGCGTACAGCGGACCAAATTAGTTGCGCTGAATTTCTTATCAAATTCTGCATCTTTTCATATATAAATTATGATAGAAATCTTACGGCGACTAATTAATTACCTCTCGGAATCTCATTTTGCTTAATACCGAAATACTCCGGGTACTCTAACCCTCGTAACTCTGGACACAGATGCGTTCGGTGGACCAAACCAGTTGCGTTTGATTTGTTATCAAATTTCACAACTTTCTAAATATAGATTATGATAGGAATCTTGCGGCGAATAATTAAGGGCCTCTGGGGGTCGCTTTGTGCCCACTGTGCAATGGCAGCCAATTTTTACGAAATTTGCGAATTTTGTTACAATGAGCATAAAGCTCGATTTACGAGAGTTTTTGGGGTCACTGATTACGATTCTGATGTCAGAATCCGAAAATTCAAAATGGCGCCCAGAAAATGACAACCATTTTTTACGACATTGGCAATTTTTTTATTCATTTAGTTTATTTGATAGGCACAAATGCGTTAGCTTGGCTGTGCCAAATTCTTTTGTTTTTACATTTTGGTTAAGTAATCATGAAATATTTTTTTTTTATAAAAGAGAAAAATTTTACAGCTATCTTAAGACTAGAAATAAGATTCTATATACAAGAGAGGGGACAAAAGATTTTTTTTAATGAAAAATTTTAAAACAAGGAATTCAATAGTAATAGTTTTTTTTAGGAAATATTTACAGTTATCTTAAAACTAACAATATAGTTTGGTACACAAAAGGGGGAACAAATATTTATGAAAAATGTCACAGGTGTTTTAAAACAAGGGGTACAATTCTATTTACAAGATGGGGGACAATAGTTTTAACAAAGAGTAAATTACAACTATCTTAAAACTAGGAATACGGAATACTAATTTGATTTTTATCGGAGACTTATGCTTGGTCATTTCCAAAATCGGTGTAGAAGCAGTTGTATCAAGGACAGGGGAGAGAAGGCGTAGATGGTGACCGGGAGAGAAGAGCAAAACTTGCAACTTTCGGGCAAACGGGAAAATTGGCAAATTTTGTTACAGTCAGTAAAAAACTCGATTCACGGGTTTTTTATGGGTTTTCGATTCTGATATTACAATTAGAAAATTCGACGACGCTCAGCTATAACCAAATTTGCAGTTATAACGTCACAAGCGTGATCAGCGACCTCTGGAAGACGTTATAGGTCAATATGCGTTGCGTTGCATTGTGGCGATGATTTTGGCGGATTTCACACTGACTTCATCATGTTTGACTGCTGATTATCTAATAAGAGTTGCTTAGGAAGTGGTAAGTAGGAATTCATACCAATCCGACCCATATTAAAACCTCAACAACATGATATCCATCATTGCCGGCCGCCCCCATCTCCATCGTTCACGGGGAAGGACAAAGGATAAGGTAGACGGGAAGTGTTGATGCTACACAGAAAAAAATATTTTGTAATTTTAGGTTTATTTTCATGCACATATTTGGAGCATGAATATAAATGTAAAATTAAGTTCCACCACAAATACACACGACTTGTCGTGTTTTTTTCAACGAATTTAATTAGAATTTTACACGTGGATTGAAAATTACAGTTTCTTTAAACGGAAAACCAATGCCCTTCAATGTATTTTTACTTGAAAACTGCTGTAAATTGAGTGACATGTACTACTACACAATGAAAGTGTAAAATTGTATGCTGTTTGATGCTCCAATTGATTTTAACGTAATTTTCAATCAAATTTTTGATTCAATCGTTGTATGTTTACATTCGTATTGATTTACATGTCGTTTAAATTTCATTATTTTTTGGTGTGTACACCTACTTAACGGAAGGTAGACGACTCATCAGAAACGATGCGACCTGTAAAGCATGGTTTATCAGGTATTAGTTTAGTTGGCTTTCGAGTACACGATCACTCGAAAAAGAAAAAATCTTATTTAGTTTTTGGTTATTTTTATACTCTGGGTAGCCGGCTACCGAGAGTATCCTGTTTTCTAAACATAAGCAATTTGAACTCCACACAGCCGACCGTGGGAGTGTTGCCTAGGAAAGCTAATCTTATCTACGTAATGGGCCCGATCACTATTTATTTCGACAGCATTAAAAGAAATTGCTATTCCTTTTCTACGATATATTTATTCAGTTGAAAACTACCGGGTGACACGTTGTATAGATAGAGTTATGATAGCTCGAGATGTTATAAATCAAGGAAAGTATTTCATATTTTCCAAATCGGATTGTTTGTGAAATACACGTATACGAACGATAATATCGAACATTGATCGGTAGTACAAATGATCGTTAACCTGATGCACGGACTTGATAGCAATAACGGAACTCGAAATTAGATTCACAACAAACAGACGCCATGAATTTTCAGTACGTATTGACCTTGACCCTTGATCATCGATATTAGTCAGATTGAAATCTTATTGGGGCTGATTTCCGAACAAATATTTATTGATAAAAAATATTAATCGAAGGTTGTATACAAACTGAACTTACAAAGGAAAAACAAGAAATAATTTTGAGCTGCCCAAAATAACCATTAACTGTACCGCAAGATTCACTCTGCAAGACGGATACACTAGCAGCTTAACACGCGCGTCGTTTGTCCCCCTTCCCTGTTAGCATACGACCACAGATCCTAGACTTCACTAATGCCACTGCCGCTCAAAACGAAACTCGGACAGGCTCCAATCCGTCAACCTGTCGATGTGAATGAATTGACAGCGGTGGGAGATAGAACCCGACCCAGTTCCAAGTTTAAGCAAAAACGGCAAAAGGAGCCCTGTACCCCGGTTGGCACCGTGGAGAGGTAAGGGATAGGAATTCTGTATCAGAGGTGAATGACGACATAGATTAGCCTCATGTTGCACGATAATACAGATTTGCTAATCAATTTAACTCCTTCATCCCTGGAAGATGTTATAGGTCAATATAAAGAAAAACATGAAATTTAGCCAAACCCAGTCGCCATATTAGATCCGTCATTTTTAATTTGACAATTCTAACGTCAGAATCAAAATCAGCTACCCTGAAAACTCCCTTGTAAGACTTTTTAGGCCAATAAAAACATGAAATTTAGCCAGCCACAGTCGCCATATTGGATCCGCCATTTTGAATTTGACATTTTCGACGTCAGAATCAGAATCAGTGACCCCGAAAACTCCTTTTGTAAGACGTTTTAGGCCAATATAAATAATATGAAATTTAGCCAAGCACAGCCGCCATATTAGTTAAAGGAGCATCATGTGGATAGGAAGTACGTCTTCTGGCCGGACAAGGCGTCTTCCTATTAGTCCAAGAAGATGCTGGAGCATCTTGAGCGGAAAAGGACACCATATGTGCCGAATGAAAGGACCCCGACCAACTTGCCCCAGTGCCGTCCCATGGAGGATTTTTACGGCTCCCTCAGTGCCCTAGTGTACAAAAATAATTATTGGGCCAAGGATACGGAGCAGTTGACCACCAGGATCCGGAATTGTATCCGGAAGATGGACGTCACGTCCAGCGCTCTTGTGAGAGTATCACGACCAGGGTTGTTAATACGATACATTTTTCACGATAATTTATCGGCGTTACTCGTTAACGATAATGTATCGTCATCGGCAACTCCGTTAACGATAATGTATCGTCGCCTTCACCGTCATCGTCGTATTCATCGTCATCGTCGGTTCATCGGTTATCGCGATACATTTTGCGTTACTTTCCCGTTTATTGGAGTTGTAGTTGATGCGGTTAACTTTCAATTGTTTAGAAATAAATACCTATTGAAGGACATGTTGTTGGCAGTTGAAAATCAATAGTTTTGGACATTTTCTATGCACAGCGGGATCCGACGATGCGTCAAAATGATTTTTTTTCAACTTTTCGGAAAGTGTATTATATTGAAGGGCTTTGTTGGCAGTTAAAAATCAATAATTTTTGACATTTTCAATGCGCAGAAGGGTCCGACGATG
Organism: Topomyia yanbarensis; assembly: GCF_030247195.1. Lineage (NCBI taxonomy): Eukaryota > Metazoa > Arthropoda > Insecta > Diptera > Culicidae > Topomyia > Topomyia yanbarensis. Next base: position 116,277,751 of record NC_080672.1, read on the forward strand.
TATCAAAATGGAATTTTTTCAACTTTTCGAGTAAGTTGGTGCACAGAAGAGTCCCAGGTGCACAGTGTTTCCAAACGGCAATAAGGTGATCAAAATTGTTTTGACCATGAAGAAAACAAATTTTAAGCTATTGTTTAATTAGTCATTTTTAGCACGCAAAAACATATATTGAAAAAACTACTAAACCACTATTATTAGGCCATTCACTTCTAAGTTGTAAGAGACACAAATAAACTTACATTACAAAAATTCTGTATTTTCTTATGCTGAACGAAATCTTGGAACATTTTGAAATTCTACAAAATGACCAGGAAAAGTATTTTGAAAAAAGTAATTTTCTGGGGTATATCAATGAAATTTTCACAAACGTATAATTAGATAGACAGATAGACACAGCGAAGTTAATACTTAAGATATTCTTAACAACTTTGCCAAAAAAAGTTTTTTTTTTTCATAAATGACCAAACAAAAACTTGCTTCTCAGCTTTAGAGGGATTATTCACCTAATACTAATACTTTTTAAATGCAAAAAAAATATAAATAAACTTTGCTGGAGACACTATAGCTAAAAAATGTGTTTCGTAGTTCAAAGAATTTCTTTCACCTTTATGCCACTTTGGAAACACTGTGCGCTGGTGGATTCTCCTGTGTATTGAAAATGTCCAAAATTATTGATTGTCAACTGCCAATAACTTTCCCTTCAATATAAAACTCTCCCGAAAAGTTGACAAAAAATTCCAGTTTGACACATTGTCGGACCCCCCTGTGCATAGAAAATGTCCAAAACTATTGATTTTCAACTGCCAACAACATGTCCTTCAATAGTTATTTATTTATAAACAATTGAAAGTTAACCGCATAAACTTCAACTCCAATAAACGGGAAAGTAACGCAAAATGTATCGCGATAACCACCGATGAATTATCGACGATGACGATGAATCCGATGATTCATTATCGTTAACGGAGTTTCCGATGACGTTGACGAGTGGTTAACGTTATCGACGATGACGATTAATTATCGAATAACTGATCACGACTAAGTTGCGTCGTACGGCTGACCAGGGCCCCTTCTCAAATATTCATTGACGTTTTCATGGAGAATAAACATCATGTTTTTAATAAAAAGTACTGAATTCGTTGAATTTGTTTTTTTTTGGCTTTCGACAGCCCTGAGCATTGGTTTGGTTAAAAATGATAAAAAATGAATGAATGAATCCTCCAAATGAACGAATATATTTTTAACCCTTTCATGCCCAACTTTTTTCTAGTGCATGTAGGGTTTCAAAACTATTTTTCCTTTAAAACGGTGGGGTCAAGAAACTCGAAAAACCTTTTTTCCTTGCAGTGCTAGAAGCTGCTCAATTTTTATCTTCCAATGCTCACTACAATTTTCCTAGAATATTTAGAATAGTCCAACTGCGTGGAAAACGTAGCCAAAAATAGTCTAAATTGATAAGTTTTATCAGTTTTCACTAATATTGCAATATAATGAAGTTATATGAAAAATTCATTTTCCTTCGTCAACGTAAACGGTCCTTGGCAGCTCTGCTCCATCGGAGTTCAATCAGACTAATTGCAATAACTTCAATTCTAGAGCTGATCCTTGTAACCGTTAATACTCAAATTCACATAGTCACATTTATTAGCCTTACCTGTTTTTATGAGCAAATCTTGCCTTAATCAAAAGTTATAGCTATTTAAAAACGTTGTTGTCCACAAACAACATGGGCATGAATCGGTTAAGAATTTTTATGTGGTTATAATAGTCTCCAAAATAAAAAAGCCTTTAACAAAGAATTTTTTTTTATTTTGAACCATGCGCAAAGATTCAGTATGATTTTGACCGTTTTTATGATAATTTCCCCTTAAATTGAAAACAAACGAAAACTAAATCGTTGTTGGTGCTCGTATATATTTGTTTCATAAAACTCAAATTTACGTAATTCATTAAAGCGTGAATGTATATTATTTATAGATCATCAAAATTTCCGCTAAATTCGTGTCCAGCACCCTAGTTTCAATACTTCCATTACGCTATACATTATTGACACCTGTTGCCAGGTTGGCGTGTGGCGCTTTGGCACCGATTAAAACATTTTGATAACAAGTCACGTCAGTGTAGTTTTGTAATTGCGCTGGCGTTGCCGCCGATGCGGGACGTGAATACTTTAGCGGGTAGCTCATATATCACAAATCTAGTGTACCGGGGAAAAACGCACCAACCAGCAAGGGGTCTTCGTTTTTACATGTAGGCCTAACAATCGGCAAAATAAAAAAATATCTCCACTCGGCGCTACTATATAGGTACATGACAGCTCTTCAAAGCAAATAAAAACGCCGAGAAATGACGATTACGCTTACGGTAGCCGCTGGACATGATCGTATAATTATTACAAATAGCTTTGTATCATCCGCGCACGAATTGGTCCCTCCGCAAGTTTAAGCGTCGAGTGTCTTTGGCTAGTCATGGGAAAAGCAGAAGAGTGGCCGCCGAGGACTTGTTTGCAAAACCATGATATCTGTCACCGTTAGGTTCGAGTGCTGTTTCTTGTGTGTAAATACACACTATTCGACCTGTACTGGCACCAGGGCAGCTATTGAAACCTTGCCACTTACATATAAGCATGATGAGGAATGTTAGGCACGTTTTTTCGGTGGGGAACATATTCCTCATAATTTGAGAAAATTGCAAATTATGCCTCTTTGACAAGCCGATTTTCTTGGCAGAGGACACGTAGGTGATACGGACCCGTACGTCTTGGCGGCTTGGGAATGGTTGGATAAGGAATGTATAAACAGACGTGACAAAACTGAGCTCAAGGATCTTAAACAATCAACCGTTCAATATCTTGAATGTGAAAGTAAAATAACAATAATCAAAGCTGGTGCAGGTTGGAAAGGCAGAAGATCGTTGGCAAACAACTAATGAAGACGGAGCTCATGGTTCGACTTATAAACCAGACAGTATCAAAGGCACTTCTGTGGGAAAAAAGAAATACATTCAGTTACTTGACATGCTGTTAATTGTGTAATGTGAGACGTTTACGAGAGCGTGATAATAATTATACACACGACGTTTTGATGGGTCCGAAAATGACGTTTGAAGATGTAGCCAACAATTGAAAAAGGTCGAGGGGGGTGGGTAATGTGAGAGATATATTCGTCATAATGAAGAATACGTTCCGGACTTTAAAAGAAAGGGAACAGGTACAACTGAATTTAACATACATTTTCCAATCCAAACATATCCTTTAAATCGAATTTTATGGTAAATCAAAACACAACAGAAATATTTTTTTAATTCAACACACGAAATAATTGCGAGGATATTACTGATTTTATCCGCCTAACGGTAGCATAGAACCAATATATTGTCAACTAAACAAATAAATATCTCTTCTGAACATTAAGCATTTTTCTTAATCTTGGCAAACATTCACCAATTCTATCAATTATTAAGCTTTAAAAATTCGTCGTTATTGTGCAAAAAATTCTCAGAATGCAGGATAATTTATAAGAATAAATAGTATTAGTAGCAATGCAGTATTCGTTGAAAAATATTTTCACGAGCTTTTTTCTAAGATCGACTAAATTGGATTGAACCACTTTGGACATAAAGAGCACAGTTTCAATTTCGTCTCGTCTGTACACTTGGCAGACCAATTTGATCGTTTTGAATTCAAAAAGAGAATACTACTTGAGTTCACGAGTAAACGACTAGTCACGAATGAAGTCTCATAAACCACGGATTTATACTTACAGAAAAATGATGAAATCGAACCAGCACCATAAAATTAGGATTAAAATATATTGTACAAGAAAGACACAATACCTCAGTTTAGAAGTCGAAGAATTTATGTGAACTAATCAGTATCAATAAGATATTTTCTATACAATACAATGAAATCTTAAAAAAAAATTGTTTAACGCACCGCCTTATATAAAACGAGGAGGAACGTTTAAACAGTGGACAATAAACCCGATTTACTACAGCATTCCCCGTTAGCCAAAGCACTTTTCAACCTCGAACAACGCGATGTAACTATGAAGATCAGATTGCCAAATGTTAATTCTGCCAGGTTACTGCTACATTATACAACTGCTATTAAGAGAAACACCATGCAATATCTTTTTATTTCTAGCCTTCAAATTAGGGATGTGGTACCGGTAATTCCGGTATTGAAAATCCCGGTAATACCGAACCATTATTGGTACCGTAATACCGGTACTGAACAAAAGCCAGTACCGGTATTTTCGGTACCATACACAATTTTTTCTGAAACATATGTAGACTCTATAACGGAACCCGTTTCCAAATATCGGTCTGCTAGGTAGCTATTAATTATATTTAATTATATTTCATTATCTTCTAGATAAATCGTTCAGCTTACGCCTTTCTGGGGAAATGCGGTGGAGCTATCATCATAATAATTCTAGAAGATAAATATTGCACTATTTGGTCGAAATAAAATTTCAACTGTCTTCTACTAAAAAAAACTATACTAAATTTCAATGTTTTCACATCTAGCATAACAGCAAAAATTTGTTTTGATTTTTTTATTGGCGACGTTCTGATAGGTTCCAATTATTCATTGGGTGGCGCGTAATAAGGCTGTAGCCTAAGTCATATCTGTATTTAATTTGCTCTTAAATCTTTATCTATACAAGAACGAACAGTGATTAAAAAAAATGAATTTCATCGCTGACGTAATTTCAAACGTGCCACAATTTAACAAACCGTAATCCACGAAATGACGAGTTATAACCGTGTTTTGTTTAATTTTACATGAAAGATGTACTTTACATGCACATTAGAGTGGAATATGATTATATGAAAAAAATAAAATTTGGCTCCGAGTAACTTTTTGGGTTCCATTTAGCTCCCAGAACAACTCTGCAAATTTTTAGCTCGATCGGTGAAACTATATTTTTGCGCCAACGGTTTAAAGTTTACATAGGATTTCGTATAAGAAAGTTGTCTTTTGCAAATTAATTCTTCCAAGATGTCTGATTTTTCTAGGAAATTTATCAAGGAAATAAAGTCTAGAAGATTGCAAAACGATCTGAGTATTGTGGAGAAAGTTATTAATCAAAAACCGATTGATGCCCTGAAAATTGATGAAAATTTCACTTTTCATAGCATCACTGCTTCTGACGGTCTAATTATATACAAAATTTTTAACTTTCTCTTATGATGAACAAAAGAAGCCTCAATTTATCCCTCAAAACCTTGCGAAGTAGCCAAATAGAATAGATAAACGATTTAGACACATTAAGAGAGGATTAACACAAAATTGCGTATAATTAGACAACCAACAGCAGTGGTGCTAGAAAAAATTAATATTTTATCAATCGTCAGAGCATCAATCGGTTTCTGCTTAATAACCTTTTTCTCAAGCGTCAAATCGCTTCGTGGTCGGAAGACGTAAATTTTCACGGTTTTTTCTAGGTGTGCGCATTCGAAGAATTCCTTCTGCTGTAATGAGACATCAATTTGAGCATTCGATTTCACTTTGAAGCATTTCTCGAATCAAATCTGAATTTTATCTTTGACGTAATTCCAAACTTGTCACAATCCAACAAACCGTAATTGACGAAAAGACGAAATATAACAGTATTCTGTTTAATTTTTCATGGAAGATGTACTTTCCATGCGCAATTCCATAAAATTACACTTTTATACATTTTAAACAAACACCATATGTGAAGTAAAATTACGTGACTCGCAAAATTCAACGACATGTAAAATTGAAATCAAACGTAAAACTACGTCATTTTTGATGTTCGTATATGTCATGGTCAGGAGACGTAAATTTACACGATTTTTTCTAGGCGTGTATTGAAAAAAATATTCGACTATCGGTACTTTACCGATACTACCGGTACTGGGGGTTTCGCAGTACCGGCTCTCGCCAAAATGGGTCGGTACAACAAACCCTACTTCAAATGTCCTGTTATCTTTCCAGTAGCCATTATATTATGTATCTTTTTGAAAATCATAGATTGGAACACGAGTCTTCTCTGCTATTTGCTGATTTATCATTTAATTCGCTAGTAACTCTACCTTAGAGTGCCCGTGACTGTTTTTTGGAAAACCTGCACTCGATAGAGTTACTTGCCGATAAATTTTCAGATTTGTAAAACATGTTTTGATACACCCAAGGGGGTATTGTAGCTTTTTCATTCATCCAAACCATGATTTAATGGTTTGTTATGTTCAATATGAATTTGAAAATGTCTGGTATTCAACGATGCAAACGATTCGTAGAGTAGAATGGGGTCAAATAGGTAAAGGGGTACGATAGGTATAGGACATCACCTTTTCTATGTTATTAAAGAGGTCGTTCGCGTTGGACGAATTTTATACACGGTAGAGAACATCGTTGACGACTGTCATTTCGGCTGTTATCGTGAATCAGCTGTATTAGTTACGGCGCATAGTGGCTGAAGGCTGGCCAAAACCTATAAATTTATTTTTGAAATATTGATATTTTATCCCCGGATTTTTTCCTTTATTTTGATAAAGTAACTCTCAAGTGACATCTTCGACGAAAATAACAGGTTACTTGAATTATGAGTGAATAAGTGGAAATGTTTAAAAAATATGTGTACTGGTGGAGCAAAACAAACAGTCTTAATTAATTCTATTGATTTATCCTTATATGAATGTTTCACGTGTAGAAACGAATTTCTAGCAGTCAAACGTGAAGAACCATCCAGTTAGCTGGATGCAGGATGTCTGTTAATGTGACCGAGGCTAAATACGGAATTCCTAGAACCTGGAAAAGGTAGACGACCTTGTGCAGGTCCCATACTCTGGCTATGTGTTACCAATTACGCATTTTAGATGTAACTTTTCAGTTTTGTATAAGCGTTTTTAAGTGATCATTGAAACTGATTGTGTAGCTCTCTTTATGACAACGGGAAAAACGACATTAGAAAATACATCATTGACATCAATTCTAAATCGAACCCCAAAACGTTGTTTTTCACCTCGAATTGAACATATATACTAAGACGAACCACAATCTATTCAAAACATCCATAAAAAACAGTAAATTTTAATATTTTGTGTTGTGATAATCATTTCCGCTACATATCCGTCTTACCCCCACCATATGTCCGTTTCACCGGCAGTCTGGAAAAAGTGCAAATACAATGAAATCATTAAAAAAATAATTAACGCACCGCCTTATATACAACGAGGAGGAACGTTTAAACGGTGGACAATAAACCTGATTTACTACAGCATTCCCCCTTAGCCAAAGCACTTTTCAACCTCAATCAACGCGGTGCAACTATGAAGATCAGATTGCCAAACGTTAATTCTGTCAGGTTACTACTACATTATGCAACGGCTATTAAGAGAAGCACCACGTAATATCTCGGGAATACCGACCCATTATTGGTACCGTAAAACAGGTACTGAACAAAAGCCAGTACCGGTATTTTCGCTACCATACACATTTTTTGTGAAAAATATGTAGACTCCATAACGGGACCAGTTTCCAAATATCGGTCTGCGAGGTAGCATTTAATTATATTTAATTATCTTCTAGATAAATAGTTCAATTTACGCCTTTGTGGGCCATCATCATAATAATTCTAGAAGTTAAATATTAGTAACTCCCGTTGTACTGAACGATATGTTTAAATTTCTGCACTATTTGGTCGAAATAAAATTTTAACTGTCTTCTACTAAAATAACTATACTAAATTTCAAACTTTTCACATCTAGCATAACAGCAAAAAAAATGTTTTTTTTTATTAGCGACGTTCTGATAGGTTTCAATTATTCATTGGGTGGCGCGTAATAAGGCTGTTGCCCAAGTCATGTCTGTATTTAATTTGCTCTTAAATCTTCATCTATAAAAGAACGAACAGTGATTTAGTAGCTTACAGTTTTAGAGTTGGTGAACTGCTTCGAATAGAGCGATTCGTAATTTTTGGTGATCGGAAAAGTCAACCAAACTCCATAGTGTACAGGAAATTAAGAGCCTTGGTATGCATGAAAGTTGAAAGCAATTTACAGCAAAGCGATAATGGCGAGAGGAAACGCGTATACGAATTTACATTCTCAGTTCGATTTACTGTTGATAATAGGGTTTCTAACATTTACCATCTGTTGAAGTCGACCAAAGTCGCAACGCTTAGCAGTTATTGAATTCAAAATGGCCTAGATATAGAAATAAAAGAAGGAACCGCACACCAAAAAAAATATGAATTTCATCGCTGACGTAATTTCAAACGTGCCACAATTTAACAAACCGTAATCCACGAAATGACGAGATATAACCGTGTTTTGTTTAATTTTACATGAAAGATGTCTTTACATGCACATTAGAGTGGGATATGATTATATGAAAAAAATAAAATTTGGCTCCGAGTAACTTTTTGGGTTCCATTTAGCTCCCAGAACAACTCTGTAAATTTTTAGTTCGATCGGTGAAACTATATTTTTGCGCCCACGGTTTAAAGTTTACATGGGATTTCGCATGGGAAAATTGTCTTTTGCAAATTAATTCTTCCAAGATGTCTGATTTTTCTAAAAAATTTATTAAGGAAATAAAGTCTAGAAGATTGCAAAACGATCTGATGCTTGTGGAAAAAGTTATTAAACAAAAACCGATTAATGCCCTGAAGATTGATGAAAATTTCACTTTTCATAGCATCACTGCTTCTGACGGTCTAATTATATACAAAATTTTTAACTTTCTCTTATGATGAACAAAAGAAGCTTCAATTTATCCCTCAAAACCTTGCGAAGTGGCCAAATAGAATAGATAAACGATTTAGACACATTAAGAGAGGATTAAAACAAAATTGCGTATAATTGGACAACCAACAGCAGTGGTGCTAGAAAAAATGAATATTTTATCAATCGTCAGAGCATCAATCGGTTTCTGCTTAATAACCTTTTTCTCAAGCGTCAAATCGCTTCGTGGTCCGAAGACGTAAATTTTCACGGTTTTTTCTAGGTGTGCGCATTCGAAGAATTCCTTCTGCTGTAATGAGACATCAGTTTGAGCATTCGATTTCACTTTGAAGCGTTTCTGGAATCAAATCTGAATTTTATCGTTGACGTAATTCCAAACTTGTCACAATCCAACAAACCGTAATTGACGAAAAGACGAAATTTAACAGTATTCTGTTTAATTTTACAAGGAAGATGTACTTTCCATGCGCAGTGCCATAAAATTACACTTTAAACATTTTAAACAAACACCATATGTGAAGTAAAATTACGTGACTCGCAATATTCAACAACATGTAAAATTGAAATCAAACGTAAAACTATGTCATTTTTGATGTTCGTATATGTCATGGTCAGGAGACGTGAATTTACACGATTGTTTCTAGGAGTGTATTGAAAAAAATATTCAACCCTCGGTACTTTACCGGTACTACCAGTACTGGGGGTTTCGCAGTACCGGCTCTCGCCAAAATGGGTCGATACCACAAACCCTACTTCTAATATCCTGTTATCTTTCCAGTAACCATTATACCTAATATGTATCTTTTTGGAAATCTTAGTTTGTAACACAAGTGTTCTCTGCTATTTGCTGATTTATCATTTAATTCGCTAGTAACTCTACCTTAGAGTGCCCGTGACTTTGTTTTTTTTGGAAAACCTGCACTTGATAGAGTTACTTGCCAATAAATTTTCAGATTTGTAAAACATGTTTCGATACACTCAAAGGTGCTATTGTGTTCTTTTCATTCATCCAAACTTTGATTTAATAGTTTGTTATGTTCAATATGAATTTGAAAATGTCTGGCATTGTTATTACACTTATCAACGATACAAACCATTCGTAGAGTAGAGTGGGATCAAATAGGTATGGGTACAGTAGTAGGGCATTACCTTTTCTAAGTAATTAAAGAGGTCGCTCGTGTTGGACGAATTTGATACACGGTAGAGAACATCGTTGACAACTGTCATTTCGGCTGTTATCATGGATCAGCTGTATTAGTTACAGCGTCGTTTATGTTTTTGAGTATTGTTCTGCGTGAACGTCCTCAGTACAGTACATTTAATTAATGTAAAAAATGTCAAGTGAGTTTTTTACGTAAAAATTAATTCTGAACATGCATTTTGTGTTAGTTTTTCGATATTTTTGCTTTTGACAAAAAATACGTACTTCAACATGAAACATATGCTTGGGGGCACGATTGGTCCGCCGCTTGGGGGCACTATAATAATGTAAATTTGAATTATTTTGACAGGAAAATTGTGCATAATTTCGTACGAGATACGCCAGAATGAAGTGAAGAGGAAATACACAACGCAATTGCATCTGTGTAAAATGGCGCCAGCCTCCAAATAATTTAAGGTTCCGTTCGAAACATTACCTGCTCGTGTGAAAGGAAAGTGCTTCTCATCAACGAAAGCGCGTTAGATATTTTGCGTGAGTTAACAATAGAATAATTCAAAGCGCTCCGATGCGCAAACGTGATCGTCACACAGCTAAGCAACCAAGTGAGCCGGAATGCACAACTTCAATTCCACACTCTGGTGATGACGAGGACACCGAAGAAGTCATACGCAAATACAAAACCTCACACAACTGTCGAAAAAACATGTTTTTTCTACATTTCATGAATTATCACATTATTTTCCACTTCCTCATTTTCTTACCTGAAAGACGTCAATGGATTGCATTCTTTGTGTTATTAATTTTAAAATAATCTGCAGTATTAATACTCTTCAAATGAAAGTAGAACCGCTGATTTTCTAGGCGTGTACATTGTTTCATTCAACCTCGAATATACCTATCGTACCCCCAGATTTTAAAAACATTGAAAAAAGCACCTCCGTCTTATTGGATTTAGCTTGAAAAATATTTAGCCAGGCAATAAAATCAGATGTATAACCTTTCCAACAAGTTTGTCCAAATCAGTGCAAAAATACCATCACAAAAGCCCGCTAAATAAAAGTGACCTACTTGACCCCACTCTACTCTACCGATTAATAACGATAATTTTATTAAAAAGCCATAAAAATCTACACTTTTTGATGTTTGGTGGTAGTTAATTTAGACTGTTTTCCTTAAACAGATTGAAAAAAGTCATGTAGTACATATGTATCTTTTTCAAGCACTTGTTTGAATGCCGGAAAGATGAAAGAAACTTACAACATTTTTATACTAGGTAAAAAACTTCACAAAAAGCGATTAATGTTTCAGACACATTCCACGCACTTGTATCGCTTACCTCATGAAAATAAATCTGCTAATATAAGTAAAAGTTGTTCTGAAATATGTTGGTGTAGGTTTAAGGCTCCCAAATCATAGATATATAGAAATTTTTTCAAAGAATTTTATGACGGTCGTCAATGAAAACCAGTAGTACATTTATGACTCGTTTTTAATAATTGAATTGATTTTTCCGTACCACACCGACAGGTTTTTAAGAAAATTTATTTGGAATTATCTTAAATTCCATTTTATTGTTCACATATTGTACAGAGATTTCATCTACGGACGCAGATTTATTGAGTGAATTGATCGTCGGATACAAGGGGGGCAAAAATTGACCATTTCTGCGTTGTCCCCTAACGCAAATATAATGTTTTTTCAATTTTTCATGAAAACAAAGCACGCTATCTATGAAATCTTTTTAGAAGCTATTAGTACTCATCAATACCTTTCTAAAAATATGCTATTTGTATATAACAAGCTTTGAAATCGTTCTTTCAGAGGGGTGCACTGAAGTGTTGTCCCCTAACGCTTTCCGTTGCAATACGATAAATCCTTCTGCAGAGTTACTTTGAGAGCCTACAGAATAGTATATGGACATAAAAGATATAACCAACCAATTTATTTATAATTAATTAATATCAACAGACACAGTGTGGTCCTAATGATAATTTCTTAATCTATTTAAAAAGTCAACATGTAATCTGCTACGTGGAATGTGAAGATCGAACTCGGATGACACTCTGTTGAAGGTCCGCTGCAAACCAATGATGGCACCGTTTACTCCATAGTTAGTCCGGCGAAGAGGTAATCGGAGGAATAAATTATTGCGAAGGGCGCGAGGGCGAACATTCATATTTATCGCACTGAGAAGCTCGGGGCAGTCAATTCGATCTTGCAAAATATCCGAAATCGTCATAGCACGGAATAGATCCCGTCGCACTTGCAATGTATCGAGTCCAATAAGCAAACCCCGGCTTTCATAACTTGGCAGCTGGTGAGGGTTGCTCCAAGGCAATCGACGAAGGGCAAACCGAACAAATCTGCGCTGTACTGTCTCAATTCGATGGACACCGTTGAGATAATGAGGGTTCCACACAACTGAACAATATTCCAGAGTTGATCGAACGAGTGAGCAGTAGAGAGATTTCAAGCAGTAAATATCTGAAAAGTGCTTAGATATTCTCATTATGAACCCCAAACAGCGTGATGCCTTTGCGACAATATAGCTAATATGCTGTTTAAACGTCAGTTGTTCATCGAGAAAAACTCCGAGATCTTTGACGCAATTCGCTCTGTCAATTGTGGATTCAGCTAGACAGTAATTGAATCGAATTGGCGTTTTTTTTCTCGAGAACGTAATGACCGTACATTTCTTGGGGTTTAGGGTCATTCGGTTGATCTCGCACCATTCCGCAAAGGTTTCCAGTTGGCGTTGAAGGAAAGCTGCATCATCAGTATTGCGGATTCTATGGTATAACTTGAGGTCGTCGGCGAAAGACAACCGTGGTCCTTCTAAACAAAAGTTGACGTCGTTGAAATACAAAAGAAAAATCAATGGACCGAGATGGCTGCCTTGCGGAATACCAGATGAAGCAAAGAACTCTTCGGATACACAATCACCTATCTTGACTGCTAGACGACGATCACTGAGATACGATTGCATCCAACGGAGAATATTAGTACCAAAGCCAAGTCTATCCAATTTTGCCACTGCAATAGCGTGATTTATCTTGTCAAAAGCAGCTGAAAGATCCGTGTAGATAACGTCAGTTTGAAGGCCGTCCGACATAGCATCTGTAACATATGTTGTGAACGACAGAAGATTCGTAGATGTTGAACGTTTCGGCATAAATCCATGCTGAGTCTCGGAGATATACTGTTTGCAGTGGCTGGAGATGGGTTCCAACACAGCCATTTCAAACAGCTTAGGAACTGCGCTTAGCGTTGTAATACCACGGTAATTGTCAACTACCTTTTTATCACCTTTTTTGTGAACTGGAAACATGAAGGAGGATTTCCAGAGTTCGGGAAATACTCCGGTTGATAGCGACAATTGAAACAGATGACAAAGAGGTTCAATTAGACCGACAGAGCATTTTTTTAGAATAATAGTTGGTATACCATCTGGGCCTGCCGAGGTTGAAGCCTTCATTTTGCTAATCGCCAGTTGTACCATATTATTGTCGATATTGATAGAGTTCAAAGACTGGTATGATTGAGGTACATTGAGAGCCGCGCGTGAAGCCTGGGTCGGTGTCAGTTTCTCGTTGGAGAAAACACTCGCGAACTTTTCAGAGAATAGTTGGCAGATCTCCTGTAAACTAGAGCTCATACGTCCTCCATAGCTCATCGTTGAAGGCAACCCGGATTCCTTTCTTTGCTCGTTTACATGCTTCCAGAATGTTTTAGGTTCGGACTTCAACTTACGTTGCACGTTTCGCAAGTAATCGGCATGGCAACGCTTCGATGTCTTTTTATAGACTTGGTTAACATGAACGTAGTGTTGTCGCAGCACGTAGCCCCCAAACTTGGAGTACTTCTTCAGAGCGGCTCTTTTAGTCGCTTTTAACCGTCTCAGCTCGGCAGTGTGCCACGCTGGGTGCTTAGATTGAAGGCCACTTCTTTTGGGTACATAGCGATCTATAGCATAGCTCATAACATTGGAGAAGGTCTGCACTGCAACGTTGACATCATCATTGTCGAGAATTTCAGTCCAGTGGATATTCGACAGGAAGTCAATAATGCTATTATAGTTGGCTTTTCTAAAATTATAGCTGACGGTGTCAGAAGCATTGCAGACATGCTTCACTCGAATCGCTTCAAGCAATATATGCAGGGGAGGGTGATGTCTAACAGTCTTTACCAGGGGGAACGGTGCTGCGGTAACTTTTGGCGCGTAGTCAGATTTGCTCGAAAAACAGAGATCAAGGATTCTGTTGTTCTCGTTCACCACATTATTCGTTTGGCGCAGCAGATTTAGACTGTAGCAGTATTTCAGCAATACCGCAGCCATGCAGTGTTATGGGTGGTCACAGGGGCGGGGAAGGGGGGGGGGGGTTCCATTAAGGGGAAGGCCTTATAATATCGAAAAATTATCAAGTTTTTTATTACATATATCAGTAAATAAGCTATCTAAGGATAAATCAACAATTTCAGAACAGAGTTCGAAGTGATTTCAAAGATATAGAATAGAATGCATTAGAATGCTAAATAAGCATGAGAGCGCGCGGAAGAATTTGGTCATAGGGAATAACACTCACTCGTCGTCACATTCTTTCAAATTAGCGGGATAATTATTGACCACTTGGAACTAACCCGGTTTGTCTTTTCGGGAAAGATTTTCTTCAACATGAACCAAACATCGTAGTTTAATGCAGTTTTCTGATGTTTTTATAGCACGTTAAATTCAAATTGTTATCCTGAGGATGCGTATTTTTTAGAATTCGCTAATAAAAGATACAATTTCACGAAATTCTCCAGTTTTCTATCATTTAGATAATTCAATGACAAGCTATAAGACCGCAATTGTGTGAAATTTTTTAACGATTTTTTTGTACTCTAATATATCTAAATTTTCAAAAAGCTGGATCTTACCCTTCTTTTCCAAAAATTGCGTAAAACGGCTACATTTTGATTAATTTCCGTAATCATCACTAATAAGTGTCGTTTTGCAGATCTATGAGTAGAAACAGTTGTACAAACGCCAGAGGATGAACTGGAAGGGCGATATTCTCTTTCGAATTTTTTTCAACCGTGTTACTCGTATTTCGCGACAACATTATATACAATATGTAAATATAATAACTGCTCGACTGAGTATAATCGTTTGACAGTCTTTCCTTTGTTGCATTGCTTCAGAATTACATTTGTGTATTTGTAACGTAACAAGAAAATAAATATTGAACAACCCTAAAAAACTTAGTTGGTGAACAAAATAAAAAAAAATGGAGTCACTCTAAGAAACAGTTAATTTTATTTCATATATTTTCCTATGCCAATTAGGAGCGGATCCAGAAAAAAATTCAGAGGGGGTCCAAAATAGCGACTTTAAAATGTTCATTTTTTTATTCATTTCGTTTATTTGATAGGCACAAATGCGTTAGCTTGGCGGTGCCAAATGCTTTTGTTTTTACATTTTGGATATCTTAAAACTAGGAGGTTACAATGTTGAAATATTTTTTTTACAAAGGAAAAGAAAGTTTACAGCTATCTTAAGACTAGAAATAAGATTCAATATACAAGAGAGGGCCAAAAGATAAAATGTTCATTGTACAATACGTAATATGTAATACCCTCATTTAATTAAAATCAGTTTTGGTAATCGAATCTGGTTTGCAAAGATTTTGAACTTAGAATGAATTTAAAAAAGAAACTTTTTTAAAAATTCTCATGATGTTAAAACTTTGGGGGGGGGGGGTCCGGACCCCCAAGATCCTCCCCCTGGATCCGCCACTGATGTCAATAATATATTAAACTTACCAAAACTACTTGAAACCACCTTTTTCGATCCATTAGAAAGTGGTGATTGTGGGCTACAATCTCTTCTATACCGCGCCACACTGTGGTATGCGGTGTGTCCTGTTCTTATTTCATATTAATTTGATTTCTTAATAAAACACATAAAGGTGAAACTAGAAATACATCTGGTTTGGCGTTTCAAATCTTTATTTTGAGTTATTTACAGGTTCAGAGGTAATAGGGTGAAGTGCCTATTTTCACCGTACTAAGGAGGGCGCCTCACTGAATCATTAAGTACTCGGCCTACAAACAATGGAATGCGTACAAATTGGCATCAACAGCTTTGCTTCGCTGTTAAGTACCAAGATAATAACATACATGCGCTGAAAACAGTGAAATTCTCGTGTTTGAGCGCAACGAAAACACGAATCGAGTGCCCCTATTGTTGCGCTACCATTTGACTCAATGCGTTAGACAAAGATGGTAGACACTGCTCTAACCAAGGATAGTCCCGTTCATTCGATACACGCTCACCTATAGGACGAATGTATGTCAAAATGGGAAATATTGAATGTTTTGCTGTTTTTCTACGAGGACCTGTACCCGGAATAAAAAAAATCCGAACCCGCATCAATTCCCACGGGTACGGGTGACAGCTCTGACGCACAATACTCTGACAAGCGGAATGCTTCATGCTTTTAGAAGATCCGAATCGTTAATACGTATTATGTAAGAATTCCACATGAGTGCAGCACAGAGAGGATTTGCTTTTACTATTTAGGGAATTTTGTCTGGGTATCTTTTAAGTATTAACCGCCATGCTTCTAGAGCATTTTTTATTGTCGTAGAGGTATTATGAACAAGTTTTGGGCTTGATGATGATGTATGACAGTGTTATTTACAACAGGCTTAGTCTACACCGTCGGAGAGTTCCCCTGCGGCGGAATTTCTCCCGAAACCCAATTTGTGGTTTTTCTGTATTGAAAAATATAGAATTTGGTTCACCAAATTTTATATTACCTAATTTATAATAAAAATTGCAAATTTCGGGAAATATTTAGAAAACTTATGTTAAATTGCTATATTCCAGCAGTTTGTCTGCTGATTCTCATTTTTTCTTCATTAATGAACAGGTACAAATTTCATCAACAACCTACGTTAGGAAGAATATAAAATTAAATCACTCCCTGAAATTATAGGGAAAAATCTTTCATAAATACCTCTATATTCAAAGCAATGGCCATTTTTATGACCTACTTGTTTACTATTGCCAATCATTATTTAATGCATGATCATTTAAGATGCCAAATAGCATAAGCATAAGTTATGTTGTGCAAATTCGTCGTGTGGGTTTTTCATCATTTTACGACGGATTAATTTTATTCGAATTTTGACATTGTCGTCACTTCCAGACATACACTTTGGTTGACAGCATGAACACACAACAATACCAAAGCTTAAACTAACCAATTTTTATTCTCTATTTCCATTCCAGGTGAGTAAAATATCCAACCCCAAAACCACAACTCCTAGGACGTAACTCACTGGCCTCCATGACATATCCAATGTCAGTAAGTCTCTTCTATCAAGACAGTTGATTGGCCAGCAATTCGGCCGCAACTCATCAATTCCCAAGTGTAGCAATATCAAAGGCCACCAGGTCAAGCAATCTCCAGTTTCAAAACACTGGTTACGCGAAGATATGTTCCACATTTGAGCAACCGTCAAACGGCGGGCGGTGGCAGTTAACAACCATCATGTAGCAAACAACAAAGTTCACATGGGTATCGAGACGCCAACAACAGCGCAGTTTGCTACTTGATGAGGTGCTGACCGTGTCGGTGTCCGATATTCTGCTGAATTAATTGTCATGTTTTAGCCACCAATACCCAACAAAAGAGATACAGTGTATCAAAAAATTGTCCGTACAGGGATTGCTCGCATGCGCAGTTGTACATTAAACACAATAAGTTAAAGAATAAAAACCTTAAATTTGTTTATTTATGAACTAAAATAACTCCTTAATTCTATCAAGACATAAATATTAGAAAAATTCATTCAACTGTAAAAAAAATGAATAAAATAAACATCTCTTCCAAAATCAATGTCAAAGAATTGTCCGTACACGACAAGAAATGTTATCGAACTGACTTAAAATACAAAATTAATACTTTGTATGACCACCTTTTGCTGCAATTACGCTCTGCAAACGTCTTTTCATCGAGGAAGCCAGTTTTTGGGTTGTTTCAGGTGAAATTTTCTGCCATTCTTCAACTAGAACCTTCTTCAGCTGGTTCTTATTTTGAATCGGATGTTCCCGGATTTTTCGTTCAAGATAATCCCACAAATTTTCTATGGGATTTAGGTCCGGTGATTGGAGAGGATGTGGGAGCGTCGATTTTACATTGTAGAGCAACCATTCCTTGACAATCTTCGAGGAATGCTTGGGGTCATTATCCTGAACAAAGTGAAAATTATCTCCATGGCCCAATTTCCGCGCGCTTGCTTTAAAATAGTTCTTTAAAATGTCAAGATACATGAATCTATCCATGGTAGATTCGATAAATGTCAAGTTTCCTGGATCACTTGCACTGAAGGTACCCCACACCATAACATGACCACCGCCGTGCTTTAATGTCGGCCGCAGATTTTTCGGATTTAACTCAGTATTCGGTTTGCGCCACACTCTAACCAACCCGTCAGTCCCGAAAATATTAAATTTGCTCTCATCCGTGAATAGAACGTTGTTCCAAAAATCCTCTGGTTCTATTACATATTTTTGAGCGTATTCCAACCGCTTTTTGATATTTTTAGCAGAAATGAACGGTTTTTTACGCGCTACGCATCCTCGATATCCTTTATCGTGGAGGGCATTGCGTATTGTTTGTGGCTTAACTTTAATGTTGTCGTACCGCAACAGGCTATCTGCAAGCTTAGGAGCACTCTGTTTAGGATGTTCCTTGATTTCACGTAAAAGTATGCGAACGTGACGATCTGTAAGCTTCGGTTTGCGACCTCTTCCGGGAGCAGTCTCAAGAGATTTTGTTTTCTTGAAGCTCTGAAGTACATACTGCACCGAAGATCGTGGGCGATTCACAGTTCCTGCAATTTCGGACAGGCTTTTACCATCTTCCTTCAAATCAACGATCAATTTTCGGATGGCCAGCGAAATTTTAGTGTGAGAATCGGCCATTATACGGACAAAATTATCTAACACCTTTAAATTGCACGAAAAAACTAAAAAAAATTGATTTTATCGAATATGCTGTAAAAATCACCAGAAACTTATTCTACAGGACACGACGCGGGTGCTTGTTTCTACCTGTTTGACATATACTTGTTTACTTCACAAAGTTTTGAAACGGTCGTAAGTGTACGGGCAATTTTTTGACGTCGGTTTCGTTGCTTTTTTGAAGCTCGCAAATATTTTAACAAAGTTATTAGTTTTCAGCATAATTTGACATTTGAACTACAAAACGGACTGCAATCTGCACCAAATGGCCTAAACTATCAATTGAGGAGAGACCCCTAATACATTTTTCTAATGATTTATTATTGGAGTAAATGCTGTACGGGCAATTTTTTGATACAGTGTATGTATAGTCGATGCCGGTCGGTTGTTGGTAAAATGCTTTGGTTACATGCATCGCGTGCCGTTGACTCCAAAAAGTCTGCTTAGCTATGACAACCGTCACATTGGCGTTTCTGGCGAGCCGCTAGATGCCGGTTTATGCTTATTTTATGTTTACGCTATATATCGTCGGTGTTAACGAAAGACAAAAGGTGGGCCAAGCAAAAAGCGATCTCACTAAAAATCACGAGGATGGACGAAAAAATGGATACAGATCTCCGCGAGATTTCATCAGATCGCTTCATAGGAGAATCAAGAGTATGACAATGAGGGAACTTGAAGTGAAATTAATTGTAATAACGGCGCCACGCGTTGTTGGTAATATCACAGAGAACAGACGTCCATCTTCAGCATTCAACTTGTGTAAATTCCCTAACGTTTTTAAAGTAGTTGGGATATCTTCACCAGGTGCGCTACTGTTTTAGTGGCTGAGTTCGACTGAATTGACAGCGGTTATACCTCTACCTAGTCTAATCATTCTGGAACCGATTCGGAATTCTGAGTGGATTCAGTATGGATTTCAGCTCAAATGCATCAACCGATTGAGGATTGAGTCGGAATCGGTTGATTCCGAACCGGTTCCGGAATAGGTTAGTTGGGATAGCTGGTGTGGCGGCGTTAGTGTTTTAAGGTATATTAAATCAAATGTTAACACAATTTTTTTAAATATATTTGTTCGATCATGGATGTCTGTTCTCTGTGGTAATATTATTATACGTGGTTTAGACACACTGATGTAGATTGTGGTCATTTTTCCAAATGTTAATTTACAAACAGAATATATGGTCTACTAATTTGCTGCATTCTACAATAATATATAACATAGAATAAAAGCAAACCAAGTAAAGCCTTGGTAATTCATCCCGGTACGAAAATAGCCATGCTGTTTCGACAAACTTCGCATTCTATTCTTTTCATACAGGGCAATTGTGGAGGTGGTACGTTATTTCCAGATGAATGCTCGAACACATGCCATGATTGTCTTGCGACATCAGAGCTGCAACTCGGTGTCGTCTGACACGGGATAAAATGTGCAGTAGCTTGTAGTAAGCGTACATAGAAGCGAACCTAGCAACACTGCACTTGGCTGACAATCGCGACCTGTCAGCTACACGTAAACGAACCCAGTTCTTTTCCATTTTGGAGTTTGAATCGCAAAGAAACGAAAGATGTGTCTGGCGCCCAATATAAAATCTCATCAATTTTCCCACCCAAGCACATTGACTTTTCGTTTCGTTTCGTTTCGTTTCGCTTTGGTTTTGCCCACCGACTCGACGCGCAAAATTAGATTTCCGCCAGTCACGACAGCACGCAACAGCCACGATGCTGGTGGCGGGTATGACATAGGTCAATACAAATTGTTTACTTTCTGGCCGCAGATAATTCCAATTGACTGAATCAACTATACGCTATAGAAAAGCGAATCATCCCCTCGAAGTCGATTGTCGGTTAATCGATTGAAAATCGTGCGAAAATTATTTCACCGCCACAACCTCCACGGTTTGTGCCATAGCCACCGCCGACCGGACCGGGTGGTTGTGATGTCTGAAGCTGAGCAAGCGATTCAAGCGATGATTACTTGTGTAACCGAAAGTGAAGAAAATTGCTCAAAATAACTAAGGAATAAAATACGGCGGTTCGAGTAAACCAAGTCAGTCAGCTTATTTAGAGCCGTGGAAAAGCTGTAACCTATGCAAAGCTAAAGCGCCATCATTGGGGTGCAGCATCGATCGATCAATGCAGTTTGATCGCGGAGCGGGAAAGTGTCGTCGAGCGGTTTGCAGGCGAAGATATGCTAATTTAGATTACTGCACATTTCACAACGGTACCAAAAGCAATGGAAAAATATAAATGCCAGTTCGATGACGAGTAACTAGTATGATCGATCATATAGCTTAGTACAGAATGAGAAAATGGTGTGATCAATCATAACTTGTTACATAAGGTGATCAATGCGAAAGATTATTTTGCTGAAAGAACATTTGAAATGTTTCAATCGACGGCGATTTGGAATTTTAGGAATTTAAGGATTTCGGTTCGATTTAATCTCATGAATATCGGATTACGTAATACAGGATAGACTGTAGATCCAAATGATTACCTTTGTATTTCTGCGCTTCCCGGACCTCATTCTGGACCAGTTGGTTATTTCGGTTTCCGGATAAGTGTCTATCTGATACTAAAACAGTGCCAGATACTGATAAGACAAAATGGAAACGTAATCCATGAATTACTGAGTTATATGTATTGCATTCAGGTAGTAATATAGTGTATGAATTTCACAGTGGCGTAGCCAGAAATTTAGTTTGGGTTGATGAAAATCGTTGTTTTTTTTCGAAAACACAAAAATTTAATGTAAGTTGGATACATTACTGAAAGTTCGGATACTAAATTAATCTAACAATTATAATTTCTTTTATAATATGTCAATAAAGTCAAAGAATGCAAATACAAAGTGCAATTTTAAAGTGGAATAAATGTTCAAAAACTTTTCTAACCGTCAAGATCAAATCATTTCGTTGAAGGTTAAAAATTTTAAGGAATCTTTCCAACATAAAAAGCGCATATTTTGATATAATAATTTTAGTAATTAAATGTCCTAGAAGTAATTATGGAGAAGTAACTTTTCAAAAATAGTAACAGATTTGGTGTCTTCAGTAAAGTTATTCATAATGTCATTTAATAAAACTTTGTGGAAAATATAAAGGCTACATAAATGCAATCACTGATAGAATATATTCGCAAATCACTACGAATTAGTTTCGAACAAACAATTTTCATAAAATATACGAATTTTTCGTAAATATGATGAATTATTCGTAGTTTTATTGAAACACTTTTAGTATTTATTACTAACTTTTCGTAAAAACCAAACGAATTATTCGCTAATATATACTGCTGGCCAATAAAATAGGTGTGTGATAGATTATTTTGTTTTTCTCTCAATTACGCATACCAAGTTGCAGCAGTCTCAATCACACCTACCGCACACAGAAGCCTTGGGATCTGTCAAGTTACTAGTGGGTTGTTGACGCTGATTATATTTGCAATCTTTGTCAAGATGCAAAACAAGACTGCCGCAGGCTTTTTCGTGTGGTCAATATAATAGGTGTGTGAAATATATTACAGTAATGTTTCGATTATATCACGGTCGGTCTGTATTTTAGCGTGATATATTTGAAGCGTGATATATTCAAAACAAAACAAAAAATTACATTCAAGTATTAATCCATGTATTTCTATTAACAAAAAGTATTAAAAAGTTAAAGTTAGTCAAAAAGAATAAATCATAGTAGGGTAATGCTACTATTTTTGCCATGTTTCTATTATCATACTACCCATTTGAAGCCGTTGGTTAGAGCAGCGTCCCGGCAAATAAGTTACGAAGAAATTAAAACAAAAGATATTTCGGCAATCCTAGTCATTGCAACAACGTTTTTGGAAAAACAAGATTTTAAGAAGATTAAGAGATTCACGCTTAAAGCTTCGCGCCACGTCCTCCGCCCATGGTGAACAGCGCCATAACTTTGCTTCTACTGCTTAGACCTCTATAAAAATTACAGATATTTTTAAGAATTTATACTTTAAGATAAAAGAATTAAAAGTTCGACTTTTTGGCCGACCTCATCATATATAAACCCTTATCGCAATAGTCCGAAACCCAATAATAGGCTCATTACCCTACATGTAAATAAGCAAATCAATTGTAAAAATACCTTAAAAGTGCCAGGGCACAAAATGTGGCTTAATTGGATCAAAAGTTCGACTTTTTGACCGACCTCATCATATATAAACCCTTATCGCAATAGTCCGAAACCCAATAATAGGCTCATTACCCTACATGTAAATAAGCAAATCAATTGTAAAAATACCTTAAAAGTGCCAGGGCACAAAATGTGGCTTAATTGGATCAAAACGTAGTGTGCCTTATCTGTTTTTCAAAAAGCGTGATATAATCGAGATGAAACCGTGATATAATCGAGGGTGATATAAACTAGTATTGATATAAACGCATAGTGATATAATCGAAACATTACTGTAAAATGTTATTATTTTACATAATTCCATTATACGTTTTATTTGGTGAAGTTTGAATTCTGCGTGTTAATAAATGTATTTAAATGTTGAATAAGTCAAAAATTTGTTATAGAATAGGTCGAGAATTTCACTGTACTCAAGTGGAACGAGTTTTGCTAAGAAATTTTTTTCAAGAAGATAAGACATATAAATAAATCGCGCATACACTGCGGCGTTTCGAAAACTTCGTTACAAATGCCTTAAAACCTCTGAAAAAAGGAAACACGCAAAAAACCCAACCATAGCATTGCAATTTTAGCGAAATCTGATCCATTCGCGTCATCCAAGACCAATTCAGCACAAATTGGAAAAGTGGTAGGTCCGAGAACAGTTCGCTGTAGGCCGTAAAATTTCAATCTCCCAGAAAGAATTGCTAAGAAGGTTCCACTATTTCGAAACCAAAGCCTTTGAAAAAAAATGCAATTTGCTTTTCAACAGCGTTAATGGGCCTGGTTCAGAAGGAATCAAAAAATGGCGACATATCCTTCGGAGGGACGAATCAAAGGTGCAACGAAACGTTAAACGTCCAAAGTGCAAACAGGTTGATCTGCGACACACGCAAAATATGGTAAATAGGGCATAGCAAAAAAATTTTTTTTTGAATTCTCAAAGCCCCCCCCTCTCATATTGTGACAAATGTCAAAGTAAGCTCAGATGCCAAATTTCACATCATTTGGACAATTCTAGACCCCCGCCCACTTCGCTTGAAATTTTTGAAATTGGTGCTATGGGAAAATGTGGAGGAAAAATATATTAAATGCTATAACTTTTGAAGTAGCAATCAGAAAATTACAATTTATATCTCTTTTTAAAGGAAATAACCTTAGTATTGGAATGGAGAAAATAGGGGATTGTGGGGTACTGGGTCATTTTGGCCCCAAAATCCCCTATTTTTTAAATTTTTCTGCTCCGTGGTGCAAACCATACATATTTTACAGTTTTTCTAATGTGAAAAAATCTCAGAAATCGAACGGAACCTTTCATACCTTTGTCCGAATACGAGAAGTTGGGGTTATAGGGCCTTTTGACATCTATATTAAATTTTATCATTTTCTCGTGCATATATCTATATTATTCTTCATTCAATTTTAATAAATTGTACCTTGTTGAACGTGGAAAATTCTTAGAAATACAATAAAAATAGATTCGTTTGCGTTAAAATTCATAAACATCAAATTTTTTGACATTAACTTTACAAACCACATTTTTTTCATTAAATGTCCTAATACCTCAACTTCACCTATTTTTCCAGGCATGAAACTTTTCTCATGTGATTCCTAAGTGAATTTTTCACTATAAATAGTAAATTAAATTAGAATTTTGTTGTTAGATGGAGTTAATATGTGCGATTTTATGATAAAAATGTAAAATCGAGACTATATGTCAGATAATTTGATGTTTCTGAATTTTATCGGTATCGAATCTACTTCTATTTTGTTCCTAAGGATTTTTCACGTTGAACAAGGTACTTTTTATGAAAATTGAATGAAGAACAATAGAGATATATGCACGAGAAAATGATAAAATTTAATATAAATGACAAAAGGCCATATAACCCCAACTTCTCGTATTCGGACAAAGGTCTAAAAGGTTCCGTTCGATTTCTGAGATTTTTTCACATAAGAAAAACTGCAAAATATGTATGGTTTGCACAAAGGAGCAGAAAAATTAAAAAAATAGGGGATTTTGGGGTCTAAATGTCCCGGAACCCCACTTCCCCGTATTTTTGTGGAAACGGGAATAACTCCATTTCAATACTAAGGTTATTTCCTTTAAAAAGAGATATAAATTGTAATTTTCTGATTGCTACTTCAAAAGTTATAGCATCTAATATATTTTTCCTCCACATTTTCCCATAGCACCAATTTTAAAAATTTCAATCGAAGTGGGCGGGGGTCTAGAATTGTCCAAATGATGTGAAATTTGGCATCTGAGCTTACTTTGACATTTGTCACAATATGAGAGGGGGGGCCTTTGAGAATTCAAAAAAAAAAATTTGCAATGCCCTAATGGTAAAGCACGGAGGCGAGAACAATGAGGTTTGGGGCTTGCTTTTCGTGGAATGGCGCAGGTCCCATTCTTTGCAACGCCACTATAATGGCAAGATTCGAATGCAAGGCTAAAGGATGGACATTCTAAAGGATGTCATGCAGTCCTATGCCAAAGACAACGTGCCTTTACATGACAGTTTCGGTAAGATATTGACCAAAAACACACATCGAAGAATGTAAAGGAATGATTTCGGGATAATAAAGTGACTATAATTTCGGACCATGCCAATCTCCTGTCATCAATCCCGTAGAAAATTTACGGAATGTACTTAAAAAGAAGTTATTCGATCGAAATTTCACAAATAAGGATCGTTTGTGGGAAGCAGCTTAAAAGGAATGCTACCCAATACCAACGGAAATTTATCAGCGTTTGAATGAATCAATGCCAAGACAAATGGATAAAATTTGGTTGAATAAGAGGGCTTACACAGGTTACTAGTTGTTAAAAATGTTGAAGTCTTAAAATCATTGGATTTGAAAAATTTTAATGCATTGGATTACTATACACCTATTTCATTGACCAGGTACTTTTTTGGATTTTATGGAGAAGAAAGAGTTACGACAAAGCATAACATTTAATTTACAAATAAAAGTGTTCTTTTTCATGTTTACGACTGTGCCTAACT
Source organism: Topomyia yanbarensis (assembly GCF_030247195.1). NCBI lineage: Eukaryota > Metazoa > Arthropoda > Insecta > Diptera > Culicidae > Topomyia > Topomyia yanbarensis. The sequence continues at coordinate 116,303,797 of NC_080672.1, forward strand.
ATAAAATATTTGACTATAAAAATATTTTTAGAGAAGACTCAAAATTTCATTTATTTTTATCTCACACCTATTTTATTGACCAGCAGTGTATACGAAAGTCTTTATAATATTTGCGAGCACCATTCGTCAAACCGTCAACATCAAAAGAGCTTCAATAGATGTTGAATATGGTGTCCTTTTTGCTATTGCACGTTTCGTCTGTAGATAGACTTTCATGCACATTTTTAAAGCAACAACATAAATATTCTCACGTTAAACTGCACGGGAGAGAGCAAATAAACAAACCAAATATCTTATGCACAATCCTAGAGAGGGCGTTAAATGTTGTTTTTGTTAGCCACCGCAACAACCAAACTATGGTAGATGCGGTGTGAGAATATTTTCGTGTGACAAAATTATTTTGCTGTGAGTCTATTTGGGGGTAAAATTCGCAATATATGTCAGATAATTGTTGATCATCACAACGGTCTCGGTCTGACTATTTAGTAAGCGTGTCCGTATCCGCCTGTTTCAGGAAAATTTCCTGAATCTCTTTCGCTTTCAGTTGATCCCGAATCCAGAACAGTACGGATTCGGTCGAATTCAGTTGAATCATCGCGAATTGTTGTTGGTTTTGTATGAATAAGTTTGAGTTTTTCCCTCATCCGGGATGATTCAAGAAGAAACCGAGCTCGTTCCATATTCTGCCGGAACAAAGTAAAAATAATATGATATTAAATATGAAAACTTCCCTAAGATGAACGAAATGAGTTCGCGCAACCAACGAAATTGTTCGTAATATACACAAACATTTATTAAAATAAACGAATCATTTCATTTCATTCACAAAAATAATGTCGTTATCAATGATAACATTCGTGCAATGCACACTAAATATGTAAAATTTACGAAAACTTTCGTTCACCAAGCAGCCATTCTGTTCATGAAATGAACGAAAGCTACTATTTACAATGCACGAAAATACTTTGTTGCAGAAAACGACTATCACGATCAATTTCATTATATTTACGAAATTGTATTTTCAGTGAATGTATCGAGTCGACCTGCCAATCGAGTCCCAGAGGGCCAAGTGTAACATACTATTCGATTCAATTCGTCGAGACCGCAAAATGTCTGTGGGTGCATGTGTGTGTCAAATAAAGCCGCTCAATTTTCTCAGAGATGGCTGAACCGATTTGCACAAACTTAGTTTCAAATGAACGGTTCTAACGCTCCCACAAGCTGCTATTGTATTTTTTTGTTGATCCTGCTTCCGGTTCCGGAATTGAGGGTTAAAGACTGCGGCCACATAGCAAATTCCCAAGTAAACTTGCACCATGAAGATGTCCAAATGATGCAATTCATATTGAAACGGATTTAGTATTACTTGGATTAGCGGGTCCAGATCAGTAAAAACCAATCAAAGTAGCTTTGACCATATATGCCACCTCTAAAGGAGGTGGAGATAGCGCAGTTGGTAAATCGATTGCCTTGTACGAAGCTCACCTGGGATCAATTCCCGACCCCGCACATAGGGTTGGAGATATTTCTAAAGAGATTTCTCTAACCCGACAAAGAGCCGAATGACCCTAAAGTTAAAACCTCTATAATCAAAATATAAAAAAATATTGGCCACCTATGACGGTTCTTGGTACTCCCGAGGAACTAGCAAAGTTCGTAAGATAATGTCACACCTATTTCTCAGCAAATTTTTGACTGATTTGTGCAAACTTGGTTTCAAATGATACATACAATACAACCATTGACTGCTATTGAATTTCATTCAGAGCAGGCTTTTGATTCCGGAGTTACTACGGTTACATAGGAATTGAAACCGAAATAAGGTACCAGGCATATTCCAGAATTAAGGTCACATCGGGTTCGTTGATGACTGAACCCATTCTCAGCAACTAGTCCTTTCTCACATCCTAGTTAGCAGTTATAATCCCTTTCCCCTCCCACTGCATTCCAAAGACAACATTTAACTCATGCTGATTTGGCTACTTGAATATTATATTTTTTGTTCCAAGGACGTCATCGTCAACATGTCGCTTATCAGGTTCGTGGCAGTCGTGCCCTTGTAAATATGTGCAAAGTGTAAAAGGCAGTAAAAAAAATCTTAAAATTAGTTTTTAGCGTATTAGATGATACATCTAAACTAGCACCAAAATTAGCACTAGTTAGACGCTCAATCCCAAAATCCAAAAAGTCATACGTCTTGCATGAACTAAGCAACTGGTATGTTCTGAGTAATGTCGCGAAAGAAGCACAGAAGCTTTGGTTTTCTGATGAGAATGCGGAATCCGAAACAGTTTTTTGGTTTGCGAACCAAAACGGCTGGGACTATGTTGAAAACTACCTTTTTCGGTTTCACAGATCGCTGTCTTTCGAGACTCTCTCAGTAGAACCTTAAGGAACCTTAATATGTTGTGTGAAGAAGTCTCTTTGATTTCTAAAAACCATTCGAGGGAAAAATGTATGTAATTTATCAGGTTTTCAGAAAACAAAAAATCGGTAGATTCTATCGTATAGCTCAATAACTCGTACTTTGACCAGTTTTCTATAGCTTTATAGACGATCCCAAAAAATGTAAAAAATGTGGGATAAAACTAGTATAACATTTTCACTTGAAAGGTCTTTCACACAAAACGATTCACAACATATAAAAATTAGGCTTTTGGTGTTTTCAACAATGTTGTTTACAATAACTTTACTAAATATTTTAAGTCTCTATCTGAATATATAAGTTTTATATTTTGTTTGCAATCACTAAACTATATATAGCGAAAGTAGCGCGTTGAAAAGTATAGAAACATCTTCGAATATATTATGGTGCATAATTCAAGGATTTGGACGATCTTGATATAGATCACGAAAACGAGATTTCAAAATATTGTGATCTTATAAGCCATTCATGAATTCTTCAATCCACAACAGGAAAGCACTCTTGGTGTTACTAGAACTACTAGCTCTGCAATTGTCCAGCATGCTAAGTATTGGCACCGAAATTTTGTAGAAAAAGAAGCCAAAAATTCAGTAAAGAAGTTGTATTACTAAGACTTCTCGTTTATGTTGAAATGAAGACCAAGCTACCGTTGGTTTGGGATACTAAAAAAAGAAATACAAACGAGGACATACCCCCGCAGAATAAATGTTACCATATTTGGCATTTCCCGCAAATATTTACTGCTCAAACCATATTTATTTACGATTCACTCGCAATAGCTTCACTGCTGGTGGTGTACTCGTGAGCTGTTTTGCCTTAGAACTGCACGGCCTGTACTGCCCGTTTCTTCCATTACTCATCAAAGGTTCAATTTGGGTTCGGCAATCAAACCAGCTATAAAGACAGCAGACAGCTATATCTGTGCTGCACGAAGCTCCCAAGGTGGTGTTATAAAATGAAGATGACACCGCACGGTGATCCCACTAATGGTAGATTCTTTGGCATTAATTTCAAATCTAAAGTGCAACTCCGTGAGACACTCCGATGGCGCAATTCCAAAGTTCTGAGCACGTCATCGAACGCTAAATGTCATTCCGAATCGGTTCCCTTGTGTAGTTGAAACTTGAACTTTCAGTATAGTCGAAACGGTAGGTATCTAATTGTTGGCCAGCTTCTGCGTTATTGCAACAGTGTTTAATATCAATTTCATCGTGGTTTCACGATGACAACAGAACAGTGAAAAATCAGCAGACTACAATAAATGATTGTCTACAAGTCTGACGAAAAGTCATTCAACTGTTGGGAATGTCGGCTTTATGCCAGGGGCGAACCGTGCAACTATTCGAATGTATACAAGACAATAGAGGAAAATATGTCATCGCCCATCGGTGCTTTTCCGAACGCAAGTTTGATCGAGGGTTTAAAACAGAATATGTAACTCAACTGTTGAAAGCAGTTTGTGTATTATGTATGCATAAACCAACAATCTATGATTTCTTATCAAAGAAATAAGCATTTGTATTATCAATTTAAATTGAAAATATACAATAAACCGAATTGACATGTTAACAATGTTATCGTTCCTCAAAGTGAGGGAAAAGAATCGCGCAGGACTCTGTACAAAATTGAAGTGACATTTTTTGTAAGTCAACCCCGACTGTGGATTGATGGTTGGATTTCCATTGCTTTTCTTGAGACAATGATAACAGAAAAACTGAAATCGAGAAGCAGTAGCTTATTTTTAAAGGAAACATTATGTTTAATGAACGCTGCTATCCACCGCAACAGTTAATTTTTCTTTCAGAAATCTAAACAAAAGTTAGTAGCATAGCAAAAAAGCCCCTCGCTTTAAATTTTCTCACGTTACAATTCTACTATGCGATGTTTCCATTGGCTTGCGCTCTATTATGTTCTCTATTCGAGCAGTGTGTGGGTATGTGTAGTAGTTGTTTATTAGCCACTTTGCCACCCCGTCACTTGTTGGTTTTGCGAGCGTGTTTTTGTACCGGGTCGGGGGGACTGTAGCGGTTTGTTTTTGGAAGTCTTTTTCTCTTTCTTCAAGTTTTTCGCAAGTGCATTGTCAATGATCGAGACGGCATTTTGCAGACCAACGAGCATTACCTTCGACACAATGCAACGTTCGTTTTTAAGTGGCAGTGCCGCAACCAGCGCTCAGCCAGCAGCTCCTCCTCGAGGCTCATGATAATATGTTCACCTTGAAAGTGCTCCCTAGGTCGGGCATAACCTTTGGATTGTCAGATATCAGTGTTTCAAATCTTTCAGCATAATCGTATTCAGATGAATCTTCTCAAATCCATCTTTGTAACCTTGTGATCTACTGCAGAACAACATGGACCATGATGAACGGACCATATGATGAGACACTATAAAAGTAACTATGATACCGGATACAATAACTTGTTACACATCAATGATTGTTTGTAAGTAGATATTTTTAGAAAACTTCTCTCTTTTATCAAATGTTAACATCCATTCTCGGCGATTTACGGTTTGTCCGGAATTTCCTCTTGAAGTGAATTTTGGCAGTATGCTTATTGGCCGTTTACAAAAAAACACCGGAAATATTTCCCAAGTAACCAAAAGTTCGGACAATACTTGTGTTTTTTAAGTATTGTCCGAACTTTCGGTTACTTTAGAGTTCTTATAAAGTTTTAGTGAACTCACAAGCTGCTTAATCTTTAATGGAACAATAGATATTGAGACGCTCTTATAACATGAATCTTATCAAAAAATACTTAATACGAGATGACGTGTTTTGGAGGCGCCCATCAAAGCCCATGCATACTAGGAGTGTCCAATAGCTTCATCAACCTCCAAAACAGAAGCCGCCACAATTACGGACAAGTTTCAATACAGCTCAAGCGTCTAGATGGAGGACGGTGTGTGGCCTGCTCATCCGATTATCTAAACTTCCAGTGCAGTACTTTCCAACTAAGGGTGGGCGAAATTTTATTTTTTCGCAAATTGTTGGAACGAATCGAAACGAAACGAATTTTTTCGCAAACTTTGCGAAACGAAACGTTAACGAAGATTTCGTTTAAATCCGCAAATTTCGCCGAAATTGTGTTGCCTGTTTCGCAAAGTTTGCGAAACTTTTCGAAATTTATCAATATTCAATTAATTTTAGCGTTGTATAACTGTTTCTTGGTTAAATCTATTTTACACAAAAATAATAACTTGCGATGACTGGACAGATTCCGATAACTGATCGGAGCATGATTTACCTGATATGGCATGCACATGGTGCACTAATGAAATTTTTTTTCAAAGTGCGGCTTATTCATTTTATACAATAGACCTTTCTCGTCAAAAAATTTTATATGATAGGATGCTTCCTTTTTTATCTCGAATTCGTCACTGCCTATTGCCGCGATGATTTGGTACCTCTAACTATTGAAAAAATAAAAAATAGTGCAAGTTGCTCATTTAACCCCATATTCTGAATACCTATCTTGCCTTGTTTCCTCGTATTTTTACACCATTTGGATGAATTTCCTGTGGGGAATACTAAAAGGATGCCAGATCTGCATATATATTAGTAAATCTGCAGATTTTGCATTTTCACTGCAGATCTTTTGCAAATTACAAATATTTAGCAGAACAAAGCCTATGCCAGCCAATTTATACACCAGTCTTCAACATTTTTGATCATTTAAAATATATACATACTACATTTCTCGACAAACATATGATTACGGCCTAAAAGCCAACTGTCAAAATCCACTTTGAATGGAAATTCCGGACAAACCGTTACACGCCAATCACAGATGTTGGTAGTAAACGAAAGAGAAAAGTTTTCTCTTTCATAAACTGTTGTGAACTGTGTTCGACTAGTAACGGTTTGTCTGGAATTTCCATTCAAAGTGGATTTTGACAGTTGGCTTTTAGGCCGTAATCATATGTTTGTCGAGATTTCTATGTCAAATTTATTGAAGATTTTTGTAGCAATCAGCAGACTTTTATATTTTTACTGCAGGCTATTGTTTAAATAGACCTGGCATCACTGCTGCTGAATGATTCATTCATATACCTGTCAAAAACATAGAGCATTGTATGAAAATGTATAACCTCACTTTTCTGACAGTTCAGTGTGCTTGTTTATCTAAGACTTGTTTACATAGACTTTTAAAATTTACATTACTTGAATACTTTCGATGCTCTTTGAAAGAATATCAAATCAAGAGGGATGAGGATTGGAACAATGGGAACCTGGTTCATACATTGACCAATCGGCGCTAGATGTAAAACCCGGTGGCATATGCTGAATCGCAAAGATCAAGCATTGGGCTATAAAACGATTGCTTTCTGGATGATGGATAAGGATTTGTACACTTTTGATTATTTGCTGGTGGGTTAAGTCCTAACAAGATGATCCGATTGATTACAAATTTTTAGGTGGTGAAGTTTACCTGAACTTTATAGGTAACGAATTCGGTCGATGATAAGTTGTTGAAATGATTTTGATCGTTCAATGCCCATACCGACGAACGTTTCCATTGGTCAGAATGCCTACCAGCGTATGATAGCTACAAACATGAGGACAATAAGGTTATCGCTTTCGAATGGAACAATTATTTATTATTCGTGTTCAAATTCCATTACAGCAAAAGTTTCGTCGATTATCGCATTATCTTTAATTTAACCGGCAAATGCAAAACAGTGGTCGGCACTGACGATAAGGAGTGAGAAGGATTTGATAGGAGTGGTAAGAATGCAGAGCATTATACATTCTGGAAGAATATCAGGGAGGAGAAATTATATGTAAATATACATTATATCCCGAGTTGCAATCATTTTGGCACCGCAATAAAGCTATCTGCAACTGCTGTCTTGTTCAAAGTGGCAGGAAATAACTAGGAAGCGAATGATAAATTTCATAGTCAATTTATTTACTTTTTCGGAAGGATAAGTAATTAGTATGTTGTGAATATATATGTGTCGTCGGTGCCATGTGTTATGGTGGTACCGGACAGAACCGCTGGTCAGCAGACCGTCCTTATCGTACTGGTCATAGATGCGAAGTTTTTTCTCATCTGATAGCACTTGACATGTTTCGGAAATCTGTCTTAACGCTCTCTACTTAGCGCAGGATACGCGAAACCGCTCCTAGCTTTTGAAAGAAAATTCCTAACTGCTGCTACTCTATCAGTCTCTCTCTCGACTGAGGACTACAATTTCGGTCGATTAAATTATGCTATGAAAATTGTACTTCCTTAAATTTCATCTAACGAGATCAATTCATTGTGAGGAATTTCGCTGCGTTCCAGTATGGCTTGCCTCTGGATCACTTACACTCTGATTTAATAGGCCCTACATGCCCACATATCACCAAATGTTGTTCCTTAGACATATCTTAATAGGTTTTAATAGGTGAACATAGCTCTAATCGCAAAAGAAAAATTGTTATCTGAATTTTTATATTGAAAAGAATTTCAGAACCAAGAAAAAATACTACTAATTTTTCTTGATTTTGATATACTTTTCTATATAAAAATCCAGTTGACAAATTTTCTGTTGCGATTAGAGCTATGTTCACCTGTTAAAACATGTTAAGGAATAACATGTGATGATATGTGGGCATGTAGGGCCTATTAAATCAGAGTGTAAGAGATCTTACTATGGAAACATAGCAAAAACACGATTTTTGATTGGAGACACCTCTAAATCATGTCCAAATTGAGTCATTTTTGGCGAAACTTCTTAAATTCTCACGTAGAACAAAAATCTGGGTTGACCCATATATATTTCAAAACTTTTTCAAAATGTGGAGAGGTCTAATGTACATGGCCAGATAGATAGTTTTTAACTGGAACGGGACCTGTGGATACGAAAAAACCTAATGTCAATTGCAGCCAGGGGGAGTTGTCAAATGCAGCAAAAGGGAACCGTCAAATGCAGTCAGGGGGAACTGTCAAATGTAGCCAGTCCATTTAAAATATGTGAGGAAGAAAGAGTGGCTATGCAAGACAAGAGATAAAATGAACAGAAAAAAAGAAAAAGAAAACATCTATCCACATGTTCTGTCCCAGGATTTTAACAGAGAACATGAAAATACGATTTGTTTGCATTGGGCAGTAGGCCTTTTTCAAATGTTTGGCTAGAAATTCCTTACTTCATGTACAAGAAAAGTAAAAATGTTAAATTTAATGGAACAATGTATGATGCCGTTATCAAATAAAAAATTATAGCTGAGCGACCTTGTTTGGAAAGTGTTAACATTTGGCAGCGAACCAGATCAAGTTTCTCATACTATGATCGAATCAACAAAAATTCCAAGACCATGTAAACAATCTCTCTGAACTGTCAAAAAAGTGAGGTTAAACATTATCATGCAATGTTCTTCACCGTGAGGTTCACTTTAGTTTGTTTACATAACCAATGAACTTTGTACCGCGACTCACCACTTCATTTGCCGCGTTGCCAGGAACTCAAGCAAAAATATACAAAACAGTGTTGCCCAAACACACATTTTGAGTCCCACCATTCTTGCAAAGGTGAAAAACATACTCAACATTCTTGCATTTTTTCAAATTTAAAAAAATCATTAAAAAATCACGATAGCTCTAAAAAGTCTCATTTCAACGGAAATATTCTTAAAAATGTGTAGTCTTTTGAATAAAAATAAGAAAAAAGGGGGTTAGGTCGGACGAGAAAGGTCTATTATATCGCAGAGAAAAGCCGTCCAACTCGAGCGTTAACGGCCTATTCAAAGGTCTGCATCAGGTTGACTAATTTACAAATTTAATAACACTAGTTTACAAATTTTGGGATAAGCTAAGCTAAGAAAAAAGTTTTCATAATCGAGTTTGCCTCGCTTAACACGGAAACAATACCCGTTTTCCTTAAAAAAGGTGTTCTCAAGATTTTTTTAAAAAGCTTTGTATGGTCTTTGCATTTATTCGTCAACATTTCGTAAAAAAAAATCCGATGAAACAGACTCACAGTTCGAAAGGTAATGATCTACCCTTTCCAAAAATGTGTAACGTGGGTAGATCAAATATAAATTTATTAAGGTTTCATGCGACTAAGCTGTAACAAGTATAATTTTTGACCATTCTTAATTTTTTATTTCGACTGTGTTCACTTGTAACTCTACATGTGATTTTATATTGTTGGGAAAAGAACGTGCTTTGAACAGATTTCACACGAAATAAGGACCAAAAACCAAAGATAGAATGAAATTGGATATTACGAAATAATTCTGTTCTTGAGGATCCTCCATTTCGAGGTCTTGTAACTGTAATAGAAGTTCCAGTAGAAATTTTACACAAAATGCCCTTCAAACCTAATCTTTTTATGCTAAGATATTTCATTTTAAGCATTTGGAATTTTTTCGAGTTTATCGTTTATAATCTAACAATTATTACCCGAAAACGAATACTTGTCCCGTCATTGAATTTAGGTTGAGGAGCTTGAGCCTCAAACAAGGCTTTGATCGGGGCAGGCATAGCGTAGTTGGCCTTGTACGCAACTGACCTGTTTTCGTGTCCCAATTCCGCACATAGGGTTAGAACTTTCTCTAAACCGTAAAAGAGGCAAATGACTAAAGTTAAAACTTCTATAATCGAAACAAAAAAGGCTTAGATGTAACAGTTCAGAATTCGCTAGAATGCAAACTAAATGAGTTATAATTTTGTTTTGCTAGATTGCTTCTGTGGTCCTTACTTAGTTAGCCTTAGGCTAACTCGAAAAGAGATAATCGCTATCTATATGGCTTTTCCTGACTATTTTTTACAAATATGCATTCACACATTTTTGAAAAAAGTGTTTAATCTTCGATCGCTTACCATGAGTTAAAAACATTTTTCATATTTATACACATTCAGCTATACAAAAGTATTAAAAAAATAACTTTCCTAATATCAAAAGATTTTTGAAAAATTTCGCAAAAGTTCGCAAATGTTTTCGTCAAAATAGAATTTCGTGTTGCGAACAAAATCTACTATTACAATTTCGTTTCGTTTCGTATCGTTAAGAGAACACGGAAGAGTTATTCGTTTCGTTTCGCACCGCATAGACCAGAATCGCGTTTCGCCCACCCTTATTTCCAACGATTGTCTGTGTCAGATAGAGACGCCATTCTGGAGATTCACTCTCTGTGCGGGACAGGCCATCAAGCCAAGGATTGCCAATCGAAGTACTCGTGCCGGAACTGCAAGGGACGCCAACATACCTTGGTCTGCATCAAATCAGGAAGAGAAAGGGATACGAATGGATCAACGGACAATTCGTCATCCAGTAAGGAACCGTCTACTTCAACTTCCTCCCAAGTGGCTAACATGGCAACCACTAACATTTCAACATGTAATGCTGCGCACGGATCTTCCTTCCAGGTCCTGCTGGCTACTGCGGTCGTCATGCTAGAGGACGATGAAGGCAACCAGTATCACGGGACGATTGTGTCAGCGTTTGATGGTGACTCGGGATAAGGTCGACATCTCGGTTCTTGGCATTGGTCAAGCGGCAACAAGGGTGAAGCACAGGATTCGAGCTATGGTACGCTCGCGGATTTCCAAGCTCTAGCGAAATTTGGGTTTTTTGGTAGTCCCCAAGGTAACGGTTAACCTTCACATTGGATTCACTTCACATTAATTGCAACGTAGCTTCAACTGAAGGTTTAGACGCATTGATGGAACGCTTTTGGGCCAGCGAGGAAATCGGATCTAGCAAGAATTATTCCCTGGAGGAAAATCGTTGTGAGAAGCTGTTTCAGCAAACCGTTTGGCGCGAAGAAGATGGTCGCTACACTGCCACACTTTCCAAAAATGAAGACGTCCTTCTCCGGGCAGGGCGAGTCAAGGGACATCGCATTCCGATGCCTTCAGGGAACGGAACATAGGTTGGCAAGGGATGCCAAATTTGCGTGATCAGTATAGCGCTTTCATGGATGAATATCTTCGGTTGGGCCACATGCGGAAGGTCGATCAAGCTACTCTAAGCACGGTGCAACGGTACTATTTTAAAAAGGCAAGTACCACCACCACGGTGCGAGTAGTCATCGACGCGTCCTGTAAAACTTCTTTAAGGGTGTTTAAAGTTACCGTTAAAAACACTTTTGCTGATATTTCCTTCATAATTCAATTCCATTTAAAATGTTTCTTTTCTATTTAGGTTTTCATTGACAAATGGTTTCTTTTGTAACTTAATTTTTTTAACACAATTTATTTATTTATCGGGGTTTTAACCCCAAGGGTTATTCGCCGATTTTGGAAAGAATATACAATATATTGAAATAACAAATTACAATTCATAAAATGATAGAAAAAATCAAATTTTATTGATGCCATCTTTTATGGTTTCCGCTACTTGTATTGATTTTCTTTCTTAGTGGTGAGCAATAGTCAGATTTACTCTCTGCCGCTTGCGAAGCATTCCTTCTGCCCTCTCCTTCACTCGTGTTTGAGTCCATGTCGTCGTCGCTAGAGTACCTTTAATTTTCGCTGCTAATTGGTTTGATTTTCGGAAGACATTGATATAGCCCTCTCCTTTTTTGTCTATTTCTTCCATAGGTATGTTAACTAATACAGTGGGCGGTTCTCATGGGAAAGAGGGCAAGTCTGTTTTTGCCGTGAGACATGTTGATAAATTTGAGTGATTCGTAATAACACTGCCTAAGCTTCACTCCTGCCAGCAGAAGACAAAAGATTAGCCTGTACGATTTTAAGCCTGTTTCTAATGACCATGCCACTACTAGTTTTCCGATCTGTATATTTCACATCCTTGCTCTCCCTTGAGTATTATGGCATTAAAATGTTCATAACTTTCCCTACTTAGTAATCTCTAGCTAATTGACAGTCGTTAAAAATAAAATAAGATGCAGTGGAATATTGTTTGGCTGGAATTTATTTTTTGGCCAGCTATCTGTGGTCTATCGTCTATCAGCAGATGGCGAAGATTGTTTGGTGGTTATGGTTGTAGATGGGTTTTTCTTGGTTGTTCCGACACAAGACTTACTGTAGTATGCCGTCTAGTTATAGAACTGGCACGTGTCCAGGGTATGTAGCTAACACTTAGTTAACACCATAAGATTATCTTCCCTCGAAATTCAAGCAAGACAGTATAGGTAGATCCAGCCACATTCAGAACCACCCGAACACCTTTGAAAATGCCAGGGAAAAAGATTTTCAAAGTGTCGTTTGTGACGGTTTTCACTTCTCCATCTTTCGACATGAATCTTTTTATAATATCCGTGGTAGTACGCGATGCCAAATCGTGGATGCGAATTACAGGGTGATGAGTACGAACACGCAGAAAATGTCGATTTTAATAAAATCTGCAATGAATGTATAAAGGTGAATTTTTTTTCCAAAATATGACCACAACTGCTTCGATTTGTAGTATTAGGTCACTAACATCCATTCAAAGTCTATTTGGCCACATTTGCTACTATCATCGGTTCCGGAAGCCCCAGCGGAAGTATCTAAATTCAGAATAACAGTTACACCGGTTTCTCGGAGATGGCTAGACCGATTCAACTAAACTTGGTCTCAAATGAAAGGTATTGCGTCTTTGTAAATGGCTATTTAATTTCACCCAAATCCGACTTCCGGTTTCGGAGTTACAGGTTGTGGCGTTGGATCACATAGAAAATTGTGATTCAAACCGATACTTCGATGAAAGCAAAAAAGGTAAAAATTTCGCTAAAATGTCTCTCAAACAACTTCAATTTGCTGTTCTAGGTCACCGACGGCCAACCAAACTTTCATTGACTACATTGACCACCATAGATGGTTCCGGAAGTGCCCGGGAAAAGCGGTCATCTTTCAAAATTGACGAAGTCACAGCAGTTTCTCGGAAATGCTTAGGCCGATTTTCACAAACTAACCCAAATGATAGCTATAATATTCCCACAGATGTCCATAAAATTTCGTACGGATCGCTTATATGGGTCCGGAAATATAGACTAAACCGTCCGGTCACATATGAAATTCCCATATAAGCCGGAACTCTATTTTGGGGGGACCCCATGAAATTTCAGAAATCGAATTCGTATTTTTGATGCCAAACATCTTTAAAATGCATGAAACGTCGAGATTTTATGTTATCTCGAAAATTTTTTTTTATAAAAATCGACTTTTTGGGACTTTGCCGATTTCGCACCTTTTTGCGTTTCTTAATAGAAAGGTATTGCAATTGCTCTGAAAACCGACTTTTTAACGGAGGCCCGGAGGGCCGAGTGACATATACCATTCGATTCAGTTCGTCGAGTTCGGCAAATGTCTGTGCGTGTGTATGTATGTGTGTATGTATGTATGTGTGTGTATGTGCGTCTGTGTGTGTATCTGACCAACAATGTCACTCTTTCACAGAGATGGCTGAACCGATTTTGACAAACTTAGTCTCAAATGAAAGGTGCAACGTTCCCATATGCTGCTATTGAATTTCTAATGGATCCGACTTCCGGTTCCGGAATTACAGGGTGATGAGTACGAACACGCAGAAAATGTCGATTTTAATAAATTCTGCAATGAATGTATAAAGGTGAAAAATTTTCCAAAATATGACCACAACTGCTTCGATTTGTAGTATTAGGTCACTAACATCCATTCAAAGTCTATTTGGCCACATTGGCCACCATCATCGGTTCCGGAAGCCCCGGCGGAAGTATCTAAATTCAGAATAACAGTCACATCGGTTTCTCGGAGATGGCTAGACCGATTCAACTAAACTACGTCCCCGTAAATGGCTATTTAATTTCATCCCGATCCGACTTCCGGTTCCGGAGTTACAGGTTGTGGCGAGCGATCACATAGCAAATCGTGATTCAAACCGATACTTCGATGAAAGCAAAAAAGGTAAAAATTTCGCTAAAATGTCTCTCAAGCAACTTCAATTTGCTGTTCTAGGTCACCGACGGCCAACCAAACTTTCGTTGACTACATTGACCTTCATAGACGGTTCCGGAAGTGCCCGGGAAAAGCGGCCATCTTTCAAAATTGACGAACTCACATCAGTTTCCCGGAAATGGTTGGGCCGATTTTCACAAACTTAGTCCCAAATGATAGCTATAATATCCCCACAGATGTCCATAAAATTTCGTACGGATTATATGGGTCCGGAAACATAGACTAAACCGTCTGGTCACATATGAAATTCCCATATAAGCCGAAACTCAAAATTTTTTTTTTCAAAGGGGGGACCCCATGAAATTTCAGAAATCGAATTCGTATTTTTGATTCCAAACATCTTTAAAATGCATGAAACGTCGAGATTTTATGTTATCTCGAAAATTTTTTTTAATGAATATAAACAACGCACACTCTCGTGATTCATGATTGAGAAAGGCACAATTGCACCGTTAGGTGGATTAAAATAGGTTTTTATATTCGTGTCTCATGTTTCATGTTGTTCTTCGCTACGAAGTTTTCTGCTTCGGCTAAAGAGTTGAACGTTATTAGTACTACTTGTCTCGCATGATGTAGTTTTATATGTGACACTTCTGCAAGCACAAGTTCAATTTTCACCTTGTTCAACTGTTCCACCTCGCACTGTAAACTAGACCAAAAAATGTTTAGACTTTCATGCCGGTGAAATATGTAAATTTTGATCGGAATCAAACATGATCGGTCTCGACTTTAAAAATGTGCCAAATTTGATAGAATTCATTATTAGTATTAGGTCCCCGATTACTCGAACTAGTTATCAAAATTCAGTAACAAAAGCTCTGGTGTAAGTGTAGGTTTGTTTCTGTATGGCGTCACTTCCTTCATAATACCTCGAAAAAAATTCTTCCGCTCACAGATGCAGAATTCGCATTCCGAGCGGCTTAATTTCAAAACAATATACTGATAATTCAAATACACTCTTGAAATATTTTTAACATGCGATAAATGTTAAGCTATTTTAAACTTATAAAACTTACGTAACTGTCTTTCTAAATTAATGATTTATTATTCAAATTGTATTTAAATCAGCTCAAACTGGTAAGGAAATTTGAGTTGGGAGTAGATTTAAATTTGAGTCATATGAAAGATGAAACATTGTATTTGAATGGATTTTATGTTAGATTGTAGGTGTTATCCATCGTTTTTGTCGGATTGTCATCTAATAGATGTTAATACTACTGATTGAATTGTTTTATCAACTAAATTGTTTAGGTAGACGAGCCCTTATTCATCTCATTAGTCAGGACGTCACACTAATTCGTTGATAACTCGGCTCACAGTGATTGGATTGCACTTTAATAGGTATCAAAATCCTTACTTCGTTCCTAAAAAGTGGCACAATAAAAAATCTGTCCTGGAAAATGTAAAATACTCGCGTTTGAGCAAAGTGAAAAGTCGATTACAACGCACCCTTATTCACCCAAGCATTTGAGCCAATGTGTTGAATTGAGATGTCATATACTGCTCTAACTAAAGTGTTCAAATGGATGGGATTAGTAGAGGTGCTAAGATGACTAAGAGCACAGTAACCCTATACCCTAGAAAAACTCTCCGTGATATATTCCTGATTATACATCATATCATGATTTAATCTGTTCCACAATATTCCGCCACGTCACTCGGTCTGCTGTTTGTCTTCAACCTCTCAGCCTAGCCCGATACTCGCCAGGTTCTGCTCCACTTGGTCCAGCCACCGGGAACGTTGCGCTCCTCTCCGTCTTGTACCTGCCGGGTTGGAGGTGAAAACCAACTTGGTGGGGTTGTTGTCCGGCGTCCTCACAACATGCCCCACCCACCGTACCCTTCCAGCTTGAGCTACTTTCCGGGTATTTGGCTCACCATAGAGTCGCGCAAGTTCGTGGTTCATCCTTCTCTTTTACACACCATCCTCCTGCACACCACCGAAGATCGTTCTCAGCACCCTTCTTTCGAAGACTTCGAGTGCTTGATGTTATATAAACAAAGTTTCTGAAATTGGAATTAGAACTATTTCAAATCGTGCAATTTTATGGGAATTTAAAATCAAAAACATTTTTCTCCACAGCAATAAAACTTTATGGATATGTTGTATGTTGCGTAATTCCACTAAATCGTTCATTCTTAAATAGTAAAATATTACGCTATAACTGACCAAAATTTAACCAAAATGTGTGTTATAACACATCTATGCAGAATTGTAGAACTAGTACTTTTTGAGTTTTACTGAAGCATTAAAAATTGATAATATTCAAGAAACAATTTCAAATTATATTGAAGATATTAAATTTTATCTGAACTGAAATATTCATATTAATGTAAACGACTATTCCATTTTTTGAGTTTTGACGAAAGTGCCAATACCTTATTTATTGGTGGTAACCAACGGGCAAAAAAGATAGAAATGATGAGTTAAACGGAATCGACCATCATATGAAAAAAATCACCCCAGGGGCAATCTGTGGAATCTGCAACTATCGGGTATCCGGCCTAATAGTCCAACAGTTATGCTATCCCTGGGCTATAATGACGTCCCAGGAAGAACACATGATTATCGCATTGGCGACAATGATCGTATGACTACCTAGCGTAGAAATTAAATAGATCAAACATGTTGGGTGGCGGGCGGCGGTTGTGTGTGATCTCACTTTAGAGGCAATGGTACGATCACTGTCGCCAAAGCGGCAATCATGTGTTCTTCCTGGGACGTAATCATAACCCTATATCGACATCATCAATTTCGCTTATAGTTTTATTATACACCAGCATAGAAGCCTAGATTGCACTTGTAGTGTGCTATATAACTCGAACTGTTATTTGATACTTCTGCCGGGACACAGCTTTCTCTTTTCTTTATAAAGAAAAATATAATAGCACGATCGTGATGCACTCTGTGTGGAAGTGACAGATAAACAGATGACTTCTTAATTGTCGATATGGAGAAATGATAGCAATTCTGCCTAATAAAAATACACAGGCAGGACATGTAAGTATAAAATATAAAAACAGGTATACCCCGACTATCATCAACACTGGCAATAAACCACAACTGCCGGCAATGAATATCACCTCAGACGCATAGTGACCTGCGAAGTGCTTCTCCTGCAATGCATTATCTTTTACCTCTCAATACCGGTTTTGCATTTGGCATCTTTTACTCCCCTTTCCTATGCAAGATTGGGATGATTATTACTCTTACGCTAATTGATTACACCTGGTGTACCTTTCGAAAGTAATGTGAGTCATTTCTGAGATACTTTCGTTGCAATTAACCACCTCTGATTTCGATGTTGGTGAACCTGGTATTGCCGTAGCTACAGTCTTAATCGTTCGTGCACCCTGCACTAATGGTTTCCCAGACATCTCAAGCCGGACATCCACAATAGTGGCGGTGATGCTATGGGAATTGCAAACATTACGATTAGATCGCGCCTCGGTGATCAATTAGTGCCGTAATCTGTTGAAATGGTGCATTCGTCTGATCGCGATACCTCAGTGCTAAATAAGGTCTAATAGGATTGACCATAAATGGATAATTTGTTGGTCGTTCGTTCGGATGAATGGATATTTGGATATGAACCAATATACCAAAATAAAATAGCTCACGCTTGCCATTAGTGTAGTTTTGTAGGTGAGGGATCGTTAATCATTGTCGACGTGTGAATCTCCAACTGTGGGAACGATAGAAGATGTAGCAGTAGGTTCGCGAGATCCCATAATTACGTCTGAAATCTGTACAAATTATCAAGGTATACTTATAACCAAGGATGCAAAATGCCTACCTTTTCCACGGCTGTAATTTTTCTGCCTACATTCTCATTTCTCTCTCGATGCTGCTGTCATTCGCTAGTGCAGGACGCCCAGCGCTGTACGGCTGCCTGTGTGCAAAGCAGTAACATGACAAAAAACTACTGTCCCCAGTACAGCCACCAGACGCGAGCGGTACATCTTCTCTTTCCTTATTTTACATTTTTTAATATTTTCATTCTTTTTAATATTTTTATTCAAGAATGGCTACAATGAATGCGGCTCATTTATGCCATGGCCGGCATCAACGCTTTCGTGTGCGGGCCTCTCCCTTTGACTATGCAGAGAAAAATGTACAAAGCGAGAGAACAAACTTTACTACGCCACACTCTCACCGAGCAGTCGGAGTACAGCAGCAAAACAAAAATGTATTCTACTGCTGTACGAGAAAATGTACTCGCTTTGGCTACTGTTCTGGCAAGAGCTGTAGTGATGCGTCGCTGTAGCGGGCTGTACGGCTTGTGCAAATGTAAATATATCGAAAAAAGTGTAGTTTATCGGTACCGTTGGCATCCCTGCTTATAACCAACAACACTTTTCTCGCACCTAGACTGATTTTGTAACGCTCTTTTGAGCTCCAAATCGAACCAGTTTTTCCTATTGACTGCCTCGTATACGAATTGTCCCATAAGAATCCTCCGATGGGTTGGATATTTTACAAGCAATAAAATTAGATCACTATTTAAACTATTAACAAGACCAGAATTATAACATAACTTGTAACGACAAATCGTCATAACAAAAAAAAACACCTTCTGTAATACTTATTTTATTTCATTCCGATCGGGTGCTGACGGGACCATACGTCCTCTCGTCTTCACACAGTTCTTGTACGACATCATCTATGCTTCGATCCGGCAGGTCGCTTCGCATTTCCTCGAATCTGGGACAGTCAAAGATCACGTATTGCCGTGTTTCTGTACACTCACTCCGGACAGTCGAATGACAAGGGTGGTTAAGTCAATTTTATGTAATATTCTCATATTGAGGGTTAGTCGTCATGATAAAATGTCTCCAAATTATAAATACTTGAATATAGTATTATGACCCTATATTGCCAGCCAGTTGAAGGCATGTGTATGAATTAGAACCATTTTGCTTCGTTGCTCAGAACCAGTACAATAACAAAACTGGTCAGAAACTCGGGAAAGTTTCGCGTTTGAGCGCAACGAAAACTCGAATCGAATTCCAATTCTCACTGCGTACCTCATGATCCAATGCATTGAACAAAGATGGCAGACGCTGCTCTAACGAACGACTTCAAATGAGTAGAGTGATAATAGGGTGAAAATAGGTTCGTTAATTTCATTCATTACTAGTCGCGTTATTTAACACCCGATCCCACATCTTGTCAACCGAGAAATCTTTCCCGATATCAACGATTTACAGATTGTAATCGATATTTTCCACTGTCAAAAATCTATATCCCCTAGCGTACGCTCCAAAAGAAATTGATTTTACCCGAATATTAGGCGCTCCTTTATAAATCTCATTTCTAACACATTTGCGGAAAAGTATGAACATTCACATACACTTTCCAAATAATGAAAGTGTTATATATTTGTTACATAAAGGGCGAACACGAAATTATTGCGACGCCGAAAATATCATGCCAATTTTCTTATAATGTTTAAAATCAAACCAAATTTTAGGATAGTTTTATACATATATTTACTTCAAAAATCAAAAGAAAAGTTAATCGATGGAGCCTTGAGTGTAAAATTTTCGCATTTTCGCTTGATGCCCTCCATCAAAGTCTTTACAGTGTCAACCGGGACCAGTTTCTCATTTTTTTCCATTTTCTTAACATGTCCTTCTCGTCTTTGACTGTCTTCTTGCTCTTTCGAAGTTCCCGCTTCATCATTGCCCAGTACTGCTCCACCGGGCGCAGCTCCGGACAGTTTGGCGGATTCATGCTGCAGCAAGAACGGCAAAAGGCGCTTCTCGAGGCACTCAGATTTGTAGATCTCGTCATTTACTGTGCCCTTTGTCACGAAAGGCTCACTCCTCAGTCCGCAAGAGCAGATGGCCTGCCAAATGAGATATTTGGAGGCGAACTTCGACATTTTCTTCTTCTTAAATTTGTCGTCCACATAGAACTTGCTCTTGCCTTTTTTACATTTTAACGACATTCAATTAGCTAGAGATTACTGGGTAGTTATGAAACTTAGAGCCATAGTACTCAAGTGAGAGCAAGGATGTGAAGTAAACAGATCGGAAAACTAGAAGTGGCCGGGTCATTAGAACAGGCTTAATATCGTACGGGCTTAATCTTTGTCTTCTGTTAATGAGGGTCGAGCTTAGGCAGAATAACTACGAATCATCCGAGTTCACTAATGCCGGTGAAAAACTCCAACCCCGGAATTTGCTTAAAATCGGCTTTTATATACGTTTCGTCGTCCATCACACCATATTTTGTCAGCATCTTCTCGTAGAGCTTCCGTGCCTGAGTTTTAGCCGTCGATTGTTGCCGCTCATCGCGGTTTGGGATATTCTGTACCTTGTATGTATGTAGTCCAGCTCTCTTCTTTGCATTCTGGACGTAGCTCTGCGACATGCCGATCTTTTTAGCCAAATCACGGCTTGAGACGTTGGGATTTGCTTTAATCATCCGCTTCACCTTTCCCTCCATCTTTTTGTTCTCCGGTCCCGGTTTTCTTCCAGCTCCTTTGCCGTGGTCCAACGTCAACCGCTCCTAGAACCGCTTCAATACTCTGGAGACGGTTGAATGGTGAATGATCAACATTTTTCCCAACTGCCGGTGCGACAGGTCAGGAAATTCCAGGTATTGTTCTCTGAATTTGTTCTCTCGACTCGCGTTGGTTCACCTCCATTTTCGTTGAATCGAAAAACACGACTTCGAGTTTGACAGCATGTAAACAATACACATCAATGAGAAAGTGTGCAAAATTTGGTTGGTTTTTACCAAATGGTAAAAAAGTTATGTCCTGTTGAATGTGTCGCAATAATTTCGTGTTCGCCCTTTATCCACTATCGACCTGCACAAAAATGAGACAACCAAAAATCCACTTCAAACTAGCTGCTGCGTTGAGGACTAACGTGCTTAGATACTTTTGATACAATTGCTGGAATCCCGGATGTACGAGTGTTTTGCAAGTACCTAACTGTAAACAAATTAAACTTACCTAAATCCACCTAGTGTTGTAATGTGGCCTTTCTCTTATACGCATGCAATATTCAATGGTATGGAAAATACACGTTGCTACGATACGAAAACAGAACCGAAACCCCCAGAAACTATCTTCAGAGGATAGTCTTGATGGCGATGACTAGTGCGTTCTCGATAACACCTACTGCTGCTCTAGAGGCACTCTTGAAGATAATACTAGTTTATATATCTAGCAAGAAGCACGTGCAACTAGTCACACAAGACTGTGAACCCAAATGGTTACTTGGGATGAATATTGAGTATCCACTGGCTCCCTGTGATACTCACACATAGTTTTCCTTTTAAAACTTTCAATGTGAGAATTCCTCCTCGCGAGGAATGGTCGGCTTGCTGGATGGAGCGACAACTTGAAGAATATGTAGTTTGTTATACTGACGATTCTTTGTTGGACGGCCGAGCCGGTGCTGGAGTCTATTGCCGTGAGAGATTAAACCAGTTTCATTCACTTCATAGATACTGTACCGTATTCCAAGCAGAAATCTTCACAATGCCGTGTGGCGTACAATCGGCACTTAAACAGGAAATTTGCGGTAAAAGAATCTCTTTATTTTTACTCGGACAGTTAGGCTGCCCCAAAAGCACTTAGGTCGACAGATTCAAGATTAGTAAACGCATGTGAAACTCAAGTCAAAGAACTTAGAATTTCAATTCCGTTATTGCAGTATTACTGACTATGAATGGGCGGACGAATTGGCTAGAGCGGGCGCTGCGACTGACTTCGTTGGTCCAGAATCAGATTTACATCTTTCGATAAGTTGAATAAAGCACAAGATTCGCTCTTGGGCTACATCCGTACATGCCAACTATTGGCGTAGCTTGCAAACTTGCGCTCAAACAAAGACTTTTGTGCCGGATTTGAGTCCGAAAATTTCAATGATTTTTTTTGCTTTTTCCCAAGCACAATTGAGCGACCGAAAATAAAAGTCGCAAGGATAGAACATGCTTCGCAAAACCCGCTTCAAACATATTAGAGTATAAAAATCGGAAATAAACTTCAAGCATAAAAATCGGACAGAAATCCATCAGTATAAGAATCGCTTAAAAAATTCTCACCCGTTAAACACGGCAAGGATGAACCTCCAGTATAAAATTCGGTTAAAAATAAATAAATTGCTCGTAGGAGCATCCGTATATCTTGATGTTCAATATTAAAGATCGGCTAACAAAAACTACTTTGTAAGAATCGGTTATATTTTTTCCGGATTTTTTACTGAAGATTTTTATTATCCGATTCTTACAAAGGAAAGTCCCAGCCCGATTTTTATGCTTGAAATTTATATCCGGTTTTTATATTCTAATATATTTGAAATGGGTTTTACGAAGCATGTTGTGTCCTTGCGACTTTTATTTTCGGTCGCTCAATTGCAGTATTCTAGTCAGGGCACTGACTGGACATTCCAAACTCAATTATCACATGGCTACTATTTAGCGTGTTGAGAATTATTCGTGTGATCTTTGTGAATCCAGTTACAGAACTTCATATCATTTCATATGTAACGGCGCAGGAGTAATACAATTGCGTATCCGGATTTTTGGTTCTCCATATATAGATGAACCTATGTACAGAGAGCTGAAACTCAAAGATATGCTATTGTTCCTAACCCAGTGTGGTAAAGAGCTATAGTTTAAGCCATATTTGAATACCAATATCTCTTCGGGGGTGTTGTCTTTCTGCTATCTCAATATCCCCTCGGAAGTATTTGTATATCCGTTCACCGCTTAAAAAAAATCTAGATCCTTCCGGGGGTTGGAAGTTTTTATTTCTGCTATTGTACCACTTTCCCAATCCTTCCCATCAGAGAAATTATAAAAAAGCAAATCATGGCAGCCGCTACTGATTTATGCAAAAGTAATGCGATCGGAAACACACGTAATCGCAATAAATTCTTGCCTCATTTGTTATTTCATCAATCCTTTGACGAAAAATCTTGGCGCAAAACGGCACTAGGCACCACTATGATATTATGCAAGAGGACGAAATTACCTGATATAGGCAACTAAGGGCGTTCTTTTCCTAAGTAGAAGTTAGGATGAATATTCAAGATTATGCCTTAAGGCAGCGTTATATTAACATTTCAAAATGTGCAAATATTTTTTCTATGCAATGTTCATTTTCGTTGCATATTTAAGTAACATGCATGAGTTTTAAAGATATTGGAAATTAACTTCTAATGAATATGTTCTAAATTTAGTTATGAGTTAGGAGTGTCAAATGAGTTCAAAACCTGAAAATATCTAATTTCTAATCAGATCTTAACATCCAAAAAATACTAAGAGATCTTCAAACACCAAATTTTTTCGCAAGCTAATAATTCAACTATTTAGGACCAAATATTTTTGATGGTGAAAATTTAATTTCATTCATTTGCTTTTGGCCAGCCTTCCACCACTGTGGATCGGCTTAAATTATATTCAGACTTATATATATTACATAATTTTTATATAAAAATACGATCACGATGAAATTAAAGTTTTCGACATTAAAATATATGCATTGCTTGAAAATGTGTTTCTTATTTTTGACTAAAAATATTGTAGATTTGACAGCACTGCCGCCAAATACTAGTATATTTTTTCTAGATTCCTTGAACAATTTTCTTAAAAAAACATCCCGTCGGTTGACACCGGACAACGCAAAAATTTTTTTTTTTGAATTCTCAAAGGCTCCTCTCATATTGTGACAAATGTCAAAGTAAGCGCAGATGCCAAATTTCACATCATTTGGACAATTCTAGACTCCCGCCCACCTCTCTTGACATTTTTGAAATTGGTACTATGGGAAAATATTGAGGAAAAATATATTAAATGCTATAACTTTTGAAGTAGCAATCAGAAAATTACAATTTATACCTCTTTTTAAAGGCAATAACCTTAGTATTATCACAGATAACAGACGCTTAGGCTCGGTTTGAATCGTGTGTAAATACCCGCTACTGAAATTCCGAATAAATCAGACGTGTGGAACACATTTGGCAATTGTTTGTAGATGGCGCAGTGATCGATACAATGCAGTTAGAGTGCAGCTGTCAAACACGTGTAGCAAACAGTTGCGCAGATGGCAATAGTGAAACACGGATTTCCAATGTTTATCAATTTGAAAGTTTACACAGGTTTTTGAAGAAATTTTGTTCTAGCCTAATCGTCTGATATCTGTGGTATTAGAATGAAGTTATTCCTGTTTCTATAAAAATACGGGAAAGTGGGGTACTGGGTCATTTTGACCACAAAATCCCCTATTTTTTCAAATTTTTCTGCTCCGTGGTGCAAACCATACATATTTTGCATTTTTCTAATGTGAAAAAACCTCAGAAATCGAAGGAAACCTTTTTGACCTTTGTCCAAATACGAGAAGTTGGGGTTATAGGGCTTTTTGTCATTCATATTAAATTTTATCATTTTCTCGTACACATATCTCTATTATTCTTGATTTAATTTTCACAAATTGTACCTTGTTGAACGTGGAAAATTCTTAGAAACAAAATAAAAATAGATTCGTTACCAGTAAAATTCAGAATGCAATAGAAAATTAAAACTTCCCACAATTTGCTCAAATCCCGGCCGCATGGACCGATGGGTGGTTAAACACATTCCGTCAAAACTGGTAAATATCCGCAAAGGTCGTTTACACGTGCCTTGATCACTTCGCCTGGAATGACCCGTATGCAAACAGGGTTTTAAGATGAGATAGAGGAAAAAAAAACAAATCAAAGTTTAGAAAAATCATCAGCGTTCAGTAGAAAAACATAAGTGATATAATAGTGAATTATGGTGTGTTTACGTGAAAAGTGATTTCATTAATTTCAAGCTAGAACAAGATCCACCAGCTGGGGTCTTTTTCCGTGCAAAATCTAGAGCTGTTTTTCAATACATCATATCTAACATAAACGTCAAATGGAGAAAATGGCGTGTGTACATTTCCTTGTAGCTTTCCAATTTATTTAATAATTAAAGCACATAAATGGGTAATAACTCTACAATTAAACTCGGCAAGGATGAACCTCCAGTATAAAAATCGTTAAAAAATAAATAAATCGCTCGTAGGAGCATCCGTATTTCTTGATGTTCAAGATTAAAAGTCGGCTAACAAAAACTACTTTGTAAGAATCGGATGTATTTCTTTCCGGTTTTTTACTGAAGGTTTTTTTTTACCCGACTCTTACAAAGGAACATCCCAGTCCGATTTTAATGCTTGACGTTTATATCCGGTTTTAATATTCTAATATATTTGAAACGGGTTTTACGTAGCATGTTCTGTCCTTGCGACTTTTATTTTCGTCTCTCATATGTGGTCTTGGCAACACCGTTTGTATATGGTACATTTTACTATGACGTTTTGACAGGCGAGCTTGTAGATGTGATATATTTCCTGTGATGTATTGCAAGCGAGAGTGAAAATATGAGGTTTGGCATTTGAAAAAGATGCTAACTACAGTCGACTTGGTAAAACATCACAATGCAAAACATCACATCTACAAAACTTCAGCAGAATTTTTGTATACCATATGACTTAGGATTAAATTAACATGTAAAGAGTTATTATCATTTTCTATTATTTGTTGATAAAAAAGAGTCAATGCTTAGCTTGTACGTGCCGTAATAAACTCAGTTTGTTTACATTTGTTTGATATGACGTTTTGAATAAAAGGTATAGAAATGTCCTTTATTTTGTTTTGTTTACGCCTACTGAAAATAAAACAACACTTTCGGCCAATGTTGCCAATATGCTGATTCGACCCAGTTCGCAAATTTGATTTAATTACGATTTTTAGCAAAGATTATGGTCTCTACGCGATACAGCGAAGGCGACACTTACAATCTTCCGCAACTTTTTCCATACTTGAGCGAAATGAATCAAATTTTGCCCAATTTCTCTTAAGAGTGTATTGTCAAAATTATCCAAAGGTTACAGGGTACGGACAAGTTTGCTGCATTTCAAATGGAAGGAGCTGTCTAAATTCGCTTAGAAATACCTGATTTGGTAGGCCATATGCACTTGTAGCAAACTTGGTGACCACAAACGGTGAGATTTACAAAACTGAGTGCCTCCAAAAACGGATTTTGCATTTTATGAGACAGAACAATCAAAAACTGTTGTTTTGGCCTAATTTGGTCTTATGTTACTACTCCAAAACCGTGCAGGAGTGCTGCTAATTCTGTGGATTTTAGGCATATAGACATGAACCCACTAAGCTTTCCTGAGCTCCATTCGATCGAAACCTAATGGGCCATAAAGACCGAAGGAGAGGCGAATGACGAAATGGAAATGATGATGTGGTGGGAAAGTTGAGCAAAACGTACCAAAAACGATAGTACATGCTCTGCTGGAGGACGTCAAGCTACTGTAAAATTTTGGTGCCACTTTGATAATTACAGTCGATTTACCAATTAATCGAATGTGTAGCAATAGTTGTTAGCGTGCTCTTCAAAAATAATTGTTTTTTTGCTCAAATTTCTGATAGTTTACGTATTTGATATTAATAGCAATATCTATCAGAAGAATTTGAAATCTTACAGAAATGATATGATACCAATCAATTATTATTGAATTTTACAATTTGTGAGATACACAGTGTCCATCTTGCCCACAGTCTCCATATCAATATATTTTCCTCTGATTTAAACCAAATTGTTGCTCTTTATCATTCTATCTAGTGCTCGCTAAAATCATCAACGATTACCTCTGAATAATATTATATGCACGGAAATAATCCGTTCATAAATTCATGAACAAAAGGTCACGATTTTGTGAACTGAACGATTTACGAAAATCGTGACCAAGTTCCTGAAATTATGAATAATAAACCTACATTCGTGAAACTATTTGCGTTTTCTAAAAACCAGTTCATCCCGAATATATACATCCCGTCACATTAGAATGTTTGGTTGGGTTACTTTTGTTGTTCCCTGCACATGTTTAGTTTTTGTTGTGATTCTTGATCATGATTTAGGAATACACAGTAGACAGTCAAACGTTGTTCATGATTTCAAGAGCTTATTTGCGATTCTTGTGTATTCTCATGACGTTAGTGGAATTAAAGTTCATGTTTTCAAGATCTCAGTCGTGATGTTCGTAATTTATATTCACGTATTGTGATATTTTGATCGTGAATAGAGTGATTCATGTTCATGATTTTTCGATCTTTGTCGCGATTTTTGTATCCTCTGTTCATGTTATCGTGAAATTTTAGTCATGAATAGAGCAATTCATGTTCATGATTTCAGGATCTTAGTCACGATTTTAGATATTTTTGTCACTAGTTGTATGATTTGTGTTCATGATTTCAGGATCGTAGTCACGGTTTTCGTAATTTCTGTTCATCTTATTATGATATTTTATTTTAGAGCTTATTTTCAAAGAGTAATGTAACTAATGATCATGAAATCAGCAGTTTTATCAAGGTATTCGTAAATTCTCTCCGAATTATCGTGATCTATTACTTTTTGGTTACTAATGGTTTTTTACTCAGAATAAAATGACAATATGAACTGGATCATTGAAATAAGACTCATTCGCGATATCTGGTTCTGTGAACTATATCACGCACACTATTTGGGGTTCTCAGTGCAATTTTCGTTTTCTGTCCGGACATCACAATAAACCTTATCAAATGAATAACGATGTCCGAGGTCCTAATAGTTTTTTTTTATTTTTTTGCTCGTACCTATTACTGGTCGCTAGCAGCTGGGTATTTCATAAAAAAGTGCATAAAACAAAAATGATTCCACGAATAATGCTCCAAATTTTGTGAAAGAGTTTACGTAAAAATTTCATTACCATGTTGCATGAAATTGCAAATGATTAAGGATATCTTCTAAATAATACAAGCAAGCAAATAGATACTAGATAGATCGTAAGTCATGTACTAGGAAAACCAGGTCACGAATATATGAATAATATTTTATGATTTCGTGAACTTTTTCACGAATGATAAGTTGTAACTATTATACTAGCACGAATACATGAATGATATTTAATGATTTCGTGAACTATTCCACGAAAACGAATGGTAAGTTGTGACTATTATACACGAAAACGAATGGTAAGTTGTGACATGAATAAAATTTTATGATTTCGTGAACTATCTCACGAGCACGGATATTGGATCGTAGCTAATATATTAGGAATCATGAACCAGTTCACGAATTCATGAATATTTGATGAATTTGTGAACCATTTCACGAGCACGGATATTTAATCATGACTAATATATTAGGGATCACGAATTAGTTCACGAGGATTGAATGGATTCATGAATTAAATTCCAAATTTCGTGAAATAGTTCACGAGAAAATAGCCAGAATATTTTGATTTTGTGAACTAATGTGCCTAAATCTGTGAAAAAATCATGTGTCAGCCTTTGGTTTTGTGAATAATGTTCATAAAGTTGTGAACTAGTTCGCGTACTGAGAATCGAACTAGAAATAACTTGGCGGAAACCGTGACCGAATTTCACAAAACAAAAACAAATATTTCCACTATTGAAAGCGTTATGCGGGCGTTACTGAAGAGAAATTGAACATGATTATAAAAGCCATGATTTTTGTTCATGGTCCTGTTTTCGTACGTAAAAACGTGATTGTTCCAGAATTCATGGCACTTTATTCACTATTTTGAGAACATTTTTTTCCGTTTGATCCATAATTTAGTGCGGGAAAATTTTTGCAAGCTTACTTTCAGAACCTCAATTAGCATTTTTAAAATATCATCACCACTTTGTACAACATCGAAATCGGCTGAAGGTCAAGGTCAATGATACTAAATCTGTTGCTACTGCTGCCGTAACAAATCGTCACAAAAATAATATACGACTTATAAAACACTAATTCCGAATTTGCATGAATTACGGCGG
Organism: Topomyia yanbarensis; assembly: GCF_030247195.1. Lineage (NCBI taxonomy): Eukaryota > Metazoa > Arthropoda > Insecta > Diptera > Culicidae > Topomyia > Topomyia yanbarensis. The sequence continues at coordinate 116,332,951 of NC_080672.1, forward strand.
TTCCAAATAGACCGTGCTCCCTGCTGGTAGTCACGGATCTCCAATTATACGAGAATAATTGGCCTGACCTGCTGGTGCGCATCGTTGTGCACCGCGAACGTGCTGTGCTCTTAATGATGTGTCAGAAGGGTTTTATTATCCTAGGCATGTGTCAAGATTCGTGGTCGCATCCGACTACGAATCTGTGCGGCAATGTTAGTAGTCACATAAAAGCATTTTATTTATTTCAATGGCCTCAGTAAGTATGACTCACAGTGGAACCAATCGGAGCGCCTTAAATATTTCCGTTTTAACCATTTGTACATATACGCAACCACTGCCGGTACCGATCGATTAAAATCATAAAATCTTCTATTCAATTGCCTACCGTTTGCTTCGTATGCGAATAGTTGAACGCACCCCTTTCTGGGTACCGGTTCAGACTAGATGAAAGGATCTCTTATAGACGTGGTCAGTTTGCCTACCGGTTGACCCTGAGTGTAAAGCGTTGCCGGCGCCTTCAATACGGCTGGGATCGGCACACTCATTTCCTTCTCCTCGTTGACGGCGACCACAAGGCTAATCAAGAGTAGGTATGTGCTTGAAGCTGCTGAACGAGATTTCACGCTCATGCCAGATAGGTATGCATTCAAAGAATCGTGGGTTCAATCGTGGTTTTGACCAGTCAGCGACGACACGACAAGATGATCGAAGGTGATGATGCTAATTAAAGCTTATTAAAAATTGATGGTGCGCACTGTGCAGCTAGTGCCTCAGTGTTAAGGAGTTGCAACCTAAACTGTCATTGAATGCCCTAAGTAAAATCATTTTATAATAAAGATGCAGTTGAGCCTATCTCATTTATTCAAACAATGATTCCTTGATTTGTTTTGTTCAATATAATTCGAAAATTTCTTGTTTTGTTATTACACTTATTACTTACTTATGATTATTGCTTCCTTAGGATGCTCGTGGAGTGCCTGCTTCATGATGGTCTAGAATTTTTCAATTGGCCGCAATTCCGTTGCGTTAGGGGGATTAAGATTCTTTGGCACAAAATTGACCTCCTTATCAGAGTTAAAAATAATCGAAGCTCGGCTGAAAATGAACCCGGTGCGACTCGCGGTGAATAGAAAAAATTCCAATATCCATGTTATTCATTCAGTTGAATATAGTATAATAATATTCATTTCACTAATTTTCTAGGCAAATGTTTTCAAATATAAAACAACAACGCTTACATTGTGCCAGGGCCTACTTTGATGCGTTTGATTCGTTGCTGCACGATCGATTCGTGTAATAATCAGAGACGAATGAAAATCTGAATGGATGAATGGGCGGATTGTTCGTTTGACGTTTTCATTGGCGTCACTGAATATTGAAAATGAATGCGGCTGAATATCAAATACAAATATGTATTTGCTGAATATGACAAATTTTCAATCAATGAATTTGAATATTTGTAACTCTGCTCCTTAGCCTTTTACCACTCCCGAACATCTTTCGAATGATGGCTCGAGGCCGATTCCGGACAAAAAGGTCAGGGTACTGACGTACTAAAGACAAACGGAAAACGCCATTTTTTCATTGTTTTTATTCTTTTTTCGAAAAACTATATGTGAGCACAGAATTGTTTTATTTTTTTGGGACATTATTATTTTTGATGGATTGCTAAAAATGTCAAATGTTATATAACAAAAACATAAATAACTCATACCCCACTTTCCGTAGCTATACACTTTATTTAACAAAATTACGCCCCTGTATTCAACTCAACTATTTGAAGTGCTTTCTATACTTTTAAAATTTTGTACACACCTAGTTTTGAATAAAAACTAATTTAAGACACCAAAAATTGTACTTTTCACTAAGTTTAAATGGCTCTACCACTCTTATAATCCAAAATATATTCCAACTAATTCACCAAACTTCTCCATTTAGATATCTAGAACAATAAAAGAAAAAATCTAAGACTGTTCAGGAGCGCTTCAACAGGCATAAATTTGACATTTTACCCAAAATCGGCCCATTTTTCAGAAAATCAAAATTTCTATCAGTAGGGAGCGTTTTAGCAAATTCACAGAAGAAAGCCCAAAACCAAAATGTGGAGCGACCGGTGGATTGAAAGTCCATTTCCTGTTAAGACTGACAAATTCTATCATGAGCTTCTTTCATCGCCCCGTCCCAGGTTTTCGCGTAGTTCTCAGAAGGCTCAGACGAAGTTCGTTCCTCGGTCGCTTATAATCTCCAGCGGTGCACCTCTTCTCGCAATGAAGTTACGCAGTGCTAGAATGCAGGAGTCTGTAGTCAGTGAATGTACAATTTCGATGTGCACGCCTCGGGTTGTCATACAGGTGAGCAGGACTCCACATATTTTCTAGGATCGTCAGCCAACTAGCACTGACATCGGCCCAAAATAATCGACTCCTGTGTAGGAAAACCGCACAGGAGGGAGGGTCCCCATTGCTGGGGGCTGCGGTCTTGATTGTCGAATCTTACAGCGCTGGCTGTTCTGCGAACACTGTCGAACTCTGAACGAAGGATGTTGAATTTCAATCTAACCTGGTTCAATACTGTATGATGATTCTGATGACGATACGAAGCGTGGTAATCCACGAACACCAAATTCGTAACGAGATTCCGTCTTGGAAGCAGGATTGGGTTTTTGGTACTCTCGTCAACCCATTCGCATGCGTTTATACACCCTCGCATTCGTAGGACTCCCCGTGGTTATCGATGGCTGGACTCAGCTTGTACAATGGGCTGGTTTTTGGCAATGTACGTTTCCACGGATTACCATTTCAGTGGCGGATCCAGGGGGAGGGTCCTGGGGGTCCGGACCCCTCCCGAAAATTTCTAACTGGTTGAGAAATTTTTAAATAGTTTTTATTTTAAATTCGTTCTAAACTCAAAATCATTCCAAACCGGACACGAGCACCAAAACTGTTTTTATTTAAATGAGGTTATTTCGAATTACGTGTTGTGCAATGAACATTTTAAAATCGAAATTTCAGACCCCCTCCGAAATTTTTTCCTGGATCCGCCTCTGTACCATTTGAATCTTTGTTACGAATCAATCGAATTTCTAAAGGATACGCTTGCTGTTGAATTATCCGCTAAATGGTGCTTTCGACCAGTTTTAGTTCTTCCTGCGTTAGTGGCCCCAGTTCGGGGATGGTCCGTTCGGTACGCTTACGAATATTCATGATGAAGCGATGAACATTGTAACCCGTCAGGATAACAATTAGCACTGGATGGAAATATACCTGTTTATGCGCATGTTTCCGTAGAGTGTATTGTTTTGCAACATAATGCTCACCACTGCTCCATATGATCGTTCACGTTTTACGTAAAATTTTGTTTATATTTTTGTTTGTGAACGATTTTGTTAGTTCAGATAGGTGTAGTAATTTTTCTTTAACATTTGTAAATAAATAACAGGGCTTAGGTAGGCCACTGGTCTCCTATTGCTGAAATAAGTGTACTGGCTATGCTGCGCATAGGTGATGACAGCTATGCGGCGGCACGGTTTTTTTTGGTGTTGGTGTTTGTTTTCGATCGAAGTGGAAGGCGGCCATCGAGTTAGAAAGTGACGAACGACGGCGATATACAGACATCCGCCAGATTACGTGTGTAGTTTTCGGGACAGTTTCCGGCCCGTGGTTCGGGCACAGTTTATAGTGTGGTGTCGGTTCGCCAAAAGGAGTTAGCTAATTGCAAAGGAGTTCTTTCGCTACCCCGGCTAATTAGCAAGGAACCGAACACCGACTGTTCTCACTATGGAGGAACAATCGAACGAGCCAAGCTATCCTCCACAGTTAATCGCCAAGAAGAACAAAGGTTCCCCCTGGGAAGATCACTGCGGTGACTTCCAGGATCACATGCGGCGAGCAGTGCCTTCGTCTGCTACGTTCACTTTAGTTGGTAGCCATCGCCACTCGTGCACTTGCATTGTGTCCAACAGATCGCTGATCCTAAAGTCAACGAATTGGCTATAGTCCCGATGGTCAGATCATAACCAGCATGCCACATCACGGGAGTCGGTCCAGAAAACCCGGCGCAGAAGCTGACCTCGAACAGGTTATCGATGACTGAACGGGAATTCCATAACCAATTGCATATCTCAAATCCTCTATGAGAGTGGATTGACCTTACTGGTTAGTTTTACAGCTTTCTCCTCAGTCTTAACACTCATCAACATGTCGTTGACATAATGCTCATAATTTATGCACTCAACCGCCCGTGGATACTGCTCATCGAATCTTTCAGCGTTTCGGTTCTTCACATAGTGCGCACAGCTCGGAGAGCATGCCGCACCGAAAATCCAGATTACCATTGTTCTACAGAATCATCTGGCTTCGATGGTCTCGCTTCTTCATCTGTACTTGGAAGAACATTTCCCGAATATCACCCACTAAGGCAACGCGAAATTTATACAGCACTGTAAGCAGTGACACCAGTTGATCGAGTCCCGTTAGGAGGAACGAGTTTAGTGAGACGCCGTTGACCTTTGCGGCCGCGTCGAAAACGATTCGTAGCTTCCCCGGTTTGTTCGGGTTGGTTACTGGGAAGATTGGCAGATAGCAGTCGTTAGTCTTCTCCATTGCCAACAGCCTTTTCCTCGTACTCAAGCATTTTCGATCGCATCGCCGCAGCAAATTCGGGTTTCCGTCTCATTCACTTCTGTAAACAAGCTAGGCGGTTTGCAGCCATCCTCTTTTTGTCGGATAGCTGTACTTGAGCATAGCGCCACAATATGCCGGTTTGATAGCGATTTCCCAGCATCCGTGTTTCGGTTGAATTTTAATCGTGTGCTTCTCATCCTTTGAAGGTAGCGATTTGTATGAACCATAGATTCCCAATGACCCAATAGAGTAGTATTCCTTAAGTGCCGCATTCAGATCCCTTCCCTAGTAATATTTAAGGTTTTATAGCACTCTTGAAGCTCTTCTTAAAACTTAGAATGCACTTGTAGTGTGCTATAAAACTGGAAATGCTACTTGGGTTTCTTCTTCCTTAACACAGGGACAGATGTGGAAACTGTGATAACTGGTATAGTCGGAATTCATCGTACCAGATTCCATGGTTTGCGGTAATATATTTTCCAAGGTCCGTATTTCATCCATTCAAGGCGGGTTTTGAACACCACCGGTTCGTTCTCACCACATTCAACGCTTCTCAGGGCGTGACCCAGGCGGCATTTGTTCATCCCTATAAGGATCCGTGGAGAGACACCATCGTAGGATTAGCTGTACTTAGTTGCTAGCTGCAAGACTGAGACCAACTGTTTCAAAAGAAAGATCCCTAACCGCATAAACCTCTGGGAGATCGAACACTACACGAGTGTCATTTACACTGAAGATCTTCAAGGTCAGTAAGACCGATTCATCTTCTTCCCGCTGGTGCCCACCCGTCCAATTCAGGCACAATGCATAGGGCGTTCCTTTAAGGTTGCACAGAGAAAGCGCAAAATTCGCAAACGAAAAAAGCAGTTTTTTTCCACACCGTATGTCAGATCTTCATAAAAATCAATCAGCGTATGTAGAATGTTGTTACAGTACTGCTGATTGATTTTTATGAAGATCTGACATACGGTGTGGAAAAAAACTGCTTTTTTCGTTTGCGAATTTTGCGCTTTCTCTGTGCAACCTTAAGATCTAATTCTCTCAGTAGGCTGTGCTCTATCAAAGTCGCCGACGACCCATCATCGAGGAAAGCATAGGTTGTCACTAGAAAAACTCTAGAAAGAGAACTGCGGAGACTCCATTTTGGATCGATTGGATTCGCGTTTAGCTGTCAAAAAACGAATCCAATCGAACATTGCCTATCCTTATAACATTGGACGTGTTGCCATACAATGCCGGGGCATACGTTACCAAAAATGCTGTTTTTCTCTCCGCAGTTCTCTTACTACAGTTTTTCTAGTTGTCACTTGCTTTCCCTTACCGTAGATCGTTACAGGCACGTACCGAAATAAAACCTTCTCCGCCCTCTTCGAATGCGTGTTGCAGCTCTGTGTGGTTGAACTCTCGTTAGGCTGCTGCGCTGGTTCGGGAGTCAAACGATTGTTATACCGCTTGTCGTCGTGCAACAATTTGCTGTGCATGAACGAGCAACCGTTTCTCCCACACGGTGTTTTCATATGGCAGATGCGCCGGCTGGAAGTTGAACCGCTGCCTCAAGGCATTTCTTGCAACCCCACTCCTCATCCTGAACATCTAATCCACACTAACACAGGCAAAATAAAACCACTGCTCGCACGAATCACATGCTACCATCCGACTGTCCGAATTTATACATATGTCGCAGCTCACTCCCGGGCGGTAGAGCATTACTTACTGGGGAAGATCCCTGACCTTCACCTTTCTTTGACATACCGACTAGAGCCCCCGATCGATAAACGGATTTCATAAAATGTTGCGCTAGCAATCTGACAGATAGAATAGTTTCCGGTTTTGTTCCTGATATATTTGATGTGTCGGAAGAAAACACGCGGTTTTTGTTTCTGCTAATTTATTGCACGACTGAACGTGTCAGAAACCGGGTAACGAATGAATCCGGAAGTACATATATATACGTATTCATAGTTTTGCGGTAAACCGGAACGGAAAACACGCTAAAGTACGATTCAGACGATACATCAGCTTCCGTCAACGTCAACGAAACGTCACCGTTCCGTCAGGATAAGTTACATGCAGTTAAATGGAGGCATTGACACACAACATCAACGGCACGGAACGTTTTGACGTACGGCATGTGTGAACGGGCACAAGAGAAAAGTATTAAACTTATCCTGACGGAACGGTGACGTTCCGTTGACGTTGACGGAAGCTGATGTATCGTCTGAATCGTACTTAATTCTAAACAAGCACAATCGGAACTGAACGGAACACACTCTAATCGGATACTGCCTATTCTGTCAAATAAATATACACTGAACGAAAATGCACGCATGTAACACAATTGTACTCCAGATGACATAATTTGTAAAATCCCTTTTAGGATAAATGCAAATTAATATTAGATTGCACGTCTAAATAGAGCAAGTACTCACGTTTAGTTTCTTCTGCAGCTAATCTATCCGTACTAGACACAACGACCCGTACTATCTTCGTACTAAATTTAGTGTCTAATACCGGATTTCAGCAACTTGAAATGCTTTTTTCCATCTTACGTTCTATAACGTATGATTTTAGGTTAAGTTATTGCATGATTTCAATTTTTAATTTTACCTTCTGTATGTATGTAGTTTTAAGTTCTATTAAATAAACTGTACTGAGTGACCTGATACTGCAGGATATAGTAATAAACTAAAGGGGGGGGGGGGTTAGAAGAGGTTCCAGCGAGAAAAAAAAACACTTTTTTGCGATTTTTTTAGAACTTTTCGTGAAGCGAATCGATCAAAACTTTTGTACATTATAGTGTATCATTTCAATAACATGCTGTAATTTTTCTATGCAAAAATATCGACAAACGACTTGGTGACGAAGCTTTTTATAGACGTTCTCTGGAAAAAAACATGATTTGCGGTATTACCTGCCATTCAAAAACTACTTAACCGAGTTCTTTTAAACTTTCAAACATTGCAGACACATTCTATGTAAAAATACCTAACCCCTACGTGTGAGATAATTTTTCAATTAAGGGGGTGTACACTCAAAAAGGGGGAATTTGTCATGAAAAATAGAATTTTTTATTTAAATTTCTAGTTTTAGTTTATATAATCACGTTAAAAAATGTCTGGCACTCATAAAAGCAGCCCTAATTAATCCACCCCCCCCCCTCCAATAATCTTACAAAAATAAAACCACTCCCTCTAGTTATTCCTAGTTTTTATAGGCTTGGAATATGTTTCGCTTAGTTAATAATTAATTGCTCGAAAAATAATCCCCCTGATAAAAATTGTAATGTACATTATTATAAAAATTCGCTAAATGACCCCCCATAATCTTACGGATATTATGTTAGCCCCTCTTGTATATCTATAAGTCAGCTGTAAAATTTCTTTAGTTTCATTATAATAAAATAATAATAATTAAGTGTGTTATCCCCTAATTTTAAGAAATTCAAAATGTAAAGCAGAAAAAATTGGCGCCCCTAAACTAACGCAAACGTGTCTTATCAAATAAACGAATCGAATAAAAAAGAGAGGTTGCACCATCATTTTGACAACGCACTTTTCACGGTACCGTGTAACGTAAAACGTGTCCTCAAAAATTCGTCAGAGCATCTCGTATTGTATTGATTCTCACCAAGTCACAATTTTACAACTCCCCCATATGTCACAAATTGTCGCATTTCATCATAAACAACATAATAAAAAACTCAAGGACATTAATGTTAGACTAAAGTTCACTATTACAAGCCCACGACAAGTAATGGATTACACTAGTTTACAAAATAAATATAAAAATCTGAACTTTAATATTCGAACACCATTTCAGATGTAAAATTTCGTGCTGAATCCGAAAATGAGGTCCAAAAAAATTACAGTAGAACATTTTTCGAGTTATAGTAAAAAATGAATTTCACCTTTAAAATTAATAGTGTGTTCAGTAAAATCGAAATACCTTCGGTTGTAGTGCATCGATATGAAATATTATAATGTTGAATTAAAGGTTATTGAATGCACTTTCGATCGTTAGAACATTTTGTTTTAGTGCGACTACTGGTTCTGGCGTTATTTAAGAATTTATTGAACTTTTTCTTGGTTTTTCGTCATTTTTTGAAGAAAAATGAGCGTTTGGTCAATATTTTGGGCAAGAAAATGCAATCCTAAAAATATATATTTTTATGGGAAATTAAAGCCTACTAATAACCAATGAAAATTTTTGAGTTTCTCTGGGTCAACTTATTGAGCCGTCTCGATTCCAATTTTTTCTTGGCTTTGTTTCATAATATATGAGAAACTCTCTGTCAGAATTCTATTAAACAAGTAAGTGGAAGAATTTTGAGAAAATTTAATGTGGGGTAATATTCGAACTCGTTTATCCAAATGATTCAAGACTTCTTAAAACAATAATTTTAGGCTCAAAGAAATAATAAGTCATCGAATGATTGGTATGCAATACTGCGTGTAATATTTACAAATGTATTACATAAAATAACACTCTTATGATACAAAACTCGTTATAAACTAAATCCTCACACGTCATAAAATTCGTTTTTTGAAACGCTAGCTGCTCAACTGGATTTTGTACAATGTTAATACAAGCTATACGAAAACGTAGAAATATGTGATACTACATACGTCAAGTACTATAAAATTAATAATTTGTAAAACTTTTAATTTGTTATCCTTCACAGAACATCTAGCAGTTCGTGTTTCAAAATTATGTAGGACATCGAATAAGATTTATTTTAGGTTTAAAATCTCAAAATCTTAACTTCAGAATGATTTGAAGAACGTAGAATATTTTGTAATTGCACTTAGATGTTTTATGCAATATATTGTAGTATATTGAAATTTTGTAAACCAGTACAGTAAAATCGGTACATCTTAGAAGCCAATGTGAATCCCATATAATTTCAAATTATAAACTTCAAGACGTTTTAATAACGTAAAATAAATTGTTAGTAGAACAAAACGTGACGAAATAGGTGGATAAGTCAACATTCGTGAAGCTAGTGTCCGAATTAAACATTTTGCACCGTCATAAGCTTCCGATGTGTGTATTCAGGCGTTGTGGAGCGTGCAGTTTACAGCGTTTCTTGAACATATGCGATTCTGTATGACACATTTGAACATTATGCGTATTTTTAATACCAAATTTTTGATGACATTACTGTTCCATTCCACTGAGCCTGAACTTATTGTTTTGAGGAGTCTTGGATCATTTGTATAAACGAGTTCGAATATTACCCCCAACTAAATTTTCTCAAAATTCTTCCACACTTATTTGTTTAAAAGAAGTTGGACAGAGAGTCCCTCATATATTATGAAACAAAGCCTAGTAAAAATTGGAATCGAGACGGTTCAATAAGTTGACCCAGAGAAACTCAAAAATCTCCATTCTACAAAAATTGAATAACTTTCACAATTTCTATCCGATTTATATTAATAAGTGCTTATTTTCATTGATTATTAAGAGGCTTTAATTTCCCTTAAAAATATATATTTTTAGGATTGCATTATCTTGCCCAAAATATTGACCAAACGCTCATTTTTCTTCAAAAATGACGAAAAATCAAGAAAAAGTTCAATAGATTCGTAAATAACACCATAACCAGTAGTCGCACTAAAACAAAATGTTTTAACGATCGAAAGTGCATTTAATTACCATTAATTCAACATTATAATATTTTATGTCGATGCACTACAACCAGAGATATTTGGATTTTACTGAAGGCATTTTTAATTTTAAAGGCGAAATTATTTTTTTACTGTAACTCGAAAACTGTTCTACTGTGAATTTTCGGGACTTCATTTTCGGATGCAGCACACGATTTTACATTGAAAATGACTACCAGCTTATTCAGTTCAGAAATGCTGTAAACTAGTGTTATCATTATTAAAATTTCGAGCTGCTAACAAAATCGCAATCAATGAAAAATCCGATATAGCCTAACCATTTATTTTCTTTCTATTTTCAGGTAAGATACTTGAGCAAAATGACATTTAAATTGAATATAGGTCCAAAACATAGGTAAATTTAAATAAAACCACCCAGGCACTTAATTGTATTATGAAAAGTTTCACCAAAACCTGCTAAATCGCAGCTAGATATAATTCTCTCGATACCATGCGTACTCATCTGGTTAACCCATGAGAAAAAACCTTCCAATATATCATCTTAAATGAGGTTAGCATCAAAACCTTTAATTTGTGTCTATTGCTGGCCCCTGACTAATGATCACCTTCCAGCCATTTGATCAATTGCACATTATTGGTGCACTTAGAAACTAAGCTCTACATAATACATACCGATCGTACATGAATGTAAGGCACGTGGCAAGCTGTTTTAGCAGCAAAATTGCTTCGGCAGATCCTAACCCTCATCCTGGCTGTGCTGCAAAGCGTCATCAGAAGGCAAAATGGGCTACAAACGGCGGAGGCGCAACGACAATCGACCTATAGCGTACCTATTAGCGAGAAGACCCTGAGCGTCAACGTGATGACACAAATGCATCGTTTGCGGTATTTTATTTTCCATACGCTGCACCTTTGTTTCCTTGACAGCGACAAGCCTCTAAAGATTCCTGGTGTTCTTTGTAACCAGAGTACACTATTTATCCAGATGTCAATCGAGAAGAGAGTCGGTTCACTTCGAACGTATATCATTGGCTCGTTTATGTCGTTGGTGTGATAGTTTAGATTTTATGAAACGGCAATCGAGTATAATACTCGTAAAAGAATGCCGAGTGTGATGGGCAATTAGATTATAAACGTTTTGTTTTTCAAAACAATACCTTTTATTTCGACAAATTTCGCAACTGATTTTTAGTATTCTTAACAGTTGCAGGGCTAGTCCTACGACCCGACTGTACTCTGAGAATACCCCCTGGCTGGAACACAAAGCCTGTTTCAATTTAAAATACACCCAGAACTTTGTGAGAATAACTTTATTATTTTGCTTGCTAATGTTTGATTGTATTACTGGAATATTTCGTTGAAATTCTATTTGTTATTGTCGGATTGCCTCCGTTCCAGCAATTGGGGAGATCTCCATCTAAGCCTAACAGTATTCAAATGGCACTTGACTAACACGATCATTGAGCTGTGGAATACTCACTAATCATTAGCTTTCTACAAAGATCGATTAATGGAAAAGCCATTTAAATTATTAATGCGTTACATGACAACTTGTAAGTTGTTACATTTTTCTCCACATATGTTCAGAGCACAACTTACTTAATTACGCTACTTTTGCTTAGTATTTGTACAATCTGCTCGTTAAAGAGCTACAACCATGACATTATCAACCCTCGGACAACCGGTATTCAAATAATCAAAACCTACAATGGACACTTTACCCAGCGTGCCCAGAGCAAACTAGTCGCGATTTTATTCGAAGCAGTATTCTACGATCACGACAGAAATTTTCACCTTTTATAATGGAGCCGTAATTCTAACACATACGATGGAAGAATGCACAAGGTAAACACGGAATGTGAACAGCTAAATGAAGGTGACATGACGAGTCTTCGGCCTACAAGAAAATAGCAAGCTCTACTGGGAGCAACATTCCAAGTGTCGTATCACGCACCCTACTAAGAATTCTCAGCTGGTAAGGTTACACCTAAAAATTGCGTGGAGTTAAGAATTCGGTGCATGACGATAAATGTGTCTAACTCAAATTTACATAAACAGAAAAGGTTTTATTTATACGGATAGTATGTACCATAATAACTATTATTGCCAACCTATTTTTCATGCGCAGCACAAATTGAGTTTTCCAATAGCAAAATTGAAGCATTTGTTCAAAACAAGAATTTTTAATGTTATAGTGATCTGATCTTAATGAAATTTTAAAATAATTTTCCTTAATGTATGTACTTTCAGTAAATCTAATTTAAAAAAAAAAATTTGGTTCATTGATAATGCCTGTTTTGCGTTATTAATTGAGTAATAGAAGTTATTGTTATTACCTACTATATAGAAAGTTAAGCATTAATGATTTAATTCAAAATCGACCAAAAATTCCGCCCGAACTTTTTTTCATAAGCTTAAAACTCCGCGAAACGAACAACTGTAGCTTACCGTATAATAAGAGACTCCAGTGTACACATTGCTTCGTTTTTGACGCTGAGCCCATGTGATCCCGCACTTACATCAATGCAATCGCCTGGCTAGTTGCAAATATAAAAGAAACGAAAGCGAATGGATTCTCCCATCACACAATAAGAGACAGATCACGCTTCCTTCGTGACCTTGGTGTGACAGCGCTCCCACGAAATAAAACGCAGCGAACATCACTTCCAATGTTTCAATGCCGAGCGAATCACTCGAATCGTACCGTGGAATTAGAGAACTGCGATTGCGGGCGTTTCACAAATAAATAAAAATGCAACACAGCGCTTCATCTTGTGAATTTTCAATTACACTCCTCTGTCATGACGCTTTCATGGATTGTGTGCTATGTGCCATGACATCGATTTTAATTCAGATAGTATTAGTCGGAAAGAGCTTTTGGTTGGAATGTTCGAGGCTGAACGAATCAAAAATAATATAATTGTTGAATCAATATATTTCAACAATTGAGTATCTTATTTTTGATTCGTTCTGCCTCGAACCTTTCAACCAAAAGATCTTAATTAGTTATGGAATTTGCGATTCGACTTCGTCTCATCGGATTCCGACACTAACTTAGTTAACGGACCAAGCTAGCACCGGATAGACGCTAGCTCCAAAAAACGGAGACACAATTTGTGTTCCTGAGCAAACCCCTAGTCAAGCATGATGTCCCGCAAGAAAAGAAGCTCATTTAAAGCTGTTGAAAGCTAATGAAATCGAAACATTTGGTTTGGCTTAGCAGGCCAATGCAACATGCATTATGCTATATTTCTCCTTAGTGGAGAACAATTTTGGTAAAAACTATTTTTTCTTAATTAAGGAGAAAATTGTTTAAAATTGTCTTTGCGCGTTTTCTCCTTAAACGCTTGGCTGCTCAGGAACACAAATTGTGTCTTCGTTTTTTGTAGCTAGAGTCAATTAGGAGCTATCTTAGTCCTTTAACTAAGTTAGGGTCGGATTCTGATGAGACGAAGTCGAAACGCAATTTCCATAACTAATTTAGTTACAGGTTTTGTGCTCTTCTCGCGAAAAGGTGGTACAATAAAGACCCCTTTTTATCAGCCCCTTTACGAAATTTAAGCTGATAAAACAGGGACATTGATAAAATCGGGACATATATTTTTATGTCTTTTCAATAAACCTAAGCTCTTAAAATATTCTTCTTTGTTCCTTAGTTATAGCCTTGCAACATTTTCTGATTATTTTCTGTAAGTTCCTCTTAAGGGGGTCTGACAGTGAAAAATTTAAAATTTTTTTTTTTTATTTTTGCATTTTTAGGATCTATAAGATAACAAATATATGCCCAAGAAAGGATTTACTCGAATTCAACTTGCTTCGTCTGCTAGAGCCCATCAAACTACTAACTATTAATTTTCATATGAAGCTGATAAAATCGTGTCAAAAGCTGATAAAAACGGGGGTAGATAAAATCGAGGCTGATAAAATCGGGTGCTGACAAAATCGGGTCTCCACTGTATTAAAAAAAAATCTCCTTAATGAAGAAAAAAATTTTTAACCAAAATTGTTCTCCCCTAAGGAGAAATATAACATGGCGCAAAAGACATTTCCAACTAATACTATCTGAATTAAAATGAAAGTAATAGCACGTAGCACACAATCTATAAAAGTGGCATGGTTAGAAGCATAAACAAATCGATCGATATTTCAATTAAAATCTGACATCGAATCGCAAAGGCCACCGGTAAAAATAAACTATAGCGTTTTTACAACTAATCTCTTTAAACAAAAATCAATACGTGAACAAATGAACATATTTACAAAAGATTATCCACTCTATACAATTCAATTTTCTTATTCTTTAATCTTTACTCTTTAACTTTTCCTTTTTACTCTTCATTCTTCACTATTCACTCTTCACTCTTTATTCTTCACTCTTCCCTCTTCACTCTTCATTCTTCACTCTTCACTCTTCCCTCTTCACTGTTCATTGTTCATTGTTCACTGTTCACTGTTCACTGTTCACTGTTCACTGTTCACTGTTCACTGTTCACTGTTCACTGTTCACTGTTCACTGTTCACTGTTCACTGTTCACTGTTCACTGTTCACTGTTCACTGTTCACTGTTCACTGTTCACTGTTCACTGTTCACTGTTCACTGTTCACTGTTCACTGTTCACTGTTCACTGTACACTGTACACTGTTCACTGTTCACTGTTCACTGTTCACTGTTCACTGTTCACTGTTCACTGTTCACTGTTCACTGTTCACTGTTCACTGTTCACTGTTCACTGTTCACTGTTCACTGTTCACTGTCCACTGTTCACAGTTCACTCTTCACTCTTCACTCTTCACTCTTCACTCTTCACTCTTCACTTTTCACTCTTCATTCTTCTCTCTTCACTCTTCATTCTTCGCCAGGCATTGTAATTCTCTCTCACTCACGCGAGAAGAGGCTTATCCGATGTCCAACTTTTCCGAAATAAGATGAGTCGCATCTCCGTCTCCACAAATAGCGTGAGAATAATTTTCCGGATAAAATTTATTTGATTTTTCCCTTCTCACCGGAGAAGGTGATAATATTTTAATTTCGTGAAAATCGATGAAAGCGTCAAAATATACACTTAATTTCAAAGAAAAGCGGCAAAGAAGTACAACAGACTTGTTTTTTCGTGTTTTGGAATAGCGATAGCAAGGTAGCGAGCGCAAAAAGGATACCGTGATAAATTCATTCGCTCATTCTCCGGCGGTTTTATTCATCCGGAGAAATAACACGTTGTATTTATCCGGAGAAGTTGTGTGAGTGCCAACAACTTTTAGGGCGAATATGTAAAATAAACGAAACATTTAGTTTCATTCACAAAAAATAATGTCGTTATCAACGATAACATTCGTGAAATGTAAACCAAACAAGTAAAATTTACGAAAACTTTCGTTCATCAAGCGGCCATTTCTTCGTACCACAATAATCGATTTTTTTAAATTAAAAAAAATCGATGTTGTCAAACATCGATCCCAAAAGATCGACTGAAAACAAGAGGCTAATAAATACGCAAACTTCAGTTTGTCTTCACATCTCGCCCTGAGCAGAAGCAAAAAATCGTCCCGCGCAAGTGAAATAGTCAACTCTACCTAAAAATCAATCGGTGCCTATCACACAAGAAGTCCATATAACAATAGCCTATACCTACTGTGCGATTTAGTGATGAGTGACGGTGCCCAGCAAAAAGCAACCCAGCTGCGGTTGAACTGTGTTGCTGTTGATTTTTCGAAATGCCCCGTAAGACCAGCCATTCGGGAAGTGGAACAGTTATTAAAAGTGCAGATGAAACTCAATCTGGCTGAAGTGAAATCCCTACAAATGCATCATATCAAACATTGCGTGCTGATTTCGTTCAACAACATTAACCAAGCTGAGTCATTCGCCTCGCGAAGCAACATGCAGCACACCGCCGAATGCGGCAATGTTAAATATAGCATTCTTGTATACATCGAGAACGGCGCTGTAGAAGTTCGTGTCCATGATTTGGCTACGCGTACCCCTGACGGCGCGATTAAAAAATGCTTGCAAAAATACGGAGAAGTAGACTCCGTTACACATGAGACTTGGAGGAATTTTTTCCCGGGCATCCCTAACGGTGTTCGTGTGGTGAGAATGCGTGTGACCAAGCCAATTCCCTCATACATAACCGTCACAGCGTTGGGAAGTGACGATGTTCTCATTCATCAAACATCACTAGTCACGTACCCAGGGCAAATTCCTACGTGCCAGTTCTGCACGAAGAAGCTGCACCTCGGAAAACCTTGCGTAGAAACTGTTAAGGAAAACTCAAATCCAACTGAAATCAGCACACAACCATCTTACGCTAAACCACTAACAGCTGCAAAACCAACATCTATGGATCAAGCACCAACAACCAGCAACAACAACAACGAAACGAATGCCGATAACGAACATACTAAAACGACCCTTAAGAGTAAAACACAAAGTGGAACATCCGACTGCGAGCAGCAGGAAAGTAGTACGGATGAGGACATGGACGTGAACGATAACACGAAAGACAAACGAAATGAACCTCAACTTGCAGTGGACAACACTGGCAATATTTCGCCCCCTAGAAAAAGGATCTCAACACGCAGCAGAAAGCTGCGCCTGAACGAGACCAAAAATTTAACGTAGCTGTTCTTTTTTTTTATTTATTGTAAAAAAAACAAACAATCGGCCTCGTAGAGCTAAATGAATTAATTAATTATAAAAAAAAATACGCAAGCTAAGATAAACGAAATGAATTTGTGCGACCAACGAAATCGTTCGCAATATACACAAACGTTTAATAAAATAAGCAAAATCTTTCGTTTCATTCACGAAAAATAATTTCGTTATCAATGATATTATTCGTGCAGTGTACATTAAATGTGTAAAATTTACGAAAGCTTTCGTTCAGCAAGCGGCTATTCTTGTTCAATGAAACCTACTATTTACAATGCACGAAAATACTTCGTTGCAGAAAACAACGAATGAATTCGTGCATTGCACAATCAATTTCATTATATTTACGAAATTATATATCAGTGTAGGGGCTAAACTAAACCAATTTTGAATGTCGAGGTATGGAAACGCATCTACGTAATTCAAGGAATTTATTTCTTAACACCTTATATGAATTACCTCAATAATATATAAAGCATTTCTCAAAAATTAATATGTAATGTGTAAGTTGACCTCATAGTGAAATATTTTCTAGAGTTGATGTATTTATCCCTTGAATAAGATGTTGCGTTTAACCGTAAGGTAGATGTTGGAGGGTATATTAATTCATAGATCACCAAGTAATCAACCTAGTAGTGAGATAAAAGATTTCTCATATAATTATAGTCGTAGCATCACCGAGAGCAACTGTATTTTTGAATCGCAAAATTATAGCGAAAATTTAGCTTCTTTCGCAAGATTTAAGTTATACAGGTCATGGCGCAAAAATTACTTGTTACGTTATTTACAATAAGGGTATAAAGAAAGAAATATATCGCATAATATACCTATAAGTATAAGGTCACGGCACTAAACATCATTTGCCATTTCTCACACGTCGCCATTTTCTCACTCTCATTTTCTCTTCTCTCTCTTTCGCTCTTTTCTCTCTTTATCTCCCTTCCTTCGTTTTCGTGGTAACAGTCACGACTCACATCTTTCTTGTTGTTTCTCTATCCATTTCTAAGTTGTGTGATAAGATCTAATATATATATATATATATATATATATATATATATATATATATATATATATATATATATATATATATATATATATATATATATATATATATATATATATATATATATATATATATATATATATATATATATATATATATATATATATATATATATATATATATATATATGCGACGTAATTGTTAAGGTTTGAGAAGACAATGCTATTTTTGGTCTTCCGTTACTCTGTAAATAGTTTTTTTTTGCATTTTAGTGTACAAGAAAACAAGTTTAATATTACATTCTACTTGGTAAATAAAATATTTGTAGTCCTGAGAAAATTTGCAAAATGTTTGAATTGTGAGAAAACTATAACTGTTTTCAAATGTTCACACCATTAAGATGAAAGGTGTATCTTTCCGAAACGTTGAACTATGGGTAGGCAGGCGATCAAAGTCGAAAACTACATCAACGGAAATTTAATTCAGTTCTATTCAGAGCTTTCATATACACTATAATTAAGGAAATTCATGACTATCTAGAAAAATATTTAACTTAACTGGATAATATGGATGTTTGAAGATGAAAATTGCGTTATTTAAACTTTTCGTATCTGAATGGAATTTTAAATGAATCATATGCTCAAATATGTCATGTGTAAAGTAAGAACATCTTTTTTGTGATGCGTTATTGAAAATATATATTCATTGTTTTGGTATGAACTATTATGAAGAATAACGGATCAAAGTCTAAAAATATCGAATTAGCGAATTAGCTCCGAGAAAAGTAGTCTCCCAGAGACTCCACTCTCGATGGGGGATCCAAGTACAATGTTTCTTCTAATTTATTGTTGTCCATTTTTGATCTATACTAAGTACAATTCAATTGATGTTTCAATGGCAGTCACAATTAGTAGAGAAGCGTTGGATGTACTGTGTACAGAAACGTTTGATCTGACTACATTTTTGCCATACACATTATTGTGTAACAACAAATGAACCCGAAGGTACCCGTTTCATGACCAATGTAACTAGAAACATATTTATTCGCAGAAAATTAAGATTTGTAATGTCAAGTATGTCTATCCATCAAGAGCAGTATTATGTCAAGTGACACTTTTATTGGTTGCTTGTTTCCAACAAATTAAATACTAATACTGAAAAGTAGAAACATTCTTTTTCGTAGTATTGGTTTGCGAAGTATTGGTTTGCATAGCACATTTATCCATCTTTTCTGAACGAAAATTTCGAACGAAATAATATACAAGCTATAAGGAAAACTGGAAAGAGGCAGCATTATAATCAACTGAATGGGTTTTGTGCTATCGACATAGCATAGCTTCACACTATTTACGTCAATGCAAATGAAAGCTTTGAAATGTCTACCTTTCCCATTCACAAATCGCATTCTCCGTCTGTCACTCTCTGTTTATAGGGTTTGAAAGCACATGTGACCTTGTCTTACTTTGCTATCCAATATTGAATTCCAAAACAAATTGAACGTTCCGTTCCTTATAACTAATTAAGGTCCATCAATCAAGTAGAAACACCAGATAATCTTAAACGACGCCACCAAGAAAAGAACAACGAAAACGAAAAGGTGAAAACAAAAAAAGAATGAAAACTTTAGAAAGTTCTTTGCATACTAATTAGCCATTTTTCAGATGATGGGATTTTCAAAAACAATTCATAACTTTCTGGTACAATAGTTATCAAATTCGTACAATCCGGTTTATTCATCTACTTTATTCAAAAACGATTTTTAATTTCATTCTAAATAGTCAATTTTTTCAGTTTTTTCATGGATTTTATTTGTCTTGTTTATTTTATTTATTTTGAACATTTGACTAATTTTAAGTATGTGATCTGCATGCATTTTAATTTTAATTATTAATTTCATTCAGCATTCTTTTAATTCATTTTGTTCATTTGGATTCATTTAATCTATTTTATTCGTTTCATTCTTAGGATTCACTCTGCTCAGTTTATTTGTTCGTACATTTTATTCATATCATTTATTTAGCTTATTTTATTCATTGTTTTCCTTCTATGCATTCTATTCGGTTTTTTCCAATTTATAAATGTTTTCAGTTTCTTCAAATTATTAATAATTTGATCAATTTTTCAGATATATTCATTTCGTCCAAATTATTTATTTGACACAATTTATTTTTTTTCTATTATTTTATAACGTCTTAACATCGCTTAATTTTTTATTTCAATCAATTCATTTTCTTTTTATTCATTTTTTCAATTCTATTCGTTTTGTTTATTTGATTCGTTTGTTCTATTTATTCATTTTATTCAATTCATTTTTTTATTAGTTTTATCCTTTTCGTTCATTCCAATCATTTTATCCATTTCATCCATGGGATTCATTGTATTCACTGGATTCATCAAATTCATTCTATCCATTTAATTCATTTGGCTCATTTTTCATTTCGGAATCAGTCATTTCATTTATTTATTTCATTCAATTTGTTAGGTTTGAGTCAGATTAATTTGTTCAATTTATTTTATAACTATTTTTAAATATTGCCTAATTTTTCATTTAATTAGCTAAACTAATTTGTTTTATGTTTTTTATTAATATGATTTATATTATTCATTGTACTCATTCAATGAATTTGAAAACATTTTGTTTTTTATTTTTTGCTTTATTTTTTTATTTTGTTCGTTTTATTGATTTTCTAAATTTTATCCAGTTTAGTTGAGGTTTAATTCGTGCAGGGCTAGAAACTGCAAACTAATGAACGAGTTCTGCAAACTAATGAATGATCCAACAGTGGCATGTGTTAGAAATGTCTCATCTCACTACTAGGTGGATTAAGTTGGTTCTTTCCAGAAATGGTCTACAAAAAGCTTCGTCACCGAGTAGTTTGTCGATATTTTTGCATAGAAAAATTACAGCATGTTGTTGAAATGATACACTATAATGTACATAAGTTTTGATAAATTTGCTTCACGCAAAGTTCTAAAAAAAACCCACCGTTGTTTTTTTTTCACGCTGAAACCTTTACCACCCGCTTAATAGAGAGTAATTGGTTTCTACTCAGATTTTTCTCATTATGGTGAAAATAGCATAGAGGTTTATATAGCTAAAAATAGGATTGATACCAGAGTTGGGTCACTGAATCCATTTTAGCTATCAATTTTAAAATCCCCTTATTATTTTTGGACGTTTTATACCAAATCATTTGAAAGCAGCGGTTGTGAAAGGGTGTCATACATGGCTTCCTGCAACCAATAAAAATGCGATCCTGTACGGGGTCAATAAGGATATTTTCAAAATCATGTATACGAATAATTTGACGCAAAAATGGTCAAGAAGCCCAGATATCTTAAAACTGGTCTAAATTCTGCACCAGATTCATAATAAGTGATCCGTTTGGAAACTATCTCTAATGTTATCAGTGTTGCCACAATTAAATCTGTACCGGGAGTTGAAAAATCATTTCTATCTGTACTCTTCTATAGAAAAATCTGTACCGGATTCTGTACCCAAATAATAACAAAGTTGTTTTAAAAAAATCATTTTTCTTATACATATTTTTCATTCGGAGAAATCAAACCAGACATTCTGACTCGGTTGTTTTATTTGAGCTGGAATTCCGAAAGAAACCAGTTAGAATTCCGTGTGAGTTCGACTGGGTAATATCAATATCAGCTCCAGCTCAATTTCTCGCTGCCACTTTGTTTGTAACCAATGGTGGCCAACAGAGTAGCGGCAAGAAGCTGAGATGGGGCTAGTAATATCAATAGGATACGAGAAACCTGCTTGGAATTCAAATGGAGCAGGTCAGAGTAAATGTATGCACTCCGAGAAGATTCGCTAGGCTTTCACTTAGACATCATCCCTTTGATTTGCTGGAAGCAGGTTTTTGCCTTTCGCATTCTAATGTGAGCTTCAGTTCAAGCTCAATCAGTACCAGCTCCACTTCAAATTCTTGCCATCACTGCTGCCTAACACAACGTTTACCTGCGGTTTACTGGGATGCATCGCAGGGTTAACTTATTTTACCTTGCTGTCATGTAAAAAAATCTGTACCAATCTGTACATTTTCACAAAAATCTGTAATCTGTACCGTACAGAATCTGTACCAAAAATGCTTCAAAAATCTGTACCTTTCTAGATAAATCTGTACTTGTGGCATCACTGATTGTTATAGTCTTAAATTCTATTTGGGACCATCCATAAATGACGTAACATTTTTGAGTGATTTTTAGCACCCCCCTCCTCCCCCATCGTAGCATTTCGTCACAAACCTCCAAACACCCCCTGGTAATTACGTAGCTAAACGGCAACTCCCCCCCCCCTCTCTTGACCCGGGAAATCAAAAAAAAAAAATAAAAAGCGATGTTAGTTATTCCCCTCGAAAAAAGCTACGTAGAATGACATGACCCACCACTCCCCTGTCGTCACACATCATCACGAAATACAAAACTCCCCCCTCTCTCATATAATGCTACGTCATTTATGGATGATCCCTTTCTCGATGCAGAACAAACGAACGCAATTTTTGCTGAAAAAGTTTTAATGCAGAGTTCATTACCATTATATACTTTCCAATTAGCTTAAGACTACTCCAATCGGCTGTATTTCTGGAGATATTGCAATTTAAAGCTGGTATTAAAAATTAGTGAGAAATGAATTGAACAGAAATCGTCTACATCACACCTTCCAAAAATATGTTAAACATAGGTTGTTCATCTGAATATCGTGATAATTTTGAGAATACTTCACTCGAGCTTAGAAAAAATAAACTAAATATTTGCAATAAAATACAAGGTGCTTGAGTTTTTTGGTTTGGTTACACGCCTCTGCCTGTTGGTCGTGTTACCGACCTGGGGGTCCGGGACCCTTCCCGCGCTACCAAATGTTCATCTTGATAATTGAAATTTTAAATTAGTTTCAAACTCAAAACCAGTTCAAACAAACATTTTCACTGGGTTTTATTAAGTGAGGTTATTGCATATTACGTATACCCGAGCAGAAGAAAATAACTTCAAAATACCAAATTCAGGTATGCTGTACTCAATACTTGAACACCACAATAAGGTATTCAGGAGCCTTGCATAAGAGGTAAATACCTGCAATAATAACTGAGACATGTACTAGGAATAACTAGTTGATAATGAAACGAGTTATTATAATACCTGAATAAAAACAAAACCTTTTCAACCTTCCAATGACAAAATTCACTGTATGGAGGTATTCAATAAGGTATTGATTTGGTATTTGTAAAAATCATTGGAATACATATATAATACTAAAATAAGGTATTATACCTCATTGAGGTATTAGGCAAGTATTGAAGAATGTTTCTTCAATACCTGCTTAAGGTTGCACAGAGAATGCGTAAAATTCGCAAACGAAAAAAGCAGTTTTTTTCCACACCATATGTCAGATCTTCATAAAAATCAATCAGCGTAGGGTGATGAGCCCATTATCGCTATGTTTCTATTATCACGCTACCCATTTGAAGCCGTTGGTTAGAGCAGTGTCTGCCATCTTTGTTTAACGCATTGAGTCAAATGGTAGCGCAACAATAGAGGCACTCGATTCGTGTTTTCGTTGCGCTCAAACACAAGAATTTCACTGTTTTCAGCGCATGTATGTTATTATCTTGGTACTTAACAACGAAGCAAAGCTGTTGATGCCAGTTTTTACGCATTCCATTGTTTGTAGGCCGAGTAATTAATGATTCAGTGAGGCGCCCTCCTTAGTATGGTGAAAATAGGCACTTCACCCTATATAGAATGTTGTTACTGTACTGCTGATTGATTTTTATGAAAATCTGACATGCGGTGTGGAAAAAAACTGCTCCATTTGATTCATTTGGCTCATTTTTCATTTCGTTTGCGAATTTTACGCATTCTCTGTGCAACCTTAATACCTTAATACCTCAATGAGGTATTAATAATCAATTAATACCAGGTTTTGGTATGATACCAGAAAAAGGTTATTGGCCAGTTATTTTCTCCTGGTCGGGTAGTGTATTTCGAAATGTCAGACAATCTACGAAATTTTTTTCTGGATTCGCACCTGTCGTGTTAAGAGTCAAACAAAACAATAAAAACATTGCGATATTAGAATCTCTCTTTGCACCACATGTAGCCATAAAGCGTTGCAAACATTGTGGCATAAAAATCAGTCCGATGTAAACAGAAAATGTCTTTAAAACAAAGCTTCATAAAAAACAACCTCATGTTCTGAATAGATTTTCACACCTTTCAGCGTTTTTGGATAAGGTAAAAACGGCCCTACTGCCGCGGGTGACTGCTATTTAATACTTCCTTATCATTTTTACTTACGGCTATTAACGGTCTGGCGAACAGTGTCTAAATGTTATTCCATTTGTCAAAGTTGTCTTATGTGTATAAATATGTTCGCATCGTAAAAAAAGTTTTCCGCTGCCGGACAAGACACACGACTCTTAGAATAGATTAATTGTCCATTTCTGTCCGTCTTACTACCACCGTAGTTCATCAGTAAGTCTGGCATATACCGGTTCCTGCCCGTGTTGGTGCGGTAGACGGTGATAAATGTTTCGATGCCTATATGGCCGTACCCATTTTCTTAGTATACCTAATACTAATAGTTTACATGGGCAACTATTTATTTATGCTACCAAAAGATGTATGTGGATACTAAATTTTTGATTAGACAAACAAAGTTTATTCTCGTTAGCACTTCCCCCTTTGTATTTTATCATCTCTTCTTCAATTTACATAATAATCTGATTATCAAATTAAAATGATAGCTCTTAATGAAAAGCAATTTAGAATTGTATTGTTGCTAGTTCAAGATCTTAGCGATAGATGCACTATATAATGGTCAGACCAATCTTAGCAACGATCTTTTAAACTATAAGCAACTATAAACAGCTTCAATTGCTTCACTCACCGATTGATTCTAGTTTCAGAACACGGTCAAACGGGCTGCCCCTGGTAGTCTCATTAACCATGACCACCAACACGGTTGGTGCATCGAAAAATCATACCACTACCGAACCGCAGCGAAACCTGTTTGAATTGGCATGATTAATCGATAATGACATTCAAACGGTCGGCCACCCGTCGCATTTTATTATACTTCGCGGTCAGCTGAACCGCGAACTTCAGTTCAGATGAAGTGGCGATAGGTTGAATGATGCGAAGGCGCATACCGGCAGCGAAAAGGAAAAAAACAAGCACGGTGGTATGTAGGCGGCCGACTATGATCGCTATATAGCGGTTTGCGAGAAGTTTTCGGTTACGCGACATGTTACATCGAAAAAGCGCAAACATAATCCAAGCGAAGGTCTCGTTCGCATTATATTAGAGTTCATGTTGGCGCTGGTTTTTGGCTTGGTGAGTACATTATCGTGTCTTGCTTTGACTCGGATATTTATCGGCATTGTTCGCAGTTTCCAAAATCACGATCAAGATCATTGCTAATGTACGAATTGGTTCACTCACTTTAGTGAAACTCTTTGAAGGTTATTACTTTTGATTTTCAAAATGCTTCAAACATTCCTGTAACAGATTGATTGATGTGACAGCACTCCTAATATTAGTCATGGGTGCGTTTCGGCTTCGTCTCATCAGAAACCGACACGAACTTTTTGTCATAGCATAGTACTCCTAATATATTCAACATTTTGTCTCACAAATAAAAACTCTATTTTCAATTATGGAGTAGGACGAGGCAAAGCAGCGTAGATAGTACACTTCTATTAGTATAGTTTTTGTTTACAAAAACATCGTCAAATGCATGTTGTCAATATAAAACTTGCTTATTCCGTTGTAAAATCGCAAAATGATACTTTGACACACAATTGCGCTCAACAGGTACAAAGTTTATTTACAAAAATACAGTGAGAAAAACAAGTAACAAGTTTTACTATAATATAGTTTGTTTTTGTTTTTTTAATTCTCAAAAACTGTTAACATTAAGCATACCGATAATACAGTGCACGAAATAAGTATACCGTTCTCCACCAAATTTTAAAACAATAGTTCTATGACCCAAATCATAGTGATACCGATTTTTGTGAAATATTTTGAACCGAAACAATATTTTGAATTTATTGTTATGCTCAGTTATCAGACTTCAATCGAGAACTTACTACTTCTTCCATCCTCCTAGAGCTCTAATAGCATCTGCAAAACTTCGAGGCATTGATTCAACCAATTATTCCAGGATCGAGGTGCCGATTTATACTCATGCTTGTTGCATTGGTGTTTTCAGCTCAAGTACTTTATCGCATTGTCGTCCTTTTGCAAATACACACGAAAGCAAAATTCTCTATTGGGCTTAGATCAGGACAGATAGCAAGCCATTCCAAGACATTGATGTTTCGTGGTGTGCCGTGTGAGAAAAGAATTCGTTCGTTTTGAGGACAGTATTGCGGCATTATCCTGCAGAAAAATCCAGATTTCTTCCCACAAGTTATCGTCAAAATCGTCAAATTTATTTGGGCCACATTTTATCATCACGACAAGGCTGTAATTTGCATTATATCACACAAGAAGGCTCTACAAAAGCATATAGAACTCTTTAAGAATGTCCTGATTGATGGCGATAACTTGTGGGGAGAAACCTGCTTATCTGCCATGACCTAAACCCAACAGAGAATATTTGGGGTATTGTGTTTCAGCGTGTATTTGCGAAAGGCCGACAATTAGATACAACACTTAAACTAAAAGTAGTAATTCAAAAAGCATGGGCATAAATCGACACCTCGGTCCTGGAATAATTGGTTAAATCAATGCCACGACGTCTAGCAGATGTTGTTGGAGCTCTAGGAGGATGAAAAAAGTGGTTTAGGGACAAAATTTCAAAAGACAAAAGGTTGAATTAACAAAAAGACGAAAGACAAATGATCGAAAGACAAAAGGTTTAAAGGAGGAAAGGTCGAAATGGACAAAACGTTGAAATGATATAATATTGAAAGGTATGCAATGTACCGGACAATAAGACCTTTTCAGGCGATTTCTTATTCTATCGCAGCGGTTTTCTTCTTTAAAACATGAGCTGTTCTTTATATGATGATTGATCTGCTAATTATATTCCTTTCTCAATAATAATTTGCGTTTTGGGGTACAACAAATTTGGATCGCCTGCCTTCGGAAGGGGCGTTCCCTCGGAAGCAAACCTATGATCCCTTCGTTTACCCGGCTTACTCAACCATAGGGGCTATAAATTAGTTAAAGCCCGACTGAGCGGAGCAACGTCAGACAGCACACGAAGTAAAGCGAGGTGGCATAGCCACATTAGGCAGAAGCGTTGATTTATTAAGGGGTTACACCATTGCACAGTGGCGGATTTGCCTAAAAACCTGGCCAAAAGTCGAAATTTGCACGGTAATATTTTGGGTTCTAGTACATATATTGTCCTTCAGATGGTGCTGCCGCATGCTATTTCAAGTGAAACGCCACAAAATTTCCATGTTTGAGGTGTTGGCATATCCAAACAGTTTAAACTATGGCGTTTTGCTCGAGCGCTCGAAATATCAGTATTATTCAAATGTAGCTGGATTTTGATAAAACTGCTGGTTTCGAATATGGAATAATGGATAGTTAGGCTGAAGGTATGCGCTTTATTTGAATGTATTGATGTCAAAAGATATTTATCGGACAGCAATTGAATAATAATCTATAGAGTTGGAAAGTTTTATAACTATGCTGTATAATATTTCAAAATGCATAGTTTGAAATGATTATATAATCACTTAACTATACTTCATTTAAAATTCGATGCATTATAAACTTAAATGGCATACACTGGAATGATTAAAACCATTCATTCGTGAAAATTTGCTTATATTTATATTAAAATGTCGGCCATTTTGTATCCGACATTTTGAATTTTGAAAATCTGACATCAAAATTATAATCTGCGCCCCAAAAAACCGTGATATGTACCTTTGCAGGTCAATCAAAACCATTTTCGGCTTTTGGCCAGGTTTTTAGGGAAATCCGTCACTGTGCACTGTAGAATTTTTGAAAAGTCGAATTTTTATTTATTAGCTTAAAACGGGCTTTAGGATGTTAAAAATGATATCCCATAAAGTGGAAGACGAAACCAATATAGAAATGTTCAAATTTTCAATTCTGCCGCAACGCTTCTTAGACCTTGACCTTAGACTGAAAACTTTAACCGCGTTTTTCTCGGAACCACTATTATGAGCTGGTCGGAAATGTAACTCGAACAAATGATTTTTGATCGCTTTGAAATTTTCACGGTATAATCAAAATTGATTTCTCCAGCGACGTACGTAAGATTTTAATTTTTTATTGCATTCGTTAAAATAACAATTTTGTGTCGATTTTTATGACAATTTCGGCGTTTTTTTCATTCAAAAGTTTGACGTCATATGCCGCTTGCTATTGTCATAAGAAATCAGAAAAAAATTTGGCTCTAGGTGAAAGATTGCGGAAGATAATTTTTCGGCCATGGACTACCTCCAAAAAAAACTCGGATGGGAGAAACACAGCTGCCATCTTGTGATGTCTTACTGCACAATCTCGGGCAGGGTGTCATTCTAAAATCTAAAATCAAACGATGTCACGTTTTTGCGTCACTATTTTGAACGCTAATAACTTTGTTATTTATGAACGGATTTCCGTCTGGAATTGTTTGAATTCGGAGTTAACTGAAACCATGTTTTATTGCTATAGTGTTTTTGGATTTCAATAGCACACTATTGAAAAACAAGCACAAATTAATAGATCTCGGAAAAGTGAAAACTCCCATACATCAGTCAATCTATCCCCGGCAGAGCCGACGATAGGGAGCACCTTAGTGATTCAAACGAACACTAAAAGTTATAAATAAATGTGCCGCGTGCTTGTTTGAATCAGTTGTTGCTCTTTTGCCAGACAAGTAGCGTCTCGTACGACAGATTTGAGCCCCAGCACACGACGCTTCTATGAATGACGTCATCCCCGACTATTTAAAGAATACCATTCCTCGAGCGAGTTCATTCTCCCATCGAACGTAAAGAACAGCAGTAGCAATCAGACGATAGCAGTAGCCGACAGATATATTTAAATTATGCAGTGCGCTGTGTACTGCTTTGCACACCACAACTGGAGACTTACGGCACTCAGTGTCAGTGCTAGTCAGCATGCCGTTGCGATAAATCTAGTAAATTAATTTAATTTAGTAATTTAATTTAACCTTATCGACTCAACAAAAGTAGGTTTCAAAGCTATTGTTTAAATACGCAATAACCTTTTTTTAATAAATGCATATCATATCCATGGTTTCGCACTGTCTAAGTAGTTCTTTTTAATTCTTTTTATATCCAAACACATAAAATATGTGCACGTTTCGTTGGCATCAAATACCTCAATTGATGTTTGACAGTTGTCAACGACTACTCGACAAAATGAATACTTTGTCCGACCATATCCGCGAAGAGAGTAAACGTGCAATATTTCGATTATTGTATCGATTTTGTGGGCTGTTTTCGGCAAATTTAAGACTAAGAGAAACGAAAGTAATGGAATTGAAATATTGGTATTCTAGAGCGAATCAGTTATAAACAAAACACGGAAAACTCAGACTAGGCATGTTTATATGGCCTTGATCGAAAGGAAATATGAAGAATCCATTGCCTTCTGCTGGTAGGAGTTGGGCTTTCCACCAAAGGTTACCGCATGGTCGTTAATAGAACATTACTCATCATCATGTTTTACTGCCGACGCCACGAATTATATTGCACATTACATTCTCAATGTCACCGTGGTCGTGTCCTGCACACAACCCTTATTTTTTGTGATGTGATATCGTCGCTGTTGTGCTATCTTATGGCAAACGCCATTTCGGGGTAAACCGATTTTGGTATTACTCGGTTTAAAAATCTCTACAAAGTAGCGTTTACAGAATTATGAAATTCTGTTTGGTTACTGAAATTGGTAATGAGAAACGTGATGATAAATTGTGAGTTTTTTGCTTTAAATCACTAAATCTTGGAATTGGCTCAAGTTATAATGAAGTTTTAGAAGTTTTTATGTGTAAAATGTATTAGGAAACCAATGGCGTCATAATTTTCATAATAAACATTTTTAACATTTTTAGCAAAAACTCTCACTATAGTCAACTGATCTTCGTAATATTTAAGAGATTAATACAGAATAGGTAAAAGCTTCAATTGTCTTCTCTGAATTGTTTCTACCATTTATAAAAATCGTTTTTCTCGAAATGTGCTAAATGGCGCTTGTCATAATATAGCAAAACAGGGACGAGTATGTTATGTTATGTTATAAACACCATTTAACAAGATTTCGACTCATCTGTTTATTGCGTCAAGAAAAATTCCCGAAAAATGCCTATTTTTTGGAGCTCTAAATTTATTATTTATTTACTTTTATATTTATACTAGCTGTAACCCGGTGCGCTTCGCTACACCCATCAGGACTAAAGGAAATATTTTAAAAATTCTAAAAATACTAAATATTTTTGCTCGCGGATAGACAATGTTCTTAGTTGGACCAGCTGGAGCACCATTAAATTAATTGCTCTGTTTTCCTATACACAATCGTTTGAAATCCATTGATATCATTCGAATTCGAGGTACATCTGCTCCTTTATATTTTCTAGCTACAATGGTCGCTTAAATGAAATTTTTCAACCAAAGCACAGTTGTGGTGGGTCGATATTGCGCAGTAACTAATATAATAGGCACACAAAGTTTCAATTGCAACACATGCGGTGCACAGTGTTGCAATACGACGTTTTCACGATCAAAATTTAATAACTCCTGATCCATTGGTTTTGGAGAATGGATTTTTTCGAAGAATTTTCTGGATATAAATAGATGCATGTTTTGATATAATAAATTGAGTGAAATCCCCTAAAAGTGAGATAGAAAAAAAAATTTCCCCAAATAATTTAGCTAGAAGCTCACTGTCTTCAGTAAAGTTCTAGAAAATATTATTGTGAAAATCTTTACTGAAGATACTAAAGCTCTATATAGTAACAGTAGCGAAATATGTAGGTTTGCTTGGGATAGACCCCTTCAAAACAGTTTTCGAATATAACTTTTTACGATTACTTTTTATTATTAAAAGTGTCTTCTACAAAGTTGTTAAAAGCGATAAAATACACATTTTTATAACAACGATGAATCTGTAGCTCTCGAAACAACAAAATTATTGTCAATTTTCGAATATTTTTTATCAATTTACACCTTAAGCAACTTCCTTAAACGCAACTTAATCGAAAGAACTTTTTTTTTTCGATTAAATATAAAAACCTTCGTCTGACGGAGACTGCTGGGTTGGTAACGTATAAAACTAATACTCCTGAAAGCATGGTGGATCGACTGAATTAAATAATTCAATACGATAATCCATAGAATTATATGCGTAACAGAATCACCATCGATTTTATTTTGGATGGAGTAGTGTATGAAATTGAAGTCAATTTACGCAATCGATTAATTCTTCAACAGATTGTATTATGTTACAAAATCATGTGGAAATGTGGTGCAAGTTATTGTTGCATCGATTAACATTTTCCCATCCATATATCTAACTTTTTTGGCGAATTAACCTGCGAAGGTGACTATAAGAATCATTCAATAAAAGTATGCACATATAGTGAAAAGTTCTGTTTTCGAAACATATTTCCAATGATACGAAGATATAACGGAGTGTTGGTGGACGTGGGTAAAGTTAAGTTAAGGGTAAAAAATGGTGCATTTAAAAAAATATTTTGGCGATACAGAGAGCGTTAGTATATTCATTCACTTTTCATATATTTACTGCACAATTGAACAGTATTTCTTCAAATATCATAGCAGAATACTAAAAATTGAGCCAGTGACAGAAAATCTCTGGAGGTATCTCGTTTAAAACTTGCTTTGTGGTGTAAATCATAAATCAAGGTATATTAGACCAATCGTTTTCAAGGTTTGTACAGTTCTTCTACATATTCCCAGGTATTGATCGAAGCTTTTATTTTTTTCTTAATATTTGAATTTTTATAGCATTCTGCAGCTAAAAATGCAATTTTCGCTAAAAAAAAATCATGAAACTTATTTTTGTGAACAAAGTTATGATCTTTAATGATGTTATGATATGAAGGAGAACTGTGCAAAATTTCAAACAATTTGGTTCAGTAGATTTAAAGTTATTCTGCACATCGCATTTATTCGTGGTGTCTTCTGAAGATTTTCAATATTTTGCGGTGAACATTAAGGAAAATATTGCTTAAATGTTGCATTATTGTCTGAATAGACTAACACTCTCGGTATCGCCAATTTTTTTTAAGCACGATATTTTTTCAACAATAATCCTACTCCCTTAAGCAAGAACTGATTTCATCAGTAGGTGTCGACTAACGGATAAAATTTGACGAAGATCGCGGACCACGCTACCAAATATTCGATTAGTTCCTTTTATGGGTCATCGTGAATTCGTCCTATATAACAGTGTTGCATTCTTTCAGCATTTTGCTTACATCCGAATTTTGGTTGATATTGTAAGTAACGTTTTCCGCAAGCGCAAGATTTAGTGGCTGTTTTAGGGCAGAGCTGTTCGTCCATAATCCAGCAATGTTGATTTAACTTCAGATGAAGCGATCGCAGGTGCAATTTTCAATTTAATTTTCGACAAATTCATGCAATTCATCATATTGTCATTCGCGTAATAGATCTCTATCAAATAAATTCTTGCCATTTCATTTATGTGCTGGTAAACATACATGCAACAAAATTTTAGATTTTTGAAGTAATTGATAGATATTGCATCAGAAACCCTCCCTCTCCTTCAGATTCCGAAACCAACAATCATGTCCACCGTTTTGGTGCCAAATCATATATAATATATATAGCTAAAAAGTTCTTCAGTGCACCCCCCCCCCTCTCCCTTTCCTCGGATTAGGTACTTCTCACCCTTCCCATCGTTCACAAAAACCACCCCATGACCATCTCCTTAGTGGAAGGAATACTTATGTCAAAATTGAATTCATCGCTAATAATCACATTGAATGAATAGATAAGGATTACTTCAGAACCCTCCCCCCTTTCTTGGTCCACTCCCATCATCCATCGGCTCAGTGGGAGAAATACATATGTCAAATACTAACAAATATGGAGATATAAATAACTCTTTGGCTAAAAACAACCCCCCCCCCCCTCAAGCTCAGTGTACCCCCCCCCCGCTCCAAAAAAAACTATACCATGAACATCTTCTTGGGGGAAAGAATACGTATGCCAAATTTCATCAAGATCGGACTTGTAGTTTAGAAGTAGTTAGCGGACATACATACAAACATACATTGATTTTTATATATATAGATATATTTACATATTTATATATTCAAAAACTTATATATTTATATATTTGTATATTTATATATTTATATATTTATATATTTATATATTTATATATTTATATATTTATATATTTATATATTTATATATTTATATATTTATATATTTATATATTTATATATTTATATATCCATATTTTTATATATTTATATAAATAAATAAAAAAATCATTTGTTGTACGGTATAATTATTTCGTATGAGTTGTTAGTGAATTCAGCGGAGCGTCTGGTGTAGTTAGTAAAAAACCCGATTTATTTTGTATTCGCTTAATTGTTAATCTCTAGGATAGTCTACCGCAATTTCGGCGGCCCCGCTGAACTTCTTTTGTTTTAAACAGCCATGCGTTGCTCGTGCGCATTTACTGTAACACACGCAGATTTCAATTTATCGCAGGGGCGGATCCAGAAAAAAATTCGGAGGGAGTTCGGACTCCCAGGACTCTCCGCCTGGATCCCCAATTTAATAGCGTTTTTCTTGAAACCGCATTTTTCAAATTGGCGGGTACAATAACTCAAAAATAAATAGTAACGAATTGAGTAGATTTTTTTTAATGAG
The DNA here is from genome assembly GCF_030247195.1 of Topomyia yanbarensis. NCBI lineage: Eukaryota > Metazoa > Arthropoda > Insecta > Diptera > Culicidae > Topomyia > Topomyia yanbarensis. Next base: position 116,366,715 of record NC_080672.1, read on the forward strand.
AATGCTTAATATGTGTAACCATCTCCTTAATTCATTTCAAAATAATTTAAATTCATTTAAAAATAACAAAGTTAAGATATAATCTATGTGACTTATTTCGGTCCAAAGTATCACACAAAAATCTATTTCACTTTGATTTAGATCATAGAATAATGATTTCATGAAAGGGCGAATGACTCATCGATGTTCAAGCCCCAATAAACAATACAATACAACGATTTCAAAATTTTGATGGTATACTTATTTCGCGCACTCTATTAACTGAATCCCACCGAATGGAATCGGAAATTGTATTGCGGAAAACTTAGTTGAAAACTTTATAGCACTATTACTATCCGATGTTGAATTACTTATGAGTTTCTGTGGAATGAAAAATGCTTAACCGCAGTGATGTCCCAGAACACGTGTAGCTGTTCCTATAAAAAGAGCGAGCCGCTTGAGGCGAGAGTGCATGCTCGTCGTCTTCTAAGCTCGTGTGCTTTGCTGAGAACACGAGCTCGAAGCAAGAAGAACACACTCGTGTTCGTGTTCTTGCTTCGTGCCTTCTAGAACAGACTCGTGTGCCGGCTCTGAGCTGCGGGCCGGTGAACAGTGGGGGATGTTTTATATTCACTTCGCTTTTAGAATTTTATCGCTCGCTTTATTGCTTTCAATAATTTTTGTCCAGTCGCGATTGAGCAGGTTTGATGCATTGATCAATGTTTTTATTAACGACCGTGTGAAATGGCTGACATGATATTAGTAATCCTAATTTTGTTAATTTTTATCGTCAGTGCGTTGATAAGTAGTTTTAAAATCGATAAATATTTTTGCTTGTGCAACTTGCCAGTTGTGAATTCTAATGAGTCGGTTTTAAGTTACAATTGTTAAGTTACAATTTGAACATAAATTAAAATAGCATTAATCGCAATCGCCAGCAAACCGTTTGCAAACTGAGAATATCTTTACAGCCTTATTTTCGAAACAATTTCTAACCATATTATGCAACCGGGAATCAATGCTGATCTTGGAAATACTAGAGTTGTTTCAACCCCATCCAATGATTTGTCCAACTTAGAACAAAAAGCCTCGCCATATTGCGCTTAATGGCAATTGCAAAATCAATTATCACGTGGAAACACACAGAAAAAAAATATTGGTAAAAATAAGTGTTCCGCTCTTAGCAAAAAACCAACCAACGCCTACTATCAGTTTGAAAGGAAAACTTTTAAATTAATCAAGAATAATAAGCAAAATAAAAGTTTTCCTTTTTAGCCAATGAAGAATATTTATCGAAATAAAAGTTTCATTTTCAAACTAAGAGTATGCGTTGGTTGTTTTTGCTAAGAGTGAAAAACTCTTATTTTTACCAACATTTTTTCTGTGTGTACTATTCAGCGTGTTGAGTATTCTGCGTCAGGGGCGGCGAAACACTTTACGCCCGAGTGGGTAGAAAGCATAGGGTGAGGGGTCCATTAGTAAGGATTTTTCCCTTTTCGCAATGCACAAGCTTACATTACATTTACATTAAATCACGTTCGTTTATGCAAATGGAATTGTGGCACATTGATGTTTTCAAATGTTTGTAGTGCGAGATACATGCGTTGCACATCTATTTTTTTTGAAATGGTTCAAAATTTCGAGTGGGTAATTACCCACTCGGTTATTTTCGAGTGGGTAGTACTACCCATTCTACCCACGCTTCCCGCCGGCCCTGTTCTGCGTGTGATCTTTGTGAATCCGATTACGAAAGTTCGTATCATTTGATATGCAATGGGACTGAAGTAATGCAATTGCGTATTCAGAACTTTATTTTTTTTCAAATATAAGTGAACCTACAAGGAGCCAAAACTCAAGGATACATTAATATATTTAGTTGTCAGTTATTCGGTGCTTACATTCACGGGTAGTACTACGAGAGTCTGTAGGTGCAAGTCACTGCTGATGTCTTTTCAAAACAACAGTATCATTTCTTACACATGTTCAAAACTTATCGTGAGTTTTAGTTGTTCTGCGATTCTTCACCTTATTGCTAATACACGATAGGATTATTTACTGGGGTCTACAGTTTAAACAGTTTTTTGTTTTCATGTTTTCAGCTTTGATCACTGTTCGATTCTGTTCACAGGTTTCGGAAACTTTTGCGCTAGCTTATTTGCCTGTTCCGTATGATTATATAAAGCTACAAGATTTCAACTAAGTTCAGATGTACCAAGCGTTATTTAAATTATCCACTGAACCAGAATCTACAAGGTCAATCACGTTTCTGAGATCTATAAAACATGCAATATAACAGGAAACTGAACGAATTTCAAAAATCTGGAATCGTCGAGAATAATAAATTATTCGATATTTCGAATAGCCTAATGTAATATCTATCTATATTTTAAACATTTTACAGTTTTATGAAACTTAATTCTGACAATTTATGATCCGCATTCACATTAACAGACTTGGGGTCGTGTGATCTGACAATAGTATCGATAATTTTCTGCTCCATATCATTTTAAGTCTATAGTTAGCCGTGCTTAAATATCAATATCTACCTTCCCATACCAAGTACAGATGAGACAAAGTCGATACGCAAAGATCCTAACTACTCTTGTTAGTAATAAGATCTGTATCATACAGCATATATACATTAATTGATTCGTTTCCCACAATTCGCTAGTTCACCAAATTCGTATCCTTTCTATCTAACCAGTCTAGACTGTTCATATCGTCATCCGGCCTGCGATCCCCCAAGAAGCCCCGATTTATAACTTTCGATTAGTCTGAGCATTAATCCACATACCAATTTGCATAGCAATGAGCCACAGAGAGATAAATGCAATCGCTCCGGGCTTTCACCGAAGTACCTACTGCCCAGGTCTTCGTAGTAGCGTTTATGCAATCCCAGTTTCAATTTTAATAACGCCAACTTCCTGCACGAGCCCACCAGACAGTTGCAGCGTGTGTGTGAAGAGTTCATTGCGAACCTCCCATCAGGGCTTGATCAACGAGTCCGCAGCAGGCGCCCATTCGCTATGGCGTCTTCGCAGCGTTGTCCTTGTCAAGCCGCGACAATTTACGGCTTACGCGTACCGCGTTGGCTATCTGAAACCGCATTCCTTTTGGGAATTCTTGCTGATAATCCACTGCGAAAGGTTCAAAACGATACCATGAAAACATTCACCAAAAAGCAAAAACGGATCCGCAAGTCAATGCTTTACAAAAAAGTAACCAGTTGGACGGATTGCACAGCGTGAATAAATTAGCTCAATAATAGCTCATACCAATTGCAAAACTTCGATGTAAACATAAACATCATGTTTCTCGTACCGTATCTACACCGTCGGGGTTGAGAATGTGGGCTCCATATTCCGAGCAGTTTACCGGAACATGTAAACGGTCTACACCAGTCTAGACTCTGCATCCGTTCCGCATCACAAGGTGATGTGCTGTGCTGCTCAGCATTAGAATCACATAAATCTGGTCGACCCCCCGGAAACCTTGGTTTGCATTGCCAACATGGGGCATCACAATCATGTAACCCATCCGCCCACCACATTCGAGCGCCGTGGTATCACCGCTGATACCGTAGGAAGTTCAGTGAAAAATTGCATAAAGACGGTCACGGTAGTGTGCATGTGCAGCATCACATAATTCACACAAGTCGAGTCAAGTCAGCGGGTCACACCAATCGACCCGGGATGGAATGATGATGGGTATCACCTTTGAGCAACATGCATTCAGTGCGTTTCCAAACGTTTGTATTCGAGCAACTTAACTGCTTGTACTTTAAGATCTAACACCTTTGTTTTTAAAAAGGAGTATATAGAGGAAAGTAATCGGTTGCCGGCAGGCACCCCTATATAGCTTTTGATAGAAACTAGACAGGGATTTTTTGATACATATTATTTGTGTGTTATATTAGCATGATCTTTTTGTGCCGATTGCTGAAGCAAACAGACTTGAAAGTTCTGTTCTACAATCAATATATGTTATAAACAACTGGAACTCTACTTAAAAGTTTTTTTGATGATTTGCTTAGTATTATAGAAGGAAGTAAATTGATCGAAAACGTATGCGTATTGAATATTTACAATGTGAATTTATTCTATTTTGTGATTCAACATTGAATGGCATCGAAGTGTTTGCCACAATTCTTTTTTTGATCAGTTTTCAAAAAGGTTACTAAAATCGGTTGTCGGCACCCAAACATGGTCGGTTGTCGGAATATTCTAATAGGTATTTTGGGACGGGCTTTACAAATAGACTACAGAGATAGATCTTTGGCACCATTCTGAAAACCAGGAAGGCAACTTCCGGTTTAGCGTTTTACATTTACTTGAAGAAGCACTGTATATACCAGATTGTCACGACCAGACAATTTGGTGTGGGGGAGAGGGTTTACCCCTGTAGCCCCCCTCCCGTTTTGGCTGACCTCTATCTGATCAGTCTGAAGCTTTGGTAAAAAATGGACTGCTTGTAACTAACTCAATTGCAGTGAATGCGATCCGTCAGTGTCTTAGCAGTGCGTAATATTCACATTAGTTTTTCACATACACATATTATGGTTATGATGTAAAATAATGTTCATAAAGCCTTTGATGGTTGTTAAAATGAATAAATTTCCTTTTCCCTTTGAATCATGACGATTATCATTCATATTTTTCCAGGAATATATTTTTAGGAAATTTTCTTAGGGTGCCTACAACCGACCACATTTTTTAAAATGGTAAAAATTATCATTTTACTAAATTATTAATAATTTTTTTCAAGTTGACAGAATAAATTAATTTCTTTCGCAAGTTATTAGCTAAGGCCTCTAGCTTTCCATGGGTATGCTTATTCTCATATATTATTCAATTGGAGTAATGTTGTGAGCCAAAAACAGAAGTGTGCCGACAACCGAACACATTCCCCTATCACAGACAAACAGACTTAGCGTCATGAGGAAATTTCTCAAACAATCGTCCCGCTCATTTTACTAGTAGTCTAAATCCACTAATATAAACTTTCCGAAACAGTCATCGCATATGCGATACCTGTTCCAACTTGAAATCTAATCAAATTGAGCGATGACGCTGACGAAGAATAGTGTTCGAGTTTTATGATTGTTTAACTGTGAATATGTTTTAATGTATAATAAAAACCTGGAACGGGACTTGCGGATAGCAAAAAAAACAAGTGTCAAATTGATCCAGCTCTGAAACGTCACTTTCAACCAGTGTGAACCAGAATGAGAAAACATGTGAGTAATATATGAACCACAATGAGAGCGTATGTGAGCAGAATGAGAAACAAAAAATTAAAAATGAAAAAGAAAACATCTATCCGCATATCCCGTCACAGATAAAAACAAGAGGAGGCTAAAATAAATCCCTGTCTAGTCGTGCTGTTTTGGGTAATGCTCCATTCAACTCCATAAAATTTAACTTTGTTCTACACTGGAACCATGAATAGAACGTGCCAATGCGAAGGGATTTTTTTAGTCAAGGCAACATATGAATATCGCCTTGACCAAAAAAATTCCCTTCGCATTGGCGCGTTCTATTCATGGTTCCAGCGTAGAACAATTCCGATTGCCAGACCGAGGATTAATTAGATTATCTATTACCAACACAAATTTTGCCTCCATGAACGAGAAGTACATTAACTACTTGCAAAATTACTCTGCTCTTTTGCTGAATAAGCATTAAATGTAGTATTATAGGTTTATGTGACCCAAATTTGAATAATTCATGTGCATTTTTGGTTCCAAAGGACATCAAATACGTTGCTTGTAACACGTTTAGAGGTTTGAAAAAACCTCTGATTTGATATACTCGATAAACTATTAAACAATATCACAGAAATGATTTTCAAAGTACTTCTCAAAACAGGTACTGCTACCGTTTGAATTTCAACAAACAATCAGAAACGAAATATTTTTCAAATCACATAAAATTACAATATAACCAAGGTTATTTGGATCGAATTTATTGCCACGTTCCAGTACAGCTTGAAGCCAGCACCCAGCATTCATTCGCTCGGTGGCGTAGCCAGAGTTGTAAAAGAGTTGACAGACTTATTTCGTCCTACCGTATAAACTTGTCAACCCGGAATCGGTATAATAAAGGTGTTTTATAACTTTCTTTTCAAGTAAGATTTTTTAACAGCCGAATTTTTTAATTTGTTTCTTATTTCATTACCGATTATGAGTGAGTCATTTTTTTTTCTTTTTCATTATGTTACGATTTTCAATTGGAAAGGGAGTGGAAGGTTGAAGTATTGTTAATACTAAAAGCCATAATACTCAAGGAAGAGTAAGGAGGTGAAAGAAGAAAGTTAGGAAAGCGAAGAGTATTTCTTATTTCTTATTTATCACGCACATCAACAGGCCGTACTCGGCCCCAATGATGGAAACTTAAACTAATTACATCTAAAAAACTGCAGGAATCGATTTCTCAATGATATTCGAGACAAATGAAAGTCGAACAAGTGCGACACACGATTGAAGAGGCGTTGTAGTCCCGTGATAGCGGCATTAGCTGTTTGAATAGTTCGTCGAAACGGCACTCTCAGAAGAACGTTTCCGCGTAACGTTCTGGACCTTGCTTGGATGTTAACTCGCTCTAGTAAATCTGGAGAATCGATGCGTCCTGACAGAAGATCAGAGATGAATAAGGCTCTTGCAGTTTCTCTACGACGCTGGAGAGTATCGAGCTGGATGAGTTGACACCGACTCTCGTAGCTTGGTAGACGAACAGGATCGCGCCAAGGCAGGCGTCGAAGAGCATACCGTATAAATTTTCGTTGAACGCCTTCAATTCGATCGCTGCTGTTCATGTAATTCGGGTTCCAGACCGCCGAACAATACTCCAGCGTAGAGCGCACTAAAGAGCAGTATAGGCTTTTGAGACAGTAAATGTCTGTAAAGGATTTAGCCGTACGGAAAATGAAGCCCAGGCTTCGCGATGCTTTACCAACAACATACGAAATGTGATTCTTAAATGTAAGTTTCGAATCTAACAGCACTCCAAGATCCTTAACGCAGCTCACCCGGGAAACAAGAGCTCCAGACAAGTTATATTCAAACTCAATGGGATCTTTTTTTCTGGTGAACGATATCACAGAACATTTCGCCGGATTCAGAATCATTCGGTTGTTTTCACACCATCTGCTGAAAGTGTCGAATTGCTGCTGCAAATATTGTGCGTCCGATCGGCTCCTAATTCTGTTGAAAATTTTTAGATCATCTGCATACGACAACCGTGGTCCTTTCAGCTGATAGTTTACATCGTTGAAATAGAGAGTGAATATTAATGGTCCGAGATGACTTCCTTGCGGAATACCAGTCGTTGCGGAGAACAGTTTGGAGTATGCATCACCTATGTTCACACTGAGTTGACGGCCAACGAGATAGGATTGAAACCATCGCAGGAGTGATCCACTGAAGCCAAGTTTTTCCAATTTAGCGACTGCGATATCGTGATTGATTTTGTCGAAAGCTGCAGATAAGTCAGTATATATAACATCAGTTTGTTGATTCGCATCAAACCCTTCGGACACAAAAGAGGTTAGAGATAGTAGATTCGTCGACGTAGATCGATTCGGCATGAATCCGTGTTGGTCTTTAGAAATATATTCCTTACAGTGAAAAAACACTGACTCCACCACGACTAACTCAAAGAGCTTGGAAATGGCACAGAGCGCAGATATTCCTCGATAATTGTCAATGTTTCTCTTATCACCTTTTTTGTGGATAGGAAAGATGAAAGCTGCTTTCCACAGTTGAGGAAAAATCGCGGTTGTCAGTGACATTTTGAATAGTTGACAGAGAGGTTCCACCAAACCAGATATACACTTTTTCAAAAACACAGCAGGGACACCATCTGGCCCAGGAGATGACGATGCTTTAAGCTTGGATGCTGCTGATACAATATCCGAGTGCTCCACATGAATCTCACTCACTGACCGTTCGAGTTGGACCACGCCGCTAGCTGCAACGTCAATCTGCTGCGAGGACAGAGTCTCACTGACGAACACACTCGCAAATTTAGAGGCGAACAATTTGCATATGGCTTGTGAATCATGCCCAACTTCACCATTCAAGAACATTGTAGAAGGTAAGCCGGTTTCTTTCCGCTGCTCATTGACGTATCTCCAAAACGATTTAGGATCCGACTTAAGCTTACGTTGCATTTTTCGTTGGTAGTTTGAAAAACAAAAACTGTTCAGTTTTTTAAAATCGTTATTGAGCCTTACATAATAAGCTCTAAGTGACAAGGTACGGCGTTTGGTAAACTTTCGTAATGCTGCTCTTTTCGCAGTTTTTAGCTGACGTAGCTCGGCTGTCTGCCAGGGGGATTGATCACTTCGTTGATTACACTTTGGGACATGACGGTCGATAAGGTAGCTCATTATATGGCAGAACGTTTCAGCGGCGGAGTTCACATCATCCTTGCTTAGCACAGAATCCCAGTTAATACTTTGTAAAATATTCAAAATGCTGCTATAGTCGGCCCGCTTATAATTGTAACACTCGGTGGGCGCGTGGCTCGAAAACTTCATAGGCGGTACGTCCTGGAGTGTAAGATGTAGAGGCGGATGGTGGCGAACATACTTTACTAGCGGGGTGAGGGCGATGGAAATATACGGCGATTGATCTCTGGGATTAACGAAGCATAGATCTAAAATCCGGTCGTTCTCGTTCGTGGTGCTGTTAATCTGCAGAAGTGTAGCCGTGCTATAGCCATCCAGAAGAGTGATGCTGCCAGGATGAAAAACAGATTCGTCTGGGTCGGGTTGTAGAAATCCGTTATGAACGGAACGCCACTTTATTGTAGAAAGGTTGAAATCGCCGATAATCATGATTTCGTCAGTGAGTTGCGCCATCGCGGAAATAGAAGTCAATGATTCAGAATGAGAATCAACTAGTGCAGAGTCGCGAATTTTATCGGGAGGGAAATAAACCACACATATATATAATGTTCGATTTCCCAATTTTATCGCTGCCCATACTTGTTCGATGCTGCTCCAAGCGTCATTTGTTATATGTTGAACTTTTAATCCACGACGCACAGCGAGCAAAACACCGCCACCGGAGGATTTGTTGCTGTTGAGAGGGCTACGATCACATCTGAGAACCTCGTAGTCAGAGCAAATCACCTGGCTGGATAGAGTCTGCTCATTTAGCCATGTTTCTGTCAATGCGATGATGTCGTAACAGCAGTCCGAGGTAGCTAGACGATAGGTATTTGCACAGGAATTCATGCCTCCCACATTTTGATAGTATAAGTGGATGGGCGACGATTTTAGGCACGGAAGGCTGACCGGCACTCCTCGATTCATTCGTCTGGAATGTACACCGGGGCGATTGGAATGACTGCTAACAGCGGAAGGAGCGGGTGAACTGCAAGAATTGGTAACACTCGTGATGGAAGTTGGAGTGCTCCTCAGGAGGTTTCCAGCTGACGGCTGACAGCGATGACTCATTAATTGACAGTCGGAAGCATTCGAGCTAGAACAAACAGTTCCATCAGGAAAAACGGTTGATTCATCAACATAATTTTGAAAATACTTGCCAAAGAGGGCAATTTGGAAGTCCCCCTCTCCATTCCCAGACACAGGGCCGGGACGACTGAAGATACTGCTGACTGCAAGGGGCACGACTGTGCTGGGAGGATTGGGGGATTCCATATTGCTTTCTACGGTGCGTCCCGGTTGCCGTTGATCAACAGGCGAATTGTCGGTGCGTGGTCTAAAATAACTGCTATTTGCGATGGATTTATCCCAGTCGAGGTGTTTTCCGAAACCCAAGCTTCCCGTCATTATTACGTTCTTGCCGAAAGTCGATGAACTCGCGGAAATACATCCCATCCGGCCAGGTATCGGCATTGAGAGCCATTTCACGAAGTTGAGGGTCAACACCAATTTTGAAAGAAATGAAATTAAGCCCGCTCAAATTTGCGTCTTTCTTCACTAACTTCTTCACTTCGACCGGATCGTCCGTTGAGAGGCACTCCTTAACCATAGCACCAACCTCAGCTTCGGAAACGGTGGTAGCAATTCGTGACAAGTAAATCCAGCATTTACTAGTAGCGGGTTGAACAGTGATTGTGGGTACCTTTGCTACATCACCCTTTTTCTTGCCACACGTTAGACTAGGGACATCGGATTTAGAAGGAAATTTATCATCCTCCGTCTCGCGAGCACGTTTGGCTCCAGCTCTATTTGGAACGGGCCATGATATGGGAGTTGCAGGCAATGTCGTTGCGGATTCCACTGATTTTCTGGTTTTCTACATTTCAGCCTTTAATGCTTCAAGCGCTGTTTTATGTGTGTCGGTCAGCAAACGGAACGCTTCGCTCAATGCTGTAAAAGCTGCATTCACTGCGGAGGATTTCATCAAATCCACACAGCTGTCGCAAAGCCAGAATATATTCGCTGAGTCGTTAATCATGTCCAATTTTGGACGAGTGAGCGTTGAACACGATAGATGCATGATTCTGTCGCAAAATCCTTGGCATTTCAGCTGATTCAAAGTGGTTACCGGCTCGGAGCACTGCAGGCAGATCGAATCCATTGCGAATCGCCTACAGGTAGGCAACAGTAGCTACTTCGCGAGTAAGCTTTCCCGATATGCATCCACGGTTTCACCACAAGGATTCTATCACTACCGACGACACTTTGGGAGAACAAAATGTTTATCAATTGTCAACGCACGACCAAGAATCACAAATTATCAGTCAATTGATCAATAACTGCAGCTTAGGCGAGGGCACAAACTCTATTCTAATTGAGAAATCACTTAATATACACAAAAAAACGATCCAAAATACGAGAACGAAAATAAACAAACTGATTCACAACAGTGTTACCAGAAAAAAGAAGCATGAAAGTATGAGCAAGCTTTAAATTTCCCGACGATTTAACTCTTTGTTAAATGAAGCTTGATTTTTGTGTTTCGAATTCATCTCGTCAGTAACTAGCATCAACTGGGTGTCTAGTCAGTTCTGAAATGAAATGAAATTATTCATTCATTGGCCCATTATTTTTCAAAAAATCAAATTATAGGGTAGACGAGCCCTTATTCATCTCATTAGTCGGGATGTCACACTATTTCGTTGATAACTCGACATAGGGCCGATTTCTTCACCCTCGCTTAACTTTTAAACCAGGTTCACGTTTAAACCTGGCTTTAGCATTAAGCGAGGGTGAAAGCGCTAAAATCTGTGTGTAAATGCGTGGTATTTTGACTTTGTCATTCATCATTTTAAATTTTAACGCCATTAGATCAAAAATCTAAATTTTATCTATTGGCATCTGTTTAGAACTATTTTTAGGTGATCTGTGCAAAAATTAATTTATCATCGAATGGCTGAATTATAAACGTTGAAAACCAAACCACTTTTCGTTGCATACCGTTTTTGTTGGATTTGCAAAGTGCACCCTCATATCGAAAACAAAGACATAGTCCAACGTCAAAAAATTATGGGGATTACTTGGGCGATTCTTGAGACATCCATGGTACCGACTTTGAAGACATGGTTTCGAGAGAAACACGATTAAAGTGTTCACGAGGGTTTAAACTAAAAATTAATAATTTTTCCAACTTCTAGGACGACTAGTCGGGGCGGTCTCAAAAATGTACTCACAATTTTTTTTCAACATATGTAAAAAGAAAGAATTCGATTGCTTCAAGAAAAGAAAACTCGTATGCTCCTTTAAATGGGGGAGACCCCAAAGGCTCCATTACATTCTAAAACATGTGACTGTGTGATGCAGTATGGACGTGAAAGGCGTCCTGGGCAAAATTTTATCTACAAATCTGGAGCTTTTATTCAAAACATCATATCTAAAAATTCTTTTGTTTACTTTCTCCTTCGATTTTTACGGCGATTTACTAATTTTCCAGTACCGTAAAACGGGGGAACATTGATCACTTTTTCCAAAGTATTTCGAATAACTATCTTCACTTCAAGTAGATATAACTGTTTGCATTTTTAAAACAAATACTGGTACTCATAGATTGAAAATGTTCAAATAGTTGGATATTTTATTTTGTTTTACTATAAAAATTAAATGACTTTGCTGTAAATTTTCAATCGTTGCTTTTGGGGTAATTTTGATCAACAAAATATGTATCGAAATGAGAGATACTGCTTGTAAATTGCGTATCTGCAGGCAATTTCATGGCCCGATATTGTGACGTCTCGAACGAGACCAAAATTGCCTCGAAGGATTCAGTTGGCTTTTATCGAACTTTTTCAGGAAAATATTAGAAATGAAATAGTTAACAACAAAAATCTCGGATTTTTAAATGAATTATTGGACAAAAATATTTATGGTTTCTAAATAAAATATCAGTTTAGTTGAATTTGACTGATTTCATTAATTCCAAGGTATTGTTTCAACAGATTGAAATGATGCATGAGAGTTGTATCATTTTCAATTTGAATTTGTGCTCATAAATAGTACATGAAAAGACGAAATAAGCGTTACTGATAGATGCTGAACATGTATAGAATATGGTTTGTTTTTTTTTCGATGCTTTTATTAGACGGAACCATCTTATCGTATGTTACTGAAAAAGGTCTCATTTGAACAAACTTACCCCGGTGATCAAACATACCCCGTTTTACGGTACAAATTGAACGAGACGGCGGTTTTAACTAGAATATTATGCAAAGAGTTGAGGAGTAAATTTTAAAGCGACTCAATTATTAACAGAAGAGAAAGTAAACAATGAGTGTCTCTTATTTTTGGATATATCTAACAGTGTCGAGAAATTATGGTGGAACCAAGGTCAATGTCACTGGTGTGCTTTATCGGGACATGCTAAAATACTAATTATTTTGAAATGTTACTCACATGGCACTTGGAAGCGATATGTTACAAAAATAAACAAACAACAGTAGTTGTTAACAATAGGGATCTTTAATTTGGAAAAATTGTGTCAGTTTTTTCATATATATTGATAGCGGGTGTCCTTACGAGTACACTCACATCATTTTTATACCTTAAATATTCTTTTCTGATTTTTTTTTTCGAGAGTTGTCCTACTGGAGCTGTAGAGCTAGGTTCTCGGAAGGGCTCCCCGTCAGAATCACATACTACAATTTGCAGACGAGACAGGCAATGTCGCCCAATAAAACACTGCAATAGGCCAATTATAGCGGGCCGTGATTCTGAATGTGATATTCATTGTACGGTTCAGGCATGTGCGGGCGTAGGGACTCGGAATCGCGTGTATCATCGCGAAGGGCTCGAACATTTGTACGTTAATGTGCTCGATCGCGTGTGCGTTTGTATGTCGCGTGTGCTAACGTGTAACTTCGCGTGCATAAATTCTATTTCATAACCGTGTGCCCTTCGCATATTCGCGTGTGTTCTAGAATGATAGCGCGCGGACCGTGAATCTGATACTTAATTTTTTGTGCACGGTTCAGATTCCAGAAGGAAGTGGGTTCTTCCATATCATTAGAGTTCCCAATCATGTCGTCGTAGAACGCGTGGTCTAGTGGATATGAGCTTTATTTTTTTTTGTTGGTCCAACTGAATGTATGGACCTAAATTGCTAGAATGAAGGTTAAAGATTTCCGGACGTGACCGATTCATGATCGCGCATTTGCGGGTTGGCGTTTGAGATCGCGTTTGTAACTTCGTAAGTACTAAAACGTTCACACAATTGCCGCAGTGTTATCAAGTTTACGCGATCGCGGGCATAGGTGTGCGTAGATGATCGCGAAGGGCTTAAGCGTTCGTATGTTGACGTGTTTGTCGCGTGTGCTCGCGTGTATGTGACTTCGCGTGTATAAATTCGATTTTGAAACCCTGCGGCGATTCATATATTCGCGGACCGTCATTCTGATCTTTAGTTTTCGGTGTACGGATCACATTCTGACAGGGAGAGAGTTACCCCATATCACTAGAGTTTCCGGTCATGTCGCCATGGAACGTTTTGTCTAGTGGATATGGTAGTTATTTTTCAATTTTATTATTTTTTTAATAATTAACAAGGACCTAGATTGTTTGTACCGAGGATAGATACTTCCGGACGATCCCGATTCATGATGGCGCGAGCGCGGGAGTTTGTAGGTTGACACTTGAGATCGTGTTGGTAAGTTTATGAGTGCTGAGATTTTCACCTTATCACCGGGGTGTAATCATGTTTGCGAGTTCGTAGGTTGCTTGGAAAATCGCGAGGGGCTCTAACGTTTGTGCGCTGACGTGATTTTGTAACGTGTGTTCTTGAATGGTTGCGCGAACCGTGAGTCTGATATTAAATTTTCAGCGCGGTTTGAATTCTGGCAGAGAGTGGGATCGTTTATATCGATAGGGTTCCCGGTCATGTCGCCATGAGACGTGTTGTCTAATAGGTATGGGCGTATTTTCTTAATTGGTCCAGCTGAAGGCATGGACCTAGGCTTCTAGGATCAAGGATAGACTTTCGGACGTGACCGATTCGTAATCGCGTGCACTATGGCATTTTTGTAGGTTCCCGCTGAGACCGCGTTTGAGAATGTGTGAGTGTTAAGACGTTCACTATCACCATCTTTGTTGACCCAGCTGAAGGCGGGTGTAGAATGGCAGTATAGGACTCGAAAAGAAGAAATAAAAGACAATATATGAGAGACGTAATAGATTAGATAGGTACAAGATACAGCTGAAGTTATGATCATCACATGAGACATACATTAGTACTTCAAACACTACTAATACTTGAATAGCCAATCACCACACATAGCACATCCTTTCTCAATTATCTATTTGTTACTGGTTGATTGTTGGTTATGAGCTGGTGAATAGAGGAAAGGTATAGAACAGACAAAAGGCTCATATCAGCCCTCCCGGCCTCCTCGACACACCACTATCGAGGCGTATTGTAATCAACATCTTGAAGCGGGCTTTTTATATAAATCAAATCCTCAGTAGTCATAATGTTTGGTGGATTATTAACATGAGAACTTATTAACCTCTAGTAGTAGAACTTGGTGCAAATAAAAACTAAAAAGAGTGAAGGTCCTTATATTTAGATAACTCTATTGAATATATTGTGGCTTGATGATGTTTAAAATACCGTCAATCCCATCAACCTGCGAGAGGGTTAAATATTCTTTTCTGATTTTTAAACTAAAAAAAACGAATTAAATTCAGCCAACAAACTAACAGTTGTCTTACTAAATGACGTATCTGCAAATTTCTCGTTCGCGTCATTGTTAACCGGGACAGCACCCCACACTAGAGTGACAGAAAAAAAATGACCCCTATCGGCCCATGCCTGAGTCGATTCCTAGTTCCACCAGGAGTACTTGCTCCAAATTTGAAGCAAATCGGACAAGTCTAGCTACCGGACCAACGTGCCTGAAGTTTGTATGGGATTTTTCGACAATTTACATGGAGAAAACCCACTAACTCGCATTTTCGTCGCTAGGTGGCACTATATGCATCATATTATCACTGAAAGTGAAACTAAGAAAGATAATTTAATTGCCTACAAATTTGTTGAAGACTGCTAGTCAATCCGGCTTTGGTAAAAGAAGTTATTAAACTTTTAACGAAGTGATGTCTGAGTCAGTTTTGTATGGGGCCTAGCAGTGCATGATTGTGGATCAGTACTTGATTCGCACGAACAAAACATTTTTGTGAAATAATGGTTAGGTTTAGGTCAATAGTATGTTCGGAAGATTTATAGTAAGTAATACGAGTCATGTTTTGGTTAGAAAATTTTAGTTCCACATTTTACCGCATAGAGGGCGCCAACACTAACTTTTTAACGGAAAGAGATAGAGATTATGTGTCTTCCACAAAGTTGTAGAGCAAGCATTTTTAAATAATTCTTCCGAACATCTCGATATTCTATCTCACTCCTATGAAAAGTTAGTGTTGGCGCCCTTTATGCGGTTACTGACTGCTGACAAATTGCATTTGTTTTCAGACAATGTTATTAACACTACAAGTAAGGCATTTTGAAGTAGAATACTTCTAACATTTTAATATACGACCCCGTTTCAAAATAGAGAATTGGCCAGAATTTTATCCGATTGTTTTAGCATGTATATTTGCTATTGTACTCATTGTAAAAATAGATTTTTGCGCTATCTGATTGAAAATATGTACGACAATTTTGTAACTAGTACCATAGAACATACAATTAATAAAAATAGCAAAAATAATTAATTTTGTGAAATCAATTTTGATTTGCGCCATGATTGGTCCGTACAATGCGACCATAAGCGAGCTAGACTAGTTTTCATTCGAAACTGTTGGCAAGGAGTGTGATGGGGCGCGAGCGTTGATTTTGTTTCCGTTCGATGGCCAACTCCTTTGGCTTCGAAAGTAAATTGAAACGAATACAAAACCGTATGCGAGTGTGGCATCATTCGTGTCGGTTGCTAAGCATTTCGTGTACCCAGTTCGTAATATAAGAAGATACTCCATGACCTCATGCTGCTTCCAAAATGGATTTGATAGACACGTTGTCGCAAGCACCTTCAATATTAAAAATACTTCAAAGCTTGATTGCTTCTACGAAAAAGTTTTTTAAATGTTGTAGCCATCATTGTGTGAAAGGGTGGTAGTAGACTTCCCCTGCTGATACAGTCGGGTCTCCTACTACGAGGATTGCTACTGCACGGATTCCTACTGCGTGGTACCCGCGTAATAGGAATCCCATTGCTTACGGAATTTTGATTAATTGGGGCTTTGACCAAATATTTCGTCCGCGTTAACATTTAGTACCATACTTTCTTTGGCAAAGTTGTTGTGCTTACTTAATCCCACAATTTAGAGTAATGGGATATCCAATTAGTTGAGAACCGTGCCGTCAGGAGTGCTTTAAAAACGTGTAAATAGATCGAACCTCTCGTCGTGAATGTGACTAACATTGAATGGGTTTAACATGAAATATATTGAAATATTGATTATTTTGAAAGGTGGTGTCTCAGGACGATTTGTCCAGAAAGCCAAAAGCTTCTGGTTGATGGAAATAATAATTCAGAATTGTCCCACCAGGCGGCGCTAGTGCGAATGCAAATGTTCAACTAATATCAAAATCGTTCTTTATCTTAATAAAGAGTATATTTAAAGAAGTACTGTCTTCTGTAAAGTTGCTCGAGAAATTAAAGACTCAGATGGTGATAGATTATTTGTTTCAGCACGTTATAGAATATTATACATCTCAAATGTCTAATAACTTAGAAATATGGTGTTTTCGGTAAAGTTCTAGAGTAGGTCAGGAGCTACGTGAGTATACCAAAGACAAATTTAAACAGATCCACCAGGAGGCGCTAGTGAGCATGTACTATTTTACAAATTCTATATCTCGAGATCATGACAGTTTATAAGTGTGGTATCTTCGGCAATATTCATCAGCGTGTCGAGTGTTGCCCGATGCCGAGTAGATAATTTCAGAATTCTGCCACTAGGCGGCGCTAGGGAAAATACAACTTCCAGCACATGTTAGGTAATGTTTTGTCACGAAAGTGTAGTAATTTATGAAAATTATGTTTTCTGTAAAGCTTCTGAGGACGATAAGGGCTGTTTGATAACGCAATAATCAAATTGGATATCACCCACTAGACGGCGCTAGTGAGCATACATCTTTTTGTTTCAGTATCTCCAAATGATGGTGTTTTAGAAGGATGATATCTTCAGCAAAGTTGCTCGAGATATCAAGGTGGTGTTTGAGACAGAATATATTAGGAGTTTTTTTGAAAGACAATTTGTTGGCAGATGAAAACCAATTGTTTCGGACATTTTCGGTGCATATGGGGGTGTTAAATCAAAATAGAAAATTTTTCAACTTTATGGGAGTTTTGCCTTTCTCATATAGAAAGGTTATGCAATCACTCTGAAAAACGTCAACCTAATCCCGGCCCGGAGGGCCGAGTGTCATATCCCATTCGACTCAGTTCGTCGAGATCGGAAAAAGTCTGTATGTGTGTGTGTATGTATGTGTGTGTATGTGTGTGTATGTATGTGCGTATGTGTCAAATAATGTCACTCATTTTTCTCAGAGATGGCTGGACCGATTTGCCTAAACTTAGTCTCAAATGAAAGGTGCAACATCATCGGCTGCTACTGAATTTTGGATCGATCGGAATTCTGTTTCCGGAATTACGGGTTTCAGAGTGCGGCCACACAGAAATTTCTCATGTAAACTATAGGAAAAATTAAAAATAGAATTTTTATTTTTGATGCTAAATGTGTTCAAGGTGCATGAAACGTCGAGATTTGATGCAAACTCGAAAAAAAATTTGACGACGATTCACTTTTTTGGATATTGGCACATTTTTGCCTTTCTCATATAGAAAGGTTATGCAATCACTCTGAAAAACGTCAACCTAATCCAAATTTTTTTTTCGACTCGCATAAGGTTTCTGGATTTTAACAGGGGCGTAGTTGATGGTTTACGGAGAGGGGTTACACCCCCCCCCCTCTACTGTTCACTCCCCTCCTTTAAAAATCTCCTTAAATCAGCCCTCAGACCACCACCCCATCCAGCCCTCATACCCCTCCCTTTCAACCCCATCATCTTTAAACCACCACTATATCACAAAGCATACCAATTTAAGCTGGGGAGTCGTTCGTTCATGGGACTTTCGTCCTCCTCACATACCCACCCCCGCATGACAAAATGAGTTAGCAAGCAGATAACATTAATCTAATGCTGATTAGGCTAATGGAGTATGATTTTTTTTTGTTTCAAGTGTTTCACCGTCGACACGTAGCTTATCAAGTTCGTGGCTGGCATGCCATTGTGTATAAGTGCAAAGTGTACTAAGAATGTAATGGACATTTCCACAAGTATGTTGAACATAAAAAGCCTCCGTGCCATAGTTTAGAGAAATGAGAAAGGCACAATTGCACCGCTAGGTGGATTAAAACAGGTTTTTTTCTTGGTGGTGAGCAATAGTCAGGTTTACCTACTGTCGCTTGCTGCTCATATCGTCTGCCCTCTCCCTCACTCGTGTTTACGTCCATGTCTTCATCGTCGTAGCTTTGGTTATCGCTGTTCGATTCTTTGTGCTTTTTTGTGTTTTCGTGTGACTTTGGTATAGTCGTCTTTTTTCTTGTTTTTTTTCTTCCTTGCGTAGGTGGTGTATCAGAAGATGTCCATGGTGTTGGTTGTAGTAGATGAATTTTCTTTAGTTGTTTTGGTGCATGGTTTTTCGTAGAGCGCTTGGTTACAGAACTAGCACGTGGGCGTCTGCCCAGGTGCAAAGGGTCCTTTATATATAGTTAACACCTTGCGATGATCTGACCTCGAAAAATAAATAAGACGGTATTGGTTGGTTCAGCCGCATTCGCACAATTCGAACACCGTTGAGAATGCTAAGGAAAAAGTTTCTCCATGTGTCGTTAGAGACGGATTCCACTTCTCCAGACTTCGACATGAATCTTTTAATATAATCCGTGCTATAGTACGAGGTGCCAGATCATCGAGGCGTATTTCAGTTAGATCAAGGTCCATATACACAGGAATCTTGGTTTTGACGTTTTTATATTCTTTGCTGCAATGCATGCTGCCTCGACCAAGGAGTTGATCGTTATTAGTACAACTTACCTCGTATGGTGAAGCAGCTCGTGTGAAACTTGTGTAAGATCAAGTTTCTTTTTCACCTTGATTAAACGTTCTACCTCGCGCACTGAAGGTTTAAGATGGGCCTGCGAAAAATCAATCGCGATTGTTGATTGTTGTTTGTATGCTGATCGCAAGTGGTGTGCTTTTGCCTTTCTCATATAGAAAGGTTATGCAATCACTCTGAAAAACCTCAACCTAATCCCGGCCCGGAGGGCCGAGTGTCGTATCCCATTCGACTCAGTTCGTCGAGATCGGAAAAAGTCTTTATGTGTGTGTGTATGTATGTGTGTATGTGTGTGTATGTGTGTGTGTATGTGTGTGTATGTGTGTGTATGTATGTGCGTATGTGTCAAATAATGTCACTCATTTTTCTCAGAGATGGCTGGACCGATTTGCCCAAACTTAGTCTCAAATGAAAGGTGCAACCTTCCCATCGGCTGCTATTGAATTTTGGATCGATCGGAATTCTGGTTCCGGAATTACGGGTTTCAGAGTGCGGCCACACAGAAGTTTCTCATAAAAACTATAGGAAAAATTAAAAATAGAATTTTTATTTTTGATGCTAAATGTATTCAAGGTGCATAAAACGTCTAGATTTGATGCAAACACGAAAAAAATTTGACGAAGATTCACTTTTTTGGATTTTGCACATTTTTGCCTTTCTCATATAGAAAGGTTATGCAATCACTCTGAAAAACGTCAACCTAATCCCGGCCCGGAGGGCCGAGTGTCATATCCCATTCGACTCAGTTCGTCGAGATCGGAAAAAGTCTGTATGTGTGTGTATGTGTGTATGTGTGTGTATGTGTGTGTATGTGTGTGTGTATGTATGTGCGTATGTGTCAAATAATGTCACTCATTTTTCTCAGAGATGGCTGGACCGATTTGCCCAAACTTAGTCTCAAATGAAAGGTGCAACCTTCCCATCGGCTGCTATTGAATTTTGGATCGATCGGAATTCTGGTTCCGGAATTACGGGTTTCAGAGTGCGGCCACACAGAAATTTCTCATAAAAACTATAGGAAAAATTAAAAATAGAATTTTTATTTTTGATGCTAAATGTATTCAAGGTGCATAAAACGTCGAGATTTGATGCAAGCACGAAAAAAATTTGACGAAGATTCACTTTTTTGGATTTTGCACATTTTTGCCTTTCTCATACAGAAAGGTTATGCAATCACTCTGAAAAACGTCAACCTAATCCCGGCCCGGAGGGCCGAGTGTCATATCCCATTCGACTCAGTTCGTCGAGATCGGAAAAAGTCTGTATGTGTGTGTATGTGTGTGTATGTGTGTGTGTATGTGTGTGTATGTGTGTGTATGTGTGTGTGTGTGTATGTATGTGCGTATGTGTCAAATAATGTCACTCATTTTTCTCAGAGATGGCTGGACCGATTTGCCCAAACCTAGTCTCAAATGAAAGGTGCAACCTTCCCATCGGCTGCTGTTGAATTTTGGATCGATCGGAATTCTGGTTCCGGAATTACGGGTTTCAGAGTGCGGCCACACAGAAATTTCTCATAAAAACTATAGGAAAAATTAAAAATAGAATTTTTATTTTTGATGCTAAATGTATTCAAGGTGCATAAAACGTCGAGATTTGATGCAAACACGAAAAAAATTTGACGAAGATTCACTTTTTTGGATTTTGCACATTTTTGCCTTTCTCATATAGAAAGGTTATGCAATCACTCTGAAAAACGTCAACCTAATCCCGGCCCGGAGGGCCGAGTGTCATATCCCATTCGACTCAGTTCGTCGCGATCGGAAAAAGTCTGTATGTGTGTGTATGTGTGTATGTGTGTGTATGTGTGTGTATGTGTGTGTGTATGTATGTGCGTATGTGTCAAATAATGTCACTCATTTTTCTCAGAGATGGCTGGACCGATTTGCCCAAACTTAGTCTCAAATGAAAGGTGCAACCTTCCCATCGGCTGCTATTGAATTTTGGATCGATCGGAATTCTGGTTCCGGAATTACGGGTTTCAGAGTGCGGCCACACAGAAATTTCTCATAAAAACTATAGGAAAAATTAAAAATAGAATTTTTATTTTTGATGCTAAATGTATTCAAGGTGCATAAAACGTCGAGATTTGATGCAAACACGAAAAAAATTTGACGAAGATTCACTTTTTTGGATTTTGCACATTTTTGCCTTTCTCATATAGAAAGGTTATGCAATCACTCTGAAAAACGTCAACCTAATCCCGGCCTGGATTTTAACAGGGGTGTAGTTGATGATTTACGGAGAGGGGTTACACTCCCCCTCTACTGTTCACTCCCCTCCTTTAAAAATCTCCTTAAATCACCCCTCAGACCACCACCTCATACCCCTCCCTTTCAACCCCATCATCTTTAAAGCACCACTATATCACAAAGCATACCAATTTAAGCTGGGGAGCAGGGATGCCGAAGGTACTGGTAAACTACATTTTTTTCGGTATATTTACATTTGCACAAGCCGTACAGCCCACTACAGCGACACATCACTACAGCTCTTGCCAGAACGGTAGCCAAACCGAATACATTTTTCCGTACAGCAGTAGAATACATTTTTGTTTTGCTGCTGTACTCCGACTGCTCGGTGGGAGTGTGACGTAGTACTGTTTGTTCTCTCGCTTTGTACATTTTTCTCTGCATAGTCAAATGGAGAAGCCCGCACACGAAAGCGTTGATGCCGGTCATGGCGAAAACGAATCGCATTCATTGTCGTCGTTTGTGATTAAAAATATTGAATAGATTAAAAATATTAAAAAGTGTAAAATAAGGAAAGAAAAGCTGTACCGCTCGCGTCTGGTGGCTGTACTGGGTGCAGTATTTCTTTGTCATGTTACTGCTTTGCTTACAGACTGCCGTACAGCGCTGGGCGTCCTGCAGTAGCGAACGGCAGCAGCGTCAAAAGAGAAATGAGAATGTAGGCAGAAAAATTACAGCCGCAGAAAAGGTAGGCATTTTGCATCCTTGCTGGGGAGTCGTTCGTTCATGGGACTTTCGCCCTCCTCACATACCCATCCCCGCATGACAAAATGAGTTAGCAAGCAGATAACATTAATCTAATGCTGATTAGGCTAATGGAGTATGATATTTTTTTGTTTCAAGTGTTTCACCGTCGACACGTAGCTCATCAAGTTCGTGGCTGGCATGCCATTGTGTATAAGTGCAAAGTGTACTAAGAATGTAATGGACATTTCCACAATTATGTTGAACATAAAAAGCCTCCGTGCCATAGTTTAGAGAAATGAGAAAGGCACAATTGCACCGCTAGGTGGATTAAAACAGGTTTTTGGCTTCTGATCTGTACGAGATGGGGAAGCAGACTGTGGTAGAAAAATTCATAGCCGCGAGTATTCAATTTTCCACTCCCAAATTTTTGTCGTAATAAGAAAATCGATTTAACTACGATCCAACAAAAAAAGAAAAATCATGTCCAAGTTTAAAAGTTTCGTTCATAATTTTTCAATAATTCCAACCAAAAAAATAATTCGTTCAAGTTTTAGTAGAGATACCGTAAACCGGGGTGACTTTGATCACTCGAAAGTTTTTTCGTAGATCATTTAAATAACCAGAATAGTCTACCGAATCATTTTAATTTGAAATCATTTTTACTCTAAACTTATAGAATACTGATTTGTTATACTCTTTGAGTATATTGTTCGGTTTTTGGGTACAAAAACTACAGAACACCGAAATGTGACTTTTCCTTATTTTTACGAAGCTGTGTCTATTTTTATAAAACAAATAAATCTCAAATTTGAGCAAGAGTAATAAATTACAAGCGAGATTTTATTTTCCTTTAGATTGGGATGTGTCAAATTTAGTTTCAAGTGTTTGTTTATTTTGAATACATTTTTTATGAAACTAGTTGGCAATTATTTCAAATTACTTTGAGCTAAAATTCGCAATATCTTTTTATTGTTCAATATTCCAACGTGTTAAAATGGATTAAACTTTTTGTACACTGATAAAGCACTAAAATAAAACCATTTTAGCAGTTTTAAAGGTTTTCAGAATATTTTATTGTAGTGGACTCAAATTATACGAATTTTGGTTACTCGAATTGTACAGTACATTGAAACCCTTTTTATAATATCAATTAATATCTATTTAACAATGAGTATCTTTCCAGAATTAATTAAAACAAATATTTGAATGAAAAACATTCACATCAACAACTTAATGTGTAATGTAACATGCACATTATCGAAGTCACCCCGGAATACGAAAACGGACTTGAACTAGAATTATTTTTTGAAAAAATAGCTGTAAGTGGACAATTTTAGGTAAAACCATCCAATATTAAACATGAAAAAAAATGTGTTGCCTCTAAAAATATGTAATGATTACTTCGACAAGTGATCAATGCCACCCCGGTTTACGGTACTTTATGCGAAAACTGAGAAAACGACATACATTTCATTACGTTTCACATGTGGAATTTTTTCTCCTTTAGTTATTAAACAGTTGTGAAACGTGGAAATTCAACGTAAAAAATCTCGAACGTTCCGAAATTAAAAATAAGCATTGAATGTTTTTGATTGCAGAACCGTAAAAATAATAATTTAGAAAAAAAGGTGGTAAATTTTACATGGAATGCCCCATATATATTCGTTTAACGCAGCCAGCTTTATTTTTGGATATATATATATATATATATATATATATATATATATATATATATATATATATATATATATATATATATATATATATATATATATATATATATATATATATATATATATATATATATATATATATATATATATATATATATATATATATATATATATATATATATATATATATATATATATATATATATATATATATATATATATATATATATATATATATATATATATATATATATATATATATATATACTAGCTGAACACATATGGTCTAGCAATTACGGTTTAGCTAAACAAGGTCATTTTCCAACTATAGCATGCCATCTCTACAGGACCTGCGACGCAACTGAACAACGCGACAGCAGATTATGCATATTTTGAAAACAATATACAGTAAACGGCCAATCGTTTGCCTGGAAACCACCGACCGGCAACTCAGCAGGACAATTAAATTTTCATTAACTTTATGGCTCAACGCTTATCGACCAGAAATGGATACATTATAAAGACGAGTGCTGCCGCTTTTTCGTCTTTCCTTACGAATTTTTTGCGCTCATTGTCGGATTACGACATTCTCAACATACCTACCTACATTATTTCCGCTTGATTTATTTCTTTCCATTGAACAACTTTTTTCACCCCGTTTAATCGAAGCACACAGTGGGCGTGTATGTACTTAAAGGTGATTTCCACTCGAGTGAAGCGGTCGAAGCCCCATTACTCACCTCGATCGCGGTCGTACGCTGAAAGGAAGGCCAGACAGAACCGGGTGATTAGTGGAGAAATTATTAACGGACTCAGCCAAAAAAAAAATTATTTTTATGATCACTGTATGTATAGCTGTTGCTGTGTAGAGGAAATGTGCCTACAACTCATCGTGATCGTATTTTTCAAAAACATGTTCTTCGGTTCGTTATGGTTTAAACAAAGTATGAATACGATAGGTCAGTGGGAGGAAGTTTGTTTTATCACTTCCAGAGCTCAAACATTACTCACTAGCCTCCGGCTACTTTAAGATTTATTTTTCGTACTCTGGCCGATATTAAAAACCGCCCATTGCGCGGAGGAAACTGATATTCGATCTCGGTAATTTGGGGATGAAAAGGATGATTGAAGTGGATCAGATTAGCTGCACTATTTTAAAAATGTACAAATCTCAACTTTTCATTGACATATTTGTGATTTTGAAAAAAATTGTATAAAAATGGACTTCTTCTCTCCAGGTTACGACACAGCTCCCTTCGCGAAGCTTCAGTCTCGTAGTTGCGTAAGTAAGACGCATTATTATTCATGTCCACCTTTCGGCAATATTGGATAATAAATTCAGTGGTTTCCAATGTTTTTGATGATTTATCTGTTTGTAAATTGGAATTTTTCACTATCAACTCTTACTCTCGTTAAGAGCATACATTGGTCAAGTGCATATTGGATAAAATTTTAATCATTTCAAGAAAATTTGCTATAATCGGTTGACGCCGTTGTTAACTTCAATATCAACGTACCGCAAAATGGGGGACTATCATAAATTCAAGTATGGGAACTGGTGGTAAGCCCCGACACCCCAGGACTTTTCCAAGATATAAAATTTTAAATCATGCAATATTAATTACAGGATATTATTAGAACGATTATTTTGATTATTTGTTTTTCCCCCGTAGCTTTTTTAAAATGTCATTTTTCTCCATTTTATGACAACCAATAATTTTTAATGAATCCAATTTTTTGAAACGCTGAAAAAATGATATCGTGACACGGTACTTGTTTTAAAAATGCAAACATCTACTTGAATATTGGAGATAGTTATTCGAAAAACTTTTGAAAAAATGATCAATGTTCCTTCATTTTACGGTGTCAAGTTGGGTTCGACGGACACAATACGGTAGGGAAAATGGACATATTTCTTATGCGAATACAGAGTAGAACTCCGTCAAATTGCATACACCTAGGCTATTTTTATTATCACTAGACTGTAATATACCGACAGAAAACAACATTTATTAATCGAGAAGCGTCTAACTCTGCCCTTGCCCTATGTTCATCGTTATCAATGCCGTATGTCTATTTTACTCATCCCAGTCCATCTTGATTTGTCAATTTAAGAGCCATACATTAATCGATAAGTGGAGTTTGCTATTTAACCCTAAGGTGCCCGTCTTCGGAAAAGTTCCCCTACTGATATAATAAAAATAAATTTACTTTGCTGTAAATTTTCATTCGTTGTTTTCGGGGTAACTTTGAGCAGCAAAATATGTATATCGAAATGAGAAATCACGCTTCAAATGTTGCGTAAATTGCATATTTGCAAGTAATTTCACGTCTCGAAAGAGAAGAAAACTTTCTAGAATGATACAGTTCTCGACAAACATATTATTAGGGCTCAAAAGCCAACTGTCAAAATTCAATTTGGGGGAAAATTCCGGACAAACCGTTAATCGGCCAGCACAGCCATTGGTAGCAAACAAAAGAGAAAAGTTTACTCAGACTGATTGCTATGCACTGTACTTGGGAAATAACGGTTTTCTCTAGAATGCCCCCGATCAGAAGAGAATAACAGATTTATAACAACTGGAGTTATTTATTTCAAGAATGTTTTGAAACAGAACCTGTTATAAATCCGGCTGGTTAGTTGTTAAAATAACAAAAAATAAAACAAAAAACTGGCTAATGATAACAAAATTGTAACAAAATTTGATATGATTCTATCAAAGTTAAAACAAAATGAGATATATTTTTTTCCAAATCTTTATTGCAATCCTCTGTGAGAGATTAGATAAAAACTGTTCTAGATATAATCATCTAATGACAGTTATCTAGTAACAAACGATCAATTCATAAATTGATCGTTTCATAACAGATTATGTTATAATATTGATAGTATAGAAAACTGTCCGCAATCCACTTTCAATTCCGTTATCTGAATATAACCCCAGTTGTTATAAATATCAGCCATAGTTATAATTGTGTTATTGTTTTGTTAAGCTCTTCTGATCGGGCCTCCTCAAAGTGAATCAAATAGTTAATAACAAAAATATCGGATTTTTAAAATGAATTTTTGGACACAAATATTCACGGTTACTTAAAATGTAATCAGTTCAGTTGAAGTTGATTGATTTCATTAATATACAGAAGATTGTTTGAACGGATTGAAACGATGCATGAGAGTTGCATCATTTTCAGAGCCGTGGCGTGCGGTTGGCCCCTGCCAAGGGCGCCAGCCTCAGGGGGGCGCTAAAATCTTGATCTGCTTCATAAAATAAGTGAGGTTAAATCATAAAATAAGTCAGGATAGGATTATCATTCCCATGTACACACACAATTGTTTTGAGTCGAACTCAAAAAGAATGCCTAAGTAGACAGTAAAGAGGCGAAAAATTGAGACTCCGCCAAGGACGCCAGAAGACCACGCTACGGCCCTGATCATATTCAATTTGAATTTGGCATAAATATTCATAAAAAATATGTCAACCAATACGGAAAATCTTCTCCTTGAGTAATCTCGAAAGCAAGTGTGCAATTTTGTTCTAATCCAGAGATGTGCCATTGATTGGCACGCGGTACACTTTTTAAATGAACGGCTGTGTGATGCTGTCATTATCACGGTCATTAATAGCAGGCAACCATAGTCACAGATAAATAGGCAAATCGTCATCGTAAGATTTCGCTACCGATTTCTAACGCACAGCAGGAGCACTACAATGTAGTGCGGATTTTACTGACAGTATTTCTCCAATGCACGGCTTTTCAGATCAACGCTTCAACTCCTGCACCACCAGAATAGAATAGATAACCCGAATATTAAAGCTATTTTTGCACCATTGACTAGTTCAGGAACTTATGGCTTTCCTATTTGGTATGCGACCAAACTTTCGCTTCTAAGTATCAAAGCTTCGTAATATTTAAACCAAACTTATAATTTTTCCGTAAATTACTGTTTGATATTCACAATACATTGCTTATGCTCAAAATGTGTTTTACTTATAAGCAGCTGCTTCAAAAGAGGATTGTAATATTGTTCGTCATAGTATAACAATTGCGTATCAAAATCAACTCAGTAGCCTGGAACAGAGCTTAAAAAAATTGATATCCCTGTGTGAACTTGAAAGAAAACAAAATTCAATTCATGCCCACTGCGATAAATAAAATTTTTGGTTCGTTTCCCTCGTCATTCGTTCTGCCGACGCAGCGCATTCAAGTTCGGACATGTTCTGTTTCAGAAGCAAAATGAATATTGTTTTTATGGTAGCTCTGAGAGGGATCATTGAGCAAAATGCACCAGACATAGATTAGGCCATTAATTTATGCTCGAAAATGTAGGAGATGCTAACTTCTGCTTTCAAACTGTCCACATAATAGCAAATGAATGCTTTGGTTGGTGAACGAATTTATATTTCTTCTGACTCTGCATGAAATTTCAGTCAGTTGGAAAGTGAATGAATGAGGGAGGCATTGAATCTGAATGTCGGTTTCGGTAAATGCAAGCAGAAATAGGTAGCAGAAATAGGTTTGAAATTTCGTAGCACTGGCCTGGAATAACGCCAATGGCTATTTCTGATTACTCTGAATTAGATTTGGGTCTAGAAACCAATAATAGTTGCGAAACTCAAACTTTATTTGTTACTATTTTTTAATTGCCGCACTCTAAAATACCTATCCGTCTTTCAATTTCATTGCTTTCGTTTCTCTTAGCCTTAAATTTGCCGAAAATAGCCTACAAAATCGATAAGTTAAACTTTATTTATTAAATTTAGCTCATTCAATATTATGTCTTGACGGAAAACAGTTGATTTGTTGCCCCTAAATAACGGCAACCAGGCACTGTCATGGCAAAAATTGCCGGCATGTGTTAGATATGTAGCGGCTATGATCAGTAATCATGGCAGTGCTTGCTATAGTTCATAATATTTGTCTTTTAATATTTTAATTTGATGACTTTTTATTCATGAAAACGGTAAATGATTTGTTTCCGTGGTTAGCAATGATTATTGTGTTTGCCATTCCAAATATTTTGCGGCGCCTTCCTTCGACTTCCAAGTAACACAAGCTTGACAAAACGAAGATTTGACCACAAGATCAACGATTTTCCGAGTGAATTTTCCAATCAAGGTTGTGAGTCCAAAAAAGCAACAAAAAAGCGTTTCTTCCAGGAGCCTTTCCCGGATACGGATAACTTCAATGGATTATTGCCGGCTACAGTATCTCCGCGGATTTCTTCTTTAACGGTCTTCTTCTGATTGACCTCGAACACAGCCTTTGCGATCAGCAACGTGTTTTGTTGAAATATGAAATATATCGTGTGACTGTAGGTGTACGAAACATCCACGACAGAACAGAAGGTTTTGACACTTTAAAGTCCAAGTCCTAAAAGCCGCATCACAAACATCAGACGTCTATTTACTTCAAAACAGTGACTCACGTAGGGATTTGATGGTTCTCGGCGGATTGCGCAGGAACACTCGATCACCAAGTTGAAGGTTAGTCCTGGTGCGGCGGAGCGAGTAAATTTCACGTTAGAGTCACATGATTTGCACACCAGATATTAACTTAGGAAGTTAAACAACATAATCACATAATTTCGTCGATCATAGCTTCCATATCTTCAGCTGTTTCCAGTTTCTTCACTGGCGTGCCCGCGAACTCCGTATCCATTTCGGCAGTAATTTGATTTCCCTTGAACCGATCTTTTTTTCTTCCTCGAAGGATGCCTTGTACCCCCTCGACCATATTTGTGCGGTTCTCCCATTTTTCTTCTAATACCCTACTCTGCTTTCATGAGATCACTAAATTTGTTGATTGGGCCTTACCGGCAACTTGTAAACACACCAGTACACACTACTGCCACCTATAGAATTAACGCTCTTCTCTTTCACCTCTTCTTTCCGATGTGTGTTGCTCCCATACGTGCATTCTACTCCATGGCTGCACACCTCAAAGAGTAGAAATAAAAATGTACTTTAGTGTGAATCTTGGTCCCACGTGCACGGAAGCAAAGAAGGCAACCAACAAACATTTTAAAAATGTTCTTCCGATAAATCTTTATCTGAGTTGAAGTTTGATTCGCCTTCCTACCTGTTTGCCAGTGAGGGGAGGCATAAAACAATAGCTCTTCAAGGTGATTCTGAACGAAAGTGTGCAGATTTTGGTGTACAGATCTCGTTTCCAAGTTTCTCTTTGTGCGGTCGCTCTGCACATTGCGGTGTTTATGTGCTGCTCTATTTTTCATCGGTGTATTTCGCTCTTTGTGGCACATTGTGTGAGCAAATAACAAGCCTGCCTGTCCGTCAGTTTTTACTGGGAATGCGTTGAGATGGTACAGCCAATAATAGAGAAAGGGAATAGCTGAGTAAGTTTATGTCGAATTAAACTAACGCGAAAAGGGTTTTTGGTTTAGATTGAATTTTTGAATTGGGACATCATTATTAAGGCCGATGGCGGCCTGCTAATGATTTACGTTTATAAATAATTCTAAATTCTGACAAAATTAGATCAATTGAAAGTGGAAATTTAAAGCGTTTCAAATTCGTAAGTACGGTGAATTAGTTTAAAAATCCTTGTATGTATTACTAAACCCTAACGTATCACCACAGAGAGTTATAATGTTGTATCACAGCGTACATTCTATCTGAGAGTCAGCAAAATACCTAATATCTATGGAAATTAAAATGGCACACGTAGATTATAACACAGCTTTAAACTGCATGCCGTAGAAGTGTCAAAACGCCTAATTTTTCTGAGCCGGAGAAGAGCGCAAAGAATTTTGAAGCGAAGTGTAAATTTAACATTGTCCTTCTTCGACCAATTTGAAGTCAAACTAAATGGTATGTTTATTATTTGCATTTTTTATTGTGCCGTACTGTATATTATGCATTATATTTTTGACGCACAAATGGACAGATGATGAAATAAGAAAAACTTTTGTTTATAAAAAAGTGGTTAGTAGAAATATTACAAAAAAGAGTGATCTAATCATAAATGGAGGTTGATCGGTTTCTTTAGTCGATTAGCCGTATTCCAAACTACTGTTTCTGAGATGGGATTGCATGAATACTTTAACGCTGGATGCAGAAATCACTCACAAAACGAAGTGACCGTCGATATGCAGAAATGATCAAACAAATTAAAAAGCAAATGATATCAAACTAATTATGGAATGTGCGTTTCGACTTAGTCACATGAAAATTCAACACTAACTTAGTGACAAGACTAAGCTATTATAGTATGATTATTATAGTCCTGACTATGGGTCAAGTGAAGATGATGAGCATCATGAAGTGGAATCCGACCTTACTTCGTTCTTATGTCATTGGAGTTTGGAATATAAAATAATCCATTCTGCGTTAAAACCTCTTTTATCGCGTTTGTCGCAATATGATCACTTACTACCTGTTGACCCACGACGTTTACTTGAAACCCCTTGAGAATCTGCCAAAATTATTGCAATGCAAGGTGGACAATATTGGCACCAAGGTCTTGGTGGGTATTGAGGAGTGTTCAAGAAAATTTTCAATTAACGAAAACACTAATATTACAGCAAAATGTCTTCGCGAAACTTTCTCCAGCTTAACAACTACTCGGTTAATTTCGATTAACATAATTATTGAAGGTTTGCCACTATTTAACAATGGCACAGATCAAGTGTGCCCTATTTTATTTAACGTACACGATGATCCAAGTATCAAACCAATGATTATTGGAATTTTCCATGGCAAAACTAAACCAAAACGCGTAGAAGAATATTTGAAGCCGTTTGTTGATGAAGCATTACCTATTTTGAATGCAGGTATCGTTATCAATGATCATGTATTAGGGTAAACAGGTCTAATACGCCCCCCTTAAGCAAAAATAGCTATATTTCACCATTCGACACTATGATCTCCGCACTAACTACTCTAATTTATTGTTATATTAGTTAGAAATTAGTACCCGTTTCATTTTTTATTAAAAACATCCTGATACAAGTATTATTAAACATTTTTCAAAGATGCCTAAATTCAAGTTTTTTCTTTCACCCAAGGCAAAATGCCCCCGGTTAAAGTGTAATATGCCCCACAACAAGAGGATGGTATCCCGATCAGAACGACATAACAGAAAGCTATCAAATTTATATCTCATGTTGATATTTATTACTCACTGTGTTATTTTTGTGATATCCCAATCAGCAAGGCAAGCAAACTTATATCAAGATTATATCTTCTGGTGATATCATTGAACTGCTAATATGATTTTAATGTACCCATACAACGATGATTTTATAATATATTACATATTCTTTCACAATTATCATTGAACGCTAACTGTAAACTGTAAATCGGGCAAATTACCAGTTGATTAAAGCCCCAATAACAAATCAATCAATCAACTGTGAATGATTGTTATATTACACAAATGACTGTCTATTTGCTAATACGCTGAAGCCTCTTTTTATGCGTATTTATTCAACTTTCTAAAGCAAATTTTCGAAGTTTTTAATGATTTCCTTATATTTGCGTTTTCCACATGGAAGTTCCATAATTTAGAGAATAGATAAGTTTTAGATGCAAGTGGTCGGAAAACTTGAAAGTAAGGTGTTTAACTTACTTGGTTGCATTTTGATTAAGAGATTACCTATTTTCTGAGACACTCGTCTGACACGCAATTTCGAATATGTGGCATATGATTTCAATGTTGAAGCATTTATTCAAAAAGTTTTGGAATCGTTAAGTTGTCAACAAGCTATTCTAAAGATTATAATTTCGATATAAAACTTATTTTAAAGAAGATGCAGGAAGTATCAAGCACTCCAGATGAAATAAAGAAACGCGGATTCAAATAAAAAAGCATTTTTTAAACTATTTTTTATGGTTTAGTCAAATGATTATATAAATAATTTTCTTTTAATTAATTGTGCATATTGCGAAAACGAATTTTCAGAACTTAAAAAAACTCTTTAATATATACTGATTTCCACAATACCGGTATGAATTTTGAGGATCTTCGAGGATCTTCAGTCCGATTTCTCCAATTTATGCGGGTTTTTCATAAACAACCGAAACTTGTCCAGTTTGTGGGTATCTGATTTTGTGCGTTTTCCGAATAACCAAAGCATTGTACTTTTTTTATTTAAACCCCCGCATAAAATAGTTTAGTTTGAGATTGTTGTATCATTTCATTCCACCTAAGACAGTTTGACATTTACAATGAACTGATAATTACTTTTAATGCCCCTATGTACTAATGTTTCCGTTGTATTCGATGGTGCTTCGTTCGTTTAAAAAAAACATCGAACTAACAAATTTTCGTAATAATCAAGTAGAAAGTTAAAAAAAAGCTTCGTTCGTTTTTAAAAAAAACATCGAACTACCAAATTTTCGTAATAATCAAGATACTTGATTCCATTTGTAGAAATTTAAAAAAAGGGAATAATACGACCTGTTCAAATTTTGAAAGATTAATATTTGTGAGTATGCTGCATAAAGTTATCAATATTTCAAACTGGCCTAGAAATCTCTGAATATATACATGTCCACCTGGTATTACAATTTAAATATGTGTTTTATATAGTGCTTGAAATAGCTAAAAATTTTAATGTAAAAATAGTGAATAATTTCCTCCTTAAAACTAAACAAAAACGTCATAGTAGCTTCCACTTTTTACAATAGCATTACAACCAATTAGAAACAGTCGGATTTGATAGAACTATTTCAAGTAGCTTACTAGAATGTTATAGTTACTATCTTAGTTTTTAGCTTGGCTTAAAATTATGTGTGCGTGTTGAATTATTGATGCATTCACAACAGCTCATCACCGGTTAAAACGCCCCACCCATTTTTGGGGGGCATACTCACCGATTGCTGTGGGGCATCCCGATCAGAAAGAAATAACAAAATTATTACAGACTGAGTTACTTTGTTATGATAACAAGTTGTGTTATAACTCTGGTCTCGTTAGTTGGTAAAATAACAGAAAACATAACAGAAATTCTTCTAGTATATATCAAAAATATGACAACCTGTGATAGGCTTCTATCAGAATTATAACACATTTTGTTAGGTTCCCCCAGGGCCAATATAGCTTTTATTACCTATTGTATAGTATCAACGAATTTAGCGTGCAAGTCTAAAAATAGAATAGAATAGAAAAATATAACATACATTAAGGCGTTTCTCGTTTGGAAGCAAAAAGCTTCATGTAGCAAAAAGCTTTTTATAGTTTTGTCAAATAATTGCATACATGCTGGCTGATTGTTATTATGAATATATATGACAACGCTGATCATTATTTGTGGATATGGCGATTTGAGCCTGGGTATTCTGAGTTTTATGAGGATGTTTCCTGTATGAACCAACGACGTTGCTTTCGATCGATGTTTAATGTTAGCATAATATTCGACGCATTCGTCAAGGGCAAAACGATTATAGATGCAGAAGATGTTTCCAGAACGCACACATTGAACTTTGCCAAAGCCTAAGGACTGTTTGTTTTCCTTGTATAATACGCTTTGTTTTCATACAGTTTTGCTCACTACTACAGCTGCCTTTATTACGATAGACTGAATAGCTTTATAATATCTTTTCAGATTAGGAAAGTGGGGCTATTTTTAGATTCTGAATAGTGCGCTTCGGTGCTTCTCTTGCACGTTAACATGATTTACACGATTTTTAGAAATAGTGTCGATGCGATATGGTAACATCCCTAGTAGCCTTATGGTAATTTTATAGCCACTCATAAAACTTAGATTGCACTTGTAGCATACTAAAGAACTTCAATTGTTACTTGGGATTGAGCGGATAATTTACCTACATTATTTTATGGAGAATACGGCAAATGTTACTTATGATTCCGAATAGATTCAAAGAAACAAATACCAAAGTTTTGAGGTTTGCATTTTGAGAATTTCAAGTAAAGTCGCTTTCGGGGTTTTGTTATTGACATTTTTAATATGGGTAAGATTAAGCAAACCAGTACAATTATCTCACATCTAATAAATTCGTAGAAATACAATTTTTTTACAATAGTTCAATCTATCAAGAGCGAATATTATAACAGATAATCATAAAATTCGAGAAATTGTTGAGGATTCTTCGGTGTGACGAATTTTTGAATATTTCATGTTTTCTAAAATACATTTTCTTTTCTTTATTTTCAAACTTTTGTGTATACTGTTGTTTTGCAACATATTAAAAATACCAAACTAACTTAGTACGTTCATTTCATGAAACAATACTGTTATCAGTCATTTTGACTTTTTAGATAATTCAGGAATCCTGGGAATTGAAGAGAGGCGTTTGGCCCCGGTGGGGCGTATTATACCCTTTTACCCTACATGTTAAAATCAGAGCGTTCATTTGCGATTCTCCAGCGAGAGCATTCATAAAAGGTAGAAATTACAATTAATGTTTGTTTCGATTTATTTATGCCTATTCTTTTATAAACTACATTTTAGGAACCGTAAATTTCAATTCTTTTCACGGATGTTTAAAATGCACTATTGTTGGAGAACGCCAAAAGGAATTACGCACAAACACTTATCCGGAAATAATCGCACAAAAACGTACATATTTTGGATTTCGTAATAAAATGTACGATGGACACTATCAAACTTATGAAACTCGCGAGAATGGGAAATTAAAGATCGTTTATGTGGATTCACCCCTCTTGCGATTGCCTATCGATATTGTGGAAGATGTTATCGTAAGCGATTCATTGCATTTACTTCATCTTGGTATAACAAAAAAGTTTCTTACGTTATTCAAAGACGGTAATATGTACCATAAGAAGTGGTCATTAGAAACTGTGACATCTTTCGATAAGATTGAGATATTTGAGTCATTGGAAAGGCTCAGAATGCTCAACTTTTTTGAATTACATTGGCATTGCAGTCTTATCACAACTTATTAGTAAGGAGCACTATGAAAATTTCGCAAATTTGTTTTCTGCTGTTACAATTTGTTCATGCAATTGTTATAAAAAGTACCTTTCTGTAGCACAAATTCTCTTAGAAAAATTTGTTGAATATTTTGCGAAATGTTTTAAATCTATTTCAAGCAATCAGCATAACTTGGTACATGTTGTGGATGAAGTGTGTAGATTTGGAACATTGAATACGTTATCATCCTATCTTTTTGAAAGTCACCTTTATCAGATTAAGAATCTTGTGAGGTCAGGTAGGTGGCCTTTGAATCAAATTATAAACCGAATTACTGAAAAAACAACGTCAAAACTATAGCAAGAAAGAATTTCCGAAATATCTAGTGCTTCAACATCCTTCCAAAGGAGACGATACAATATTCTTTCGTATAGTTGTATCAGATGGCTTTACTTTACTAAATAGCTTCTCTGATAAGTGGTTTCTTACTACGGATAAAAGCGTAGTTGCAATGATCCAAGCAAATTCGAACGGTATAGTGGGCAAAGAGCTCGAACAAATATTTGTCCTGTTTGAAAGTCCGCTTAAATCATTCGAGCTAAATGTGATATGCACAAACAACGACAATAGTTTTATTCCTAGTAAGCAGTATCTATTAACTGAAATTTTTTGTAAACTGGTAGCCATCCCTATTGAAAAAAAAACTGTTTTTATACCCCTCCATCACACCCTTCCAATGTGAGATATGTAAGAATAAAAGAAAAAAATACATTAAAATCAGGTCTACTGTTTATTCCAGTACAAAAAGCATTTCGGGATCTATTCAGCGAATTCATTTCATTTTAACCGTTGTGTGTCCGACGCGGTACCCGGGCACCTTTTTAAGTTTCAATTAATTAAATTCCAATGCTTTATCCATAGCTGGAAATTGAAACTTTGTGACATCTTAGAACTTCACTAAGCATTTGGGTTAATAATATTGTTGATATAGTAAGGGTGGGAGTGAGAAGGGGCTCCTGAATTTTTTTACTACGTAACAGGCCTACGTGGGTACCCGGGTACCCACAAAACTAAAATGCCCGTAACTAAGGTAATATCCAACCGATGTCGATACTTTCGGCCGTTTTGGATTCAGGAACTCATGCACTTTTGGACTTGGTAAAAATGAATCGGGTTACTTCATTCGGTTCCCTGGAATCCGGGTTTCCGGAAGCAGGTTCCAGTGCTGGGGTAGGAATATGGGTATCAAAATTCCTGGAATTGCATCAGTAGGCTGTATCTCGTGGTTTTGGAACCATTTGGTGATTTGACCCCGGAACGGACATTCCGGAGCATGTTCCCGTGGGGCCGTGAGTGGCCATTCCATTCTAATTCCATTTTTCAAATTGCCATAGGGTCCCGCAACAATAAAAAACAGACTTCCGAGACAATTTGAAGAGTTTTGATACTCATATTGCTAGTACATTATTAAAATTTACAAATCATATCCTAGTACTGGAACAATACTCCGGAAAATCCGGATTACCAATAACCAGGTCCATTATTCCGGTTCTATTGTACAGAATCAAAAAGTGGACGAGTTCCTGAATCCAAAATATCTAAAAGTGTCCAAATCGATTGAAGGAATCCATAGTTACGAGTATTTCAATTTGTGGGTACCCGAGTACCCTCGTTGGCCTGTTAAAGGTGTTTTTTTTTGTTGAACACAACTGTTAAATCAGTCATCCTGGAATTTACTCTACGTACTCCACAAGTTTCTTCAGATGGCTCAATTTCATTTACATCTTGCTGCTCATCGTCTTCACACTCTATCGTCATAATTAAATTCCTGAAGATGTTTGCGCTTACGCGCAGTCGGCTTCCGTATACCACCGATCTCAGTAAATCGTTGCTTTGCATTTCGCAAGCATCGGTGCAAAAACGCCTTGCACTCAGTCATTGGAAACTCGGGATCAGAATAAAGAACGGTCTGATAAAATAAATCGATCACTCTCTCGAATCTACAAAACAGAATCTTCCGAACCACTTGTTCCTGAACAGCTGATTTACGTCCTGTTCCAGTCCACGAGCAGTTAAGCAGAAATTGACGATCAAAGAAGTAGTCTATAATTTGAAGACAAACGGTACCACCTCTCCCTGTATATCATTGGCGACCGTGAAGTTGGCCAATCGATGCAACGATTGATTCCACAAATTCTTCTTTCCTGCAATTTTCTTCTAATATTTCCATTTCGTTAAGATCGTTCACTGGCTTCAGGTTGATTTTATTAAGAGCGACAGTTTGAAGTTCGTGTTTACACTGGGAAGAACCTATGGCACCCAATGCATCTAACTTTGCATTTGCGTGGGCCAGTAGTGCCAAACATTTGTTAAGTTTTAATTCCGTTGCATCCGTTTTAGTGGGAGGACTCAACTTTTCCATCAGTGCAGTCTGCGTAGTTGCGTCGCGAAATGTTTTCTCTATTTCGTCGTTCTCTTGCTGTAGAACCTTTAGTAGCACAGCTGCAGAGCGCTTTTTGGCTGGAATTTGTTTTGTCGTGATTCCTAAATAAGAGACGAATATTTTTAATTTATTGCAATCATGAATATGAGTAAAACTACTTACAAGTTAAAAGGCTATTTGTCACTGTTGATTCTTCGAAAAAACGACACTGAACTTGACTTGAGCTGCACGAAAAATGAAGAATCTGATATCGTACGGTATCGGTCTAACGGATAGGACCAATGAGTGTATTCTACATCCCAGTAAACGAAAAGGCGACTAGGCGGATTTAAACACATACTGTCAGTGGCGAGGGAGATGTGTGGTTTATATTGGGCAAAATATTTTCGTTTTCTCATGTCATCCGTAGCCCATTGGGTAAAGGCAGCGCCAGTTCCTAACACTATCAGATGCAACCCAGGTTCCATTCCCGTTTAAGAGTAGGTATTCGGAATCCTTCAACAGAGTGTGTGGGGGTGTGCTAACAGCCAAAAATAAATGTCACAATAAAGTAAATATTGAAATACAATACAAATGGTACAAACGAAGTTTTCATAGTCCAGAGTACAGAATTAAAACAAATCGTAAAAGAGTTTTTTTTTTTATTATTTTCGTTTCAAAGCCGTAATATAGCATTTAGAATGTTGGATATTATTGCATTTAATTGGCATTTAAAATGTCACCTAAATGCTATACCGTTACCATTTAGGGCTACCAAGATGTGTCAAATTTCAGGACATTGACGGCGTCAAATTGTAGGGGCTAGCAGTAAAGCAGCCGTATATTTTGCCAAAAGCGGTTTTTAAAGAACATTAAAGGTGACTTAAATGCTGAATAGCATTACAAAGGCTGCAGTGAAGGAACATATACAGCTGATAACGGGCTGTTTTTCGTGCTTCTTGGTTACCTGGGTAGTGACATCGGAGCATTAAGTTTGGCTTAGCAAACCCAATACAAAATGCACTATGCTCTTTTAGTGGAGAAAATTTGGGGAGAAACTAATTTTGCTCCTCAATGGAGAATTCATAAGCATTCACATTCACATAAGCTCTGAAATTTAATGAATGATCAAACAGTGATATGTGTCAGAAATGTCTCATTTCTTTGCTAGACGGATTAGGTAGATTTTGCAATTTCCGACTACTGTACGACACTGGTTTTCTGGAATATGTATTCTCACATTGAAAATGTAAACGTGTGCGCTTTTCTCCTAAAAGTTGTTTTCAAGCATGTTTCACACAGAATTTTTTTTTGTAATTTTAAGTTTATTTTCATGCACATATTTGGAGCATGAATATAAATGTAAAATTAAGTTCCACCACAAATACACACGACTTGTCGTGCTTTCTTCAACGAATTTTATTATAATTTTACACGTGGATTGAAAATTACAGTTACTGTAAACGGAAAACCAATGCACTTCAATATATTTTTACTCGAATACTGCTGTAAAATGAATGACATGTAATATTACACGAATGAAAGTGTGAAATTGTATGCTGTTTGATGCTCCAATTGATTTTAACGTAATTTTCAATCAAATTTTTGATTTAATCTTTGTATGCTTACATTCGTATTGATTTACATGTCGTTTAAACTTCATTATTTTTGGTGTGTAGTTTAATTCAAATATGATATTCCAACAAAAGAATATCAAATCAACACTTTTCAAATTAATAAAATGTTCGTCCTGAAAACAACACAAACTAATTCATCCACCAGCCGCGCACAGCACACAAATATTTCCTTCTCGTTGTACAGTTCATTGTACAGCCCTTTGAGGAGATGCTCCGTTCACTCCAGCGAACCTATATATAAAACTTTTCATCATTTAAGTGTTCGGTTGATGCACCATATTAACGGCTCTGATTCATCCACCAGCCGCGCACGGCTCACGAATATGTTCTTCTCGTTGTACAGTTCATTGTACAGCCCTTTAAGGAGATGCTCCGTTCACTCCAATGGACCTATATATAAAACTTTTCATCATTTAAGTGTTCGGTTGATGCACCATATTAACGGCTCTGATCGAGACGAGCTGGAAATTTTCATCTTTTCCGAGTAGTTTTCGAAAGAATTTTCAAAACACAATTTTTGAGAGTTAGAGAAATCTCTTTAGAAAAATTTCCAAACCTATGTGCATGGTTGGCAATTGATTTACCAACTACGCTTTGCCCGCCCCAACTCGAAAGATCCAACCCCATACTCCCACCAAGACTCGAAAGTCAATGTCGAACTGGGGATCACACCGTCGATCTCTACTACTCGTTGCGATACATAGACACGGTACATCCGCGTAAAAAGAACTTTGCAAGTAAACTCGTTTTACTGCTTTATACTGGTCTACATACGAATAACTTTTCATCAGTTCCTTCAAAGTCTGCACTGAAAGCCATTAAATGAAATATTTAAAGAGAAAAATTAAAAAATATGTGAGCATCTTTTTCATTCAATTCTCAAACAATAATTATTGAAAAT
Source organism: Topomyia yanbarensis (assembly GCF_030247195.1). Classification (NCBI taxonomy): domain Eukaryota; kingdom Metazoa; phylum Arthropoda; class Insecta; order Diptera; family Culicidae; genus Topomyia; species Topomyia yanbarensis. The sequence continues at coordinate 116,407,682 of NC_080672.1, forward strand.
TAGATGCACATCATACAGAAAGATGACAGAGTAGAGATATAATATAAATTTTAACAGTCTGGGTGCAAACGATAAAATCTGAAATAGTTGTCGCCTATTTCAACTTGAACACACTCACATGAGTCAGCAGACGAACAATAGAATTCATTGACGATTTTAACTAGTCTTTTCCGACTTTTGGTTCCGAAATTACAGGTTGGTTAGTAAGGTCACACTGGAATTTCCCATAAAAAGCGTTAGAATCGTAATACCTCAGAGATTAAAAATCTTTTGGAATCTTCTCCAAATTACACCGATTCGCAGGTCTAGATCACTGATTGCCAATCAAATATTCTTGATAAATGAAAAAAGGAAATCGCACCACTAGGTGGATTAATGTAGGTTTTTTTTTGTCGTGCTTGATGAATTTAAATAATTCCATTTTGCATATGAAATTAAGTTCACCAATAATGTACAACAGAGATTACAGCTAAATAAAGAGAAAATATGAAAAACCCGATTGAATTCACCCAGCAGTGACATGAGCCATTTCTTATACATATCACTGCTTATCGATTGATTAGCTTGCAAAACTCACGCGAAGAACACACCCAGTGAGAGATGCACGAATAAAACATTGAAAAATATGAATAAACGATACAAAATCAGTAAAATAAATAAAATTAACGAAACGAGTTAATTTGTAACAAATTAAACAATTGAAAGTTTGATTTTTTTATGTTTCGGCTTCATTTCGTCAGTAACTGATAACAACTTGGAGCCCGTTATATAAATCCAAACAAGTATCAATTGGCGCCGGTTAAACACTTTTAACTGAATCCAAAATTTATACGTCTTTTGTGAACGCCAAACAACTGACTTGATCCGAGTGCTGGGCTCCAAGTTGGTGGCAGTTACTGACGAGGAGAGTTCGAATCACTAAAACCCAAAGTTTAAGTTAGGTATTATGCTGAAATTTTTGTCTCATCTATTTTTTCTCTCTTTTGAGAAAAAATGTTGCATTGAACAATTGAAAAATCTATAAAATTCACAAAATGAATAAAACCAATAAAAAAATGTTGCATGCAACGAAAAAATAATCCAATTCTTGCAGTGAGTAAAATTAATACAATGAATCAAATTAATGATAAATAAAATAAATGAAATGGGCAAAATAAATCAAATAAATACAATAAATAAAACGTGATAAAAGGAATAAAGTATATATAATTAAATTTAAAAAACTAATACAATGGATATAATGAATAAACTGAATAAATGTAATATAACGAATACCTGAATTCATTGAATTAAACGAACAAATTAGTAATATAAATTCATTTTTTCTCAATACTTGCAATTAATTTAGTTTGTTTAATGCATTCCATAAATTTAGTGCTTTTATTCGTTCAATTCAGTTGAATGAATAAAAGAACAAAATAAATGAAATTATAAAATATATTAAATAAACTAAAATGGATTACAAGTATTTATAAAAATGAGAAAAAATAAGAAAGACATAATGATTGAAATAAATAACATCACACTTTGAAAAAATAAACAGCATGCAAAAAATGTTTGAATTTGAAGAAGAAAATTTTAAAAATTAGTAAAATAAAGTAAATGAGTAAAACGAATAAGATGAATTTGAGGGCCATCGTTTCAGAAAGTGTTAAATGCTTTTAAAAACCATATAATTTGAAAATGTGGCTAAATAAACAATGAACCATTCTATTCTTTTTCACCCTTTCGTTTTCGTGCTTCTTGGTGTTTCGACTTTTTTGAAAGAATTCAATAACTTATCTGAAAAACCGGAATATTAAATTTGTTTTAGAAAAAAATAAGTTTATGGTCACATATTTCGGGCAAAGTTATTCTAATGTAGAGGTGTGCGTCGCGCCGCGCCGCTCCGACGGTTGCAGGTGAAAATAGTAAAAAGGCCGGCACGCCGACGATTTTTACCTGAAATCGGCGGCGCGACGCACACCTCTTGTCTAATGACCAAGGTTTCGAAGAAATTTCCCTTTATCTGAACAATCGCTTATTCATTCCCAGTATCTTCCATCACCGTTGCCTCCTATATTGAAATGTTATCTCAATTAATTAATTTCCAAACGTACCTCGTATTCGTTTCAGGGTACACCATACAGCGGATACACAGAATCATCCTCCCAGAACTCACCCTCGGCAGGAAATTCTCTACCCAATCACCTGCACGCCAACCGTCAGAGTTTCAACTACTGGAAGGCCGGCTCACAAACCCCACTCACCAGCTCCTCCTCCGTCAATTCCTTCTTCCGGCCATCTACCCATTCCAGCTGTTGCCTCTGGAAAGCTCTCAAACTGATATGGCGCTTCATCAAGTGGCCCCTGGGACTGCTGTTGATTTGCAGCCTGTTAGGTTTAGTCGTATATTTCTTGGTTGTAGGTAAGTCTCTGTCAAATAAAATGAAAATTGTTTCAAAAGTTTAATCCCACTTTCTTTTTTAATCTTATAGATAGGGATATAATGAGCAGCTCTTTACTGGGAGATAATGGGATCTATGACGTGGAGGAGAATCTCTCTATAGATTTTAACGATTTTACCCACACGAATGATTTGAACAGCGGAGCCGTGACCACATTCGGACGAGATCATAAAAATAAAGGAAACGGATTTTCTAAAGATGGTTCAACTCCTAATTCCAAGTTTTCTTTCGGCCTGAATAATGATTTGCTATCGATAATAGTCAAAAAGACCGAGCAAAATCGAAATGAAGGTCTACACCTATGGACCTCTACGGAACATGAAAACCTGAGTGAGGAAACCCCTGCCCAAGTGGTTAAGATTAGTAGTACAACTCGGGTGCCAGTGCGGAAAACGAGCACTATTTCATTGAAGGACTACACAAAAACCAAAGTTTCGTTCGACGACGATGAATTTGAGAATGAAGATGCTATTAAGGAGCAAACGACACGAGCGATCGACGCCGGATCAGATGGACAAAGCAGACAGGTGGGATCTAACGGGGATATTTCCTTCAGATCGCTTGGATTCACTTCAGGTCATCAGAATAGTTTTGGCGTTCCTATCGAAGAGGATGAGCATCAATTGACGATGTTAAATGAACAGTTGATGAGACTTGAGAGGCAGAGAGAAGTGATTTATTGTTTCAATTAAACTCGTTTTCACCCTTGTTCCTTTTGTGTCGGATGGGATACGAGCATGAATCCTCTACATATTATACACGGACCCGGTGGCTGTTATTTTCCGTCTGCTAGCTAAAGAAAGCTGTTTCTTGCTTGCATGGTGGTTGGGATTGGTAGCGGGTAAAAATATGATAAATCATGCAGCGACACTGCCCATCCCCCAGTCACGCAGACAGGTGTCCACAGTTCAGATTTCCTTATGCCATATGTTGCTGAATGTTTCAACTGTAAAATATGTTCATTTACGCCAACGTCTCTCCCTTCACGCCAGCCATCATCATAATTTCATTAATAGATAAAGTTTTGCCCATAAATCTAACCATTGTCCGACTAAAACCCTTCCCTGAAACTTTTTCTAGAAAAATCTTACCTCTACCTCGGCCACCACGGACTCCAGTCTGTATCGGACCAAAGTGTCGCCAACGCTGCCCATTCTGTCACGATACGAAATCACCACCGAAGGTTTGAAACGTTTCAATATTTCCGAAGAAGGTACTGCCCACAAGCCAACAGACAGCCTAGCAGGTGAGCCTCCCGGCAGCGGTCAACCAAACTAATGATCACAAATGTTTTCAGGAATCTGCAAGTCCACATCGCTTCCTCTGTGCCGGGGTGTTCTGCCGTATGATTTGACCACTTCGAAGAATATACTGCTTACCAGCGTGGAGTATGAACATTTTCAATATCTTATCAATTCCAAATGCTCCGTTCGTGTCGCAGAGTTTGTCTGCCTCGTCCTGGAGCCCGAGTGTCGGCCAACGCGAATGGGAACGCTGACACCCTGCAAAAGAATATGCAAGTGTGAGTACCAATGTGTGTCGGATGGAAAATTTTGTGTTGATATTTTATTTGATTTTATATCATTTCATAGCAATCCTGGAACCATGTGCACATATAATAGCTAGTTCGGAGATACTAACATCGACGTTCGATTGCGACAGTTATCCCGACTCAAATGATCGAAATGTCTGCGAGGATCCTACTCGTCAAAGCGATTGCTACGCCAATGAGTTCCAATGCGCGGATTCCAGCTGTATTCCACATCAGTGGAAGTGAGTATATCGTATTATATTCGCATTACTTTGTACAATAATTTGGTGGCAAATTCATTTATCTTTTTGCATTCACAAGATAACATGCTCTTGAGCTTGAGCTTTAGCTTCTGCGAACTCTCCTGGCTGCTACTCCGTTATCGATCTGGACTAGCTGAAATTGCACAGGGAATCAGTAGATAATTATGCTTGGGAGTAGCGAAACATCTTTCGATGTGCAACTCCTGGTAATCCCAAAGTGTATAATGATCAATATCGGCGCCTGCCAGACCCGAACGTAGATCGCGGAAGGAAACGGAAGGAATGTTAGTCCGATACTTGCTTTTACTAGAGACCGTATAAACTACTGCACACTCCACAAGTATCACGGGAGGAGGATATTTGTTAGTAAATATAGAGGTTGGGTAAAAGATATTCTGACAAACGCGTGCAATTTAAGATGTTTGAAGTCTCTTGGCACCTGGCCACCAGGAGACTTAGTGATTGTCCAAATTCACCAAAGAGAAATATTGAAACGACGAGACAGTCTAGACAGAGTGCTTATTTAGGTTTGGACAACTATATAGCGAATTGGATTCAAGTGGATAAGATGAAGCATACAGCTCGCTCCTTATTTTTATACTCTTAGAGGGCCATCCATACAGCACATGGACAATTTAGAGGATAGGGGTCACGAGAAAGTCCACTCTTGTCCTTCGGGAGGAGGCTATACGGTAAAATGGGGTAAATCCGACCGTTGGGTAAACCCGACCCCCCTCTGTCATCGAAAATCGGAAGCACTACGCGAACTAATATCAGTGTTGTCGCATAGATCATCTAAAATAATCATAATGGTGGCATGACAAGATTTTATTAGTCTACATTGAGACGCTTAAACGAAAATAAGTGTGTTTTTACAACTTTTGATTTAATTTTTGTGCATCATTGACTACAGTATATACAAAGAAAAATAATATATCTATATTATATGTATATATATATATATATATATATATATATATATATATATATATATATATATATATATATATATATATATATATATATATATATATATATATATATATATATATAGGTATATATCTGATTGTTAAAAAATGTAAGTGGATTTAAATTCTTTGATTAAAGTCCTACAAAGTGCATGGATCAATTTAGTCCAACTTTTTTCAATTTTTTTTAATTGCATCGGAACGAAAAATGACGCGGTGGGGCAAATCCGACCTCTAAATAGTGGGGTAAGTCCGACCGCTTTTTTAGCTAAGAAAATGCTTATTTATCAAATTGAAATATATGTTAATGCTTTTTAATTTTTTTTGCACAATGGTTCATAATTACAAACGAAAGACACTGGAATGTGATGAGTATAGTATTCGTCGAGCAATTGCTTCTAAATGGGAATATCTTTACGTGCTACTGCTCATGATTTTGACATTCCAATATTGACATTAAATTCCATTTTCTTTATGTGTAACAATAACAATAACATAACATTCATTGATTTATCATTGAGAAATCATTAAATTTGGGTAATATCTGTACTAAAAACATAGGCGGTCGGGTTTACCCCACCATTTTTGAAGACAGCAAGAATGAGCTTTTTCGTAAATAACTTGAAGCCTCAAAATTTTACCAAGACATGAATAAAATGCTATACAAAAGAAGTTGCTCACAAGTCTAACCTTTAATTTGGTATATAAATCAACTTGATCCGATGTAATTTGAGCCTTTTACAGCCAAAACCATTTACTAGGTCGGATTTGCCCCACCTTACCTTATTTTTATTTTGTATCGTCATTGGTGTGAGCGCTTACCTTAAATTTTTTCAAGATTTTGAAATAGTCAAAGTGCGTATAACAGCATAGTGGGTACTGGCAACTATCATCAAAATCAGAGGAAATCTTGCGAATCAAAATCCAAGGAAAAAATTTCTGTCTGAATCATTTAATTCAATTTTCTGTGACTTGGTCAAATACCACTAATTTTGGATTTGAAAGCTTGTCGTTGAAATTACGAACCAATTCATGAATCCATAGGTATTTGTTTGCTATATACAAATTTTAAGAACTGAAACAATTTTCAGGTGGCACTGCATGCTTCAATTTATCAGCGCAAGTAAGAATAAAAAAAGATATTTATTCGGCGCCGGTGGTTGAGTGCTAAGCGTGACCGCCACTCATTCCAGTTGCCTGGGTTCAATTCCAGCCGAGGTCGTTGAGATTTTTCTGAGGTGAAAAAATCTGTGGTCACGTCTTTCTTCAGAAGGGAAGTAAAGCCGTTGGTTCTCGGTCTATGAGTTTGGTGGATCGATATCTAGTCCAGATAGTGAAGTTACCTCTCTGGCGTCGGTAAAGAAGTAGATCCAACTTCTATAATCTTACTAACTGCTGCTGTGATACTTGTGGAGTGCGCAGTAGTATATACGGCCTCTAGCAAAATCCTGTTTTGCGTTAGGGGGCAATTTTTTTCGATTAATCTTAACGTATATTTAAAGCAAGGGACTGTAAGAAAAATTATTTTTATTATTTAGAGTCACAGTACTCAAGACGATTCTGACTTCTGCGGTAGAACAAAAAGGGTTACGTCGTCAGCAAACTCTAGGCTTGCTCATATGACCTTTTCCACGCTGTTCTAAATTTTCTTCCTTCATCGTCTCGCTCGTTACTAGATAAAAACATGGACGACCCACCCGTTGGTCGGCAGCTACTACGTGATTTGGTCTTTAATGTGGATGAAGCGGTTGCGCGATGTCGCGACACGGATCCAATGTCGCGCCCCAGGATCCCGAAGCTGCAATGTTCTTTTAAGTTGACCTGTGATTTTCAGGTCATGAATGGTAACGTGCTCCCAATTCACCTGGAATTTGTGCAGAACCTGGAAGTATTCTGTGCTGCAGTGGCAACCGTAAGATGTTTACGATACCGACTTACATCTAGAGGCGACCCGTCTCAACATCACCGAGAAAAGCAAATATCTCCAAGGTAGCGGAGATTGGAGAGTCGGATCTCGAACAACTCTATCATTGCACCTACTAAGCTTCGCATACTGGGAGCTCGCCAGCCGACAAAAAACACGACATACTAATACAGTAACGGAGTGTCTTATCAAAATGGCTAAGGCGTTACACTTTTATTACCAAATCAGCCACAAGAATCCCAATTTCAGCGAAGGTCTACCGGATATTAGCGTTATAACTTTTGAACCAGTATTTGGGAGGTCCCCGTACAACATCGCGAAGGACAACAGCGGCTTAGGCGCGAGGAGAAATGAGCAGGCGAAGAAATCGACGAGATGTCAGCTGTCTCCGTCGAAACCAATGATGTACGCGAGGGTTCGCAGTATCTTAGAAATTGAGCGTTACGCGAACCCCGTTTATCGCCGGATTTCATCACCCGAGGTGCCACAATTATCGTCCCCAAGGACACACCAATTACCTGTCTAACAAGTCTGCACAAGATCATGAGCACCTTCATCACTAAATACGTAAGGGCCTACTATGAGACGAGTAGCATCCTGACAGAGGAGCAGAAGGGATATAAGAAAAACACAAAAGATCAAGCCATAAACGATGCAGTCATTGTTGGAGAAGTAGTGTGTAATCAACGGAACCTTAGTATGGCCTATATCGATTACAAGAAGACATACAACTCCATACCGCACTCGCTCCTCATCAGGGTATTAAAGATGTATAAAGTTGATCCTGTAGTCTAAGGTTCCTGCGGCAGGCAATGGAGAGAGTAACGACAAAACTGCTCAGCTCAGAAGTGGAAAAGACGTGTTACGATCTTGAATGCTTCGCATCTTGAGGGGAACCTTCTTAGACGATTCTTTTATCCCGCTCAGTACGACCCCTCAATGACTATCACCGCATGACTATCAGATAAGGTATAGAGAAAGCTAACCAGATGAGACGTTCCATACTTTCTACGTGGACAATATCAAGATCTATACTGGCTCGACAGAACGACTGGGTGTACGCATCAAACTAGCCGAAAGAATTAGTGGCGACATCCGCAGGGCGTTTGGCCTAGATAAATGCTGATCTGTTCAGCTGCTATCAGGGCGATTGGTCGAGACTGGAGACTGCGAGATCGACGAAGGTAAGATGATTCGGAACACGATTCACGGTGGGTCATATCAGTATATCGCATTCCTGCAGCTCTCCGGGATTCGCCACACCGACATCCAGCTTAAGCTCCGAAATAACGTTCTTAGCCAAGTGAACTGCATCTTGAAGTCTTTCCTGAACGCGGGGAATAAAGTCAGAGCAATGAATACGTTTGCTGTCCCCGTGTTAGCCTACAGTTTCGGCGTCATCAAATAGAGCAGGTCAGTTCAGCTCTGGAAAATCTCGAGAGAAAATGGCGTTTAGAATCAGCGGGAATGCGGCATCCTCAGTCGACGCTGGAAAGATTCACATTGCCACGGGATGAAGGACAATAAATAGTCGACGTCCAGACAATATATGTAGCCGAATACCAGCCGACATGGAGTATATCAAACAGTTTGTGCTGCGAACTGCAACTATAGCGCAAGCAAACTACAATCGTGAATGCAATTTGCAGACTACGGAGGAGAAGATTGCAGAGTGGAAGTAGTTAGCTGTGCACGGTGCCCATCCACACCAGTTGGAGTAGTCGTACATCGACAAGACTGCATCTATTTTTTTAACAACTTGTGTTCCCATACGGACCTTCGTTATACAATTTGCGATATTATGACAGATCGTCTAGGCGCGGTGTTTCATGAAGCGCGGCCATTTGCAGCGATGAAATTTCGGTTCGATACTAATTAACACAGTATAAACTATACAAATAGCTCTCTTGCTTTTTATTTGATTAATCCTTTATTTCTTTTGGCGAAAAACGCGTGAGGGGGCAAAGCCCCCCCCCCCCTTGCCACTTAGGTTGCTACGGCTCTGAACCATTCCTTCCCTTTCCTTCCGCGATATACGATCGGGCCTGGCCGGCGCCGGTATTGATCAATAAACACTTTAGGATTAGCAGGAGTTGCACATTGAAAAATGTTTCGCTACTCCCAAGCATAATTATCTACTTATTCTCTGTTCAACTTCAGCTAGTCCAGATCGATAACGGAGTAGCAGCCAGTGGTGGTCATACAAGCTCAACCTCAAAAAGATATTTATTATTTTAGGTTTAGCTTTTGACGTAGGACTTACGTCTTTCTTTACTATACTGGGTGTCATGTCAAAATTTTCAAAACGGATGCGTTACGTACACTTTGAACCTTAATAACTTTTCTCCTACTAAAGGAATTACTAATATTGTTTCATAAATCGAAAGGAAAACGTTCAACGCTTGCTATTGATACCTTGTTTGCTATGTAAAACTTGTTTAAAAAGTTCAAAAACTACTTTTAATGCGAACATTAATGCTAGAACCTATAAATATGGGTGTCACAGTTTTTCTTAAAGCCAGACGTGTCTAAGCCACAGAGCAGAACACACGTACGTGTGCTGCTCAACGAGAAGCTGCATTTTGACCACCAACCAAATCATAGCTACTGCCTTATCGCTGCCAACCAAGAACTGTCGTCGCCCTGCGTGAAATTCATCGCTCTCAGAAGTGGACAGAGTTACTAATTCGCAAGCTGCTCTTCCAGTGCCTGGTCTGTGAGATTGCACAGCATTTCAAAACCGATCTACTCTTCCGGAGCTCAGCCGTAATGGCCCTCTAAGAAGCCAGCGAGGCCTGCCTGGTTAGTTTGTTGGAAGATACCAATCTGTGCGCTATTCATACCAAACGAATAATCATCATGCCGAGCGGGAAACGGCGAAATAATATTCACAACAAACGGTCCTTATTAGGACCACAAAATCGTTCTCAGAAGAATTACAATTGAAATTTCCATTTCGTGCTTTGGAAAATAACTTCCCTCTTATCGGGTTAGTTATTTTCGTAATAATATCCGAAAAATGTACGATAAAACTAATAAACTGACCAATTGTACGGAAGCAAGAAAATACCTACAAAAATTTGAGTCAGAAAAGTGACATTGACGGAAAAATGCTTCGATCGTGTCTAAGTGTTTGGCAGCTGAAGTTGCCGATTTGTTTTCCAACGTCAATTATTTGCGCTGTGCTGTACGGAACAAACAGATTTTTGCGCGATTCGTTGGGAAATAATCAAAACAATTGTGTAGTAGATTCCGTAGATTTTACCGTAAATTTTGATGGAGTTTGTAAAAGCATTAATTAGCCTGCTTTGATTGGTGGTTTTTGCAAATCTTTCAAGAACATTAGTGAATGTGGCAACCCTGCTACTAAGCGAAAGCCACACCAAAAAGAATGATGAAAATATTTCCATTTGTCGCACAAAAGGATGGACTTCCATCTGCACTAAGAAGTTTATAAAAGAAATCGCATTGCGATATACACTCAAGTTTTTTTTTACGCGGTTTTTTTTTGCGCGGTATTTTTTTACGCGGTTTTTTTTACGCGGATTTTGAAATTTACGCGGTTTTCATTTACGCGGATTTTGAAATTTACGCGGTTTTCATTTACGCGGTTTTTGAAATTTACGCGGTTTTCATTTACGCGGTTTTTGAAATTTACGCGGTTTTCATTTACGCGGATTTTGGAATTTACGCGGTACCCATCAATGAGGTTCCCTTTATCGCGGATTCTTAAATTTAAGTGGTCTTCATTTACGCGGATTTTGAAGTTTACGCGGTTTTCATTTACGCGGATTTTGAAATTTACGCGGTTTTCATTTACGCGGATTTTGAAATTTACGCGGTTTTCATTTACGCGGATTTTGAAATTTACGCGGTTTTCATTTACGCGGATTTTGAAATTTACGCGGTTTTCATTTACGCGGTTTTCATTTACGCGGCTCGTATCCCCCGCGTAAAAAAAACCTGAGTGTACAATGCTCATTCGATGTGAGCTGCGAAAGGGGAATGTTCGTGTATGTACGCAGCAGAAACGAATTCGGGCAAGGTTCAGTGGCGTAGCCAGAAATTTGGTTTGGAGGGGGTTTTGATGAAAATCGCAATTTTTTTGAAAAAATGCTAAAATTTAATATGAGTTTGATAAATTATTGAAAACTCAAAAACATAAGTAGTCTAACAGATGTCATTCCAGTCTACAAACAAGAAGGATCAACATGGAACAGTTTTCAAACCTCTATAGATTATTTTCTTGTATAATATGTCAATGAAGTCAAAAATTGCGATCTTTTAAAGTGGGATAAATGATCTAAAAAATTTTCAACGTTCAAGATCACCTAATATAATAATCCTTGACTTTGAAGGTTTGACAACTTCGGGAAGTTATCAACTTGGATTGAGTTTGCGCCTGTCAATTCTTCTGTACATGTACCAGTGATTCATATAAGCAAATGTTTATCAAATTAATCTATAAACCCGAAGGTTTTTGCAAGTCCTAGAAAATCAGTGAATGTGGCAATCTCATTCGACATGAAATTTCCAGTAAACACTCATTCAAAAAGTGCATTGGCTCAAATTATCCATGAATGTCATATGATATGCCCAAGTTTAGTCCTACGTCAACACCGCGGTTATGTCCCGGACATTACCCACTCCTAGTTTTTTTACCTGATGGGACACCGCAGAAGGTTGGAATAATGATTTGCCTTGTATGGGCGATCTTTCCCCAGACTACCTTTATCACACAGTCAAAAAATATACGAATTCGACAATTTTTTGAACGGTTTCGTTTTATAATTATAGATGTGACAACATTAAAGACTGTCAAAACGGAGAGGACGAGTCTGATTGCAAATTCTGCGAACGAGACGAATATCGTTGCCTATCGAACGACAAGTGCATCCCGGACAAGTGGCGCTGTGATCAGTACGAAGACTGCCCGGATGCATCCGATGAACTAGATTGCTACTACGATGAACAAACCACCTATCCGACCGGGTTCGGAAGCCAACGTGAGTACCCGTTCGTGCAGGTTCAGGTTCCAAATAGTCCGGTTAATGGGTGAGTTTGTTGTTTCCTTAAAAAATGTAATATTAAGGATGCCTGTCTAATCTACAATTCGCTCTTTTAGCAAGCCTTACTTAACAATAACTAACGAGGATCGCGAACGGAATCAACGGAACCAGAAGGCGGAACAGGCTCGCACAGAACGACAATATTCCGATTATGGATCATCAAGAGAGGATGAGTATGAACCAACAGCGGCGGAAAACGTGCCGCAAATAAATCGAAGGAACCGGACAGATTCAATCGAATTCAAAACAGAAAAAGTGGAAGATCAAACCGAAGCGGAAACAATTCGGACAATTTCGGTCCCGAAATCTTTGAGTAACTAAGAACTATAGCTAAACAAGGATTACATATAATAGACATTGGTTAATTTGATTTACTCATCTTCCAGGTAACTTTCAGGACAGCAAGGAAATCATGATGACATCAGACTCAGAAAATGATTACAAGTTTAGCAGTACGAGTAGGGCATTTTTAACGACGGCCCATGCTTCGCCCTGTCCCGAAGGAGAGCTACGATGTGTTAGCGGAATTTGCATTTCAGTAGAGCAATTGTGTGATAAAGTAAGCCACATTAATAGCCCAGAAACCCGCAATGAAATCTGATCGTTCTCTGATTGCAGGTTACGGATTGCGCCGACGGTGCCGATGAGGCCATGTGTGTTTACAAGAACTGAAAAAACTCATCAATGAACATTGCCAACTAATCGAAACCATGACCTGGAAGATTTTAGTAAAATAGCATCCCACACTGCCCGGAACAGGTTTTTCTGTCAAGCAAAGAGATTTGAGCGGTTGTATCTGTAAAGTGATTTTATTTGTTAACTTGTTGTTAAAAGCATGGCACAGTTTAGATTTAGTACAAGAAAACATCCTCTCTATCACTTACCATTACCATTGTTGAAGTTACCCATGATGTGTATTATTAGGCTAATGAGCGGTAGGACAGGACAATATGTGTAATAATAGAATGAATACATAGGTTGGCGCATCTAAATACTCTACAAAACGGCGTGTTTTGTGGTACGTATTTAAAAGCACCAACGTTTGGATGAATATTTTAAAAGATTGATATTTTACTCGGTAGTGATCTTAGCAAAACGTTGTAAATAAATCATTGACTATTGACTCATTTCATGTAACTTTTGTAAATCTTTTTCAATAAACATTTTTACAATATACATAAACTTACGGTTTAGTAGAATATATCACACCATTTTGGTTAGATCTTTTGGTATAGTTTTTTTTGGGATGACCCTAATTTTTATGGGCTTGATCTGAATTTACTTTTAAAACATTTTTAGAGTCCTTCTTTGATCGTATTATAGAGTAATCCCAAAACTAATATTGTAAAGGATTATTTTGCTACGGTGCCTCTTTCAAAAGAATCAAAATAGAGATGATCTAGATCAGCTTTTACTACTTCCGTGCCGTTTGTTTCGAAATGAAATCCTCAGAACGAACTGTGCTGTAGAAAACCGATCCTACGAAAGCATGAACTCCTAGAAAACAATAGTCCAAAATATACCCTCAGAATGAACCAATGCCAAAAAGTTCATTCCCCAGATAAAACCATTATTCAGAAATTTTTGATGAGATGAGGAAAGCATTCATATTGCTTTGAATTGGGAAAAATCTTTATAAAAATAAATAGGGGAGACTGAGGAGACTTGATCCCCGGGGAGACTTGATCCCATCATTGTAACTCAAAGGCGGATCAGAATACATTAATCAAATATACTATAAAGTTGCGTAGTTTAAATTTCATTAACACAGAAAAAAGAAATTGGACTTTTGTGTAACCGAATTTTTACCGATTAAAAAAAATCTCAGAAGAACTGAAGAAGATTTATTTTCTAAATTTTCAAACTTTTATATAATTGATAAAATCACCCACTACATACTCTACTTTTGCATACAGAATTACAGTAGAATGTCAATTATATGAATACGTTATGATTGAACTGATTCTTTTGTTCAACTATATTTTTACTAAAGTTTGCTGAAATAGATGCTATGGGTTTACTTGATCCCTTCAAATTCGTGGTGATTTGATCCCCTTCGCCATACTTCATACACACCACTGCAAATAACCAAATTCACACCAGAGCAATTGAAGTCATTGTTGTCATAAAAAAATGTCAAAATTGAACGCTTCATCGTAAAGAAACATAACTGTAATTGTTTACTACAGTATACGTAGCAACCATTCATCCCACATTTGACGTTCCTCAACCATAATAAAGACAGCTTTCAAATGATTGCACGGAGATTTGGGGAACTCGTAAAAAAAATCAGGTGAGAGATGCGTAATATGTAGTAACTTCAATCATAACAATTTAATCAATACTACAATCCATTTATAAAATCGAATGGGGTAATGTACCCGTTTTTGTCCTATTAAGAAGGATACCACATTATTACAATAATAATTTTATTATTTCAGCTTCTTTGATTTGTTATTAAGGTCCATTTTTTTATTTTGATTATAGAGGTTTTAACGTTAAGGTCATTCGTCTCTTATTAAGAGCCAATATAATAACAAAATTGTCTTGAGAATGGTGAAAATCTTCTGTTTGAGCGCAGCAAAATCTCTAATCGAGTACCCCCATTATCGCAATACCATTTGAGTCAATGCGTTGAACAAAGATGGCAGACGCTGCTCTAACCAAAGGCTTCAGATGGGTAGGATGATAGTAGAAAAATAGGCTTATTACCCTACATGCTCTTTTAAACACGTTTTCATAAAGGAATCAAGTGTCCCCAAATTAGGGATCGAGTCTCCACTAATCTAAGAATTTTCCATTTTTTTGTTGTTTTCCAGAAAGGCTCATAACTCATGTCCAGTATAATATTTCCATGTAATTTTTTTATGATTATTAGTCATCCCTAGAAACAATATAAAACTACAAAAAAATACATAGTTGTTTTATCATTCCACGGAGTTGGACTGAAAAATAAAAAAGGGGATCAAGTCTCCTCAGTCTCCCCTAATCTTATTCAGAATGTTAGTCATCTTGCTCCACATGAAGACTGCACTGCATTAAGAGTTAAGCATTAGACAATACCAGAATTTTTACATTTCTTTTAGTAATATAAACATGCATGGAGTACAAATTTCAGAACTTAGCGCAGGTGTGTTTTTGAGAGCCATTTGGCAAAAACCATAAGAAGCGGCGATCCCTCTTCCTAGGGTGTAAAAGAATAAACAGTGTTATGCGTTGCGCTAGTTGGTGGATTTTAAAATATTAGTAAGTAAGGTTATGTGATGAAGCCAAAACTTTGCGCATTACCTAAAGTCAAAACAGCTGAGGATGAACCACACAGGCGGCGGCCCCTCGCAAGCAAACCTGTTATCCATTCGTATATCCGGTTTACTCGAACATAAGAATTGATTCCTTCTGTGTGCCAAACAACTCTTGCACGCAAACTGGCGATCTTTTCATCTACCCGTTTTACTTAAACATGTGGGTTAATTCCTTCTTTTGTCTTTTAAACATGAGTTGTTCTCTTGAGTTTCATTTTATGAAACATTTGTTTTAATACACTTTTGAGGTTAAGCAATGTTTATTTAGAGAATTTAGAACAGTTATTAGAAACAAAGTTTCTTATTTGATGCGTTTCATTGATAATATTCATTTGATGGGCATATTAATAATGACATTACTGATTGACGGTCCCGGTTAGATTGAAAATGCCACCTTTTAAGCCACAGGTTCAGAAAGCTTGAATGTTACGGTATCAGGGGCATTGCTCATTCTGTTATTCATAGTTACCTGACGAATAGAAAGCAATTTGTATCTGTGGATGGTGAACGTAGTAGCCTTGCTCCCATTGGAATCGGTGTCCCTCAAGGTAGTAATATAGGACCTTTGTTATTTCTGTTGTATATTAATGACCTAGGTAACTTGAGGCTTACTGGAACTCCTAAACTGTTTGCTGATGACACAGCTCTGTTTTATCCCAACAATGATGTCAATACTATTATTAACTCGATCGATAACGATCTAAGTGTTCTCGACCAATATTTCAAAGCAAATTTATTATCACTAAACCTTTCCAAAACTAAGTACATGATCTTCCGATCCATACGGAAAACTTTACCAACACATCATCATCCCAAACTTAGAGATTGTACAATTAAAAAAGGGGACTGTTTCAAATATTTGGGTATACACTTAAATCCTACGTTATCCTGGACACACCATATAAAATTTATCGAAAAGCGTGTGGCATCCTCCTGTGGTATTTTGTGGAGAGTTAAAGCGTTTGTTCCCCAGCGAGCTCTATTGAACTACTACTTTGAATACATTCATTCACAACTTAGCTACTTAGTATCGGTATGGGGGCGAGCAGCGAGCTCTCACCTTAAAAAACTACAAACACTATAAAACAGATCCCTGAAAATTATATTTAATAAACCACTTTTATATTCGACTTTGTTGTTATACTCTGAAAGTGCCCACAATATTTTACCCATAGCCCACTTATGTGACGTACAAACATTATTATTCATACACGACAATCTACATAACTCCATCGCGCAGCATAATATACATTTTACAACTTTAACACATTCTCGTTCAACACGTCGAAATAGTAACTTGCAACGCATTCGAGCAGCCACAAACCTTGGCCAAAAGCGCATTCTTTTTATTGGCCCTACCAAATTTAATGCACTTCCACTTGACATGCAGAGAATCGACAATCGTACCATCTTCAAGGCTAGATTGAAACTGTACTTTAAACATAGGCTTAACGAAATATTTAATTAATGATATTGTTTTGTAATTTAATGTAAACATCCGTCAGCAGTATTTAACTTTAATTTAATTTATAATGTGGATCCCTTAACAGGAAATCTATTTCCACTGGGATTCCACCTTAGTTAATTATCTTAAACTAATTGCACATCAATAAATGTCTGTCTCAGCTCAGTTTGTTTTATTTGTTTTGTTTGTTTTTGTTGCCATTGTTCATGGGCTGAGACAAGTTGCATCCACTACCAGGGGGATCTTGTATGAGTTCTTTGGTGTGGGGGAGTGTGGTGGGCAATTAAAAAAAAAAAAAAGCCTACCAAATCAGGTATTTTATACAGAGCTCCACGACATTTCCAGTTCGTTCTTGACATCTAGGAGGGAGCGGTTGGTATTCCGCTTGAAACCGTTAGTCGCCCAATTCAGACCTTTTGGCTCTGAACAAACATTCCTGAAACAGTTTAATTACGTTGGTTACAGGTGTACAAAATGAGAGGAGCCCAATTTTTCTAAATGCACACTTAAAAGAAAAGCATCCAATATAATGCGACAAAATTTTGATCGTAACTCTTTATGGTACACAAATACTTCATGTAACTGTTTCAAACGTTTTTTTGTTCCATTTCTTTACTTCACACATTACGTCACCTAAAAAAAATTATTAATCCCGAAGAACTATTCAGTTATAAACAAATTCTTTCCAAATAGTATATTGTGAATTAATGAAAATAATAACCGCATTTAAATGATACATTACCATGCACTAATATTAGTATGATTGATATCAATTTTCAGGCAAGAGAACAATTATTCTTAACTTTAACTCAATCGAAATAATAAATCCATTTGATATTAATTAAATTATTTATCTGTTGGTGCTCTTCATTTAAATATCACAAAAGGAGCCTTTCCAATATGTATTGTGATTATAACAAGCATTTGGGTGAATATAAACTAATGAAATGGTTGTTACGAACTTTGTTGAAAAAAATGAATTTTCGGCCAAATAATTTTCACTACTCATGTTTACCAAAAATAATCTCGGTCAATTTATACGCTCCTACTTAATCTCTTTGCATTTTTGTTCGACATGTTATTTTTCCTTTTTTATTATAGCTATATAATAAATTAGACTCATACTAACACTCACTAACACACTAAATTGCAGATTCAATATTTCATATTCACAATCACTCTTATTCCAAACGTACAAACGCTCGTGACCGTCGCGATAATACAAAGCTGGTCACAAATACGAACATGTAATTTCGATCACCCACACACGCTATACACACAATCTCGCAATCATAAAAACGCCTCAAAGTCAAAGTGTTTGTACTTATGAATTTATAAACGTGGTCTCGAGTGCATGTATCGGTCACACCCGGATGCCACTACACTCGGTTCTAAAAGCTCCATGCCTTTAGTTTGACCATACTCAGAAAAAGACGCTCATATATATCAAACAACATATTTCAGGGCGCCAGTGCAGGGATCTCTCAAAATCGAACAACAGAGGGTCCGCGTGGACATTCTTAAATCCACGCGAATATGCAAATGGCAACACACTTATACAATCGCATTTATACACACGAAGTTACCTATACGCTAGCATACGCGGCCCATGCAATCAAACACGGTAACATACAACGATAACGCCCTTCGAGATCATCCCCGCACACATGTAATGCCCCGGTAATTAAGTGAACAGCGCTCATACATTTATAAACGCGGTCGCAACTGCAAACCTTTTAACGCCCGTGTTCACGCGATCAAGATTCGGTAACGTCTGGAAGACCTTACTTCGGTCCTAGCAGCCTAGGTACAGGCCATCGATCTAAAAAAAAGAAAAAAGAAAAAGTGACGCTGATATACACTATGAAACACGTTTCATGGCGTCATGAATGTGAGCTCTAGTGATATGGGGTACTTAACTCTTTTCTAGAATCTGAACCGTACACCAAAAATTAAGTAGACGATTCATGTTCCGCGCGATCATTTAAAAACACACGGAAATATACGAAGTAATAAAAACGAATTTATACACGCGAAGTTACATACTCATTAACACACGCGATATGCCCACGCATTTGAACATGTTAGTATACAAATGCTCGAGCCCTCGCCATGATACAAAAAGGTGAACATGCAATTGCGATTATCAACGCACAACTACGCCCAAGATTTCAAAAACACAAAAAATGGTGATTTAGTGAACGGTATTGCACTTATAATTTGATTAACGTTGTGTGAACAAATATACGCTCATTCCCAAGTACTAGCAAGTAGAAATCTGTCCATGATAGATGTATAGCCTGGTTTTTTACCAAGTTTCATGAAAGTGAAAACGATTAGTAATATCTTCTAAATTTCACAAGCACACAAGATAGATTGTGAATAACATACCATGCTACATTATTCTAGGATTCTTTACCGGTTCCCGAGCCCATGAATATTATTTTATGATTTTGGGAACTATTTCACGAACACGAATGGTGAGACGTGACTGATACACTAGCAATCACGAACCTTTCCACGAATCCATGCATATTTTAAGGATTTTGTGAACTATTTTGCGGGCACAAATGGTGGGTCATGACTAAGCTGACCAACTCTGACGAAAAAATCCGGACACCTTGCAGCAACGAAGCGTAACCGTTCACCACACTCAGGTAGATTGTTCGCATGGTGTACGGATTTTTTCGACAGAGTTGGTCAGCTTAGTCATGACTAACATGCTAGGAATCACGAACCAGTTCACGCGGCATGACTGTATCTATAAATAATATTCCGAGTTTCTGAAGAGAAAATAGACTTGATTTTATTATCTAATTTACAATCATGAAAACTAAATCATAATCAAGATATAATAAATCAAAATTAGGTTCAAATCGTCTAGTCGGGCCATAAACAATATTCCAGTAAAATAAAATAAAAGATAAAAACGCGAGTTAATATTTGGTTTATGAATAATGTTCATTTAGTTTTGAACTAGTGAACGGACACAAACACTTAGCGAAAACACATGATTATCGTTTACACTCCAATGTCCGTAACATAAAACGTGATTATCCCATAATTCATAGCACTTTTTTCTCGAATTTGGAAACAGTTTTTATCGTGTATCTAGAGGATACTAAGCACAATAATAATAAATTGGAGAACCAGTTTTAAACTGGTAATTTATAATTATTCTTCTTAGCTAAGCTTACATATCAGAACCGTAGTCAAAAATTACAACAATTTTTAGCTTGCAGATTGTTCCTATTCTCAAAATGATATATTGGTAAGTATTTGCAATACCTTGATAATAATATTTTGGGAGTAAAAATGCCCATTAATTAATTTGTTCTGTTTCCCTACAATTGGAATATTTATTGAAATAGCTATCAAGTGAAAGAACTGTTCTTTTATTCAATGCATCCAACAATCTCTGCATCGGTAAGCACAGTATTGCAGTTAAATTTCTTGGGAACTAAATGTTAACACTTATTCTGCCTATGAAAAAGTTTCAGGGCACGGATACAGGCACGTAGCCAGAGGGGGGGCTAGGGGGCTAAAGCCCCCCCCGAAAATTTTCAAAAATAAATTTAAGAAACAACATGTTTTTCGGTGACTCTTAAAAAAATTGAATCTTGTTTGGTTTCAACAAATTAATGCGAGAATTGTGAGGAAGATTGCTATTTCGAACCACCGAAGACAGCGGTCAGGATATCTACTCAGTATGCTGAGTGTGATAAAACAGTTCCCTTCATATTGTGTGACTCGTCGGAAGACAAACGAAACTGCTACTTTAATTCTTGCTGTGGGGATCTGTCGAATGATTGAGTCGCAGAAGCAAGAAGTAGTGCTCCAGCCAAATACGGAGGCTATTTACTTCAGGTCTTTTCGCATACGATCGATCTTATGCGAAAAGACCTGAAGTCAATAGCCTCCGTATTTGTCTGGAGCAACATTAATGATGTGAAATATTTGCTGAAGGTGATTATGGAGGTTATGCTTACGAACATCGCCTTTAACGAGTTTAACCATGTCAGGCGTTCAGTGCTGATGCCATTTAACAAATTAGCCCAGGCGAAACCAGTCATTTTGCATAACAACTTGTAACATGTGGTTGATCCTCATATATATGGACGATGAGAAAATCAATGCTCGGCTACAAGATCTGATACCACTTACTTGCACCGTGGCTATTAAAAGATTCCTGTCACATTTGGAAAAAATGGTATTCATTATAAAGGACACATCTAGGAAGTATATTAAATGGTGTTTTTGTGGTGAAAATCTAGGTGAACAGACATATTTCCTCCAACCTGACCCTGCACGTAAAAACTGAATGCGATAGTCTCCAAAACCATTTCCTGAAAAACAAACATTTGCCAAATTTTGGATGCTGTTCGGATAATATTGACGACAAAAACGTCTAGTATCTCAAAATCAACGGTCGGCACCATCATTGAGGAAGTCGACACTCGTGACCCGTCAGAAATTCGCGAACATGGACATGGCAGTAACCACTATGATGATAAGGAAGTGTACGAGATAGAAATGAACACCACCGCGACACTGTTGGTTAGGAAAAATATTTCTCAGCCTAGTAAATAGTTCTCCACATGCAATCGCTAGTTGTTCGCACGAGATCTGTAGGACAACCATTTACGTTTTATCACTTTCATTGTTCACATCATGGAAATATATTGAAGACACAAGGCTTCATTTAGCTAATGCATTGAACCGAATAAAATAAACGAAATATATAATAAAATTGCAGAAGTTTTATAGAAAAGTGAGCTCAAAAACTGTCCCAAAATGAGAACTTTATCGCTAGTGGTTGTGTCTAACAAAACTCAGATATTATGTTATATATTAGCCAGAATAAAGTTAGTTAAAGCATAAGCAGATTGAATTTCTGTAATAGGTTAGTGCACTGTACGCTTAGTAGAAACATCAGGCATCTCACTCAAGCGTGCTAGACAAAAACATTTCCGTTAGTTGATGACAATATAGTCGAGAAGACAGTTTTTGTTTTCGCGTCATTTTAATGCAATAGTATTTCTGTTGACACTCAATTTCATTTTATGCGGAGAATGCGGTCCGTATTTAAACATTATTAGTCCGCAAAGTAGTGATATTTTAAACAATCGAACAATAAGCAAGAAAAATGCCAAAAAATAAACAAGCCAAAAAGTGGTAAAACAGCGGTTTTTCTGAGGTGTTCATCAACCCAAGAATTGTATACCGTCGTATATTACTAATGTTGTTCACATACAGAAACGTACATAGTAGCGGTAGGACTATCTGTTGTGATTTTATCCTTACTTTTCAACGGATGTCAATAGATGCTAAACCACATATTAGTCAATCAATCATAATAAACTTAATGTTGTAAGCAGCAGCATTTCTGTCTCTTTCGATGGTTTCCAATTAATGTCCATGTAAGTCTAAAAACGACGTGACGATACAGTGAACAAACATCAGTAGCCTATCACGGAGAGCGACTAAAATGTTGTAACTAGTTGAGTCTACAGTCAATAAATTGGGATTAATGTTTCGATTTCATGTTTTCGTTTTATTTGTGTTCGTTATGGAATAAAATGAGAGAGATGAGCAGAGATCACGAAGAAAAAGAGAGAAAAAATAATAAATAAATTGAAATCGACCCAAGAGCAGCTGTTCTATATTTTCTGGGCACTCAACTACAGAACAACAGAAATCATCAAAGAAAGTTGGCCTTACATCTACGTTACTCTTCGACAGAGGTGAAGTAAGTGCGATGTATACCCGTCCATATGTCGGAATAAAGAGATGCTGAAATTATTGAGCTTGTTCATATTTATAATATTTCTTTTTTTTTTTCAATCTAAAATTTTATTTGAAACGGCTCAATGCGTTAGCACAACTGATCCGTGGGTCTTTTAATTTTTTTTACAATAAGTAAAAATAAAAAAAATTCTAAGAATGTCGGTCTGCCAGATCTTGTTGACGCAGTTTGCTGCTGCGTGTTGAGATCTTTTTCCTTGGCGGTGAGGCCGCTTGGTGGTCATTCAGTCTGCCTTCTCTCACGTTATCGTTCCCGTCCATGTCGTCATCGGTACTGCTTTCTTCCTGTTCACGATCAGAGGTTCTTATTTGTTTCTCGTTCTTATGGGTCGCTGTTGTATATCCGTCTTCATCGGTATTTGCTTCTTTATTGGCGATGCTAGTTGCTGGTTTGGGAGCGGTTGTCGTGGTCGTTGTACCTGCATTATTGGGTAATTGGATCGTTGTTTTAGGTTTATCTGAAGGTATCGGTGGCTGCGTGTTAGAGTTGGCTGTAGTAGATGAGTTTTGACTAGTTGCTTCGGCGCATGTTTTTCCGTAGTAGGCTGTATAGTTACAGAATTGGCATGTTGGGGTCTGCCCGGGATATGTAATTAGCGTTGTTTGCTTATAGGTCACGCCATCCTTCAGTGATTTGCATTCGATAGTCATGTAAGAAGGTATTGGTTTAGTCACTCGCATTCTCACAATACGAACGCCATTGGGAATGCCGGAGAAAAAATTTCTCCAGGTGTCATTCGTAATAGATTCTACTTCTCCATATTGCGACATGATTTGTTTGATGAAATCCTCCTTCATGCGCGGGGCCAAATCATGGATACGCACGTCCACCATGTCGTTTTCCATATGCACGGGGATCTTGATTCTGGTGTTATTAAATTCGACCTCGTGTTGCATGTTGTTCTTTGCAATAAAGTTTTCGGCCTGTGCTAAGCTTCTAAACGTGATCAAAACACAGTTTTTACGTGATGTAGCTGAATGTAGGTAACTTCAGCGAGATTAAGCTCCATTTTCACTTTAACTAATTGTTCCACTTCCTTAACTGTTCGTGTTATCCCGTAGCACAGGCACTTTTGCTTCATTTGGCAAACTCATTTTACTCCGCAGCCGGGGGCAACGATACAATTTGTATGTGCACTGATATAGAACAATAGCTAGCTTGATTCACTGGTGCCTGTAGCCTGCTATAGCGTAGCAATTTTTTTTGCTTCTGCTTTTTGCGACATCAGAAGGTAGACCTTCTAGTTCTTTTGGTAATACATTTAACAAATTTCACGTACCGTCAAGTCCCCAGTTACCGTGCGTTTAGGTGGATTTGACGTGACTTCAAATCCTGTTTTTTTTAATCAAAATGAAAACCGCCCTCATAGTCACCGTAAAAATACCTATCTAAATACGTCACAATTTAGAAATAATATAAAACTATTACCAACAAAACGAGAATAAGTAGTTGAGGACATTTGTTTGGCACCAGTGCACGTTATATGATCAACTTACGGTGTATTTAAAATTTTGATTCAACTTTAGTTGGAATGTTTCAATAAAACGATGAAACGAAAGGATTTGGGATCTCTCCGATGGATTTAGGGAGCTAGTTCTTTAAATTTCGTGATTTTGAAACTGCACGGTGAACGACACATGCACGGCGACTGGCGATTTGAAGGAAAATTAGAAGATATTAGTAATCAGTGTTTTCATTCGATTTGTAGACAATTTTCTTTAATCAATTAAATTGTGGGCAGTTTCCTTCAGTTGATTTAATCATTTAAATTTATATTTTGATCCTATTGATTACCAAAAATCCTTCCTAACTGGGGTTCTAATCTACCCGACCAAGGCTAGTCTTGAAAATAGTTTCATTTAAATAGAATATATCAAAAAATTGTGTTAGCATGATGCCTTGGAACTGGTAATACTCGCAGAACACCAGACAAAGAAAATAGAAGTTGAACCGTCTCTGCGCATCTACAAATCGCTTGCTAAATCAGAAGATTTTGTACGAATTTCGACATTCTCTTCGTTCGAACATTTTATGGATATTTTTCTACTCATTTCGGTTTAGCATCTTCTACGCCTTTTAAAGGTGTAGCTTGGAACACCTAGTGTTTTCCAGCACCGTCAAGCATTGTCATATTCGGTTAGCGCATAAATACTGTGAACTCTAGAGTATACTTTGTTGTAACGAGAGTAAGTACTATAACCTTTCTTGTGACAATGAACATATTTTTAGGATTGTCTTTGATTTGGAATTGATTTCATTATGAACTTTTCAAAATTTAATTTAGTTTCTAGTGACTATATCAAATTGTCAGAATTAAAAGCTTTATGCAAATTTTTTTAAGCCCCTCCCGAAACAAAATCCTGGCTACGGGCCTGCACGGATAGACTAAGAGGTCTTTGGAAACTCATATGAACATACAGCAGAAATATCCCAAGCCTCCAGGGAACAAACTATCATCACCATTTCAAATCAGAAATAAAGGAACACGCTTTTTTCTGAAAGACTGAAAACCCAAACTAACTACAAAATATGTCAAAATTCAGCGACTTCCCAACTCATGGAAACAAGATGTAACAGAAAGTTTAGAAAGTTGTAAGCAACATTCTATCTACTTCCAAAAAAACAAACACCAAGTAAAAGGTGTAAATAGTACAGGGTCCCACAGCATTAGTCTGAAATATGACACTGATAATACACACAAGCTGTGTGAGAAAGACACGTATCTGTAGACTCTACTACAGATACGTAGTAGATATGTAGTAGAATTAAAAAATATGACAAAAAATCTATAGTCTTAAAACTTTAGAAAATATCCCGAGACGATATTGTCTCAGTCATTGCCATTCGAGGTAGACACATGGTCCTTTGAATGGACTATTCGAGATAAGCATCCCATTCCGAACAGCAGTATACTTGGAAGCTTTCAATCGCTCTCCTCCCTCTCACGGTAACCAAAAAGTATGACTCATCTATATAAAACGGAACATGGTAGCAGCGGAAAAATGGAAACAATAATATAAACAACGTCTATCTTCATAACAGAGCCGGTCGGTGTAAGTACATATGAAGCTAGACGAACGATGGGGCTCTGGACGGCACTCATTTACTTAAGATTTGCACGAGAAGCAAGTAAACCAGTAACGATAAGCTGCAAATATAGGGAGGTTTGCCTATTCTCGACATTTTTTCGAAAATTATATAATTACTACTATTGAATAAAAATTTTATGATTATTCAACCAATAAATTATTGAATTATATAATTACTCAACCAATAAATTATTGAATACCATTTATTTCGCTTGTTTCTACAACACTATGTAATAACAAACATGGTGTGACAAAAGTATAATGCTACTCCAACAGCGAAGTGAAACATCGAATCAAGTGATCCAGGTTTCACTACACTAAACATTGCAGTACGAGCGCTGCTTTAGCTCAGGGTCTGGTATACCTAGATAAGGTAGCAGCAAGGACATGGCGAGAATGGGCTCAGCACCTCACAAAAAATATTCACCACTTTATTTTGGGAAGCCCAGCTTGGTGGAACCTAGACTTTTATTAGAACGTACAGGATCGTTCGCAATGTCCAACAAAAGATGGATTGAGAAAGGATGAGTAAAACAGTTCAAAAGTTAACCGAATAGTCGTTAACAGATTCATAGCGGACGTGCTCATAGGATAAACATTTTTTTAAAAGGTTTTAACCTTAGCGTCATTCGCCTTTTCCGGATTAGAGAAATCTCTTTTGGAAAAATCTCTAACCCTATGTGCGAGGTTGGGAATCGAACCCAGGTGAGCTGCATACATGGCAATCGATTTACCAACTAAGCTATGCCCGTTCCTGATAAAACATTTTGTTGAATAGATAAGTTTCGGTATTGTATCGTGTTTTTCACAGAGAGTCATCATTGGACGTTAGACAATGCATAATCAAATGGAGTAGTTAAAAGAATCATTGACACATGCACTTCCGTTTTCTGTTAACTCAGACCGAAGCAAAACAATTTATTGAGCAGTATTGTTGAGGTTTATTTTGAGAGTGTTATATCCTTACTTACCTTACCGTTCAGGTTAGAGCCTTGTTGTCTCTTGCTGTATGCAGAAGCCGTCTCCACTCCACTCGGTTCATTGCTGCATGTCACCAGCCTCGCAGTCTTCGAAGGGTCTGCAGGTCGTCCTCTATTTGGTCAATCCACCGTGCTCGCTGTGCGCCCGTCTTCTTGTTCCTGTAGGGTCGCCCTCAAGAACCATATTCACCGGGTCGTCGTCCGACATTCTTACGACGTGTCCAGCCCACCACAAACGTTCTATTATTGTGGTATGCGTGATGGATGGTTCTTCCAGCAGCTGATGAAACTCATGGTTCATTCGCCTGCGCCACGTTCCGTCTTCATTTGCACGCCACCATATATGGTACGCAACACCTTTCGTTCGAAAACTCCAAGGGCGCGTTGGTCCTCCACGAGCATAGTCCAGGTCTCGTGGACATAGAGGACCACCGGTTTAATCAGCGTCAACTTCGTGCGGTGGCGAATGTTGTTCGACCGAAGCGTCCTCCGGAGTCCAAAGTAGGCACGATTTCCCGCCAAGATCCGTCTCTGAATATCTCTGCTGGTATCATTGTCGGCGGTTATCAGTGAGCCCAAATACACGAATTTGTCGACCATCTCGATTTCGTCACCGTCAATCTGAACTCGGGATGGGAGGTTCACATTATCGTCTCAAGAACATCTTTCTCTCATGTATTTTGTCTTTGAAACGTTGATGACAAGTCCAATCCTGCTGGCTTCAGCTTTCAGTCTGATGCACGTTTCCGACATCGCCTCAAAGTTCCGTGCAATTATGTCAATGTCGTCGACGAAGCCAAGAAGCTGGACGGACTTCCTGAAGATCGTGCCACTCGTGTCTATCCCCACTCTCCTTATTACACCTTCTAACGCAACGTTGAACAGCAGGCACGATAGACCATCACCTTGCCGTATCCCTCTTCGAGATTCAAAGGGACTCGAGAGTGTCCCTGATACTCGAACAACGCACATCACCCGATCCATCGTCGCTGTGGCTCATCGTGTTAACTTATCCGGAAAACCGAACTCGTGCATTATCTGCCATAGCTGATCTCGATCGATTGTTTCACACGCCGATTTGAAATCCATGAACAAATGATGTGTGGGCACGTTGTATTCGCGGCACTTCTGCAAAACCTGCCGAATCGCGAATATTTGGTCCGTGGTGACGCGGGAACCCATAAATCCCACTTGATAGTGCCCCTCGAACTCCCTAGAAAATGGTGACAATCGGCGGCAAAGAATTTGGGAGAGGATCGTAGGCGGCGCTAAGTAGTGTGATCGCGC
Source organism: Topomyia yanbarensis (assembly GCF_030247195.1). NCBI lineage: Eukaryota > Metazoa > Arthropoda > Insecta > Diptera > Culicidae > Topomyia > Topomyia yanbarensis. Next base: position 116,435,813 of record NC_080672.1, read on the forward strand.
GGTAGTTGCAGCAATCCAACTTGTCACCCTTTTTGTAGATTGGGTGTCTCCATCCACTCCTCCGGAAAAATCTCCTCCTCTCAAATTTTGGCGATTACCCAGTGCAGCGGTCTTGCCAGTGTGTCACCACCGTATTTTAGTAGCTTGCTGGGTAGTACACCGTCAGCTTTGTTGTTTTCAGCCGACCGATCTCCTGCTTGCTCCAAGATCCGTTGCCGTTCCGCCTTCATCCTCTGCTGCTTCACCGTTGAGTTGCTCGTCATAGTACTTCCACCTCTCAATTACCTCACACTCGTTCGTAAGAAGGTTGCCGTCTAAGTCCCTGCACATATCAAATTGCGGAACGTAGCCTTTGCGCGAACTGTTCAGTTTCTCGTAGAACTTCTGTATATCGTTTACGCGGTACAGTTGTTCCATCGCCTCGCAATCTCATTCCTCCTGTTGGCGCTACATTCTCCGGAGGACCGAGGATTGCCGGTTCCGTGCTTGTTTATATCGCTCCACATTCTGTCTCGTTCCGTGCTCTAGCATCCTCGCCCGTGCTGCATTCTTCTCCTCTATTAACTGCTTACATTCGTCGTCGAACCAGTCGTTTCCTCGATTCGGAATCACTGTACCTAGTGCCACTATAGCAGTATTTCCTATGGCGGAACGAATCTCCCTCCAGCCATCTTAAAGAGTAGCTGCGTCCAGTTGTTCTTCCGTGGGTAGTGCTGCTTCCAGCCGCTGTGCGTAGTGTTGGGCAACCCCGGCGTCCCGAAGTTGCGCGATGTTGGGCCTTGGCGTCCGACTACGACGAGTGTTGTACACCGTCGAGAGTTTTGAGCGCATACTGCAACTAGGTAATGGTCCGAATCTATATTCGCACTGCGGTAGGTACGAACGTTGGTGATATCAGAGAAGAATCGCCCATCGATTGGCACGTGATCGATTTGGTTTTCAGTGCGTTGGTCAGGTGATCTCCAGGTGGTTTTGTGGATATCTTTGCGAGGGAAGAAGGTACTTCGGACTATCATGCCACGAGAGGCTGCGAAGTTCACGCAACGTTGGCCGTTGTCATTCGATACGGTGTGCAAGCTGTTTGGCCCGATTACCGGTCTAAACATTGCCTCCCGTCCTACCTGAGCCTTCATATCACCGATGACGATTTTCCCGTTGCGAACAGCCGTCGTACACCTCCTCCAGCTTCGCATAGAACGCTTCCTTCTCGTCCTCGGGTCTCCCATCGTGCGGGCAGTGTACGTTGATGATGCTGTAATTGAAGAAACAGCCTTTGATCCTCAACTTACACATCCTTGCGTTGACTTACCATCCAATCACGCGTTATATCCTGCATGTTTCAAAAGAAGAAAAATTTTGTTTGCATTGTGTGATCAAAATGTGTTATACTTCAATAATTGACTTCTCAAGTTGCAATCTTCGCCCATCTGTAGATGAAGTTTGACACCTTTTAATGATAACTAGTCCAATTTTTTTATTTAATTATTTGGGTTTTAACTTACTGGTCATTCGCCCATGCAGTCCAGTGTTAACGAAAGCAGGTTTAAAATAGAAATTGTTCTACTTGCAATTTATAACAAATTAATAGAAGCAGAGCGTTTCGTTTATGAAACAAATTAAAACAGACCATGCATTCTTTTTTGGTGTAAATAACGGAGTTCAAATTGTGAATATTCCGTCAACCGGCCCAACTCCATTATCTTTTCTTCTTGTTCACGGCACATGATCCTCAGACAACGCTATGTGACTATGAAGGTCAGATGCCCGCGTAGTAATTTTGACAATATGCTTCTAACTACGGAATACATTATGCGAATGCAGAAACGTATACAAAATAGATTTTTTTCAACGTTTTGCTGATACATGTTGTTTGTTTTGCGAGCTTCCAGGAGTTGAAAATCAATAGTTGTAGAGTTCTTTGAAAATGAACCACCTCCGTTATGCAACTATTTTTTTCCGATCTTATTTTAATTCAAAAAAAAAATTAAAGGGTTGTGTACAGGACACGATCACGGTGACATTAAAAACTAGGAGTGGGTAATGTCCGGGACATAACCGCGGTGTTGACGTAGGACTAAACTTGGGCATATCATATGACATTCATGGATAATTTGAGCCAATGCACTTTTTGAATGAATGTTTACTGGAAATTTCATGTCGAATGAGATTGCCACATTCACTGATTTTCTAGGACTTGCAAAAACCTTCGGGTTTATAGATTAATTTGATAAACATTTGCTTATATGAATCACTGGTACATGTACAGAAGAATTGACAGGCGCAAACTCAATCCAAGTTATTAAATGGAACTTTCTAATTCAATTCTTTCTTCATTATGTTTTCATCCTAAAAAGAACGGTTTGCAAATAACTATTTTTGGTGATACCAGACGAGAATCCTTTCTAACGATTCGAACCTTGCCCGAATTCGTTTCTGCTGCGTACATACACGAACATGCCCCTTTCGCAGCTCACATCGAATGAGCATTGTATATCGCAATGCGATTTCTTTTATAAACTTCTTAGTGCAGATGGAAGTCCATCCTTTTGTGCGACAAATGGAAATATTTTCATCATTCTTTTTGGTGTGGCTTTCGCTTAGTAGCAGGGTTGCCACATTCACTAATGTTCTTGAAAAATTTGCAAAAACCACCAATCAAAGCAGGCTAATTAATGCTTTTACAAACTCTATCAAAATTTACGGTAAAATCTACGGAATCTACTACACAATTGTTTTGATTATTCCCCAACGAATCGCGCAAAAATCTGTTTGTTCCGTAAAGCACAGCGCAAATAATTGACGTTGGAAACCAAATCGGCAACTTCAGCTGCCAAACACTTAGACACGATCGAAGCATTTTTCCGTCAATGTCACTTTTCTGACTCAAATTTTTGTAGGTATTTTCTTGCTTCCGTCCAATTGATCAGTTTATTAGTTTTATCGTACATTTTTCGGATATTATTATAGAAAATAACTAACCCGATAAGAGGGAAGTTATTTTCCAAAGCACGAAATGGAAATTTCAATTGTAATTCTTCTGAGAACGATTTTGTGGTCCTAATAAGAACCGTTTGTTGTGAATATTATTTCGCCGTTTCCCGCTCGGCATGATGATTATTCGCTTGGTATGAATAGCGCACAGATTGGTATCTTCCAACAAACTAACCAGGCAGGCCTCGCTGGCTTCTTAGAGGGCCATTACGGCTGAGCTCCGGAAGAGTAGATCGGTTTTGAAATGCTGTGCAATCTCACAGACCAGGCACTGGAAGAGCAGCTTGCGAATTAGTAACTCTGTCCACTTCTGAGAGCGATGAATTTCACGCAGGGCGACGACAGTTCTTGGTTGGCAGCGATAAGGCAGTAGCTATGATTTGGTTGGTGGTCAAAATGCAGCTTCTCGTTGAGCAGCACATGTACGTGCGTTCTGCTCTGTGGCTTACACACGTCTGGCTTTAAGTAAAACTGTGACACCCATATTTATAGGTTCTAGCATTAATGTTGATTCGCATTAAAAGTAGTTTTTGAACTTTTTAAACAAGTTTTACATAGCAAACAAGGTATCAATAGCAAGCGTTGAACGTTTTCCTTTTGATTTATGAAACAATATTAGTAATTCCTTTAGTAGGAGAAAAGTTATTAAGGTTCAAAGTGTACGTAACGCATCCGTTTTGAAATTTTTGAAATGACACCCAGTATAGTAAAGAAAGACGTAAGTCCTACGTCAAAAGAACACCCGCTTCAACAGCTGCTGGGACGGTAAGTTCTGTTTTAAAATTTTCCGTTGTGTGCAGTACGAAACAAAAGTGTTTGAAATTATAAAACAAAAAGTTCTGCTGGGAATGTGATTGTTTCCGATGCAATTACACTCAGATTTTTCACGCAGGGGATACAGGCCGTGTAAATGAAAACCGCGTAAATTTAAAAAAAACGCGTTAATGAAAACCGCGTAAATTTCAAAATCCGCGTAAAGAAACCTGAGTGTACTCTCCTATTTAAAATACTACGCTGCAATAGCTACAGAAGCACGTTGTCAGATGCCTTACTGATAAAAAACATATAACCGAAATATGAAACATGAAAACCAATAGGCTCTTTCCCCTACGCAGCTACAAAGCGCCGTAAACATGGATTAACAAGTTACAACGCACACGCATGCATAAAAATAAATATATTTTTTTCAAACGCAACACTCTTAAGCAGCACACACCGTATTGAATTAAATCAAAACCACCCCGCCCACCCACTTTGCAAATCATTCTGTGACACCGTGCTGGTACCCGAAAAATCCGCACACGGCCACCGCTGCCGAAAATGCATAGCGTCTACCGCTTATTGTAGTGCCCAGACGCTGCAGCCATGATCTTACCCGTTCGACATAAGAACAAAAACTGATTCAAACGGGTACGCGTCACCTTTATTTATAAACTAACAGTATATGGTTTAGTCACTTAGGTGCGAGTGTGTGCAAATTCCAACGTTACCGAAAATCGATAGCGCTTATTGCATCGCCCGGAGACGATGTTGCTCGTATGGGATAAGAGCAACAACTGATTTAAACGGACATGCGTTGCTTCTATTTATGACTTTTCGTGTTTCATTGAGCAACTAAGCTGCCCTCTCTTGACGGCTGTGTCTGAGAAATCTGCCTCACGAATGGTAATTTTCCCGTTTTTCGTGAACTTTTTAATTTTACCAATTTCCAAAAGTCTACTTTTATTGGGGAGATATTAAATTATTACCAATATTTAAGTTAGGTGTTTCTGAATCGGTTGGTGTATGAATGATTAAAATCCATCTAGTAATATCGGAGTTATAAGCGTGCAAACCTTACATAGTTTCGTTACATGGGAGATAGTTTAGATTTTAGAATGACACCTAGCTCCAGATAGTGGAGTAAGACATTTTTAATGTCAAAATTAAGGGAACGCGTATCCGTCGGTTGATATCAATCGAGCTGACATTTTTTTTTATTTCGATTATAGAGGTTTTAACCTTAAGGTCATTCACCTCTTCGGGTTAGAAAAATCTCTTATGAAAAATTTCTAACCCTATGTGCGGGGTCGGGACTCGATCCCAAGTGCGCTGCGTACAAGGCAATCGATTTACCAATACGCTACGCCCACCCCCTAGAGCTGACATTTCTTTAGACTGAGCAAACTAATTTCTTTGTTTGTGTAGTGTTTATTTGATCAACTAGGAAACTAATCCACTGGGAATTGATTGCGCGTGGGGAATACGCATGATCTTGTCTGAGTAAATAATGACTTTTGAATTACGTTTGAGGGTTGAGAATTAACAATTCGCAGGAAGAATGCAAAACCAGTTACCAAGTTTCGGCAGTCATATTAGCACGAAGAACAAATGTTTTATTATCATATCCATTGGTTTACTTTTAGTTCATTAAATGATCAATAAATTATATTGTTCTTATTGTATTGAGTATTTGCATATGCTTTGGAGTTTCACATGCACTATGTTACTGTCACTTTAACCATCTTTCTTCATGATTATAAACATATTGTAGCTTGATTATTGATGCAAAAGGAGACAAGTTAGTTTCTTTTCGTTGTTGTACTTTTATTTTGGAGTTTTCATAGCGGCAGCAGTGCAGACAGCTAGTATGATTTTATGCACCTATCCTCATCACGGGCACCGAAGTCCCGTGGCCCCTGGCCCAGGCCCAGTGTGTCCATGCGTGAAGATGGTACTGCTTTTTAGATATAAATATTAACTCATCATCAGTTTCGTACTGTACCTCATCCATTGCCACCTCCGAACCAACACCATCTAAATTTGGTAATTCTCACTGTCTACCATTTCATAGGAGCGGACACCTCTTCCACTGCTCTACGATCGTTGTCAATGGTGCTGATATCTAAGCGATCCCAAAAAGTATGTGAGATCATCTCGAGATGATAGATGATCAGTTATTCATATCATATCTTCGAGCACGATTTTGAATGCATTGCCCTGCTTCAATGCATCACAAATAACGTCACAAATGAGTCGGATATCCGGTGCTTGATTTTGACCTGCCGATGTCATATGAATCAGTTTTGTCGAAAATCTATGCAAATCCATGTACCACAGTTAAATTCAAGAAGTTGTTTCATTTTATATTATCTTGTGAAACAGGGACTTTCCAAGAAATCAAACAATTTATATTTTGAAACATTGCGTAAATTCATACGAAAAATATTTTTACTTGCTAAGAGCTCCTTCAATATTTACATAATAGCTTCAAGTAAACCTGTGCGAGCCGGAATGAGAATATACGTACTGTGTTCCCGTAATCGTCCCACTATTATACAAGGGCGGATGATGAATCATACTCCCTGACTTTCATTCATCGTTGACATCAAGTTCACACGCACCGATAATCGGAAGCAAGGCACTTTTCCAAAGCATTAAAAAACAAAAACAGCTCCCGCCATAGTTTGGATAGCTTACCACTTGCTTTGGTCCCAAAGAGAAAAACATCGCCCACCACCCACGGCCCACCCAGAAAGTAGTGGCATTATGTTCAGCGTTCGGGTCGTCGGACAGCTACAATACATAAGCGAGCGTGATTCTCACTTCACGATGTGGCACGAGTACTTTTCAGTTCAGTTGATGTGGCTCCTTCATTCATGCCAGTGGTTAATCAGTTCTGTGCTGTATGTGGCCCAAGAATAGGACGGTGGCCCGAACTATATACTTAAATTAGAGGTCGCAGTGATTCAGTATTCCGCCGGCAGCATCCGCGAGTAGTTTTTCAAACTACATTCACATCATGAAATACATAAGCATCAAATGAATAAAACGGGAGACTAAAACGAGCTTTTCTCTCTGTATGTATATCAATGTTCATTAAAAACAGAGACTGGGAGCAAACCCGAAAGATTCCGACTGCAATCACGGCCGTTGAGAACTCCTGTCTGTTATCAACTGGAACATATATAGATGGCGATTGGCAAGGACATGATTCACAGAACGACATATGTAAACCAAATAATTTGGAGTGGTTTATTACGGTTTATCTGTCTCGGTATGCATCAGGATGTCGTCTAGTCAGTTACTGAAAGGATTTCCAATATACGATATTTACAACGCACAGTCAACTAGTTGAAACGTGAGAATGTTTCCCGTAGTTTTTATCCTAGTTAAAATCAAAGGTTTGCAGCGAAAATCTATCTACGAGAATGACTCATATGTATTGTGAAATTTACAGTTTTTGTTTTTCATTTGTTCAGCGGTATCGTCGCGAGTGATTAACTGCATTTTCTAGCTTTTACAACAAAAACCGTCCGTAGTGCAACGAAGAACTGTTTCCAGTGTGATGTTATGTTAATATGTGCATTGTGGTTGTTGTAATAGCAATTATGTAAAATAGTTGGTATATCCAATCCTCGCGGCTACCACTTAGGGAGTAGTGACAAATATTTGGGAAATCAATTTTAGAACATCAACATGTCTTCAGGCGATTATCTAATCGTTAAGGTAAGCTGATTTAATAACATAACACACCAGAGTCACGGTAATACTTCAATCAGTCTAAAAATAATATCAAAACGATTTAATTAGTACAAAAAAATAAAAGCTCACATTATCATTTTTCATTTTATCTCAAATAATACAGTGTAGATAAGCATTTCTTCTTAATATTACGAGCTACTCTCATTTTGTTGGTACGAAGATGTACACGTATAACGGTAATGTTTCGACTGATCTGCATACTCCTGATAAGGCTGTTGTTTCATGAACGAAGCAAAGCCTTGATACTACATTCCATTCTATTTCGACAGATTTCACTGCCGATTCTTCGATATACAGAACAATTACATGGCTAGTGCCTCGATCTCACTAAACCAAAAAATACTTCCTGATTGGTGTTCAAACATATGACGACTGGCTTATGGGACCAGTGTGTTATATCTATACCGCCAGACCAGGCAGGTGGTTAAACGTTTTGTCTTTCAAGTATTTGTTAACCAATTTGATTGTCTACTTGGTACCCTGTCTTCATAATAGTCAAAGAATAATTTTGGCATTTTTATGATGAACAATAAATGATAATATACTATTTAGTCGTTTGAATTATCTTCATGTAGCTGAGGCTGTCGTGACTTTTGCGTCTGCTCTCATTTATTTCCTTCCAAAAACTGAAGCTTGACTATCAGCCACAGCAACCAAGGCCTGACAACCTAAACTCGTTTGATTTTATTGCGTCAAGACAAAAACAAAATAAATGTTGGGTAGATTTGTATGAATCTCAACAAGCACACTGTAACGACTATCTATTACAATGACTCGTTAATTCAAAAGTTCAATAATTATTTATTATTTTATTTATACTGGCTCATACCTTCCAGAGGAATTTTTTCCTCTTGCTGGTTTCATTTTTTACCTTCCTCATTCATCCTAATACCATGTTCACACTACGAGTTAAAACGTGTTTTAACGCTATCTTGATGACACTTTTCTTGTTGTTAATTATTATAACGTGTTTTAACTCTGTAGTGTGAACGTAGTATAACCAGTGGCGTAGCCAAAGGGGGGTTTTGGGGGTTAAAACCCTCTCCAAACCAAAATATTTGAATTGAAGAAAAAAAAGTTTGATGCTGACATTAAATATTCAAATATACAAATAATAATATTGGAAGTTTATTATCTGTTCATTGCATTGAGAACCTAATGTTTTAAACGTTATGGGGACTATTTTGTAAATTGTGAGAATGGGATCTTGTATAAGTAATATTTTAGGGAGGATCCTATAGTTGATAAATCATGTAAATATCAAGCAAAATAGCTCAATGAAAACGCCTACTTAGAAATTGATGAAAAATGGCGTTTTACGCTTGTCTCTAACAGGTCAGAGTCGGTTGTTATGTGCATTTGATTTTTTTGGGTTATCACTTATATAAAGTGCCACTAGCTAAGATTGGTAATTCAAAAAATTTAAAAATTTTCACGTTTTTCGGTACCGAATTGGATGGCGCCAAGATTCTATAATTTGGAAACCATCTGCTTTTAGAAGTTTAGTATTTAGCAGCATAATTTTGTTGATTAATTTTTTCAGTTGTATGCATGACTAATTCCAATCAAATTTAGTTCGAGACTTAGTGTCTTCAGTAAAGTTTTCAAGAATGTTTTTGCAAATAGCTTGGTTGAAGATATGAATGCAACCCGTATTTGTGCATTATAGGCTATATTGCACTACGAATTCCCTTACTAACGGTTATAGGCGGCAACAAAGAATTTGGGAGAACACCTTGTAGATGACGTTTACTATCCTAGTATGCAAAAGTGACTTGAACGCCACTTTGATCAAATTCAACTCTTTCGTATTTTTAAGTTCACTACGAAAATTCGCATCTTTCAGTGCAAACGACTTCAAATAAAAATAAAAAAATAACCTGTTGAAATGCTAAAAGCAAAGTGGCGAAAGCATGCTTTTACCCGCACCATGAAAGATTTGAAAATTGATTTCCTGAAAAATATACTCGATGGTATTTCCGTCACCTTTGTGTACAAGGACAGTTCAGTAATGTGATTAATCTGTAATTAGTTGCAGAAATCCCGCTTAACACCATTTTTGGGACATACTACTCCGTACATCCTATACTTCGGTAAAATCTCCTCCTTCCAGATCTTCAACAGCACCCAGTGGAGTGCTCTAGCCAATTCCTCTACTCTGTGTTTGAGTAGCTCGCATGACAATTGATCATTGCCAGCGGTTCAACCGTCCTATTTTTTCATGAATCTTAGGTAGATCCGGAATCTGTCGTCGACGGCGCGCGTCTCCAAGCTGATTCTTGCAATACTCTTATCGTCTACTGCTTCGCTATTTAGGTGTTCGTCATAATATACTTAGTAATCGTGAGAATTTCTGCACATTATTTATAAGGTGTACAGACTATCCTGTGCGATAACCGATTTATACAATGCCCCCGGCCTATCAGGATGTTTATGTCACCGATGACGAGCCCTACATTCCGCCATATGATAGCTAGACATGCTCCAGCTGCGCATAAAATGCATCTTTCTAGGCTTCGTGAGATCAATGCACATTGATAATGCTCTAGTCGAAGAAATGGCCTTTGATCCACACTACACACATCCTTTCGCTGATCGCCTGCCACTTGATGACGCGTTGGCGCATTTGCCCAATTCTTGTGCCGTCGCTCGATCCCCGCATTTCCACACCTTCTGCCCCGTCTATCAAAGCTCCTCCAATGCTATGGTTTGCGAGTTTTCAGCTCATCCTTTTCTGCTTGATTATTAGTAAAGTGGTGTTTTTGGGCCACTTGTTGAACTTGACCTAACCTGTGCCGTAGTCTACCACCCAACATAACTGACACCTGCGACGACCCATTTCGCTATTACTGCAGAACACGGTTGTACCCAGTCGATCGCGGCATACAGATTAAATGTCATCAATAGACCCGCCAACATTTTTGAAAAATCTAAGATTTTCATCAAAACCCCCTCCAATCCAAATTTCTGGCTACGCCACTGATCCAAACTATGATTTATATGCAATATGAAACAGCCCGGAACAGTTCAGTCGGTAAGTATCTCAACCAAGTCCAATGCAACCTGCGGAACAATCCCTCGACATTCTGTAAGTTTATAAGTAGCAGATGACGCTCCGGAAGTATTCCAGAAAATGTTTATCTTCGAAACAAATGTTCACAGTCCGCAGTCGAGTCGGTGGATCTTTTTGCAGATCGCTTTCGAGATGTATTTACCAGCCCTCCTGTCTACCCATCAGCACGGCGTTGTAAAGAAACGCTCGAACTTGATGACGTTTTCTAGTTCCAGCCATCGAGAAGCGCCAGCAAGTTGATGCAGAATATTTTGATTTCGCTAAAGCATTCGACAAGGTGCCGCACAACAAAGGATTAAATGTGCCTGACAAATTTTGTTGAAATGGATCTATTTCAACCCATTAAATCGATCAATTAGCTGGTAGTTTAGAATGGGAACCAGATTTATACAGATTAAATCTGGCGATTAGCACACTGGAAAAAATTATTGACCTACGAAACTCAAATTAATCGTTAATTCTTGAGATTATTAATGTCGTTTTCGATTCATAACCTAGAAACTAACCCAGGTTATTGCTTCAAACAAACGTTTTCATTGAAACTGAGTGGGGTTCTCGCAAAACAGCGGTGGTGTGTGGGAACCCGAAATATATTTCAGTTTAGAACCCAACCCGGTTTTCAGTTCAGTGGCGCATAACCTAGGTTCGAAACTGGTTTCAAACGGTTTGCCAGCAGTTGGGTCCGAAACTGAGTTAGTTTCTGCCTCAAGCGAAAACGACATAATATTGAGACATTCACCGAAACGTACACGTAGCACCAATTGCTTACTAAAGGCCGCTGTAAGGTTGCCAGAAAGTTTTTGGTGTACTAGTAGTTGTATTTGTTGTTTCCGGTAGTAATAAGCCTCCCATTTTGGTTTAACCGCAAGGACAATTTTTAAAACAGAATTTTGTTGATAAGTATAGCTCATTAAACCAATTTTATCAATTCTGTAATATATGATGAATTTGGCACCACTTGCATCTGGTATACTCAACTTGCACAAAACATTGCATAACGCAGAGCTGATTTCTAGAACAACTTGTGTTCTCATTCAGCCCTTCGTTATGTTATAACAGATTGGCTAAGCGCGGTGTTTCATGAAGCGCGGCCGTTCCTTTCGACCGGGAAAGGCCGCGTGGAATTTTGAGTAAATGCGCCAATAGATCGACCTCAAACAAAACACCCGATTTCGTCAGTCAACTGGGAAGCAGGGATGCCAGGTGCACAGATTAATCTGAGTTTCACAGAATTTCAATATGTTGCACATATTTTTGAAACTGCAGTTTTCTGCTTTACTGCACAGTTTTCTATTAAAATGCACAGACTAGCACAGATTTCTTAATTTTTGACCACGCGCTCAATTATTGTCTCGTGCATAAACTAAAAACAAATAGTCGCCACTTCTTGTTTTGAGACAAATTTGTACGATTTGCTTAACACAGATTTTTATATGGGCTTCGCACAGATTTCACAAAATATTACCTGGCATCCCTGCTGGAAAATTTGCACACATTTGTTATAGTTTGATCTATATTTTGATAACATGCATTTGGCCGTTTACTTTTGGCCCTTTGCCAAACTTCAAATAATTTAATAACATTTAATGTTTTGACTGTTGGCTATTATGTATGTTTTTATGTTTTAGAAAGTATTCTGAACACATTTAAAATGTTCATAGTATAATTTCACGCGCCTTTAATTAAAGTATTATTAAATTAGACGAACAGGATTGAGAAAAGTTCTAGTTCTACTGATTTGTCCCAATTTGATTAGCTATCAAGATATTGAAGCAATTTACACCTTGTGCGGTTTTTTATGTATTTGACAAGCATACATTGCTTACTGAATATTAAACTCGATAGATTTCGCTCAAAAAGTTTATTGACCTTTTACTTCAATCGTGTGGCTTTTGGCACTTTACTGAAACGTCAAATTATTTATTGGCCTTTTACTAAACTTATTTTTAACGTCTTAAAAAGCGTTAATTCATTTAGCTGAGTAGTTGAATGCATTGTCGTTTTTATATTTTGCATATTTCTTCGATGATTTGAGATTTTTAAAAAGAGAATGCTAAGAAAAATGCTTTCTTCTGTTCTATAATAAAGAACACGATTATTTGAAATGATGTTTGATTGTGTTTAAGTCATTTTCAAACAAAAAAGTAAAGGGCCAAAAAACCAAAACAAAAAAAAACGCACACCAAACTAATATTGGCTGTTTACTCAATATAGCGATATGTTTTTCAATTATTTTTTTATAGCATTTGGGTTTTTACAGGTGATAATACTTCGAATAGAGATCCTGAATTTGAAATAAAACGATTATCCCAAATTTTGTTTATTGGTCCTTTTCAAAAAAAGCCGAGATCCGTTCCATTTTACGTGTTTTAAGATAACACATAGTTTCATAAAAAGTTTGATTACATGTGATAAGAAAACTCATTCGATTGACACCAAAACATGCAGTCGAACTCGATATTTTATGGAGAATTTTTTGATATTCAGAATTATTTTTGTATTGAGGTTGGTTGTTTTAGATACGGAAAATGTACACCTAAAAATTGGATTTATCAGTGGATAACCTCAACTGGCAATACCTTTTCAATCCAGTGATTTTCGCCCACTATCGTGTTTTCTATCGAGATTTCAATATCTGAATCTCATTTTTAATATAAACAGAAACCGGAAGAACGAATTCTTATGTGGTTTTTGTTTGAGGCGAAACTGAGTCAGTTCCTAACCCCAACTGCTGTCAAAATATATGAACTGACAGCAGTTGGGGTTAGAACCTGACTCAGTTTCAGGTTCAAGCGAAATCGCCATTAGTAATGTAACAAGAAGTTTACTATCTAGATATTTCTCAGAAGTAGGAAACATATTTTCTTCATCACTATTGCTTTTCAGTAAAAGAAATAACATTTAATTATAATATTGATTGGGCTTATTAAATTCAAAATTTACTTTTCAGTGTGTTTAGACAGATGAAAAAACATCATCATTGCAATCTAGTGACGTCTGGCGGTCGAAATCCAGCGTTAGATCGCGAATATTTATATTGAGGACATCCGCACACGAAACGAGCAATAATGAAATTCTTTTCCTGCGCACTTCAACCGTGGAGTGCAAAAACTTGTAGCCGTCGATGTTCCAATCGAAATTTGCCAGAAGGGATTCATTCATATTTTCCTTTCTTTGTTTCCTGACGTCCAAGTCATCAGCCTATCAGCAGAATGCTAGTTTGCTCTTTCACACTTGAGTAAATTTATGACAACATAAATGAGCGAAAGCGAACAAGCACTACTCGTAGAGGGGTAGATGATACGTCAAAGAAAAATCTCCAGATTTTTCGTAATGAAAGTTTATTAGCTATAGTGTCAAGTTTTTAAAGATTTTTTTGATAGTTTTCCTTTTAATTTTATTATTATTGGTTTATTTGTGTTCTGCATTTATTTGATTAGTGTTGAATAATTTTAATGGAAAACTGATTTTATGAATCATTTATTGTATTAGTGTTTTTGTTTCCCTTCTGCAAAGGATTGAAGGTAAGTCTTGTTAAACTCAATAAATCCGAAGAATGCAAGTGTCTGAAGAAATGAAAATTGGCCTCTCCCTAACACGTAGACCGTCCCGAGTGCTATAAATAGATCAGATCAATTTGGTTATCCAAAACAGAGCTTTTTACGTATGCAGGATGATTCTGTTGAGTTGACCTTCAATGTGATCTTTAATTTCGTCGGTGCTTTAATTACGATACAAAAAGTCAATCTGGACTGGAGAAATCGCTAATATGCACCTAGCATACTTAAACAAATAATTGCTAAACCTTGCAGCTGATTTGTGTTCTCATTATCGCCGTTTTCTATTTTTTGCATACGCAGACCAAATCCTACATTATCAGAATGAATCGAGAGGAAAACCTTTGCTGGTTCCATGGAAAAGTAACCCGCGAACGAGCTGAGGAAATACTGCGTCAAGGTAAGTTTATCGGAGAGCTATTCCTATAGCAAGTGAAGCTATCGTATCGGTGATATTCGATTTGAAGGAAAAGATGGGAATGTATTTTCAAAATTGGGCTAATTGCATATACATAAAAAGACATTGGAACATTCTCCAACACAATGGTATGGTAGTCGTAATTTGACTGAACACGATATCCTGTCAGTTTACACCTTAAATTAGGACAAGTATTCCACCAATCTGAAAACAAAGTCTAAAAAAATCTCTTTTCAAATGTCCTAAAACGTGTTAGGGACAGCACCTGACTAAAAGCGTGCTTAATGTAATCAAAAGCAATTGTCACAACCGACGATATGCTGTCTTCAGCGCTACTGTACTTATTGTGCTTAGAACGCGCTTGTTCCACACTATCAAGTGGTACATTTGCTTTCTGACACGATTGTAAACTATATCACCACATTTCGTAATATTCAACCTCGTTTACGCTTCGTTTGTATACATGGCTCTCACAGAAGGAGGTGACGGTGTCTTTATGGTGCGGGAAAGCGCTTCTTCGGAAGGAGATTTTGTTCTATCGGTGCTATTCCAGGAAGAAGTTGTCCATTACCAGATCCGACGCCATGGAGACGATGCATTTTTTTCGATCGAAGACCACGATCCCATTCACGGCCTAGACTCACTAATTGAATACTACAAGCAATCGTCGAAGGGATTGGTAACTCGCCTGCAGGCCATCTGTCAAAGCTCTCCTCCGCCGCATGATCTGAGGAGCCATGGTACGACCAATTTGCTGCACCGAGCGACGAAAGAATGCAACTATACGATCGTATCGGAATTATTAAAATGTGGCTACAGGAACATTGATTCAAAAAATCAAGACGGACAAACTGCGGTACATTTGGCGTGTTTGCATGCCGAAGCTCGAATATTGGAGAAATTGATCGAAAGAGGAGCCAACATTAACAACAGAGATGCACAGGGAAACACTCCATTGCATGTGAGTATGCTATAGATAGAATATAACTTATTGATGAACATTTAAGAAATTTTCTGCTTTCAGTATGCCTGTCGTAAGCAAGGCGGCATTGAGATGGTACGTTTGCTCATAAACGCAGGTGCAAATCTCCAGGCTCGCAACAAAGATACAGGATGGGTGCCTCTACACGAGGCTGCTGCAAATGGTAATCTAGACGCTATCAAGGAACTGCTTGCTAACCGTGTCCCTCACATGCCTCGATCTAGCTATGGGGAACTGCCAGAGGATATTGCAAAAGATAATGGTTACTTCTCAGTAGTTGACTACCTTAACAACTATGATCCTCCACTTCCAACAACTCACAAGGGTCAGTGGTATCATGGGACACTGGACCGACAGGTGGCAGTTGAAAGTTTAAAGGAACATGCACAAAAACTCTCACCTGTTTCCTCCAAACACGAGAACAAGGAAAATGAAATCAGATCAGAGGAAAACCAAACTCCTGACACATCCGGAGTCTATCTGGTGCGATACTCTACAAAGCATGGTGTCGATGTTTTGACACTTCTTTTTGATGGGGAGGCAAAGCACTTTATCATACAAAGAAAGCAATATTACCTCTTTATAGACGATGGTCCCTATATGACATCCTTGGAACATCTCATAGAGCACTATAGCCGATTCTCGGATGGTCTTCAAATCAATCTAAAGTATCCCGTGCCTCCGAAACCAAAACCACCGATTCCTTTGTTTTCAACTATTCCCAAAATGAAGCGTCAGTCGGGCAATAGTTCGGAGGCAACTTCACCACCAACGCCACGATCAATACTATCCAGCAATGGGACAACCTCCTTCATCCGCAAATCGAGCGACAGTAACCTATCAAAGGTGACACATCCTGCATTTCCGGCTCGTAATCTTTCAGTCCCGAACGAGAGTATTCTGCAGCAGATGAACAGAGTGGGTCTCTACGATGAACAAAGTTCCCCCCCTCAGTCTTCGCCAAACATTGACGAGAATCGATCAAAACCAAGTAACTCGACACTGAAAAAGAAAAAGAAAATTCTTATTGATGGTATGAGAAGTCTAGGAAAAAGTAAAAGCAAACAAAAACCTCCCGCAGAGCCTGTTTCTCAGCTGAACAGGGACAGTTTGATTGCACAAGTCAGCTCATCCAAGGTCCTGCAACAACTGTCATTTTCATCGGATTTTTCATTTCCCTCTGCAAACACCTTGGACCTCTCAGGTGAGCTGTATAACACCCCGAGCAACAATTGCGCCATTGTTGATATTGACATAGGTGAACCCCCTGCTCCGTCCAGGTGTTACATCGACAGCATCAACAATAACGGGCCTTTGCACAGCGCCCTTGGACCACGAAGATCATCGGAGGCTACCGGCATTGATGACGCACATACAGTGACCGATTATTTTACAGAAAGTGATAAACATATCTACAATGATCAGCAATTGGATAATAGTACCGAGGAAATATATTTCATAGACGTTCCGCCCACGGTTCCCGCCCCACATCCACCACAGGTAATGATTCGTAGATATTCCAGGCAAGCTTTAATGTTAAGGAATCTTTACGTCTTTCAGGGTACGCCAACAGAAAACAACAATCCCCCAACAAAGCCACTCCCACCGCCTCCAGCAGTGACTACCACAACAAACTACATCGCAACTCGAAATATTCCCGTTTTCAGTAGCATATCGGTGGAGGAATGTACAACTCCTACCAGCCCCGTACCAGCACTGCTACAATCATACCGACATGGTGGTCCATTTGAACGGTTAGATTCCACTATGTCCAACATGAGTCGTGACAGTGTCCAAAGCGGCGATTCCGAGTTTCTTTCAATCATCCAACAACAGCAGGACGAAGACGAGCAACAACAAATCAAACTAAGCCGTAGCGTTTCTAGCCGACCTAACTATTTCATTCCCAAGCAGTACATTCTAACGCAAAAAGTGCTGGGACGAGGAGAGTTTGGATACGTGTATCAGGGGTCGCTGATGCCCTTCCAGTTGGAACCCGGCTCGGATCAGATTATTCCGGGTTCGGAAGATCCAAGTGAATTCACGCCAATTGCCATTAAACAACTAGTCGAGAGTCAGGGAAAGCGTAATCGGGCAGACTTTCTGCGGGAGGCTAGCGTTATGATACGGTTGAGACATCACTGCATAGTAAAACTGATAGGGATCTGTAAGGGTCCCCCGTTGATGATGATCGAAGAACTGGTACCGCTAGGATCGATGTTGGATTATATTCTAGCTAATAAGTCCACGCTCAATCCGAAGCATGAACTGATCATCTGGGCAGCGCAGATCGCTTGTGGTGAGTGTAATCTTGATAGAAGACGACAGCACACTTAAATTAAAACGCATATTTGCCTACAGGAATGCAATACCTCGAACAGCATCACTTCGTCCACCGGGATCTGGCGGCAAGAAATATATTGCTTGCCTCTCGTTATCAAGCCAAAATATCCGATTTTGGGTTGTCACGTGCAATCGGTGCTGGCGACGACTACTATCGAGCCAGTCAAGGTGGAAAGTGGCCAATCAAATGGTACATTTTTCACATTATCATCCGTTTCAATATTTACCTAAAACCATTGATTATCTCAATTTTAGGTACGCCCCGGAGAGTTTCAATTACGGCACCTTCTCCCATGCCAGTGACGTGTGGTCATTTGGCGTTACAATGTGGGAAATGTATTCGTTGGGTCTACCGCCATATCACGACATGAAAGGTGTCGACGTGATCAAATTGATCGAGAATAATCAACGGCTTGCACAACCTGAACTTTGTCCGAACAAGGTGTTTGCTATTGTGAAAAGTTGCTGGAATTACAACCCGAAGAACAGGCCAACGTTCAAATTTCTGACACGGTTCTTCACCGATGATATTGAATACCAGAATATTCAGGAGCTGGTCCAAAGCGGAAAAGAAATCAACGCCAATAAATAACTGAAGAATTGGTGATTGTTTGATTCCTAAGTATGTTTAAAGTATATCTGCATTGATTTTGTTATATGGTTTCTGTAGCTTTTGGATACATTCTGGTTTCTGTCGTATAAAAAGGCCATTGTTGATAAAGAAGTCATAACCCAGCTAACGTTAGTTATACTTTGTTTCGTAAGTATTCTTGTTCCGCCATGTGTATTTTGTTTTAGTGTACCCATATTTATTTACCATCGAAGTGACTGCTCGTACTCTGCTAAAATAATTAACTGAAAAGCTATATTTTGTTTTTATTTATGCTACTATGTATATCATTCCTCTTTGTCAAGAATAGTTAGGTTTAATATACAACAAATTAAACATTTTCCAGGACCAAACTTGGTAACCTGGTGTGTCATAAGATTGAAAAGAATAGTCTACAAAGTTTGTCATTTGATTTAAGTGCCTTCACGATTTTAAACTTAGTCTGGATTTGCAAATGGTTGAATTCATGTCTGTTAATATTAGATTTCTGTGCAAGTGCTATAATAGTTTAGTTGAACCATAATTGGGACTTCCAACCAGACGAAACTGTAATAATAAATTTAAGTGAATTGGAACAATAAAAAAATCAACGAATTTGTATGATCATTTATTTATAGTAAAATCAACGGGCATCATTATTATTATTTATCTATTAAAGACATTTTAACCAAGTTTTGGTCATTCGTGCTTATTCAACGGACATTAATTTCAATTGGTCAGTGTTAAGTCAGACCGGACTAAGTCCTAAAATCATAAAAAACGAAATAAATATAGCATTGGCTAAAGAATTTCTTCAGCTACATTTGACTTTTACTAGATTTGAAATATGTTGTAGTAAGCAGGAGTTATGGTAAAAATTATTTTCTTATTATAACGTAAATGATGCTGCGATTCAAAGTTTAAACTCATTTTTCTCGAAATCAATGCAATGTCACTTAGTCCGGTCTGACCTAACACCGACCAATTGCAGTAATGAAATTATAAAAATATTCAAAACTTTGATCCTTTTGTGGTGATAAGTTTCATACAAAGTACGTTTGTACGATGAAAGACACCACATAAAGTAATTTTCATTTTCATCAACGTTGGGATGCCAACCACAACCCACGTACGAACACTGACCACGAGAGAGATAGGTTTGGAAGTGAGGAAAGTGTAGTACTTCTACCAACAAAAGCACAGCAGGATGAAGGAACTATCCGGGCCGTCATACCCCAACCCGTTGATAGTGAATTCACCTCTGTGGCCGATAGGAACACCGATTTTACCACTTTAACAAACAAACCCTCAAACCAGAGCAACCCGATCGTCATCTACGAGAAAATGAGCATAACTACACAAAGTCTATCCCCTGTGCCGACCGCAGTCGGTGTTCGTGAGAATAATAGTGTAATTTGTACGACAGCGGTTGGCACTGTGGGGCTGGACCTTCCTCAGGTAAGTTCCGAAGTTGTCAATCTCCTAGCAGGTACTGCTTGTTTGGATGTTCTTTCAGGTTTGACTGACAACATCGACATTACGTTTCTTCCACATCACCACCTGCTATCGCCCGGAGAATGCCCATCGAGATATCCGTTTCGAGGTGGATCAGCTATCACCACAACAGTAGCGTCGAAGCAGCAAACAACAAGAACTACACAAACTCTTCCCAGTGCCGGTCGTTGTCGGCTGTTCTGGAAGGAATCGTGTAGTAGTTTCGACAGCGACTGGCACTGTGGGCTAGACGTTCCACGGGTCAGTCCTGTTCCGCCTCGCTTACGAACAGATTCTATTGCAGTTTTTCCTGTTACAGAGGTGAACAGCACGCACCGAACGAGTAACCGGTTTGGTGAAGAAGAGAAGAAAGTAGCTTCCCCACTTCATCATGAAGGGATCGACCGGGGGGAAGAGGACTGTACCTACCTCCCAGATATACAGTTCTCGCAATTCTCCTCCCGGTTTTCTACCGGTGAAGGATCATGCCAATGTCACACAATCACCATCGCGCCGAGTATCGACCACATCATCGTCAACACAGTCGATCATCCAATGGATGTTTTGCGCTGCAGTGGAACCTGCGCGGTCTTAGAGCAAACATCAGCGAGCTAAAGTTGCTTATCTCCGAGCACGAATCTTGCACTGGAATCGAGTTTTGTCGATAGGAACTATACGTTTCTTCTGAAATCGAACTCACAACACTATTGGCAACATAGTGTAGGACTTGCGATCCGCGAGGGCATACCTTTTGAACGCGTGCAACTGAACACCAACTTACAGGTCGTCGCCGCACCTATCTTCCTGCCAGTACAGGCAACAGTTGTGGTTATCTAAATCCCCCTTCCACTCAGCAATGGAGACTTCAATGCACATCACATCGTTTGGGGATCTAAGTTATCGAACACGCTTGGTCGCTTCATCGCAGAAACGACATTAGGTAGAAAGCTCATGATCCTGAACGACTGTTCCCCAACTCGCATCGACCCTGCTACGAGCAATACATCAGCTATTAATATTTCTTTCTGCTCAAAAAGCCTGGCTCGAAAGTTCACCTGGCGAACCCTCCCGGAGACATAACAGCGATCATTTCCCGATCACGATCTCCATCCCTAGTTGGTCGAATATACAGACGGCTCGACAAAAAAGGCTCTATGATCGTGCAGACTGGCCCCTGTATCAACACTTAACAGCTGAGTCAATCAGCGCTACAGATGAGTGGGACGTTGACAAATTCACAGATACAATCGTGACAGTGGCAATCAAATGTATACCACGAAGTAGTGGCCGAACGGGACCAAAAGCTGTACCATGGTGGTGCCCCGAAGTGAAGAAAGCCATTAAGCAGCGTCGAAAGCATCTTCGCATCCTCCGATGTCTGGACATATCCGGTTCAAACAGACCAACACTGCCGTTCTACGCCCAATTGTCCCATGTTGCAAAACTGACAACTGAGAAAAAGTGATTGAAGCTGAAATTTGTATTAGCAATCTAGAGGGAAACGGTGCAACAAATAAAGTTTTATTGTCTAGAATTACGCTCATAGCAATCGTAATCAGTCCAGTTTTTCGTTACAGAGATCCAATTAACGTTAGTTTTTACGAAAAATGTTAAGTGGGACTGTTATGCCGAGAAATCAGATAGAAACCGCGAAACCGAAACAATACTAACGAGAGCGTGGAATATTCAAACCGTTTGATATTCGATTTCACCAAGAAAGTTTGTCCAGATTCCGTCCCGGCACAGAAAATCTACCGCGCCATGTCGCCTCACAATACCGCGAACGATACACCGTTTTCGATGGTGTATCACTTGCTCTCTTATCATGTAACAATAAAGCCCCAGGGCCAGATAGAATCAAATTGATCTTGTTGAAGAATCTGCCAGACTCTGCCAAGATACGCTTGTTGAATTTATTTAATAAGTTTCTTGAGGGTAACATTGTCCCACATGATTGGAGACAAGTGAGTGTCATCGCCATCCAAAAACCAGGAAAACCAGCCTCCGACCACAACTCGTATCGACCGATAGCAATGCTATCCTGTACCCGGAAGTTATTCGAGAAAATGATCTTGTTTCACCTCGACTATTGGGTTGAAGCAAATGGCTTACTGTCAGATACACAATTTGGCTTCGGCAAAGGCAAAGGGAGGAACGATTGCCTTGCGTTGCTCTCAACAGAAATTCAAATGGCATATGCTAACAAAGAGCAGATGGCATCAGTATTCTTGGATATTACGGGGGCTTTCGATTCAGTTTCTATCAACATTCTTTATGAGAAGTTGCATCAGCATGGTCTTTCACCAATTTTAAATAATTTTTTGCTAAACCTGTTGTCTGAACAACAAATGCATTTCTCACATGGTGATTTATCGACATTACGATTTAGCTACATGGGCCTTCCCCAGGGCTCACGTTTAAGCCCTCTTCTCTACAATTTTTATGTGAATTACATTGACGAATGTCTTGTTAATTCCTGCTCGCTAAGGCAGCTTGCGGATGACGGTGGGTCCCAAAGCCGTCGACTTGCAAGGACCACTGCAAGATACTTTGGACAATTTATCTGCTTGGGCTCTCCAGCTAGGTATCGAGTTCTCTACGGAGAAAACTGAGCTAGTTGTGTTTTCTAGGAAGCGTGAACCAGCGAAACTACAACTTCAGTTAATGGATAAAACTATTGCTCAGGTTTCAACATTCAAATATCTTGGGGTCTGGTTCGGGGATGTCACATTAGGTATCTGAAACAGAAGTGTCAACAAAGGATCAACCTTCTCCGTACAATAACCGGATCATGGTGAAGTGCCCACCCTGGAGACCTAATCAGGCTGTACCAAACAACGATATTATCAATGATGGAGTACGGATGTTTCAGCTTTCGCTCCGTTTCGAGCATACATTTCATCAAGCTAGAGAGAATCCAGTATCTCTGCGTATTGCCTTGGGTTGCATGCACTCGACCCATACGATGAGTTTAGAAATGCTGGCGGGCGTCCTTCCACTAAAAATCGATTTTGAGACCTCTCGTATCGATTGCTCATTCGATACGATATTTTGAACCCATTGATGATTGCAAATTTCGAAAGGCTTATCGAGCCTAATTCTCAGACATCAATTCATCTTCGTATAACATTAACCGTGCTCATCTCTTAGATACTTCTGCTCCAACTGTATTTTGCGACACATCCATGAAGGAAGAGATTTGTGGAATCCCGGATCACATTCGCCCACAAGTGGTCCCAAATATTTTCTATAATAAATACCATCTAGTCGACTGCGGCAAAATGTTCTACACTGACGGATCAATTCTCGACGAGTCCACAGGCTTCGGTATCTTCAACGAAAATCTTGCTGCCTCATTCAAACTCCATTATCCTGCTTCAATTTGCGTTGCATAATTAGCTTCCATTCAGTATACTCTCGGGATCATTGACACCCTGCCCGCAGACCATTACTTCATCGTTTCGGACAGTCTCAGTTCCATTGAGGCCATCCGTGCGGCGAAGCCTGGAAAGCACTTACCGTATTTCCTGGGGAAAATACGGGAATATCTGAGTGCTTTATCTGAAAAATCTTACCAGATTACCATGGTTTGGGTCCCATCACATTGCTCTATTGCGAGCAATGAGAAGGCGGACTCTTTAGCGCATTAGAAGGCGACACTTACGAAAGACCAATTTGCTTCAACGAATTTTTCAGTATCTCTCGTCAGAGGACGCTCGACAGTTGGCAAACTTCATGGAGCAATGGGCATCTGGGATGGTAGCTACATTCCATTATCCCGAGGGTATCAACGAATGCTTGGTTTAAGGGCTTGGATGTGAACCGGGACTTTATTCATACGATGTCAAGGCGTCCCTCCATTACACGTTTGATGGGCACCTTCGTCGTGTAGGGCTTACTGACAGTAATCATTGTGTTTGTGAGAACGGCTATCACGACGTCGAGCATGTTGTTTGGCTGTGCGCAGAGTACTGTGTTGCCAGGTCCCAACTAATAGATTCCCTTCGGGCCCGAGGTAGATCACCCTATGTGCCACTCCGGGTCGTCCTGGCAAGCCGTGACCACCCCTACATTTTTCTTATCTACATCTTTTTGAAAACTATTGATGTCCAAATTTAATACATTTTCCCCTCTCATTCACAGTAGAACCTCGTCAACCTCTCCCTGTATCTACAATATGGCATTGCTTCACGAGTCTACAATGCATACCCTTCTTGATAACCGTCCATCCAGAACATCATGACACACGTCACAAGAACATCATGACAGCATCGGAGTGCCAAAAATCATCCGAAATAGACCCTCCCCTTGCCCCTGCGATTACAGACTGGAAACCACAACAATAAAGTGTGCATATCCGCCACAATCATCAGCCATTTGGGCCTAGATAAATATAGCACAGACTAACAGACATAACACTATGAGGGAATTCCCTAAAAAACATCGATCCGACAATTTTCTCAGAACACTAGCTCCACCTTTTATTCACAGTCCCAAACACTCATTTACTGGTGGGTTACCCCCCAGGTTTGGAAACAATTTTTCACTAGTGGTCTATCCCCCATATGCTTGTTCATATGTCAGTGGCGCCATAATTTAAAATGTGGCCACAGTCCCAACTACAAATATATTTAAAATGACCGTTAAAGTGGGCGAAGCTTTATTTTTGAGTGTGATGTCTGTTAGTCTGTGAATATAGTTAAATAAAAAAACGCAGCTGATAAGATCATTGTACTATAAGGGAACGGGTAAAAATCGCAAACGAAAAAAGCAGTTTTTTTCCACGCCGTGTGTTAGATCTTCATAAAAATCAATCAGTACTTTAACAACATTCTACATAAGCTGATTGATTTTTATGAAGATCTAACACACGGTGTGGAAAAAACTGCTTTTTCCGTTTTCGATTTTTGCCCATTCTCTGTCCAACCTTAAGGCCAATTGCAGCGGGCCGTGAATCTGGATGTGATATTCATTGTAAGGTTCAAATATGTGCTGGGATAGAGACTTCACTATCGCCTGTATCAGCGCGAAAGGCTTGAGCGTTTGTACGTTAACGTGTTCGTTCGAGTAGGTGTTTGTGCTAGCACTACCGGACGCAACCGATCCATGATCGCGCGAACACGGGCGTTTGCAGGTTCATTCTGGACACGGCGTTTGTAACTTTATATGCACCAAAACGTTCATTTAGTCTTAGGTGTTTTCATGTTTGTGAGACGCGGGCTTTGGTATGCGTGAAAGTCTTAAGCGTTTGTATGTTAACGTACTGAATGGTAAAAGGGAGTGAGATTCCCCATATCACTAGGGTTCCCGCTCATGTCGCCATGGGCCGCGGTTCAGTGCGACTAGAGCCGAGTGTAGGAACTTTCGGACGTGACCGATACATGATCGCGCGAACACATGGGTTATAAGTACTAAACCGTTTACCTAATCTCCGGGGTATTTTCATGTTTGCGAGATCGCGGACGTAGTTATGCATGAAAGGAGCTCAAGCGTTTTGCATATTCACGTGTCTTCTTGAATAATCACGCGGGTCGTGAATCCGATGCTTAATTTTCAGTGTACAGTTCAAATACTCGAAGAGAGTTCCCCTGTATGACTAGAGTTCCCGGTCATGTGTTTTCTAGGAATATGAGCGTCATTTTTGATTGGTCCAACTGAAGGCATGAGGTATTTAATTGTGTTAGTGATTATTAGTATGAATCTAATTAAAGATATTATAATAAAAGGAAAAATAACATTCCGTATAAAGAGAAAAGATGCAAATAGATTAAGTAAAAGCGTATAAATTGGCCGATATTATTTTTGATAGTGAAAAGCAAACTACTAGAAGTACAACAAAACAGACTAATGAAGTAGAAGAAAAGAACATGTAATCAATTTGCTTGAACTCCATTAACATCATTAACGACAATTGCATTTTGTTAGAATTTTATCATGCAATTCTAATCGGGAATGGATGATTCACCTGCGTCGGTAATCTAATCGTACCTTAATTTAACCAATCCGATCTTCCCGAAAGAATCCAATTGAATGCACGAATTGAACACCGGAAAAAATTACTAGCGAGTCCTAGGAAGGATTATCCATTATTCTATCATAGGGTAGACGAGCCCTTATTCATCTCATTAGTCAGGATGTCACACTATTTCGTTGATAACTCAACTTAGAAAGACTGTATTGCGCATAACTAGGTATCATCATCTTTGCTTTGTGTTGTGTACTGTCAGAAACTGGTATACACCAGGAAACAGTTAAAGATAAAATTAATCATAGTTTTGGCAACACTGTTGCGAGCAAAGATAGAATAAAAAGTTCTATCTAGGCGATCTCGCCTCAGATCGATTTGTACCTCCAAGTTATAACGTGCGTTTTATTTACCGAGTGTTTTCTCTAAGTTTTCCCTCTGCTTGCTTCTGCCGGTGGTTTCAACTAAGTTCACGGCTACAACGGATTTCGGATTTAGCGTTGTCCGAACGGACGGAAGTAGAGTAAAAGCTGGGAAGTCAATATATAACAATTTGGCGACGAGGTAAATCAAGTAGAGCCCAGTGCTTAGAGCCTTTTGTTCCCATATTTCAATCATATCTAGGTAGAGTGAACTGGAAAGAGCGACACTAACAAAGACAGTGAAGAATTTTTTTCTTACTAGGTGAGTGGTAAGTTATAGTAAGGTAAAGTACGTAAGATCGGTTATAGGAAAAGGTGAATGTAATAAAAAATTTAATTTCTTTTCTTGTAATTTATATTCTTCGAACTAACGCGATTTTTCGGCGCCCACATTTGTTCGTTGACCAGCATTTTGTTTCATAAGCGTGGCGTCTATTCTATACAACAATAGCATTTGATTAAAATAATTGACCTTTTGTTTCTATTGAGACAATTAAAAACGTATTTTAGAATTATTCTAATGAATTTTATTTTCTTTTATATTTCGGACAAGGAGCAAACTGTACCGTGAGTTTAATGTTTCGACGGCAGGATTTTTCAGTTTCTCCGACAAGCAATCCGACAAAGGTCGAGTGTTCCGGCGAAGGTTAAAATATTTACAACAAAGGTCAAGTACACCGGCAAAGGTCGTGAAGTGCAACAGTCGAGTATTTCGGCGAAGGACAAAGGTCAAGTGTTCGGGCAAAGGTCTTGGAGTAAACCAGCAAAGGTCGAGTATTCCGGCGAAAGAGTCAAGTGTTCCGGCAAAGGTCTTGGAGTGAATCAACTACGGTCGGGTATTCCGACGAACATCAATCCGACGAAGGTAACAGAAAATTTTTAATCGGTTAGGGTCGAATCGGGTGAGATCTGCAAAAACTCGGTGAGTCGTTTTCATCCTTTTTATTCGCATAACATCGCTTAACCCTTTTATATATCTAAAAAAAAATATTTTTGCTGAACTTTTAATATGACTAATATGGTTACGACAATAGAGCCATACCGTAAGGGTACATCCTTCTCGGATTGGGAAGAGAGGCTTGGGTATTATTTTATAATGAATAACGTTACCGAGGAATCCAAAAAGGCACATTTCGTTACGTTAGGTGGTAACATTATTTTTGGGAAATTAAAGCTTTTGTTTCCAAATGGAAAATTAATCGACGCCCCGTATAGCGAAATGATAGCTAAATTGAAGCTGAGATTAGATAAAGTAGAATCAGATTTAATTCAACGATTTAAATTTCATCGGAGAACACAGCAATTAGATGAAACAATTGAAGACTTTATATTAGCGGTTAAACTTCAAGCAGAATTTTGTACTTTCGGGGATCATAAGCAAGTGGCAATTCGGGACAGAGTAGTTGCTGGATTAAAAGATAAAGCCTTACAGCCTGAAAATTCAAAATAGCGGATCTCATCGGGCTCTGCGCGCGAAGCATCGTCCTACTTTGTCAAGTACATGACCTCTCGTAGTTGACTGAAATGAGAAATGGATATAATTTATTGAAATAGATAAAATTTCCTATGCTTTTTCAATGAATTTTGATGAAAAAAAAAACAATTTTATAGACGTTAAAGAACAAAAAACTCTTTAGTATTATCTCCTTTAAAAATCATAAATAAATAAAATTTGAGGTTTCGAGAAAAAAAATCATTCTCTATTAACGAAAAAAATCAAAAGCAGAAGTTCCAGGAGAAGATCCCCTTAAAGCAATTGTCTGTCACAGGTTCTTTAAAGCTGATGCACGAAATATGTTTGATGATGTTTGGAATACCGTCAAACCCATCAACCTAGGACAGAGACAAACAAACAAACAACGCTTTAAAACAATTCCTCCAAAATCGTTTCGCTAATTTTACCAGAATGCTAACTGTACCTTTCATACACGGTCCCAACAACTCGTTTGCAAGTTGATTATCCCTACAAAAGAGATTATAACTACTAGAGGTCGCATGTCGCTGTTTATGTTTATGTTTATGTTTATTACCTTCACCAACAAGCCCCTTGGCCCCAATGGTGGTTGCTTAAACTAATTACATTTTAAAATTGACAACATTTTCGCTTTTATAGTATTCCGCGTCCGGTTGAAGTCGAAGGCCGTCGCCACACTGTTAAAAATTCGTTGGAGTCCGGTTACAGCGCTCTGGCAACCATAGTTGGTTCTCCTGAACGGAACTCGCAGAAGGGAGTTATTACGTAGAGCTCGAACGCGGGCTTGAAGATCCAGACGTCCGAGGATTGTAGGGCAATCCACTCTGGCAGAGAGTAAGTCCGAGACGAACAGGGCTCGAGAGCAGTCCCTCCGAATGCTGAGTGTATCGAGGTGTATAAGCTGGCAACGGTTTTCATAGCTCGGCAGCTGAAATCTGTTTCGCCATGGGAGATGACGAAGGGCGAAGCGTATGAATCTGCGTTGGACAGCCTCGATTCTGTCAATCCCGTTCTGGTAGTACGGATTCCAAACAGCTGAACAATATTCTAACGTTGAGCGGACCAACGCGCAGTAAAGCGATTTAAGACAATATACGTCCCTGAAGTTTTTCGCTATTCGGAAGATGAACCCAAGCTGTCGTGATGCCTTATCCACGATGTATGACGTATGTGGTTTGAATGTTAATGCCGAATCCATGATGACTCCGAGATCTTTGATGTGAGAGTGTCTTGGAATGCTCGAGCCGAAGAAATGGTAGTTAAACTGAGTCGGTTGGCGTTTCCGCGTGAACGTAACGATTGAGCATTTGCTCGGGTTTAAAACCATTCTGTTTTGATCACACCACGTGCTAAAGCTGTCCAGATCCCTCTGAAGAAGCTCGGCATCGGTTTTATCCCGTATTTGTTGAAAAAATTTCATGTCGTCGGCGAAAGAAAGGCGGGGTCCTTGTAATGTGAAATTGACGTCATTAAAGCACTGAAAATTTATCATCTCGCTCTTACATATGCTAGACCCATTAGTTTGACTCATATTGCCCCGGGTACACACATGTCAAAGTAATGGGATACAATATGCTAGAGCGAGACCCCATGTTTCGGTCCGTGAATACATGGAGACTGTAGCGCTTTGCTCCCTCTAGTAGTTATAATCTCTTTTATCCCTACGCTCGGAAAAAATTCTTCCCTCCGTGTCCGGTTTAGGTGCTCGATTTACACAGTGTAAAAGTACTGCAACTGTCATGTACGACATAAACCGGCTGTCCGATCTGGCGAAATAGGTCAAACTTAGAGTTTTAGAAAACAGATCATTTTTACATTTCTTATAAAAGACATTTTTCCGAGGCCCGGAGGGCCGAGTCTTATATACCAATCGACTCAGCTCGACAATTTGGGACAATGTCTGTGTGTGTATGTAACGGACAAACTCTCATTCGTGTTTCTCAGCAATGGCTGAACCGATCTTATCCAGTTTTAAATGAAAGACCTATCAGTCAGACAGAACGCTATTAATTTGTTTTTGATTCTAATGTTTAGTTTCCAAGATATGAATGTTTGAATTTGTAAAAATGGCGTTTTTTTGCAGTTTTTTTTTTAAATTATCTGCCTTATTATCATATTATTGACAACATATATTAACTCTTCATATATTTTTATACGAATACCGTTCGAACAAGCTATAGATTGTTGAAATCGGACTATTATCAAAAGAGATATTTAACATTAAATACGGACGTAAGATTTTTATCATTTCCCATAGCTAGAAACAAGACCAAAAAAATAAAATCTATTATTAACGCCAAAACGGCTAATTTTAGGTCAATAGTATCTTCGGAGAATTTAATGGAGGCAGTATGCCATTTTTTGGTATTTTGCTTTTGCTGATTAATCCCCCTACGAGTGAGATATTTTCATAAGTTTTCTTGGAAGTGATTGTATTGAAATGATGCCTTCGCCAAATTTGTAACTCTTATTTTTGCGAATAACTACTGAAGACATGAAATATCTATTTTGAATACTTTAAAAGTTATGGCTTGTTGCTTGTGAATTACCCTTTGTCGCCTATTTATTGTTCAATATAGGAATAATCCATTTAAATAAGCCAAACATTATTTCGATAAAACGAATTTTGCATTTCATTTTTCTATCTACAACCGCTAGAAATAATCACCGAACAATTCCAAATTGTCTGGAAGGAACTTGATAACTTATCAGTGCAAAAATGTTGATTTGCGCGAACCTTCTGACTGCAATTTTTCTAACTTATAACCATCGGATCGATCTGAAACATATCTTGGAAAATGAAAAGCGAAATAAATAACTCCAAGCAACGGCGTAGCCAAGAGAATGTTTTGGGGTTTAACCAGCCCCCTGGCAACCCTATACCATCATATGGAGTTTGACAGCGACCGACATATTTGGGGCGTTATAGCTATAAAGCCCCAAACAAAGAATTATGTTCGGCTCTATACACGATATTCAAGCGTTCCACAGGATGTTTTGCATCTTGTGGGATGATTTAATACCATATTATTCAGAAAATCAACATTTAGTAACTAATTACAGCTTTTATTCGATTCAAAATTAATGTTTTGATTTTCATGGCAGTGATGCTGGCTGTACAGAGACGTCTTCCTTGACAGGGGGCTGGGTTTAACATCATACACACCCCCCACTCCACCCAAAAAAATTATTGGATTGAAGTTGAAAATTTATTGATGTTGACTGATTTAATTCAATATTACAAAAAAAAATTATCTGATCCGTACATTGATAACCTATTGTTGTAAACATCATGAGGACTTTTGATAAATTATCGGAATGGGGTCCTAATACGTAACTGATCTATTGGTCTTGATTTCACAGTTGTCTAATTGCATCAATATCAAATAACTGCCTGCAAAACATTCCAATAGAAAATTCCAGAGTTCTGAAATCAATCATATTTCTTTTCATATTGAGCTCGCTCTTGAAGAGATGTACTGTAATAAGGGTATTTATTTAATAGGAAGCGAAGTTAAAATTGATTTAATGTCTATGAAACATAGAACTGCTCACCAAAAAATTGCATTACTTTCAACCTTTGCTAAAAATGTTTTTGCCTTTCTCATTTTCTCTAAAAATCGGCAAAATAATCCCGGCCCGAAGGGCCGAGTATCATAGGCCATTCGACTCAGTTCGTCGAGATCGGAAAATGTCTGTGTGTGTATGTATGTTTCTCAGAGATGACTGGACCGATTCGCACAAACTTAGTCTCAAACGTCAAATGAAAGATACAACCTTAAATTTGTTATTGATTGGACTTCCGGTTCCGGAGTTACGAATTGAAGAGTGCGATCACACAGCAAATTCCCATATAAACTGAAATGAAATAAATGAAATTCTCAAAGGGGGGAGTAAGGGAAAATTTCAAAATAAAATTTGTATTTTTGATGCCAAATGACTTTAAAATGCATGAAACATTGAGATTTTATGTAAACAAGAAAAAAAAAATGTTTTGGCAAGAATTAGGATTGCCACCTCTGGAGAGTCGGTGACCCGGAGATTTTCACTGGACTTTGGGGGGGGGGGGACGGAGGGTGGTGGATTTTCAGTGGAACTAGACGGAAATTGGCATCAAAACGATTGCCCAGCAGTTTAGAGCACTTTAATCGCTTCTTATTTCTACGTTAGAGTAAAGCTGTAATTTTTTCTTATTTGAGAACGGTTCGGTCGGTTTAATCTGGTGTAGTATTTCACTTCCCCTACTAAATACCAAGAATATCTCGCTGTGCAGGATAAGTCGAACGAGCATTGCTCTCCTCCATAACTAACAGGAAAAGGAGAGCAAAGGAGACTGCGGCATCACATGCAAAGCACTATGTGGTGTCGGTTATTCATCACCAGAGGTCGGGGGCACAAAGAGGCAAAACTCACCCCCTAGCCAACAGTTAAGGGTCGCTGCAGGAGTAGCAACAACAAGGGAAAAACTCGTTTGATGTTGACCTAGTAAGTTGGATTAGAACAAATCTGCCATACCTTGGTGCAGCTGGTGATAAGCTCCACTAACAGTGAAGTGATTTGAAAAAATGCAGCAAAATGACTTTTTTACATCATTTTGAGTGACTTAGTGGGATGCTACATTTAAATTGTAGCTTACTTAATTTGTAGTAAATTTGATGTTTTTCATATTCATTGCTTTGTGAAAGAAATCAGCAATATTTGGAGAACTCATCTTCGCCACCTTGAAACGAGGTAAGTCGGGCAAAATAAATCTGAACCAGAGTAATATTTAACTTAGACTTTTTAAATATTTTGTAAAGAATCAATTAATTCCAAAAAAATGAAATTATTCTTCTTCCGCCAAACCCGGAGAAATTGATGTAAAACCCGGAGGTCCGGAGATCGCTCCCGAAAACCGGAGTCTCCGGGTCAAACCCGAAGGGGTGGCAACCCTAACAAGAATTGACTTTTTTGGACTTTGGCACATTTTTGCCTTTCTCATGTAGAAAAGTTATGCAATCACTCTAAAAATCGCCAATCATCCTGGCCCGGAGGAGTATGCAGTGAGGGATTGCTGCTATAAAATTACAACTAGTTTAAAATTTCTTAACAAGTTGAAAATTTTCGGCAGGGCCCGGACCTCCCGGATCTTTTTACATGCTCCGCCGCTGTTTTCAAGCGAAGTTTCAGTATCGACACAGTATCTCAAGAACGTGACTGTCGATCCATTGTATGTATGAGCAAATCGTACTGAATATGTAATATACATTTCCACCATTGTATAGAACATAACTAGCCATGGAATCGTAGTTTGGACAAATGAGAAAGGCACAATTGCACCACTAGGTGGATTAAAACAGGTTTTTATTTTGGCAATGCGTCGAGTTGAGACGAAAACGTAATATGATTAATAACGAGGATAACACGCCATTATGAAAAATGGCGTTTTCTAGCAGGTCCTGATCGATTTTGATGAGCATTTGATTTTTGTTGTATGACCAATTATATGAATAGGTCAAATAAATGTTCAAAAACAGTAATTTAAGGTCAAGAGAACATCATTTTGAAACTGTCAATTTTGGAGGTTTAGTATCTTCAATGAGTTTTACAAACGTTAAACAGCACATCATTTGATAAAATATTTTTGACGACGTCCAAGAACTATTTGTGGCGAATTTACTCAGGTTAATATTCATGTCTACAATAAAACCTCAACAAATTCGCTAAAGACACGAACTCTGTTAAAATTTTGCATAATTTTAAAACTTCAAAAATTACGTTTTCGGAATTATGCCGTTTGGACAGTAAGTTCGATTTTCACCAAACCCCCACCAAACCGAATTTCTGGACGCCGCTGACTTCAAGTAAGTAGGAACAAAGTCGTTCTACAGTCGTTCACAAGAAACTTCTTCGAATACTGAATATCTATTATAATGCATTGAAACCCCGATTTTATCAGCCAAATATGAACACATGTTTGATGGGCTCTAGCAGACGAACAAGACTGAATTCGAGTAAATCCTTTCTTGAGCATGTTTTCCTTCTCATGAAGCTAGAAATATGCAAAAATAAAAAGTTCATCTTTTTAAATTTTACGCTAGGAAACCCCTTTAAAAGAAATTTATATTAAATAATCAGAAATAGTTATCAGACTACATCAAGGAACGGAAAAATATTTTAACAGCTTCAGTTTATTATAAAGAAAAAGTAAATTGCCCGATTTAGTCAATGTTCCCATTTTGTCAGCCTAAAATACACCATGAGACTGATAAAAACGGGTCTATATTGTATGTATTATTCACTATGTTCCACATTAATAGGTTCATTCCATTTTTGTGGATTTTTTTTTATTGCATCGAACTACAACAATGTTTAGGTAGTTTTCAAGGGGTTATTTTATCGATTTCTTCCAAAATTTGGAGAACCTATTCCAATTCGTATACCAATTAATTGGTATACTTATGGGTTTATATATTGCAGATAAAGAAAATACTGAAATTTTCAGCTTTTTTCCTACACAATATTACGAAAGCTTATTAAACAACTTTTCCTAATAAGTTTGTGAAAATTATAAACTATTTGAAATTTTTTAATAGTTTAATTTTTTATTTAAGCGTGATTTTTTAATAAATAGTGACCATCGCTTCACAACGTAGTCTATTTTTCATGGCTTGCGGTGAGCACGGTCTCTCGAATTGCTGAACTGAAAATTATGGAATATAAGTTAATTTTTAGTATTCTTTACAGATTTAAGTCGCCAGGCAAATGGCTCTGAATGAGACCCGCTAGTGCCTTAAGGTTGCACAGAGAATGCGCAAAATTCACAAACGAAAAAAGCAGTTTTTTTTCACACCGTATTTCAGATCTTCATAAAAATCAATCAGCGTATGTATAATGTTGTTACAGTACTGCTGATTGATTTTTATGAAGATCTGACATACGGTGTGGAAAAAAACTGCTTTTTTCGTTTGCGAACTTTGCGCATTCTCTGTGCAACCTTAAGACGATTTCGCTAGATTTGCAGAGCATTGCGCACCCAGTGCATTAACGCAAGTGAAGGAAGGTTATCGAAAAGTTTCGTGAAAATGAAAATTCCAGTAATGATGATGATTTTCCCGAACGGTTCGGTTTCGAGAGGTTTTTATTTGTTCGTTGGCATAAGGATTAGCGATAATTCAAATCAAGGATACTACTGGGAAGTCACTTTTAGAAAAAAAAAAAAAAAGTCGATGTCGAAGTAAAGTTTGAACTATGCACGCATGCACTTCACTGCCGCTAGAAGCATAATTGTCCCATGTGTATAGGGTTCCCATAGCACATGGGACAGTTATGCTTCTAGCGGCAGTTCAGAGGTAGCGTGATATCAGAAGCTGCGATTTCATTTCTCAGTTTTCAGTCGCGTTGGAAATTTGAGTAAAGTATAAACTTCAAATCGATTAAGAAAAATTCGATTTTTTTTTTTGGCTCAGCACAATATATAACCCCTTTAGGCAAATTAAGTTTTCCCATCACAATGCATTGATTGAGGAATTTAGATATTTTATTAACAGAGCATCAGCAATAATTCGTTTGTATGTCTATTTTATGGGCCATTTTTCGCTTTCCCATTGATTTGGTTTGAGATTTCTAGCACTGATGTTCTCCTATGCTGATTTGAGCGATTCTCTGAGTCCTGCCACTATCCCATGTAGTATGTGTCATCAAAAACATCGCGAAGCATCAAGTTCTAAATGTTCTAAAACGATATAATATCCGAAGAGAGTGATAAGAGTTATACGAAATGTCTCATCACACTGTTAGGCGAATTAAAAGCGTTTTTGAAGGAAAATTTCTTTTTGGTCCTACTAATAATAAACATCGCTGCTTTACGGCAAACAAAACTGTACTAATACAAAGCAATATTTGTAATTTCATATTTGTAGTCCTTATGTAATATCCAAATAACTTAAGATGAATCCAAGATTGTTTCTGTAGCATTCGGGCACGAAAGCCGAGTTACCGTCTAGGTAACGAATGGCCGCTCGAAACATTTGTTCGGAAATTTCTACACTAACCGCGTTATTATCTTGCAGCCAAAAATTGACGATCGGTTGTTGGTCAAATTTTTCGTACCTGTACATTAGCTTCATGGTTCTGTGTCTATCGAGGCGGATATTTCGATATGTTTTCTTTGTGGTTACGTACACATCTTCATCATCGCAGTCATCATCACTTTGCTCCTGCTTTTCATGATCGTCTTCAACCTGCTCATCGGACGCAGACGAATCTGTATCTAGGGTTTTACGAATTTTGAATACGTTCAAGTTGGCATCCATAATTTGCACCAGTAGATAGAAGACTTCGCCGTCCAATCCCGGTCGACGCATCTCAAAGATAATTTTAAAGATCGGCGGTAAACCCAAATGAGAAGTAAAGTTGAAATCATTGACAGTTTTGCGGACTAGATATTCGAAGTTTGCTAACAATTGATCGTTGCGGAACAGACTCAGTCGCGTTGGTGTTGTTTCACCCGGAACATCCTGATAATAAAAAAAAAGTTTACAAATCTAATAATTATCTTAGAACCTTTACAAGACGCTTACATCCTGTAGCTGAAAACGGAGATTTTCATACCACAACTTAGCGGAACCGTTTCGTTTCATCGTTCCCAAATATTGCAGACAGCGTTTGCAGTACAGAAATCGTTCAGCTTTGAGGTGAACCCGCTGAAAGTGTATTTTGTCAAGTATTGCATAGAACGGACCAAAAAATATGTCCGTTTCCGCTGGTGTTAATTTGTTCACGTTGGGGGTTTTCGTAGAAGATTCTCCATTGGACTGAGTGGCACCTTCACAACCATGTGAATGCTGATGGCAGTACCAATCATTACTGTCCATGTGGTCCGAAGGAAGCTCGAGTATACGTTTAAAACTAACTGGATCATCTCGCAGAGGACTGCCGCAGTTACTACAGATTATCTTATAGCTGGTGTTCGTTTGCAGACCACATTCTAGCTTTAGATCAGTGCATGCATTATACTCGTTGATTTCCAGAACCTCCGAGTGGAATTTATTCTCGTTGGTGTTAATCCGGAAACAAATATAGCTATTCTTGATCATCAACGAGCTCAACGTTTGAGTGTGTAACTTGAAGTAGTCCCCCAATCTGATTTCATAACATTCGTCGTTGTTTTCCGTGCTTATGGTGATCCGATCGGAACCGAGGTCAATTTTGGTTGATTTTATTTCCGCAAAGCGGCGGCTGAAGCAGATGAAAAAATTGGCACTTTGTAACCGTGGTCGAAGCTCGATTAGCACACGTTCTATGTTTCCAACGGCCATTTTGGCGTTTAAAATTAATTATTAGCTAGTTACTTTATGATGATACGGTCGATTCAGCGAACTACTGCTGGAGAAATTATTCAACTCTGGAGCGTTTAGCTTCAGGCTCGAACGATGGATTTTTAGATGCTTTCAATTTTTCGTATAATTTATCGGTTCCATTCACGATGAAAGGAAGTGTAATCTTCTGGTAGTAATCAGACAGTAGCTCTATATTACCAATAACTGTCGAGAGCAGATGGCTTTTCTCGCAGTTGGTACCCGGTGAATCGTGCCTGAGATAGGTGAAATGCACGTGGAAGTGGTAAAACGTCGGCTGATAGTGTATATATATTCTTAGCTGATCTGCGTCAATTCCGTATCGTTTTTTGATTGCATCGATGCCTCGATCCCTGATATTCTTCAACAGTGGCAAATGACTACCGTTAAGATCACGAAGTGACTTGATTCCCCGCTGATGAACCAAAGCTAACAAATACAACTGTTCTACTGTTTTACCGTCCCATTTAAGGTCCGGTAGAAGAATGAAACCAGTTTCATCAGCAAGATCTTCGAAGACGATTCGTTCCTTTTCTTTGCGATGTTCAAGTATATTGTAAAGCCACTGAAATAATTGGAAATTTGAATGTGACGAATTATCGGTTACTGGACGGTCAAGTCGAAGCAAAGCTAATACGTGGCAACAATAAAAAAAGAAACTAGGTAGTTTCTTAATTTTGATTCGTTAAGAAACCCGCAAACTGAATATATTTCAATTAAAGCATTTTAGATGTCTTCATTTAAAATTATTCAATATTACTCTAAATTTATATTTGTATGTTTATTTGTGGCGATAGCCTGTTAGCAAATAACTTTATATCAGATTAAGGAAATATTAGTCGATGAGATACATTTAGAAAGTATTGCAATTCTGTTATACACGTCAATGATTAGCAGTAATTGTAGTATGGCACTGGTTAAACTCAACAGCTTACCTCCAGACTCAGTTGCTCCTGCTTCAAATGAGGTAAGGTCACGGTCTGATAATCGAGAGCAGTTTCCTCCACCAGATACTTCGTCTGCGCGGAATATTTCGCGATGT
Organism: Topomyia yanbarensis; assembly: GCF_030247195.1. Taxonomy (NCBI): domain Eukaryota; kingdom Metazoa; phylum Arthropoda; class Insecta; order Diptera; family Culicidae; genus Topomyia; species Topomyia yanbarensis. The sequence continues at coordinate 116,474,025 of NC_080672.1, forward strand.
GCTTTTCACTTGCTGGATAGACGATTGTAACCTTGATTTCTGCACACAAAGAGTTAAATTTCCGCATGCGTTAAACATAAACACGAGAAAAAATTAACATCAAACTTACGATTAACTTCCGGATCAACCACACACAGGAAATTTCCGTAAATGTCGTTTATGAATTCCGTCCTCAGCTGGGACGTTGCCGAGAAGAAACTTCGTTCGACAGCACTAGTGGAATTTTGTTCACTTTCACTGCTCGGTTGCAACGTTTCGGTATGCGAATTTGATGTCGTCACTGCCTTCGACTGCGACTGCTGCGAATTTATAAGCTGCTTCTCGGTGAAAGCAGTTTTTTCTAAAACAATGATCGCGTAATCCTCCCGCGAGATATTTGCGAAATGTCCCAAGACAGTAACGGATTTGTGAGTACTGTTATTGTTCAGAATACGAACAAGCTCAAAGTCGGCCAACTTGTAGCTTATTGCGGTACTATTACTACTACCATCCCCAACTATGGATGATGAATCAGGTGCTGACGACGGCGACGTCGCTGTTGGTGCTGCTGTTTCTTGCTGACCTTGACGCAGTTGTGAATCGTCATAATTTTGTTTTTTGCTACTGTTATTCGACTCGGCGCTCACCGTTTTTAGCATGATAATACTAAGGACTACGTGTATGCACTCTTTGTCAATTGTAATACATTTAATTACGTATAACCAATAACTATTGATTTTAAATGATTAAAATAACTTAGATTGTAGCACCAAAGACGCGTGAGATAAAAAGCGCGTCTTTTTTAGTATGACCGTCACGTCACAACACTAAATGACACTTGTCAGACTTCAAAAAAGTGTGATTCTTCATTTTACCGACATTCGGGTTTAACCGCAAACCTAAAAACCACAGATGATGCTTATGTAGAGATGCGCGAAGACTGAATAGGGGTAGGCTGTTATTGTCAAATCACATATATATTTTGTGCGCACCCAACATCTCGCCTCGAATCAGCACTTTGGACCCCGTTTTTTGGTTACTTCACCCCAAAAAGAGAATATAGGGTAAGCGGTTTCGCATGTCTCGTGTACTAGTCGTGGACATATTTGTAAAAGGTATTATTTATTGCTATTTAACCGTGATAATTGTCGTGATTGTTGCTTGGAGCTTGAAAATACCAGTAATTTTCCTAATTGTAGAGTTAGGATGGAAGAATAATAAAACAATAATCACGTCCGGTCCATCTGATGTTGGGTACGGAGTACTTGCTAGATAGCATCCCGCATAAATGTATACCATATGCCAACCATTGCATCAATCGTTTCAAAACCATTTTCAATATGGTTCGTTCAACAATAGATTAACCATTGCCTAGTATAATATCGAACATAAGTGTCGTTTTTCCATACTCGACCATACAAACAACGGGTTGTTAAGAACAGTCACCATACCAAAATGTGCTGTTTTCCATATACATTTTGAAAACATACTATTCAAGAACCATACAGATTATGGTGGCATGCATATTTTTGGTCTAGGGATGCATAAAATATTAGCTGGAGAAAAAAATCTCTTCCCCTTCACATTTCAATTCTATCGATTGATGAAATATTATTTTTCTCTCGCCATCTTCTGAAGAATGCTTCGTTGACACTAAGTAGACTGACACTTTATCCAATTGAGCTATCTCCGTAATATTGTTAGACGAGGCTTTTTGACCATCTTAAACTACAGATTTTTGGAGCAATATAGGATACACGGAAGGTATTGGAAATGGTAAGTAAAATGGGTATGGTAGTATAACAGTTCAATTAAAATGGTGAAATATATCAGTAGTATTCCCAATATGGTGAGTATTATACGAATAGTTTGGAAATGGTTACGAAGATTTCTGCAATGGAATTTTTTATACGGGATCCCTAATAAAAAAAAAATATTATACACGAACTTTAACCCATATAGTCCAACAATTCCACATATTGTTTGGATGATACCCTCCACAGGTCGTTAGGCTTTTGAATGATAAGATGTTTATTAGGGATCCCCCTGGCTTAACGTTCCAATCGAACCCAAGATAACGGTTCCAATCGTACATGCAGAATTTTATGTATGCATACCATGATATGATAGAATACTTTTCTATCTGTCTCTAGTTTCTTCTGTTGTAAATTTTATGCATTGGACATATTCGGTCTATCCACTCATTGAATGCTTACAAGAAGTATATGTAAGTAAATGCATAAAAATCACAGCAGAAGAAAAGAGACGGGAATAGAAAGTATGCTAACTATGCATATTTTTGTTTATCAGTGTACAAAGTATATACGGAAAACTTGCATTACCTAGCAGTAGGTAATCTGAATTCATTTTTGCGTCCTACTGCCTCCAACGAAAAACGAAAGAGAGGGAGTCGAAATTTATTCCCCAAAGCCAGACTAATCTTCATCCCAGTAGTTTTGAGTAAAAAAATCATTCACTCTCCCTTGTTTTCCGGCAGTGAAATAAGGACAGCAAATTTAAATTACCTACAGGTAGGTAATGTATTTCAAGTGTGTAAACAAATATGGCGGATTTAGGAATTAACCGAAGACTGCATATCAAGAAAACTGGCCACTCTGGTCAGAATCAGGAACAGTAGCAGCATAACGCCCCTTGCGGGTAAAGGTAGTACTTCCCACAGTGATGGACACACATATATACACTTTTACCAAATCACTTTTTGGCGTAAGAGTGTCTTTTAGTTGGGACATGCCCCAACTAGCGGACACCCAACTAACGAACACCCCAACTAGAAAACGAATTTGCGCTCTAATCACGGACAGAACGGCACCTCGGATTTGTCAGTCGAAATATTGCATGTACAATAGTTATTGTTGTTAACAGCAATGTTTTGGTATCAGTACTTTCTAAAATTTTACTCAAAAATTACGCTCTTTGTTTTCTTGTGCATTTAATTTGTTATTATTTTTAAACGCATTTTTTCACCATGGCATCCCGTTTGATCGCTTTGTAGAACGTTTTCCGGTTTTTAAAACTTTAGTAAGTAGATATTATGCATAATGTGATAAGTATAAGAAAACTAGTTTAATATCTTGTATTTGCAGGCTGGCAATCAGAACTAATCCGGATCAGTTATTGGCTTGCGTGGTCAACCATCAAAAGAGGATAAAAACGAGGATAATCTATCTCCGGACAATGGTTCATATTTCGCTTTGGAAAAGGCTTCGAGTTCCCATATGCGATGTGCTTCCGGAATCGATTTAAACGCTGAGAAAATATATTGTGTAACATCTATAGATTGCGATTATTACTTGTAAATCACAATTATTCTAGGAATCAAATCTAATAGTAAATCCGCTCAAAAACAGGTAAAATTGTTGGGAAAACTATGTAAAACAACATGCAATAATAATTCCGAAAGGGGAAAATTGATTAAACTAATTTGCGCATTAAGGACACAAAACCTAACCTAAATTATTCATTTCGTCAGTAACTAGCATCATCTGGGTGTCTAGTTAGACGATGTATCTAAACTAGTACCCAAATTAGCAATTCACATACAATGTATCGTATTGACAATAGATTATAATATGTGTGCCATAATGAAGTTTATGAGTTAGGCACATAATTAATGGATACACATAGTATGAATACGATAGTCATCAGAGTTGAGCTATGTGATATTTCTAATAATTTGAATGAGATATCTTGGTTCAGTGATGGGAAAGAATATTGGTGTTGAAGCAGGCTGCTGAACCGTCACTGAGTTGGACCGGATAGGTGTAAATAGTGCTTTAACCTCATTTGTCAAAAATTACACCCGATTTAACCTCAGTCTCGCAGTTCCCAAGTAACCACTAAGCCGTAAAAATGGTATCAATTCGGTTGTATAATCGCGTATAGAACACGGGTAACTAAGCTTATAGGCATCATATTGTACATGAGTGCTGTTCAAAAGTCACTTTTGGTGAAATATTCGGCTGAAATACAGCCTACCACAGACTAACAGACATAACACTCGAAAACAACGCTTCGCTCGCTTAAACGGTCATTTTAAATGTATTTGTAGTTGTGACTGTGGCCACAATTGCAATTATGGCGCCACTGGCATATGAACAAGCATATAGGGGATAGACCACTAGTAAAAAATTGTCCCCATGTTCCCATTGTAATGGGTAGAACCCACTGGTTGAAATAAAAACAAAGCGAAAATGGAGGAAAAGCTGTTTTTCTATCTTTCATGGTCTATCTGCCACAGGTTTGACTTTTTTCTATACAGCGATTGTTCACAGAGAACAGACGTCCATCTTCAGCATTCAACTTGTGTAAAATCTCTAACGGTTTCGAAGGTAGTTGGGATATCCAAACCAGGTGCGCTACTGTCGTCATTTTTTTTGTGGCTGAGTTCGACAGAATTCACAGCGGTTATTCCTCACCCTGTCAAACTAGTCCGGAACCGGTTTGGATTTTCAGCATGAATTCCAGCCTAGGGGCAGATCACTCTAGAAATGTATAACAAGTTTGCATCAAATTAGAAAAAAATGCATTTAATTTCCATTTTTGCATCAACTTTGCACTCCCTCGCAGAAAAGTTTGTTTAACAAACGTCCTACGCTGATTGACTTTGTTCGACGTTTTGTTGAATGTAGGGTTAATTTTTTGTAGGGTTTTGACGTCTTACACGCAACGCAAAATACATTACGAATTTCTATTTTGATGGAAAGAAATGCATTTAATTTAGCTGATTTTAAAAAATGCATCACAAGTGATCTGCCCCTAGATTCCAGCTCAAATGCATGAACCGAGAGAGTCGGAATCGGTTGTTTTCTTTGAGCAAGATTCCATACGGAATCCATTCAGGATTTCGAACCGGTTCCGGATTGGATTTGACGGATAGTTGGGATAGGTTGGTGTGGCGGCGCTAGTGTTTATCGTATATTAATTCAAATGTTTACACACGTTCAAGTATTTTTGTTCGATCATGGATGTCTGTCCTCTGTGGTTTGACCCAGGCTCGAACTTCTGCTTCTAGAAGATATGGGGAATAAGTTTTTTCAGTGCGCTTGCTGTTTAATCCATTTGGGCTTTTGGTTATATAAATATTTGCCGTTCTTAAATCAAACGATTTTTGTTTCGATTGGAAGTCGATTTCACTCACCGACGAACAGAGGCATGGTTTTGGGAATATTTTATTTTTGAAATTACTTCCCTTCCTACACTAAACATTAATTTATCCAGCTTTTTACGTACCATAATGGCGGTCTAAATTTTTCAGTTCGTAATACGTTTAATGGCCCTTTTTTGACAATAATCGTGTACGTCAACCGCCCAGCGAGATTAAGTCATCCTACGTTAGTCCAATGCGTTGGATGTTTATTCAATGAACTCCCAACATCTTCAACTGGGCGTTGCTGTCAAGCTGGCGTAAACGGTTATTGTCAAAAAAGGGCAATTAAACGTATTACGAACTGAATAATTTAGACCGCCATTATGGCACGTAAAAAGCTGGATTCATCGCAGTTTCGTATCATTTTATGGCTCGAAGATTTAGTTAACTTTAATTTGTTTGTGACAAATCTCCGAAGCCGATAAGCTTTTTCTTGAGCTTACAAAGTGCGCCATATCATATTTGTTTTGATTTGGACTTCATTGCTTTAGATTAATAGAAATGTCAAGCATTAATGGCATTATAACGGCATCGCTGACAACCGCTTACGGCTTACAACTACGCACGCTTGTTGGGTGCTAATGGCAGTGGTAAAATAGATGAACCCACGGCTTTTTTTTACTTTTTTCGCACAATAGAACTGTCAGCTTGCTGGTCAACCGCCGGTTACCTTCTGCTTACAGTTTTTTTTGCAAATACGCAAATTATTGCAAAATTAGAAAAAATAGTGATCAGATTGGCGAAAAATAAAATTGCATACACTTTTATTGTAGTTAAGACCAATTGGCTGACGTGAAAAGTTTAGCAGATTTGTGGCCGATACTATGGAAATTAACGAAAACAATTTCGAGCGTCTCGCTAACTATTTGCAGCAAACCCTGAGCCCCGATCCTGAAGTGCGTCGGCCCGGTAAGCGCCTTTCGGTATAAAGGTTATGTTATTCCAAAAATGTATTTCCTTATTCTTCATTAGCGGAGCGCTTCATTGAAAGCATCGAGATAAGCCAAAACTATCCCTTACTCTGTCTACACTTAATCGATCGAGCCCAAGTGGACATCACAATACGTGTAGCAGCTGCAATCGCTTTTAAAAATTTTGTGAAGCGTAACTGGGGCTATCATCTGGTGAGTAGAGTATCAGGAAAATGTAATATAGTTGCATGTTATAACCGATTCGAATACCGTAGGATAACGATGGCCCGGACAAGGTGGCCGAGTCGGACAGAAATGGCATCAAAACATTGATTGTTCCGTTGATGTTGAAATCGCCACTGTCGATTCAAAAGCAGCTGAGCGATGCAGTTAGCATCATCGGCAAATACGATTTCCCGCTCAAGTGGCCACAGCTGATGGACGAGATGATCGAAAAGTTTGCTACTGGTGACTTTAACATTATTAATGGCGTTCTGCAAACTGCCCATTCACTGTTTAAACGATATCGTTACGAGTTCAAATCGCAACAGCTGTGGGAGGAAATTAAATTCGTGCTGGATAAGTTGGCGAAACCTTTGACGGATCTGCTGCAGGCAACACTCAGTTTAGCTGAAGCGCACGCGAATAATGAGGAAGCGCTAAAAATTATATATGGCTCGCTGGTGCTTGTTTGTAAAGTGTTTTATTCATTAAACTCTCAGGATTTGCCAGAATTCTTCGAGGATAATATGGAGACGTGGATGAAAGCGTTCCACGCCATGCTGACAATAGACATTCCTTGTTTGAAAACCTCGGATGATGAGGATGCTGGAGTTTTGGAACTGTTACGATCTCAGATTTGTGAGAATCTCTGCCTGTATGCCCAAAAGTATGACGAAGAATTTGGACCGTACATGCCTCAGTTTGTAACGGCTGTATGGGAATTGCTGGTCAATACGGGCATTCAAACAAAATACGATACCCTTGTTTCGAATGCTCTAAACTTCTTGAGTACGGTTGCTGATCGGAGTCATTACAGGCATCTGTTCGAAGATCCAAATGTGCTTGCAAGTATTTGTGAAAAGGTTATAATACCCAACATGGATTTCCGTGTTTCGGATGAAGAGCTTTTCGAAGACAATCCGGAGGAATACATTCGACGAGATATTGAAGGATCTGACGTGGAAACACGCCGACGAGCAGCTTGCGACCTGGTAAAAACACTTTCTCAGAACTTTGAATCGAAGATTATCGAAATCTTCGGTCAGTACTTGCAAGTTTTGTTGAGCAGATATGCAGAAAATCCAGCCAATAATTGGAAGACCAAGGATACTGCTATTTATCTAGTAACTTCCATGGCTTCCAAAGGTCAAACTCAGAAACTAGGTGTTACACAAACCTCTGAGTTGGTACCACTGCCACAGTTTACCCAGCAACAAATAATACCAGAACTAGAGAGAGCTGATGTGAATGAACTACCTGTACTGAAAGCCGATGCCCTGAAATTCATCATGACATTTCGAACTATCCTTGGACCACAAATTATTGTAGCCACATTGCCGCTAGTAGCGAAGCATTTGGCTGCTGGAAACGTAGTCGTGCACAGCTATGCTGCATGCGCGATCGATAAAATCCTCATAATGAAAGGGTCAGACAACAAACCGATCGTCACAAAAGAAATTTTGGCTCCACTCAGTGCCGAACTGATCACCGGACTTTTCGCTGCTTTCACTGTACAGGGTTCCAACGAAAATGAGTACATCATGAAGTGCATTATGAGGACACTGAACACCTTACAGGAAGCGTCGCTGTCTTTCATGATCGTCGTTCTACCTCGGCTCACAGAGATACTAACCGTTGTTTCGAAGAATCCATCGAAACCGCATTTCAATCACTATCTTTTTGAGACACTCTCGCTTTCGGTCAAGTACGCTGGAATGTGGATAATTTTATTAGCAAACTGTTGAATTGTTTTTTTTTGTTCTAGGTTGGTATGCAAAGCAGATCCCAATGCTGTGACGTCGTTCGAAGAGGCATTGTTTCCAGTATTCCAAGGCATTTTACAGCATGACGTTCTCGGTAAATTCCTTGTTATACCATTATGATATATTAAACAGTTGGGTTGGTTTGGATACTAGGGTAATGAGGCTATTTCCGCTGGGTTTCTATTTTAAGCCTACCTATTTGAAACCGTTAGTTAGAGCAGCGTCTAACATCTTTGTTCTACAAATTAGTTCAAAGGGTGAGGTTGCAGATTTCCTTGCGTTCAAACGCGAGTATTTTAATTTTTTCGGGTCATTTTGATATACGAAGCAACGATATTGATGCCCATTTATAGGCATTCCATCATTTGTAGGCCGAGAAAAAAAGTAAAATGGTGTGGCACCCTCCCTAGTAGTGCTAAAATAGGCTCATTATTACATATATAATGTCTTAGGACTGATAAGATATGCGACACAAATAAGTACACTTTAAATTTTTCAAAGTGAGTACTAACCAACGATACGTCATTACAGAATTTATGCCCTACGTATTCCAAATGCTGTCACTGTTTTTGGAGATCCGAGAAGGTCACCGCGCAATACCGGACACATACCTGTCGTTGTTTCCCTGTCTCCTGGCACCGGCGCTTTGGGAAAGACCAGGCAACGTCACTCCGTTAATTCGACTGCTGTGCGCATTCGTCCGGCAAGCATCCCCGCAAATCAGTGCCGATGGTAAACTTAATGGCGTTCTCGGTGTTTTCCAAAAGATGATCGCATCTAAAAACAACGACCATGAAGGTTTCTATTTAATGCAGAATCTTCTGTTGCATTATCCAGCGTGAGTGTCTTCGTTTTCCCACATCGAACAGTACACTTCAAGGAACTTTTTTATTATTTTCAGGGAGGAACTCGGCCAAAGCATGCGCCAGATTTTCTCGCTTCTGTTCCAGCGTTTGAGTTCTACCAAGACTACTAAATTTGTACGTAATTTCATCGTGTTTTTGTGCTTGTACGCAGCCAGAGTTGGGGCTCAATCGCTCGTGCAGATAATCGATAATATTCAGTCCTCGTAAGGATTTCATATTAAAACTCAATTTGTCGAACTTTTTATTATATTTTACCCCTATTTTAGGATGTTCGGCATGGTCATCGAACGGATTTTCATCCCAGATATAAACAAGGTGTCAGGTGAACTGGAACAGAAAATCGTTTCGGTTGGCATAACAAAGCTGCTGTGCGAAGCGCCGGAAATGATCTCCGATCAATACGTGAAGTTTTGGCCTCAGTTGCTGCAAACCGTTATCCAGATATTTGAGCTTCCCCCGGATGAAACCACTAGTGAGGGAGATACCTTCATTGAAATCGAAGACGTTCCGGGATATCAGGCCGCATATTCGCAGCTCAACTTTGCCCAAGCGAAACCAATCGATCCGTTGCCAGACGTCGGTAATACTCGCCAGTATCTGGTTCAACATCTCGGTAAATTGGCACAGAGTAATCCAGGTAAGATTGGTCTTCTGGTGTCCTCTCTACCTGCCGCCCATCAAGAGGTACTGCAAAAGTACTGCGCCCAAAGTGGGGTACAAATTGCATAAAGGAAAAGTTAATTGTCGCTTATTCTGTTGCTCTACTATAACTTTTTCGTTCAAGCCAATTTATATGTTAAGATGAAATAAAGCTACTAGGTGTTACTTTTTAAATCGTCGTGATTGCAATCCTGGATATAGAGAAGTTCATTGAAAGTTCAATCATGGATTACTACGCGCTCTTGCTATTCCAGTCGTTTTCCAGTGTTTATTTGTTTGTACAGGCTCCGATAATTTAAATGCCTTATGAAAATTAATATAAAAGTATAGTAGCATTATTTTCCTAATAAAGCCAAATTCTCTTAAGGGGACATTCTGGATTCGGCGGAAAATCGAGCAGTATTTGAGAATTTCTAGCGGAAAAATAAAAAGGCATACGAACTTCTGCTTTTGATCTCTTATTCGTTATTTATCGATAATTAGAAAATGATTTTTTTCTGAAAATTCTAAATAGTGGAGCTCGTCACTGCAAGCGCAACATCGTCCTACTTCGTCAATTGCAGGGCCTCTCGTAGTTAATTGAAATGAGAAATTTATCCTATAATTTATTAAAATAGACAAAATTTCCTATGGCATACCAAATTTCAATAAATTTAGAAAAAAAATTAAATGGTTGTGTATAAGACACGACCGCAGTCACATTGAAAATGCATCATTTTTGGCGTGGCTTTCGCTGAGTGGCAGGGTTGTCACATTCACTAATTTTCTTAAAGGTTTTGCAGAAATGATCGGAGATTATTATTTTGAATATTTGCTTATATTACAATTTATTGGTAAAGGAACAGAATTAAAAAAGCACAAACTTAATACAAGTTAATTAAAGGAATTTTCTAATTGAATTCTTTTCCCATTATATATTCGACCTAATAAGGACGGTTTGTGTATAACTATTTTTCGGATGCGGGACGAGAATCCTTTAATACAATTAACTTAACCGGCGATTCATTTCTGCTGCATACACACAGACGAATGCACCCAGGTTTTTTGAAGTAGAATACTTATAACGTTTCAATATGGGGGCCCCTTTTCAAAAATTTCTGCTGAGATATTTCCCCAGTTTTCAAATGCGAATAACTTTCGTTGTACTGATCGAAATCGCTACATTTTTGCACTATCTGATCGGAAATATGTGCACTTATATTGTATTTGATTCCGTAAAATGTACGTCTATTATACTGCCCATAACAGCATAAGAGTCCCATGTTGAAAAACAGCAAGCCGAGAAAAACGCTGTTCAAGATTGTCCCATCCATTGAGCCAAATGGATGGGACAACCATGTTTTAGTATTTTTTTTTTTTTGATATTTTCTGAACAAACCCGCTAATCTTATTTGTGCAGTGTGATTCAGTGGTGATACAGAATACAATCCAACGGATAACTCATTTTCGACAAAAATCTACATGGGACTCTTATGCGTTTATGGGCAGTATAGATAACGAAAATAATGTATTTTGTAAAGGTGGTAATTATCTGCGCTGATTGGTCCGTACAATTCAACCAAGCAGCGAGCGTTGCTAGGATTGCCTCTTTTTTATCATATGAGCATCGCCAGGTAAAAAGCGGCACATAAGAGAAAATTCGTCAGTTTGCTTTCTGACCTATGACCTGACAGGTTTTTGACATTGAAAAGTGTCTTCATCTTACTTTTACTAGCTGTTAGATTTGCATGCCATGCCAGTCTCGCGGTTTTTATAATATATTTGATCGAAAAAATTTCGTTTTCGTATCATTTCATTTGGCAACCGTGGAAAAACTGTGATAGCGAAGTGCATCAAAAACCCAACTTTCAAAGCAATAAACAATACTCTTCGGTTGGAATGTATTCAGCGACTGCCACCAGGCATCATTCCATCCAATGATGCACAGGCATGGCTTGAATACAATGATCAGCACACATAGCAGAAAAAGCAGAACGCTCTTTTTTCAACACGCGGATTGCAAGTGTGCGCATTTGAAGGGGTGGGTGTGTGAGAGAGACCCCGCTCTCTTGCTCTTTAAATTATGCGTGGCCGGCTCAGATAAATGTATCATTTCTCGACAAACATATGATTATGGCCTAAAAGCCAACTGTCAAAATCCACTTTGATTGGAAATTCCGGACAAACCGTTACACGCCAATCACAAATGTTGGTAGTAAACGAAAGAGAAAAGTTTTCTCTTTCATAAACTCTTGTGAACTGTGTTCGACTAGTAACGGTTTGTCCGGAATTTCCATTCAAAGTGGCTTTTGACTAGAGATGCACCGAATAGTACTATTCGGCTTTCAGCCGAATACCGAATATTTAATGTTTAATTATTCGGCGTACCGTATATTCGGCTTAAATAAAAATCGGCTGGAATTCGGCCGACCGAATATTTGGTTGTCCAAATATTCGTTGCATCTCTAGTATTTTGTATATATGTATTTTCTTTTATTTTGTTACTTTTAAATATTTCATGAATATTTGACCATTACTTATCATATTCGGCCGAAAGCCAGTTTTTATTATTCGGCGCACCGTATATTCGGCTTAAATCAAAATCGGCTGGTATTCGGCCCGAATATTCGGTCGACCGAATATTCGGTGCATCTCTACTTTTGACAGTTGGCTTTTAGGCCGTAATCATATGTTTGTCGAGATTTGGTTAATTTTCTTTTGGCAAGCGGTAGTGCGATTGACGATGACGTTTCTAATAGCATTGCTTGTGTTGTGTTGGGTGAAGGAGATGATGTTGGCTTATTGGATACTGATATAATATATATCTGCCGTTGATTTGATACTCGGGGCAAACTGGGACAGCCTTTTACATATCATCTATGTATAATAGAGTGACAGGAAAAAAATGACCCCTATTGGCCCACCCCTGATTCGATTCATAGTCCCACCAGGAGTACTTGCACCAAATTTGAAGCAAATCGGACAAGTCTAGCTACCGGACCAACGTGCCTGAAGTTTGTATGGGATTTTTCGACAATTTACATGGAGAAAACCCACTAACTCGCATTTTTGCCGCTAGGTGGCACTGTATGTATAGCATTATCACTGTAAGTGAAAATAAGTAAGATAATTTAATTGTCTACAACTTTTTCGTAGACTGCTAGTCAATCCGGCTTTGTTAAAAGAAGTTATTAAACTTTTAACGAAGTGATGTCTGAGTCAGTTTTGCATGGGGCCTAGCAGTGCATGGTTGTGTATCAGTACTCGATTTGCGCGAACTAAACATTTTTGTGAAATAACCGTAAGATTTAGCTCTATGATATATTCAGAAGAATTGTAGTAAATAATACGATCCATGTTTTGGATACAACGTTTTAGTTCCACGTTTCACCACGTAGAGGGCGCCAACACTAACTTTTCAACGGAAAGAGATAGAAATTAGGTGTCTTCCACAAAGTTGTAGAACAGATATTTTCCAATAATTCTTTCGAACATCTTGATAGTCTATCTCTCTTCTATGAAAAGTTAGTGTTGGCGCCCTCTATGCGGTCATAGTTAGAACTAAAAATTTTCAACCAAAACATAACTCGTATTATGTCTTATAATTCTTCTGAATATACTATTGGGCTAAACCTATCGATTATTTCACAAAAATGCATAGTTTGTGTGAATCGATTACAGATACACAACCATGCACTGCTAGGCCCCATGCAAAACTGACTCAGACATCACTTCGTTAAAAGTTTAATAACTTCTTTTAACAAAGCCGGATTCACTAGCAGTCTTTGGCAAAGTTGTAGACAATTAAATTATCTTTCTTATTTTCACTTACAGTGATAATACGATAGATGCACTGCCACCTAGCGGCAAAAATGCGAGTTAGTGGGTTTTCTCCATGTAAATTATCGAAAAATCCCATACAAACTTCAGGCACGTTGGTCCGATAGCTAGACTTGTCCGATTTGCTTCAAATTTGGTGCAAGTTCTCCTGGTGGGACTAGGAATCGAATCAGGGGTGGGCCGATTGCGTTTTAAAAAATTTATTATTTTCCTGGGCAGTCTAATGTATAAGCTGTATAATTGTATAATGCTGCATGTATGACGGCATTTGTACATCCACATTAAGACCGGTTTATTTTATGCTCAGCTAAATTATTTTACTTACTTCGCAGTTCAAATAGTGAAATGATCCATTAAAAATAATAACCTGGCACTACATTCGTTGTTGGTTATTATCATACGTGGCAATTGCAGGGTTATTGCGAAAACTATACGCTAAGAAATCTGCTTGGTGAAGGTTTGAACATATTATGTATAGGGCATTCGGCTTAACTCTCTAATGCTGACATTACACGCGCAAATGCCCTTCTGCTGGCTCTTAACTGTGGAGTAATTATAATTTACAGTAAGTCCAAAAACTATTTGTTATCCGATTTGGCCCTTAATTTACTTTATTTGTGCATGCCATACTTAAAGTGGCCTATTTCTAAAAATATTAAGCAAGACGAATGCATTTTGACCCCACTATGCATATGTGTAATGAAATATTCAATAATCAGGGCCGGTGGGTAATGTGGGTAGTAAAGGTAGTATTATCCACTTGAAAATAATCGAGTTTGTAATTACCCACTCGAAACTTTGGAACAAATCTAACATTTCAATTTTGCAACGCATGTGCCTCGGGTGCATGTTTGAAATTTTCGAGGTATGACCAAGATTCCATTTGCACAAACGCGTCGCAAGTGATTTATGTGAATTTATAGCAAGCGTATGTAGAGGTAGATGGGGTAAAATACACCCCTAAGAAAATATAATCATAACTTAGCTATAGACTATTAATTGGGAGAATTTAATTAATGATATCATTTAGTCAACATTTAGTTCTAAAATCACAATCGCTTTGCAAAGTATTCAGGAACATGAAAAATATTCAATTTTTCAAAATCATGAATTGCTTTTTGAAAAATGGACAGGGCAAAACGCACCTGTGCAGGGGTAAAATTCACCACAACAACGGGGCACAATACATCATAACAAATATCGAAATAGCTGATTTTAATGCAGAAGATCGCCAAAATTGCAGCATTCCAATTAACAGCCTAAGTGTATTCTACTTCACTTCGGTTATGTCTCTGACATTACCTACCCATTTTTTACGCGGGGAATACGTACCGCGAAAAAATCACGTTCATTGGAAAATCCGCGTAAAAAACCGCGTAATTCGAAAATCCGCGTAAAAAAACTTCCGATTTAGCAAAATTTGCTAATTCAATCAATATGGATATTTTCGGAATGGTCTTGAAGAGTAGGTGCCAGAAATTGATTTTTGACAACATTTTGAAATCAAAGATGGCTTCTTCCGGTTCAGCGAAATTCGTTATAACTCAATCAATATGGATATTTTAGGGATGGTCTTGACGAGTTGGTGTCAGAAATTGATTTTTGACGCCATTTTGAAATCAAAGATGGCGACTTCCGGTTTAGCGAAATTCGTTATAATTCAATCAATATGGATATTTTCGGAATGGTCTTGACGTGTAGGTGCCAGAAATAAATAAATATGCACCTACCCCTCAAGGTTTTCCATGAAAAATTGATTTTTGGCGCAGTTTTCAAATCCCAGATGGCGACTTCCGGTTTAGCGAGATTCTCTACAACTCAATCAACATGAGTATTTTCGGAATGGTTTTGACGAGTAGCAGACAAACATCGATGTTTGGCGTCATTTTAAAATTCTAGATGGCGACTCCGGTATACCGAAATTCCCGCATGAAAAATCTGGGCAATCATCTAAATAACCCTCAAATATAAGATAATCATAAACCAGCAAAATGCAAAATATTCATTCAAACTAAACCACCCTAATGGTGCTTACAGAGTGGCGGCGAGAAGCTGAGTTGGCGCTGGAACTGACATTAGAATGCGAGAAACCTGCTTGCTGCAAACCAAAGGGATGATGTCAGAGTGAAAGCTGAGCGGATCGGCGCCGACTGCCTGCTTTTACTCTGACAGGCTCCATTTGATATGCTGCGAGCAGGTTTCTCGCACTCTAATGTCAGTACCAGCCCCAGCTCAGCTTCTAGCGGCGAGAAACTGAGCTGGAGCTGGAACTGATATTAGGATGCGAGATGCGAGAAACCTGCCTGCTGCAAAGTAAAGGGATGATGTCAGAGTGAAAGCGGGCAGTCGCCGCCGATCCGCTCAGCTTTCACTCTGACAGGTTCCATTTGATATGCTGCAAGCAGGTTTCTCGCATCTCGCATTTTAATGTCAGTGCCAGCCCCTGCTCAGCTTATCGCGGCCACTCTGTAAGCACCCTAAGACTGCTGGCTGATTCTGACGACAAAGTACCGCTACCTGTGTTTCCAAAAGTGCTTGAATTGAGTCTCGTAGATCGTTATTCGGTGCATCCGATTTGCAGCTGAACACCGATGCATTTTCCTGTTTGTCTTTCAGGTATTGGCTGTAAATATCCTTTATTTGGAAATACACCTCGTCGAATTGGAGACGGTAATTGAAGACCGACGTTATATCCTCCAAATGCTCTGTGTGCTCCTCAATCGCAGTTTGAACGGCTTCGAAGTTTCCGGCAAGTTCCGTGAGCTTTTGTCGCCTTTCATGTACTTCCCCGACCGAAGGTTTTCGCATTTGCATATGACGCGCGACAGATAACTCCCATTTAAGTTTTGCGAACATAACCTCTCGTTGCGAATGCAACTTTTTCACGGCGGATTGTCCCATAATCTGGCTCGAAAGACCAAAATGTCCCGGATTGCGAATAAGCGGACTGTATATGAGAGAGATTGCAAAGAACTTGAACCTGATAACCGGAGCCCGAGAAACAGATACACCGGAGTAGTTTGCAGTAAACCGAAAGAACAAATATATAAATGACCGCGTTACAAAAACTACGTCTTTATTTCGTCATGTACGCACATCAAGTGAAATTTTTCCTTCCCTTTTCTCTGTTTTCGTTTTATTATAGTGAATTGTAGATAGACCGGCAGTGGCGTAGCCAGCAAGGTGGGGGGGGGTTGTTAGGGGTCAAGCCCCCCCCAACCAAAATTAATTGAATTGAAAAAAAATGATTGGTGGTGACCAATTTAAAATAAAAAAAAAATTTAATTTTTTCATATTTAAATAATAATTTTGGAAGTACTACGATGTACTTCCAAAGACGGAATGCGGAGACGGCGTATGAACAATGAATTCCAACACTAGCTTGGAGAACCACCCATTTGTTCGCTCGGCGAAATTTGGGCGGCTGCATGTTTTCAGAATGGTGAACAACTCGGTAAAATGGCTCTAGAAACTCATCGTTCTCAACACGTTGCATTCAAAATCACTAAAAACGCGTTGATCTCCTGTCAGCATGCTCCAGGTTTTTTGACCGTAGAAGACAACCGGTCCAATGAGCGATTTGTAGAAGATTAACTTCATTCGGTGTCGTACCTTCGTCGATCGAAGGGCTTTTCGAAGCCCAAAGTAACAACGTTCACCTGCTAGAATACTTTTCTAAATTTCTCTGTTGGTGTCATTATTAGCGGTCATTAGTGAGCCCAAATACACGAGCTTACCAAGTAAACGAAATGGCGACTAGGCGGGTTAAAACATGCCAACGAGTGGTAGGCTATTGAAACATTGTTCTAGGCTACCCGCTGTAATTCGCCAACAATCTGCCCTAATTGTGCGGGTATCAACCAACTCGATATCGATCTATTTTCGCTGGTCCGAAAATCCGTATTTGGGCGTTATATGCTAATTTTCTCAACGATATCGGTTGCTAACGGTGATTAAGCAATATGATTGCTCGGAAAACTATTTGCAGCAATCCCGCTTAACACCCTTTTTAAAGATGGGACATACTACTTCCTCCATCCAATCTTCCAGTAAAATCTGTTTCTCCCAGATCTTTAAAACCACCTAGTGGAGTATTTTACACAACGCCTCTCTTCCGTGTTTTAGTAGCTCACATGGCAGTTGATCATTACCAGCGGCTTTATCAGTCCTCAACCCGCCGATCACCTCATGAATCTTCGGTGGATCTTTCGCTGGGAATCTGTTGTCGGCTGCGCATGTCCCCAGACTGATTCTTGCGATACTCTCGTCGTCTACTGCTATTTCGATGTTCGTCATAATACACTTATCGATCAGCTCGCACTCGGTCGTGAGAAGGTCTCCATTAGTACCTCTTCATATGTCAGGCTGTGGCACATAGCCTTACAGATGCTTCATCGCCTATCTTCCTGTAGGCGATTTCAAATCTATATTCGCACTGTGGAAGATGCGCACATTTGTGATGTTGGAGCAAATTTTTTCGTTCATTAGAACGTGGTCGATTTGGTTATAAATTTGTTAATCAGGTGATCTCAGGGATGAGGTTCATGTAGCTGATGAGGAGCTTCACTTTCCGCCGCGGGCTCCAAATGCGCGTAAAAGGTATTTCTCGTTCTCGGGTTGCGCTTCGTGAGGGCAGTGCACGTTAACGATGCTTTAGTTGTAGAAAAGGCCTTTGATCCACACACCTCCTTTCTCTGATTGTCTGGTACTTGATTACGTGTTGGTGCATCTTGCCCAGCACTACAAAGCTGATTCCCAACTTGTTTGCTGTGCCGTCGCTCTAGTAAAATGTAACCGCGCGATGCCCGCTTTTCCACACATTCTGTCCTGCCAAGCAAAGTTCCTACAATGCTTCGTCTTTGAAGTTGCGAGTTTTCAGCTCATTGTGTAGGATTCGTTCGAACCCAGGGAAGCAAAAAGACTTACAGTTCGATGTGCCAAGTTTCCAATCGTAGTCCTTTTTTCGTTACGTGGGCTTTGATCGATTATTCCGATCTGCCTTGTCCTCCTGATTCTTCGTAACGTGTTTTTCGGGCGGCTTGTTGGGTTTGACACAACCTCCTGTCTCCTCGGATAGCCGCGCGGGGTTTCTTTGCCACCTCACGTATTCAGTTCTGTCTACGGTAGGGTTATAGCGCACATGCCCACTCGCACCTTCTCATTTCTCTTCTACTGCAGAAGACGGTAGTACCCAGTCGATGCCGGGATACAAATTAAATGTCATCAATAGACGCACAGGAAATCATGAGATAGTGAACACTGGGAAGTATTCACCATTTGATGACCAACCTTCGAAGTTGATGGTTTCGAATTTTTGTGATGTTGACCGTAAGATATATTCCATTTTAAAACTCTATGAAAATATTGAAGGTATTCTTTTTTTTTTTTTTCTTATTTTTAGAATAGAATGGTAACCGTTGAACGGGTTTTGTTTGTGAACTTTCAATATTTTATCAAATTTACAATGTATTGAAGCATTTTCGAAAAATCGACGATTTTCGTAACCCCCCCAACAAAATTTCTGGCTACGCCACTGTAGACCGGCGATGCATCGAGGGGTGCACCGCAACAAACATTCACCTTTACTAATAATTCATTTGGCACTAACCACAAATGATCTACGGATACAGAAGTATTTCGGGTATCAAAACAAATCTAAAAAACATCTAATTCGTCCAATTTACGAAATGTATTTATAGTTTACAAGAAAACTATCATCGAAGGAATGAATTATCTAAATCTGAAAGATTATATTAACCTCTCCCTCTCTATCGTTTTTTTTGGCCAAGCCCCCTGCTTACAAGTACGTTTTTAAGTTAATTGAAAACCCACTTACTTTATAGAAAAGAGCAACGTTACATATACATCCTTGAGAGCTAAATGTTGCTTGTTACGTGGCTAATAAAACTAAATATCCTGCAGTGACTATAACAAAACATAGAAGGCATTTGACTTTGTTGACCAAAAAATAATCAACCAAATGCATGAGCAAAGGGAATATTAAAAGCTACTTTGTTTCAACCAACTATCCATAACTTAAATATTCAGATGATAAACGGAAGTATTGCCTTCCTGCCTTTTGGATAATCCTTGAACTCCTTCTTGTAGTTCTTATGTTTGCCGATAGCCCACACCGTCATTTGGTACATTCCAGCAGCCGCGAAAATAAGAGCCGGGACGCACGTGGTCATCAGCGAAAACGACAGCCAGGAGAAAAATTCGTACGTATAGTTCGGACAAGAGACAAAACTGTGAATGGTAACGTGTGATTCAATAAGTAACAAAAAAAGTTAAATGTGTACGGAATCTTACTTGAACAACTGCGTCAACGGATTACTATCCGGAACTGGAATCTTACGAACCGTAGATCCAGCCGGTCGAAGATTTCTCAGCAAAACGTGAATAGATAAATTGCCTAGTTCACTCATCTGTAAGCATTCGGGAAAAAATGTCAACGAAGCTTGGAAAACACTTCAATTCTACTTACAACGAAAGCACCCAATCCGGCATACAGAACGGCAGTACTCGGTTCGGTGAATAGTGGGTGATTCACATGGTATGCAACGTAGCCGGCGAAGGACCAATAGTAAGCGCAGTTTTTGAAGAGATTGCGCAGCGGCATGGTAGCATGCGAGAAGCGATGCACGAACAGTGTTTCCAGCAGACGTTTGGCATAGTGACCCACCCAGCAGGCTGCGGCGATGCTGAAATATATAGACATTGCAGTGAAGTAGGTGGTAATAAAGACGCTGAATCCATCTGGATTCTATGGGATTCAGTGTAGTTAGGTAGTATGTATGTGAAATTCACGGATGAAAATTACGTCAATCCCACAACGCCAGGCGTTTTGCTCCTTAGTCATATGATAAGAGTTCGTTTTCGCTTTTCCGTCAGCAAACCAGAGCTTCTGTATTTGCTTCCCGGGACATCACTCGGGACAAGTCAGTTGCTTTTGACGTTCGCATATGTCTCGTGTGAACTATTTGGAATTTTGTTGTGTATTTACCCAGGTAACCAACAAGCATTAATCTATGCAGTAAAGTAGCGTAAAATTTGCATTCGGGATGCTTCTTGCAGTATGCTGGCATTCGTTATGCATAACTGTTGTAAATCAGCATTTGAAAAATTGTTTAAAAACTTCTTGCCAGTAAGCAGCATTCTGAATGTACAACAGTAGTAAAAAAGCATTTTCATAGCACAGCAGTAATGTATATTTTACCAAAAGCGACCTTTAAATAGCATTGAAAACGACTTAAGTGTTTATCAAATAGCCGTTAAGACGCATTCAGCATGTTTATTGGTTACCTGGGTAACTAGTGCTAATTTGGGTACTAGTTCAGATACAACGTCTAATTAGACAACCTGATAGTGCTAGTTACTGAAGAGATGAATTTGAAGCACAAAAAATCGATACTTAATTTAACATACAAGAAAGCATTTACCCACGAAAACACTCAGGTAACTAAAAGCTTTATCAATGAATATATCATGTCAAACGACTATTAACTTGTTTTCCTGGCAACAAAAATAGTTATTAACAGACCTTCAGCCAAAAATTATGCCAAATGACCTTACTTCTTCCCAATTTGGATATGGCATGTTTCCCTGAAGATAACAAAATTATGTCAAGTGACTTTCAGTACGACAACTTCTCAAAATTATACCAAGTGACTTCTTTACACATATTTAAAAATTATGCCAAATGACCTTCAGTGATCAATTCTCAAAATTGTGTCAAATGTCCATTATGCTAAATAATCTTATGCCAAATGACTCAGGCCCGATATATTTTGAAGTTATTCAACGGGTCAGGTTTTGAGTCAACAGTTGTTTGCGGTTCTACCCGCACTCAAGGTCTGTCGCGTTACAACAGCAATGCAAACATAGAAAAGTAAAGCTTCCCGGAACATTGTTGATCACTTGCTTGAGTGACATCAGACTTGGCATTATAATATTTTCACGCAACTATTACATACAGCAACATCGGGCTTTTTACCATTTTTTTAAACGCAACTGACCCATCAGAAGCTTCTCCTATTAAATATTTTTGCAAGGCAGTGCTAGTGACTTTACATCAACGTGATTGGGCATATATATGCACCGAAAATGAATGTAATGACGAACGACGAAAACTGTTATTCTTCATTATCATTATGTTCCGCTTTACGTCACATGCGATTGAAGTCAGCGAAGAAACTGGTTACATATTTATATAATTGAACCGCGAGGTATTAAGGGCATTTTCGAGATAGCACATAGAAAATTTCTCCAAAATATCTAGCTTATATGTTTCTGCATGAGACTGATTTGATCAATTCATGGGTCAATATTGACACTTTGAATTAAATGTTATTCAACCCGCTATCAAATGTTGCACGGAAAGACAACTCGTAGTTGAAATGTGCATAAATAATTAATGCATAAATTTATAAATTTTAAAACTCTTGAGCTGGGATCGATAGTCACTTTGATGTGACAGGGTAGCTTTGGTTTTTACGTAACCTTTACTCGGTTACTGCCGGGCATGACTTTCAAGATTTACAAGTATGAAGCAGGCAAAAAAGCATTACTTACTTAGCCGTCATGCTCAATGGATTGGAGGCGGCGGGTCCATAGATCAGAGACGGTCGCTGGTAGAAGATTAAATAAACAAATATAGGTCCAGCGTATTCGGCAAGGAAGACTCCCTTCCAGCTGATCTGTGGCCCCAGATCACGCACGTACAACTTTCCACCGGCACCAACATCGAGTGACTGCAACGTGTCAGTATCCTTTAAGGTTTTACCACGGGGTTCCAATCGTAACGCCTGCCGATGGACTGTGAGCGATTTCTTCAGATTTTGTATCTCATTTTTCAGTGCTTTGATAGTAGTGTCTTGTCTGACTTGGCACTTTCCAAGTGATTTTGAGTTTTTGGCGTCTAGAATTTCAACCTGAAAACAAACAATAAAACATGCATTTAGTCTGTCCTACATCAGTATTTAAATGCGTAATTGAACTTACTTCCATACTGTAGAAATACCAGATAATTATGAGTGATTATGGATTAATCGAACGACACGATACACGAACGCAAAACCGCTTCGGCGAGGAGAAGACGAGAAAGCAAGAGTACTTATTCAAAAGGTCCTAAGTGACATTGAGCTCGAACTGAGAAAAACGAGGCTGAAGTTTCATGGACCTAAAACAAATCCCTATTAGAGAACAAATATGCGTTTTGATGGAACAATTATGCCAATATAGTCTAAGGACTATGCTCTTTAGGTAAATAATGCTAAAAACATGAAATGTTTAGTGCTAATGTAGTTTTTAAGCGCTTTAGAATGATGCGTCCTTTTGAAAATTATAGGACCTTTCACATAGGTCTTCTTTTCGGGCCCAAGAATCATACGACGCTGCACATACGGCTTTTTTCCAGCAAAGGTAGCTCTTACGACGAATATTGAATTTCTTCAAAGTTTTCGACAAAATGAGCACCGGAATACGAATGTTCTTCATTACTATGGTAAATAGTTGCACTGGATTTAACAGAAGTCTTGCAGAAAAAAAAAATGCGGGAAACTTTAGTTTATATTAACAAATCATTGGCTGGAAGTGGTTAAAACCAACGAATGGCATGTTACTTTAGAATAACTAA
The DNA here is from genome assembly GCF_030247195.1 of Topomyia yanbarensis. Taxonomy (NCBI): domain Eukaryota; kingdom Metazoa; phylum Arthropoda; class Insecta; order Diptera; family Culicidae; genus Topomyia; species Topomyia yanbarensis. The sequence goes on from NC_080672.1 coordinate 116,497,049, forward strand.
GCTTACCAATTATCATTTAATTTATTTTACTTATTAAATTCAACTTCGAAAATAAGTCGCATGAACAGAAGAAAATAATTTCTTTTATTTTGATGCTTAGGACGTTTTTACTAGGTACCTATGTGAAATATTTCGCGCATAGGTCCTTTTATTTTAAAAGGTCTCAAGTGCAAAATTTCAAAATATGATCATGAAAACTTTGCGACTTTTTATATAATGCTTGTTATTTTGATAAATACTGTGTATAATGAATCCTGGTTTTCGGTATTCGTTAGCTATGTTGTAATCACATGCTGTGCTGCAAATAACTCAGTTTGTTTACATTTGTCACTAAGGTCCATTTGAATCAGCACTCTTGAAAGATAACTGTTTTGACGTTTTTACACGCTACCGTCGAAAATACTCACTGAGAAGTTAATGTTATTAGGTGACGCGCGGTTGTTGTTGCGCCGCACAGAGGAACTTTTGGGTGAAGAAACCGGCCAAAAGTGAAATCAAAATACTTGGAATCGAATCTCCTAGGATATCTCAGCATACAATTTGGCAGCATCTTTTGATTATTTCGTTTTGTTTATGGCCCTTCATTACTGACACCCTCACCCTATGGGCAGATCACTCCAGAAATATACATCGATTTCGGAACAAAAATGCATTTAACGTCCATTTTTACACTCCCTCGCAGCGCAGACAAATCTGTCAACAAACGCCTTACACTGATCCACTTCGTTCGATGTTTTATTGGATGAAGAGCCAGTTTCTTGCAGAGCTTTGGCGTCTTTTTTAGAGGTAACTTTGCAACTGCGACCACTATCCAGGTTATCTTTTGTGGCTGACCCTGTTTGCTCTACAATGACATGTAGCATTTCCAACATATCTGCATATCCAACAATTTCGAAACCCATTTCAGTCAGATCGTCCACCACTAGTGACCAGAGCAGGGGTGATAGCATACCTCCCTGGGGACAACCTCTATTGGCTGTTATAGTTGCTTTCGTGTCTCCCAACGTTGCTGTGATCTCTCGACTCTTGAGCATTGCAAGAATCCAGTCCCCTATTGGTTTTTTCAATCCTGTTTTTACCAGGGCCATGTGAATTGATATGTAGGACGTATTATCAAGAGCATCCTCGACGTCAAGAAAAGCGTAAATTGCTATTTCCTTGAAATAAGTGTCACTAAGGTATGTAGGGCTGTTTCCGTAGATTTGCCCTTTTGATATGCACACTGGTACTTGTTTAGCGGAACATTATATAAGTGCTCCGTTCGAATATAGTGGTCGAGCAGATTTTCCATCAGTTTCAGAAGTGTTGATGTCAAACTAATAGGTCTAAAGGCCTTGGGTAGTGTCAAGTCTTTTTACCCGTTTTTGAAATATTAAGAACTTCTCTACAGCTTATAGGTGTGTGCCCAAGCATAAGACTGGATCTCAGGATGTTTAGTAGATCCGGAAGAATCATGTCTGCTGATTTTTATAAAAATATTGGAAGAATGCCATCAGCGCCGGTGGATTTGTAGGGTTTGAAGGTGTTGATAGCCCATTTAATTAGAGATGGTGTGAAAATCTGACAGGCCAGTTTCTGTGATGCCTCACAAGTCCTTTAAAGACGGAGTCCATCACACCATCGCCTTTTTTCACTTGCTCTAGGCCATTTGAGTGATCCTTTGATAAGGCTTTTTGAAGGCGTACTGCCTCTGGAAAGTTTCCGATGTTTTCACAAAACTCGCGCATTGATAGTTTTTTAGCCTTTCTCAACTCAGTGTTCTATTTGGTAAGAGCGGTCCTATAGTTTGACAAGTTACCAGTAATCTTCGCTTTATTGAACAGACGCCTAGCTTTCTTCCTAAGTGTTGCTAGATTTTCGTTCCACCAAGGAACATCACGACATACAGACCTCGTTACAAGAGGACAACTGGCATTGTAGGCTGTTATGATCCTCATTTGTGGGTCGTTTGCGCATTATCCAGGTCTGCCGGAGATTGGATCTTATTGCAGGTGTGAGTGGGATACACACCAATTTGTTTTCCTTATTTCCCTGTGTTTTTGCACTGTGAGTTTATTGGTTTCTATGGCGAACATTTTGTGTCTGTGATCCGACAGACTAGGTTCGTCAAAAACGTGCCAACTCTATCTTTCCCGTTTTCTGAGCGCTGCATAACGTGAGGTCCAGTACTTCGCTCCTAACTGTTGTCAATTCCCTTGTTACATACATTGACAACATTTGACGACAGGTATTCTAGTGGGCACTCACCTCTAGTATTTATATCCTTGCTACCCCATATTGTGTGATTTGCATTGGCACCACTTTCAATGATAAAGGGCTTGTTCATGCTTCTGCAGTACTTTAAGAGGGTATCGATTTCAGAAGATGGTGCTGTATTCGCATCGCCAGGGAAGTAGGCAGACGCGATCACAATCTCCTGCTTTCCCCTAGCCGTCGGTGCCTCCACTGTTATTGCAACGACGTCTCGTTGAATGAATCCTGTAATTGGCGAGAATTTAACTGCTTTGTTTATCAAAACTGCAGCTCTTGGAGTTGGCTGATCGTTACAATATACTGGGCCCTATTCTCACAGTCACGTCACTTGGTGACTAGAAGGAAATTTGCTCCTGTAGAAGAGCAAAGTCTGGGCGCTCTTTGGTAAACCTCCGTGCAAAGACGCTTGTAGCACCTTTTGTATAGTGAAGGTTCGCAATAACAAACAATATTATCCGTGAAAAGTTGAAAGTTTTTTGATTTTGATGCATTTACTTCCCAGTGTGCCTTTAAAATGTCAAAAACTATTGATTTTCAACATCTCGTAACTCGCAATAACAAACAATATTTATCTGTGAAAAGTTGAAAATTTTTCGATTTTGACACATTTACTTCCCAGTGTGCGTTAAAAATGTCTAGAACTATTGATTTTTAGCACCTCGTATTTCACAATAACAAAAAATATTTATCTGTGAAAAGATAAAAAAAAATCGATTTTGACGCATTTACTTCCCAATGTTCGTTTAAAATATCTAAAACTATTGATTTTCAACTCCTCGTAACTTGCTATAACAAACAATATTTATCTGTGAAATATCGAAAGAAATGTATTTTCTATATTTCGATATTTCCAATTATCCGCCAAAGCACGGTATTTAATATTTCACCCATTTTTAATACGGGTTCTTTGTCGACATGTCACATAACAAGCAAACCTGTTTTTCTATTGTCGCGACCCTTCGCAAACGAAAATACATGTCACAGTTCAGTAAATGTACATCTGCTTGACAAATCAGTTCTATTTTGAAGCATGTACAAATTTTATGACATGTCACGAGGAAAATGTATCGTGTCATAGTACACGCACTTGTGTCACATGTCGCAAGAATCCGCAACTTGTACATGTCATCAGATGACTGGTCATAATCGTGACATTTTCCAATTATGCTGGGATGTTATTATGTCTGGTATATTGTCATCTTTGGGAGTCTTGGTATGGAACACTACAAAATTAAAAGAGTCGCAAACAAGGGCTCATCGAGATGCACAGGACACCTCTAGAGAGAACTTGGCCCTAAACCCACTTCATACATTATTGCGACTATGGCTAAGTGGATAATAATGCTCGCCAAGTTATGTGCTAAATTTGATCACAATGTAGCTTAACTAAAAAGAATGTAGTCGTATCAAAGTTTCAACAAGATATAATCAATGCAATACTGCTCTAGTGGAAAAGCCCCCGGACCACGTTAATGTACAGTATGATGCCGAGGGAATGCATCCGAGGGGCCACAATGACATATTCTGACAGGTTAAATGAAGTTGCGTTTAGGTTTTTTTTTTTATATATCAGTAGAAAAAGTGTTGTATATAATCAGATCCAGATGAGGTTTTATGGTAATTGTTTCTATCCGTATTTTTTAAAAGGACTTTTTGAAACGAATTTTGTAAAACATAATGAAAATGATTGAGAGGAGGGCTTGGACTTTTTCGCTCTTCCAAGAAATCGTCTAGTTAATGGTAGCAGAGTGACAAGTGAGAGGTTATTATTTCGGTTCTATTCACTTCACGTTCGCCAATATGATCAGTTTTTTGGAGTCCATAGGCAGAGCTAAGGTCACTAATATACCTGCTACTACTGCCATATACACCGCGACTGGTAGAGTTACAGCTCATTCGCAGCAGCAATAAACACATTATTTTGTCGTTGGCCCATTAGTCAGGGCAAGCTGTAAATACCTCTGTCCCATCACAAAGGACCAAAGGAGTGACATTAACCTTCTTAGCCTAGTCTCTCCCAACGATTTATTATATCCCCTTTAAATTGAAACGGTCGGTACGGTTGTCCTCGTTTCTTCCTCCTTTAAGATTCAAAACAATTCGTCAATTAAATTATTCATGAAATGAATAATTTAATTGCCGTCTAATTTTGAAACATCTGCAAACCCAACTCTGCACAGTAGGCCTGGCCGTTTTAATATTTGCGACATATGAAAATATGCTTCAAATGTTAATGTTGACAAGAAAAACATTACAGAATAACTGCAGTGTTTTCCAGGATACTTTTCAATACTGGCTGTGTAAGGGTTAGAATAGAATAGAGGGAATGTATCCGAGGGGCCAGCACTAGCAGGTTTGAGTGCGTCGTATTGAAAATATCCGCGTATTTTAAATGTAATTAAAATTACTAATAAAAGTAATTAAAACTACTTCTGTTGTACTTAATACTTAACGTAATTAATGTTGAAGTACTTAAAGTATTTTGTGTATTTAAAGTACAAAAGATCTGTACTTAAAAACTTTCCGATAATTGAATTACAGTCAATTTGTCACGTACTTTTTAAATATTGGCGGTACTTAATGTACTTTATGGTATTTAAAGGTACTTAACCCTCCGGCACTCGCGCCGTTGTATTTTGTGCAACACATTCAGAATCTCTAGCGAAATCTTATTTCAGCACCAGCGGCTGCTCATTCGGGGAGCCATTCGCGCGAATGCTGGAGGGTTAAAGTAACAAATTAAGTAAGACTTTACACTGCGTTGTATTGAAGATTTAGTGCTTGCCCCTCGAATGTATTATTTCAACAACATTCTGTAATTTTTCTATGCAAAAATGTCGACAAGCAATTCGGTGACGAAGCTTTTTGTAGAACGTCTCTGGAAAAAACACGATTTGCGGTGATAACTGCCATAAATATAAATCATAAATCAGGGTTATTATATTTTATCACCATACTTCTAATATTACCCAAAAATTTCAAAAAAATTAGGATGAACCTGCGACTTATTTGAAAATTACATTGAGTTATAAGTTAGTATGGAAAACTAAAGTGTATTCTACTTCATTGCGGTTATGTCTTTGGCATTAAGCAACCATCTTTTTTAGCGATTCTATAAGTAATTACTATTGAGGCTAAGGTGTCCGTTTGGTGTATATACCGATAAATAAACGGAGGCAAAACCAAGCACGTTGTTTTACTCATAAACAAGGTTCGGACTGCATAAGCATTAACAGATAACAGGACCCTCTGACCTTTTACGGAGTAAAATTTCATGGTAGATCCGCAGTTCGACCAGAAAGTCGCATAACCCTTTTGTTTTCAGTTACTGTATTTTGACGTAAGGCTGCAGAATGTTCCGTGCCATAAAAGGGAGAAAAATCGAACATCGATAATTATCAAGGAATTTCATGCGGTAACCAAACTGTTCGAGTTAGTTGTTTTGGATCTCATTTCCTTTTACTGCAAACACTACATTGCAGATGGATTCCAAACCGATGCTATTTAGACGGATCTATCTGAGGTCTTCGACAAAATGAACCAATGTATCGCAATAGCAAAACTGGACAAACTCGCTACTCATGGACAACTTCTGCGCTGGTTTCGTTCCTACCTCGATGAAAGGCAACTCCAAACCAGCATTAGGGACTCTCTATCTGCATCGCTCCGTGCTACACCCGTCATCCCGCACGGAAGCCATCTCGGCCCAGCAATATTCCTCCTCTATTTTAAGGACTTACCTTACCGTTCAGGCTAGAGCCTTGTTGTTTCTTCTTGTATGCAGAAACCGTCTCTACTCCACTCGGTCCATTGCTGCTTGTCGCCAGCCTCTCAGTCTTCGAAAGGTCCGCAGGTCGTCCTCTATCTGGTCGATTCACCGTGCTCGCTATTTTAAGGACGTCATTATTAAATTGAAAATATCACGCCTTTCTTTCACCGACGACATGGACATTTTTCGAAATATACGGGATAAAACTGATGCCTAGTTTCTTCAAAGTGTACTGGAAAGCTTTAGTAGGTGGTGTGATCTAAAGAGAATAATTTTAAATTCAAGCAATAGCTCAATCATCACATTCACGCGGACGTCATCCGATTCCGTTTAACTACCATTTCTTTGACTCGAGCATTCCCAGACACTCTCACGTCAAGAATCTCGGAGTCATCATGGATCCAGCACCAACGTTCAAACCACATAACTCATACATCTTGGATAAGGCATCAAGACAGCTTGAGGTCATCTTCCGAACAGTGAAAAATTTTAGGGGCGTATACTGTCTAAAATCGCTATTTCTCTGTTGTCTCTTTCTTGGTGAAACAGATTTCAGCTGCCGAGCGACGAAAACCGTTATCAGTTAATACAGCTCGACACTAGGTATCTGGAGGGTCTGCTTTCGAGTCCTGTTCATCTCAGACTTATTGTGTGCCAGGGTGCATTGCTCTTTAATTTTTCTTTCCGCATTCGAACTTTACGCAATAACTCTCTCCTGCGATTAACGTTCAGAAGAACAAACGATGGTCGTCAGAGCGCTGTTACCGGACTTTAGCGTATCTTTAACATTGTGGCGACGGTCGTCGAATTCTTTTTGACGAGGAATTCGATAAAAGCTAAATATTGTTCATCAATGAATGTAATTAGTTTTAAGTAACACCATTTGGGTCAAGGGGTCTGTTGGTGACGATAAACAAATAAAGCGGTAATCTCTGAAAACGAAAAACAGTTTTTGTTCACGCCGTTTGCAAAATATTTATGATAATCAATCACTACACTACCAACGCCTCGGATGCATTGATTCATTTTCATAAAGATTGTGTGAAAAGCTGCCAGAGAAAACTCCTTCGCTCGTTTTCAAAGATGATCGCACTTCAACCTTCTAAAGCTATTTTCTTTACCCGCTAAAGGTACTATATCCTTCAGACATGATTCGAAGCCTACCTTGTAAAATATTTCGGACTATAGTAGGACAAAGAAAACATTTTAAAGGTAGTTTTCTTTCGCTCTATTTGTGATTTGCATAATTGAAACAGTTAAAAAATCAAGTACTATATTTTGTTTAGATGTGTAAATTAAATGGCGCAAACGGTAAAAAAATCGGACAAGCAATATAACGAAACACGTCGGCAAATAAATGAATGCCCCGACAAAAAGTTCAGAACAAATGGAATGTGAAAATGCTTTCGTAATTGAAGTATTTAGATTATTTGGCAAAATCACACTCATTGCAAATATAAAATATGCGTTTGCTCCGAAAATATATAAAAGATACAACAAAGTTGTATAATACTACCTATGTTTGATCTGTACAAAGCCCATCTGAGGCTAGCGCGGGTCATCAGAAACTCGTGCTCTTGTTGTTTGTCTTCCCCCATGTTTTCAGCAGAACAAGTGATTTGTTTAATTGAGCGCACCATTCGTCGCGTTCTTCCTTAGAATCTGCCGACAGTAGATGCCTGTTGGAATATAGCGACACGATATTCGTCATTAGTGTCGTGACATTCGAAGAAAATTGTAGTTGAACTTACCGTTGGATGACCATATTTCCATGCTTTTCCAGTACTAGCGATTCGACATCGTTAGGTTGAGCGGGTCTGCGGAATTCCAACAGGAGTGTATTTAATCGAGAACAAACAAGTCGTGGAGCAACGGCTACTTGTTGAGTGCAACAATTCTGTAAATCGATGCTTCCGATTGGAGGCTTGCGTTTCTCGTCGTCCGGATAAGTCCAATATTTAAGTGCGTGACCGTAAAGCCGACACCAGCGACGATGCCACGCCCCGAAACCGGAAACGTCTTCGAACATCGTGAGAAAACCACGATAGTCAACGGTGACGCTAAGTTCACAATTTACCTCCATTTGAACTGTACCTTCGAGCGGACTGACACCCGACACTGGGTTTAGCGTCCACATGGTTCGCTGAATTTCTTTCAGAGAAAAAATTATGAAACCATACTGTACTAGTGCGGAGCTTCGGACAGCATGTGGACCAGCGGGAGATTGTACCGGTGGCATGATCAGCCGAGAGTTGCTTTTGATACCTTTTGGCGTATGCAGTTTGCTGGAGCCCTTCTTATTCTTCGCAATGTGATATTTGATCGCGTGTGGTAGTATTTCTGGCTGCGCTGTCATGCCGTATATTTCCAAAGTTATCTGTCAATGTAGTGACTGTGATACACAAGTGTTACTAGTGAGTGGAGCAGCATATACATACCTTAAAATCAGCAAACACATTGCTCAGTTGGAGCACATCGGGAAACTGAACCAAATGGGGATCTTTTGAAGTCAGAATCGTTTGTGTTGCCAGTACGGTTTCGTTATATTTTAGTAGACAAATCAAATGATGACCACAAAAGTCCTTATTCTGCGTTATCTTTTCTATGTAATGCCGCTTCAAAGGAAGTGTGATTTTTTGAACAGTTAGGCGACCCTTGTCGGTAGGAGCTCCTGGCGGTCGGAGACATCCTTCTACACGAAGACGCTGAACTTCGTCCAGAATTGCTTGGCGACGATGCGCTAAAAATAGAAACAGAGAGGTGAAATCGAATCACTGGACATTATGTAGAAGAAAAATAGAACTCACTTGCTACTAAGAGATGTCGCTCGCCCTCAACCGATTCCCTGGAGCCGGAGAATTCTATTGTCGCAGCACATAGGTTCAATGCCTGACTTGTCTGTGCAATTACTGTCTGTTGTTTGCAGACTTCATCCAATAACTTCTTTACCTTGTCTTGTACGAGATAATCATTTTCGTCCGAAAAAGTAGCACTGCTCGTTGCAGTCGCTGTAGAGGTGGCATCATCTGATTCCTCCGTGGTAGATTCCACTGTTCTTTGAGGGTGCACTGGAGTGCGTATAATCTTTTTTACCGGTGTTGGGTTGTTCGAGTTTTGTTGACGGCGATAGAAACTGACCGTGTGAACCAGTGTGACCATGTTGTTATCGTCAGATGGGTTTATTTTCAGCTCTGACTTGACCGGGCTGCTGTAGTCTTCGTTGATGATCTGCTGATGCTGGGTTGTTGGCTTCTCGGGGTCTTTTTTTTCTTCGGCTTCATCTTCGTCGATTGTGTGGTACGCTGTATTGCGGGGATTTTTCTTGTATGAAAAACTATTCGAAGAAACAGACGATTTACGCTGCAAGAGGAGTAAATTATTTACATTTCGTATATTTAGTTTATGATTCGTTTGAAAAAACACTCTGTTAGTAATTTGATGCAATAGTTGACAAAACATTTGGGTTAGATGACCACGATTTGAGTGTGAACATGCCGGTGAATAAAAGTGCCAAACATCGAACCAAACAAGCAGAGCTAGCAAGAAAACATGTAAGGGACAGATCATCGCAATTATTGATCCTTACTGGTGTGTCATATTCTTCCCCATTCTCCTCATCAAGTGCTTCATCCAGAAACTGATCCATATCGTCAAGTATACCAGACACTTCGCTCGTCGAACTGTTCTGGCTCTGATGGCTCTGCCCTGATTGTCGCTGTTGTTTGCTACCCTGCTGCTGATCAATCTACAAAATTTGGTTGTGTGCGATGCAAACACATCGCGGATTAGGAAAAGTGCAAGAATACCAATCAAACGTGCTCAAATTTAGTACTACAACTACGTAATCTACTGCTCAGAACTATAAGCCAACTGACAAACAACATTCGAAACTTTCATGCTACCTTTCTATCGTGACTCTGTCGTCGTCTGCCGTAGCTCACACGACGATCCTGTAACTTGACAGCTTGCATTATTTCCTGACCCAAACTGACATCACATATCCCATCGCCTAGCTCGGGATCATCATCGTCGGAGTACATGTAGCTGTTTGTGTAATAAGTAATATATTAGTGCACAACCATTAGGCAGATCTCAAAGCTAAACCCACCTATCATCATCCTCGTCGATGGGATGCCCATCTTCGTCCACGTCGTCATCGTATTCTTCCTGTTCCTCCTCGCCATAGCAGTCATGATAGTAAGTCTGGTTTCGTTCGCTCTCTTCCCCGGAAACGGTCGCTGTCGTGTAATTGTCTCCTTCCGATTCTGTAGTTTCAGTTTCAATGTCACTCAACGTCGGATAGAGGCGCCCACTTTTGGGGGCAGTTACCCGAATGCGTTTAACTTCGTCCAGCGTGGAACGCACTTCTGGACTGATGTGTTCTTCACCACTTCGCCGTTTATTACCCGATGATGTCGCTGCGTCGGATTTCCTAGCGCTCATAGTTAGATAACCATCTGGAGGCATCGGAGGTGGTGAAGGAATGGGTTTTTCTATGAGAGCATCCGACGACATGTCTGTACGCTTGGAGAAACGATTCAGTAGCATTTCCATTTCTTGTTGTCGCTGGCGTCGAGTTTCTTCCAAAATTTGCGATTCCGACAAGGTGCTATTATTGGACATTAGTGCTGCAAAGGTGTTTTTGATCGCGGAACCTGATGCTGTGGAAGCCGCTGCTGGTGGTTTGTTATATGTATCGATTCTTTGCTTTTGAGAAACGGGTTGTTCTTTTGGAACTGTTCCTATGCCGATGCCTTGGACAGCGAGACAAGGAGTGTGCTTTGCCAAATTGTTTGTTGTAGATTCTCCAGTAATCTGTTTGATTGACGGAGCAATTCCGAAAGGTGATTTAGGTACAAGCGCTTGGCCTTTGTTCTTTTCAAAAATAGCTAGACGTTCCTTAAGTGACATTTCCGCCGGATCTTTCTGGTTTCGAAGAATTGATTGCCGTTTAGATTTTTCGAACATAGCAGCTCGGTCCGATACTAGTCCTTTACTGATTTCAGCTTTCTTTACTGGTGGTTGTATCTGTTCTTGGGCTGGAACACGCTCTCTAGAAATATTAGGCATCTCAGGCGCGCGAACTTTTTTCAATGGAACCAAGGCCTTTTCGTTCATTTCTGTTTCCTGCTTTTCTTGGGGTTGTTTCGTTTGCCCTTTGTAATCGTACACCAGCTTGGAAGTGCTTGATTCTCGCCTCTGGAAACCCTGCGATTCCAAGGCATCCATCACCTTTTGGTCCCACTTTAAAGTTTTCGTTGCAGCTTTGTCAAGATCCGTACCGGAAGGCTTTGCTGGACTGAGAATCGATTTGGGTGGATTGGGCGCCGGGTTTTTCTTGGTTGGCATTTCCGAAGACTTCATGCTTTCCTTTTTCTTGGGGCTTTTCTTGCTAGGACTCCTGTCTGGTTTCACAATTTGGAGCGTTTCTCGGTGATGTGTTATATCAGGATGTGAGGTATCATCTTCCCAATTATTGATCGAGTCAGCCAACATTGCTAGCTTAGCCAATTTTGGCCGAGGTCTGATGTTTTCTTTTGCCATGACATCATCTTCATGAAACCGTCCCTCTGTACGATGTACCGGTGATGATAGATCCTGGGTTTCAGAATAAAGTGTACCTAACCGCTGCAGTTGATTGCGAGAAGAATCTCTTATCAGGTTTTTAGTGTCGACATCATCCGACTTGTTCTCCACCTTTCGGGTAATCTTGCCATTAGCATCCACTTCACATTCTGCTACTTCTACCTCAACCTATTAGTAAAACAAAATTGATTATATCTGACAAACCGTAAACAAGTGCATACATACTTGCACATTCGACCCGGTAGTTATATTGATTTCGACAGCTACATCAACATCCTTCCCGGAACCGCTACTCTCAATTTTAGTAGTATTGGAAGCATTGGTCGTACTGTTTGGACTGCGACTGCCAATCACAACAGCAGTATTAGAACTTTTCTTTGGGGTTTTGTTATACGCTCCTGTCGCACCAGGCGACTTTTTGGCCGGAGATTTTGGAACCACCGACGATGTAGACGCAGTAGGTATGTCGTAGTTGAACTCCGACAGAGGAAATTTTGACGTGTTTGTAATCCCCAAGGCGGCAGCTCGTTTTTCAGCTCGCTCTAGTATATTCTAAAAAATAACTCGATTTTCATGTTCAACAAAATTCCCTATCGAACAAGGTGTGGTTATTTACCTGCGTAAATGGATCCATTTTTACATTAGCTTGAGACGGGAAAACGCTTTGCGGTAACGGTCGATTACACCAAAGGATAACTGTTTTAAATTGACACGAAAATCAACACTATTTTGTCTGAAAAACACTATGTTCAATAACCGCAAGGTTTTATTACACCTTTTTGATAAAGAGCAGCTCTATAACTGTTTATTCAGGGCGAAAATACAGACAAACCCACCAATTTATCACTCCGCCATCAGAATCATCAACGACTGTTACGATTTGCTGCCAGGCAGTGCAAAAATTTGAAAACCGTCGCAGAAATGAGATGGCGTAGTTTGTCTGTGCACTGGCTTGATATAGGAAAGAAAAAGATGGAATGTATTTCGACATATGTGTGAGTGTTATTCGGGGTGTCGTGCGTGAGTATGTGTGACACAAATGCGCGAATAGAAGATGTGAGCAGGCATTTTTTCAGTTCGCTTGATGGGAACTGGTGGGAACCAAGTTGGGAACAGAAAAATATCAAAAAGCTTGACAGCGTCAACAAGAGAAAATTTTCCAGTTTGTAGCTTTACTCGCACAGCCGATTATTGTTTAGAAAAAAAAACTATTCGCTTGTGTTTACTAAAAACAAAATTAATCAATATAATAAAAATTTTTCCCTTCTGCTAGTTTCAATTAACCCGCTGTCGTGTTTAGAAGCTCTTATTTTGCCGAGACTGAATTTCGTGTTCGAAATTAATCGGCATGAATAATAGTGTGTACGATGTGTAAGTTACCTGTACGAAATGTAGCATCACTGGATCCAGAATGGAACGTGTTTCATTTCCTATATTGATTCTTTTCCAGGCCGAATAACAATCCCGGTACGTACTGCAGGTTGTGCTTTTCGCAGACAAAAGTGGTACCGATCTTTCCACTTGGAAGCAATCACAATCAAAAGCTGATTAATCAGGTGTACCAGTGGACCGGCGTACAAATCAACTATCAGGAAGATTTTACTTGTGCAATCTGCTGGAAATGTATGGTTTATTTGGAGGAATTTCAGCGATTTTGTGATCGCTGCAGGAAAAACGACTGGACGATCAAGCAAAAACGAAACGATCAAATCAGGCAAGTACAGAAAAGTGAAAGCCAAGAGAACAGCAACAATCAAATGGACGACCGCAGATTTGGGTATATGTACCCGCTGATGCAACCTGCCTTAGGATATGAATTTCGGCTGTCAAACGAACCCCGTGAACGCACTGCCGGGCCTGAACCTCCGAGAACGGTTGCTCGTGTGTTTAATGAAACGCAACCATCGGTCAGTCATTTGGCTAAAACGGAGTCGCGGATAGACATTGATACGGAGTTCAAGCATGTGCTTCCGGTGGAACGGCTTCCGGAGGAGCTTGTTAATATGCTCGATCTACCGGCGACTTCTTTGAAACGACCTGCTGTTAGTAACGAAACCAAATGTGGAGAAATATCAGTCCCGAAACAACGCAGCAGTCAGTATCAGAAAATTGTGGAATCAGGCGGAGTCAAATGTCCCATCTGCAAAAAGCCTTACACCACAGACAAAAATCTCAAAAAGCATCTGCGCCTGCACACCCTATCGCTGCCGTTCACCTGTAATGATTGTGGAGCAAAATTCTCCGAGCGTCGGGACTTTCAGAAGCATCAAGATCGATACCATGGTCCCAACGCTACAGCTTCGGTGTCAGAAATATTCCACTGCGAATTCTGTTCCAGAGTTTTCACTCGCCAGCGCGATTTGACCAAGCATTTACGCCTCTTTCATGAGCCACCAGAGGATGTTAAGTTAGGAAACATAAACTAATATGTTTTGATGATTATGTCCAGGTTGGACGGACTTACGAAGGCATTGCTACGGTAAGAATTGCTTCAATCACTCGCAATTGCATACTGTTCAGTATTAGACCGACACCGGTCTCATATCTAATGAGAAGTTGTAAACGGCAGAACAAATAGCAAGAGAAAGACGAGATTTTCTTGGTTTGGTAATGCTGATATAAGCCGTTGGTCTCATAAGCCAGTTTTATGATCGAGCTCCGACATTGAAGCATTTTTAATAATGTTCAAAAAAGTGTTTCAAGTTCCTCGGGCTGTTTAGCGGAATATGTTCTCTTAATCCATATAATGGTTTTTGTTATACTTTTTAGATTCCCCTGGTGGATTCTTGAAGTGTGACAAAAAATCCTTATTGGGATAAAGGTAATTTTTGTATAACGCTAAGTTGTCAATATCTCTTCGTTTTCCTACGACAGTTTATCAGGAAAGAATCGAAAAATGAACAAGTGGAACAGTGAGAATGAAATTATAGCGATAGCGGTTTTTGCAATTGTTCTGTACTCTAATGCAGTTTTTGCTTGATCTCGAAATTGAGTTAGGTCCAACCGCAATCGCTGTTAGTGCATACATTTAGGCAGTTTGACTCAGTTTCAATTCAAGCAAAAACCAAAGAAGTGTTAGTTGCAAAAACTGTCCAAATCAGAGGTCAAGTTTCACAGTGGAGTGTAGTACCAATGCTTTTGAGACTTACATTCTGCAAGCAATTGGGAAATTGAAAAAAAAATCGCTCTGATCCGTCGGGTCTTCACAGGATCTGGAGCTACCGATCTTTGTCTTACAGCTAATATTCATGTAATACCTGTTGATAGTGTATTCTGGCATGGCAGCAACACCTTGTTTCAATTGTGGAACGTTCGATGGACAAACGCTCAACGGATTAGACTAAGGTAGGATGACCTCCTATTGTGCCTAAGCGATTATTGTTAACACACGGGTTGTAGTATCCCTGGTGTAGAGGTACCAAAGTGAGCCACTTGTCTTATAAATAATTCGTCATACGGATTCTTGACCAAGATTATTCAATTTAACCCACATACAAGTTTTCCGTACATTTCCGATCTGAATGAAATAACAGAATTTTAAAAGAATTTTTTTTTCTAATTTTAATTTGTGTTGTAAATCAGGTATCCTTACTAGTTAACCCTTAAATGAATACTGTTGCCATTTAGCAACATAACGGATTCTATGATATAAAGCCTCAACAAAAGGTAAATATGGTATCCATACCGAAAAATGAGTACCAATGAAAAATGAATTTAACAAAATATATTTTGTTAAACAAAACAACAATATATTTTATTAAAATAACGGATAATTATAACAAATACCAACGGTAAATGAGAACAAGTATCAATTACAGTCGTGATTCGTTAGTTGGATCTTAGCGTCTGTCCAGCTAACGAATGTGATTCGTTAGTTGGACTGACTGTTAAATGTCAAAAACACTCCAAAGTAGATACTCCAACTTAAGTAGTTCTGTTTATAAGTCGTGATTCGCTGGTTGGACACTTTTTAACTGGACCGCTTTTTAGTTGGGCCTCCGCTAGTTGGACCATTGTCCAACTAAAAAGCATCTGAATGTCAAAATCCTATGTCAAATTTACTTTGACAATCAATCTGACAATTATTAGAGATGTGAATAGATGCAATTACACTACTAACGTCTCTTTTGGAGAGTTTTCGACATCTGGCAGTCTAATTCGTTAGTTGGACAGAGGTGTGGCCCAACCAGCGAATCACGTCTGTATTGAAACGGGAATGATAGGTACATTCACTGAAGCGATACAATAATGCTAATAGTTTTCATGTCAGTCATATAGTAAGAAGCACAAACACCGAAGGACACATCATAGACGTTCGTGAAATAGGGTAAAAATCAATCATTTGAGTATGTAAAACATTGAACGATAAAATTTCAGTAAGGAACCCCAATGCTCTCGTTATTCCGTTCAGCCTTTGAACTCTGTGAAATATCTGTACAACTTACTGTGTAATAAAGCAAAAAACTGAGTGATATGAAATGTGCATTTATTTTTCCATTACGTTGTAATTCTAATTAGAATCGCTTGTCACTATACAGTCGTGATTCGCTGGTTGGGCACTTTTTAACTGGACCGCTTTTTAGTTGGGCCTCCGCTAGTTGGACCATTGTCCAACTAAAAAGCATCTGAATGTCAAAATCCTATGTCAAATTTACTTTGACAATCAATCTGACAATTATTAGAGATGTGAATAGATGCAATTACACTACTAACGTCTCTTTTGGAGAGTTTTTGACATCTGGCAGTCTGTCCAACTAACGAATCAAATTCGTTAGTTGGACAGAGGTGTGGCCCAACCAGCGAATCACGACTGTAATGTAATGCATAATAAAATGGGTGCAGGTCTAAATCACTAATAACCATTCAAAGTAGCTTTGACCGCATTGGCCACCTATGACGGCTCATGATGCCACCAGGAATCTCGTCAAGTTCGTAAGCTAATATCACACCTATTCCTCAGCGAATTCTTGACCGATTTTTCCAAACTTAATTTCAAATGAAAGATACAGTAACCCCATTGACTGCTGATAAATTTGATTCGGTTCTGGATTCAGGTTCCGGAGTTACAGGGTTGTTAGTGAGGTCACCCTGTAATTTTCCATATAAACCGTTACAATCGTAATACCTCAGAGGCTAAAAACTATTGAAATGGTTACCAAATTATTTAAATTGGAATATCTAGATCACTGATTGTAAAACAAACATTCTTGGAATATATTGTCTACCATCGACAATTCCGGAAGTCCCGGATTTCAGGCATATTCCACAAATGAGGTCACATCGATTCATCGGTGATGACTAAACCGATTTTCACAAATAAAGTCTCAAATGGAAGGCATAGGGTAAAAAAGGTATTTTGGCCCACTTTAGGACATAGTTTTTAAAATTTTGCGAATAAGACATAAAGACTGCAAAGGTTGGTAAATATACTCATACACAACATCGGCTTACATCTGACCATCAATACAGATCCCTTAAAAACGTATAATTTACTAAGAAATCAATAAAAGTTGTATTTTTCATAAAATACTTTTTTTATATTTCCGCCACCCAAATTTCATTTTGGCCCGTGGCGGAAATATATTCTGGCCATGGGAACAATTTTGCAAACATTGTCGCCCACTTTGTGTATACTCGCAGTAATTTAATATTGGTGTAGTAAACTACCGTCACAGAAATAAAGAATAGAGAATTATCAAATTCTATTTTTATTCCAGCTTTCTCTTTTGATTCATCCATGTTATTCCTATTAATGTGACTGAATCTCTGAATAATGACTCGCCATCTCAATCGTTTACCATGTATCTGTCAAGTCATTCCAATCGCATAACATACCATGGGGCCATTGGCACGTCTCGTTCTCGATCGGAATGACACTGTTAGGTAAATGGTAAACAAACAATTGAAATGACAAGTCGTCATACTAGGGATTCAACGTCTTTATTTCTATGGACCATTGCAAGATGACGTCAACTGAATAAAAATACTCGTGTCTAATATGTACATATGGTTATTTTTCTCGTAGAATGCTATTTGCACAAATTAGTTGATTTCTAAATCTTACGTCAGTTTCAACTACTGGTCTACTATAGAAAATGTCAGGGTGAACATCCATCTCGAGCTATTGATTTGAGTAAGATCGAATGGATTATTCAAAAGTACTGCCTTTTGACTGTATTGACAGCTTATACCGCTAGTTTGGAATATACTGGTACGGCAGCGAAAGTTTTTCAACGGAATTTCATTCAATTGTTTACGGAAGTATTTTATACATATTTTCTCGAATATGGAAGTCTATTATATGCAACAATAGTATTTATTCAAATGAGCTGAATAATGCCGCGATCAGCAACAAACACGAGATCAACAACGATCGGGCCCAGTGCCACTAAACCAACAGCCATCACCAAGAGTGAAGTAACAATGATAACACCAAATGCCTCCAAACTAACAACCAACACCATCAATAAGCTTCAGTCTATTCTCAACCACCAAAGGCATCAGTCACTATACCAGTGTGCTCTCTGCTGCTACCCAAGCCAGCGCAAGCAGATGCTTTTTTCTTGTGTGCTTTGTCTGAAGAACAAAGGGAACCGTTACTATTATTCTATCAAGATGACTGAGTCTCGACAACAAAATGTGATTCTTCGGGCCAACACGGTGGCCATTGACTTCCGGTCTTTCCGCATAAGACCGAGTATTGGTGATGTGGAACATTTGCTGAAGAAGAAAATGCGGCTTCGGTTTTCAGACGTCAGTTTCATTCAGTTGGAGCACGTCAGACACGCGGTGCTGATAACGTTCAACAAATTCGCCCAGGCAAAAAAAATCATTTCGCAAAACAACTTGAAACACGTTCTGGATTGTGACACCGCAAAAATCAAGATCCCTGTGTATATGGATAACGGAAACGTGGAAGTTAAATTACATGATTTGGCACCACGTACTTGCAACGTGGCCATTAAAAGATTCATGTCGTATTTCGGAGAAGTGGAATCAATCACGGAGGATACGTGGAGGAACTACTTTCCAGGTATTTCAAATGGTGTTTTTGTGGTGAGAATGCGGGTAGACCAACCCATTCCCTCTTACCTTACCCTGCAGTACACAACAGAAGGGGTGATACCATTATACAGCAAACTCTATGTACATATCAAGGACAAACTAACACATGCCAATTCTGTGAACAAACGGCACATTACGGACAACCCTGCCCAGAAACCGCTAAGAAAAGCTCATCTACAGAAAGAAATACCAACACTCAGTCTCCAATATCATTCCATGAGCCACAAACGGTTGCCAAATTTGTGGCTGCTGTTCAAGCAATAATGACAACTGCGAAAGCCGCTTCAAGTGCCACAAACTCAACAGTTAATTCCAGCAACGAGGAAGCTACTAGCAATGACGGAGGGTTCACGGTCGTGACCCGAAAGGGAAAGAAGTTAGGAACAACACCTGATCGCGAACATCAAGGCAGTAACCCCGATGATGACCCGGACAAGTACGAAGACGACAAAGATACAAATGACCCCCTTGATATAGTTGACGTGAATGCAAGGATTTCCCCGACACGAAAACGGATCTCCGCGCGCAATGGCAAGTCGCGCGTACGGCATCGATCTTAGCATTAATTGTTTGTTATTTGTATTGTTTACATCATGTAAATATATAAAAGACCCACGGCTCCGTGAAGCTAACGCCTTGACCCGTGCCAAATAAACAAATTAAAAAAACACCATCAATAAATAATCAAATGCCGATGGAAACGGATTTACAAAAGCGAGTTATAAGTTCAAGAAGCAAATAAAACATGCGACTGTTAGCATCATGAATGCAGTACCGAAGACGACATGGACGTGAGAAAAAACGCATGACAAGACGGAACGTATGATCTGCATAGTCCGGGCGACAACACAGAATGTTTCACAGCCAAGGAAGAGAATCTCAACACGCAGCGTCGAGCTGTGGCAACAAGACCCGATAGGCAGGCATTTAGAAAGTTAATTTTAATTTTTACATGGTATAAAAATCGAAAAAGTCCCACGGCTCATTTATGCTAACACATCGAGCCGTGTCAAATAAACAAGAAGGAAAAATATGCGAAACAACAAGCTTTGCCGCCTACATTCTTCATTGAGTAGCAATAACGTCAAGAAACGGATGAAAAGGTAAATTGCAGAAGATATGGCAGAAATGTGTTTTATCCCTAAATCGTACAATATATTGTGGTCATAGCTTACTGTATGATCTGCGATGTAATTTTTCGTATAATTTACGCAATTTTACTTTCGTCAATTAGTTATGATTACAGTAACATGATTTGTTCAACAAAAAATGACGTATTTTAATAACAAAATGTTTTGAAAGTAGTTCGCAACATTGTTACTTCCTCCAGTTTTTCCATCATTCCTGTATAGAGGTTGATGAGTTTCCACAATTTTGCGATTTATAATGGTAATATGTATCTGCAACAATAATCTTGGTATAAAATAACTGTAATAAGAGTTTTTCAAGAAAACTGCGACTAGATTTTCAAAATTTTATGTAAATTCGTTTAATAAACATAAAAAAAGTGATTGGGTGGGCCAAAATATGTGAGGTGGCCAAAATACCTCTATTACCCTAATATGCAGTTGAGTGTTATATTGCCTTCCTTTTCTTACCCTTACGCCTCCCTACTTCTACAATACACCCTTACACCTCTCTAGGGCAACAATAGGGGCACTCGATTCGAGTTTTCGTTGCATTCAAACACGAACGTTTCACCGTTTTCAGAGCATTTGTGTTATTATTTTGGATCTTAAAAACGAAGCAAAGCTGTTGATGCCAATTTGTACGCATTCCATTAATTGTAGGCTGAGTAATTAATGAATTAGTGAGGCACCCTCCCAAATAGGATGAAAATAGGTACTTTACCCTATATATTAAACTTTTTGTTTAAAGTGAGTCAGCGTTGACTTTCTTGATACAGTCGTGATTCGCTGGTTGGACATATTTTAACTGGACCGCTTTTTAGTTGGACCTCCGCTAGTTGGACCATTGTCATACTAAAAAGCATCTGAATGTCAAAATCTTATGTCAAATTTACTTTGACAATCAATCTGGCAATTATTAGAGATGTGAATAGATGCAATTACACTACTAACGTCTCCTTTGGAGAGTTTTTGACATCTGGCAGTCGGACCAACTAACGAATAAAATTCGTTAGTTGGACAGAGATGTGGCCCAACCAGCGAATCACGACTGTAGTCGTCGGATACAGTCGTGATTCGCTGGTTGGACATTTTTTAACGGAACCGCTTTTTAGTTGGATCTCCGCAAGTTGGACCATTGTCCAACTAAAAAGCATCTGAACAAAAGAGATTATAACTACTAGAGGGAGCAAAGCGCTACTGTCTTCATGTATTCACGGACTGAAACATGGGGTCTCGTTCTATCTTGTTGTATCTTATTGCTTTGACAGGTTTAAACCCGGGCAATATGTGTCAAACTAATGGGCCTAGCATATGTAAGAGCGAGATGATAAATTTTCAGAGTTAACAGCGACATGCGACCTCTAGTAGTTATAATCTCTTTTATCTGAACGCCCAAATCTCATGTCAAATTAACTTTGACAATCAATCTGACAATATTTAGAGATGTGAATAGATGCATTTACACTGCCAACATCTCCGATGGTCCAACTAGCGGAGGTCCAACTACAGTCGTGATTCGCTGGTTGGGCCACACCTCTGGCCAACTAACGAATTTGGTTCGTTAGTTGGACCGACTGCCAGATGTCAAAAACTCTCCAAAAGAGACGTTAGTAGTGTAATTGCATCTATTCACATCTCTAATAATTGTCAGATTGTCAAAGTAAATTTGACATAGAATTTTGACATTCAGATGCTTTTTAGTTGGACAATGGTCCAACTAGCAGAGGCCCAGCTAAAAAGCGGTCCAGTTAAAAAGTGTCCAACCAGCGAAACACAACTGTAACGAATTTGATTCGTTAGTTGGACCGACTGACAGATGTCAAAAACTCTCCAAAGGAGACGTTAGGAGTGTAATTGCATCTATTCACATCTCTAATAATTGTCAGATTGATTGTCAAAGTAAATTTGACATATTTTGACATTCAGATGCTTTTTAGTTGAACAATGGTCCAACTAAAAAGCGGTCCAGTTAAAAAGTGCCCAACCAGCAAACCACGACTGTACTGGTATGGAGCATTTTGGAGTACGCTATAGAAGTATGAGCGCTGTCCAAAGCAATCGATTGGAGCGTGTTCAAAGAAGGTTTGCTTTAAGAAAACTGCCCATGTTGGCAGTGTAAATGTATCTGTTCACATATCTAAATATTGTCAGATTGATTGTCAAAGTAAATTTGATACGAGATTTTGACGTTCAGGTGCTTTTTAGTTGGACAATGGTCCAACTAGCGGAGGTCCAACTAAAAAGCGGCCCAGTTAAAGTGTCCCACCAGCGAATCACGACTGTAGATGTATGCTGCTAAATTTACCAACGCTTGAGTTACGTCGTATCTTCTTGCAAAGAATGTTCATTTTCGATATGTTGTCGAGCAATATTGACTGTCCTTATATTCTTTCAAGGATTAATTTGTTTTTGCCTCCTCGTGTTATAAGAAACCGACCGCTTTTAGGGATTCCTAGCAACCGTACAGCATACGGCCAGAAAAATCCGGTAGATAGATGTTGCCGCAAATTTAACGAAACTTCCGAACTCGACTATCATATTACTAAATCTAGTTATAAGTCAGCAATTATAAACTTTGAACACTATAACAATAAGTGATTTACACTTAATCTGTACGGTATCTGCCGAAGATCAAATAAATAAATAAATAATGCAAGATTTATCGTAAGGATTGCTTGCAGGGTAAATGAACCATAACGGAATAACACGGATTGCAAATAGCTCTGAGGTACAAATGTACCCCACAAAACCTTTCTATGGATTCAAACCTAAGGGCAGAACACTTGTGATGCATTTTGAAAAATCAGCGAAATTAAATGCATTTCTTTCCATCCAAAAAAAAATTGATAAAATGTATTTTGCGTTGCGTGTAAGACGTCAAAACCTTACAAAAAACTAGGGCTAGGGCTTACATTCAATAAAACATCCAACAAAGTTGATCAGCATTGAGATATTTGACGTTTAAGATACGCACACCGCGATCTCGTATTTTCATACTACCGCCCTCCCCTTAAGCCCAGAAGTGGTTTGTTTTCCTCCCAATTCTCCGTGTAAACGATTTATTTTCCTCCCAATTCAAACGACAAAATGGCACAATACCAACGCAGCTGGATAAGTCTATAGGACTTTTGTCAAACAAACTTTTTTTGCGGGGGAGCAGAGATGTCAGATTTTTTTACTAATTTACTTTGACAATCAATCTGACAATTATTAGAGATGTGAATAGATGCAATTACACTACTAATGTCTCTTTTGGAGAGTTTTTGACATCTGGCAGTCTGTCCAACTAACGAATCAAATTCGTTAGTTGGACAAAGGTGTGGCCCAACCAGCGAATCACGACTGTACTTCCCAGACTTTTAAAATGATTATTGCAGACATTTGAAAAAAGTATCTGGCATCTCTGCGGGGGAGTGCACACTGAGAAATAAAAATATGCATTTACTGAGAAATAAAAATATGCATAGTTAGCATACAGTCGCGATTCGCTGGTTGGGCCACACCTCTGTCCAACTAACGAATTTGATTCGTTAGTTGGACCGAGTGACAGATATCAAAAACTCTCCAAAAGAGACGTTAGTAGTGTAAGTGCATCTATTCACATCTCTAATAAATGTCAGATTGATTGTCAAAGTAAATTTGATATAGGATTTCGACATTCAGATGCTTTTTAGTTGGACAATGGTCCAACTAGCGGAGGTCCAACTAAAAAGCGATCCAGTTAAAAAGTGTCCAACCAGCGAATCACGACTGTACTTTCTATTCCCGTCTCTTTTCTTCTGCTGGGATTTTTATGCATTTTCATGCATATTCTTCTAGTAAGCATTCAATGAGTGGATAGACCGAATATGTTCAATGCATAAAATTTACAGCAGAAGAAACGAGAGGGAGAAAGTATGCTATCGATGCATAAATAAAATTCTGCGTGCAGTTGATGCAAAAATGAAAATTACAGTCGTGATTCGCTGATTGGACACTGTTTAACTGGACCGCTTTTTAGTTGGACCACTGCTAGTTGGACCATTGTCCAACTAAAAAGCATCTGAACTCGTGTCAAATATTGTCAGATTGATTGTCAAAGTAAATTTGACATATGATTTTGGCGTTAAGGTGCTTTTTAGTTGGACAATGGTCCAACTAAAAAGCGGTCCAGTTAAAGTGTCCAACCATCGAATCACAACTGTACTGCCGTGATACGCATAATAGTCCCACCTGCATAGGAAACCCATAGCAAATGGGACTGTTATGCGGATCACGGCAGTGTAGTGGAATTAAATGGAAGACATCTGTCTTGCCAGGAATAATTGTGACATTCCACTAAGTCGCTCAAAAAGTTTTGAATTTTGTAAAAAATTATAAATTTTTTAGTGATTTTACTGATTTTCCCCTTGCTTGTGATCTTGTAACATAGAACTCTAGATTTGAATAGAGAAAAACATTCTCTCTGGCAGCGATGCAACATGCTTTTGTGAAATGTCTGTAGAATAATTAAAATGTCTGTAAAAGTCTGTAGATGGTTCTGTAAATCCTAGTTACTCTAGAATGCCACTTTAAAAGTAGATTGAGAATAGAATACAGTGGTGATTCGCTGGTTGGGCCACATCTCTGTCCAACTAACGAATTTGAGACGTTAGTAATGTAATTGCATCTATTTACATCTCTAATAAGTGTCTGATTGTCAAATTAAATTTGACATAAGATTTTGACATTTAGATGCTTTTTAGATGGACAATGGCCCAACTAGCGGAGGTCCAACTAAAAAGCGGTCCCGTAAAAAGTGTCCAACCAGCGAATCACGACTGTACCAAAAACGCCTAAAAAAACTACCAAAAGTTGTGCTCTTTTGACTCAATCTCGGGGTATCGTGGAATAAGGTAAACCGTATTGAAGGTAGTTTCCCTTTAACCATGGCAAAAACCACAACTTATTGACAGGTTTTTTATACTCAACCTAGAGTTAAATATGCCCAAATTTAAGTTGAATCTACCTAATTTTGAGTATACCTCAAACAACTCAAAAGTACCTTATTCCATGGAAGGCATCGACTGAGTCGAATCTCTCTTTGTTTTTAAGAACACTAATAAGTGCGAAAGCGACGCAAGACTCAAAACTGCCCAAATTTAAGTTAAAAGAACTTATTCTGCGGGTTGTTTTATTTTTCCGTGTAGTGGAATTTTTCTAAGCATCCTCTTTTTAAAGTCTGTAGATTTCTGGCTACGTCAGGAGACTATTGAAAGTCTGTAAAGTATAGACATGTCTGTAAATCTGGCATCGCTGCTCTCTGGATTTCACATTTCTTGAGCGTTTTTTTCAAAACGTCATATCTGCAATGAGTTACTCTGTTTACTTTCTCTTTCGATTTTTACGGCGTCACTATAACACTTTTCACTTATTTTACAGTACAGATCGAAAGACGGTGGTTTTAACTAGCATATTATGCAAAGAGTTGAGGGATAAATGTTAAAGTGACCGAATTATTAACAGAAGAGAACCCGGATAGAATTTTACAATAGCATTTACCCTACAAACAATCATAAAACAATAAATATTATAGTTATTACTGTTTCAACACTGTTCGATGCCAAGTTCTCACAGTAAATTTACAATAAAATTTCATGTTACAATAAATTTCACTGTTCAGCAAAAAACTGATACAGTGAATTCACAGTAAATTTTACTGTTTTGGAGAAAAAAATGTATGGAGAAAAATTGATTTTTTTAATGTTAAGATACATAACCACCCCCCTTTTTCACTGTAAAAGTCTATTTTACATTGAAATTTACTGTAAAAACGTTAAAGTTTATTGTTTTTATATTGTAGCAAAACACTAAAACTTACTGTAAATTATTGTAAAATTACTGTACTGTCACAGTGAAAATCATGGTTTTGTTACTGTACATTTCTATTCGGGAAAGTAAACATAGAGAGTAACTCATTGCAGATATGACGTTTTGAAAAAACGCTCAAGATTTTTTCGAATGCGCGGTACTCACTCAGCTGTTTGAGCCAAGAGGGTGACGTGACGTCATATTTTCGTAGCCAACATAAGAACTTTGCTTGTACCGAAATTAATTCTAAATGCGAACGAGGAGCACTTTAGTTTACATCAAATGAGTTAAAGTGTTCATTGTTTTCTTTTGTTTACTGTTACTATTGTTTGTTGATGACATTTTAAGCGATTCTGACGTTGTCAAACTGACCTCCATCGATCGGTGGAAAAACGATGTTACCTATTGTCAAACTCTGTATGTAGAGATAGGGATGCCAGTTGGCTGGTTTGAGCCTTTTAATTGAGTTCTAGTCGACTGGCCTCACGAACACTAATGCAGCTTGCTGGTTGAAAACAATCCAATTTGCTTTTGCCGTCTTTGTTTATTATTTTCCACCAGCTTGTGATGTAGTATTTGTGTCATGTGGCATGTACGTACATAAGCCGTAGAAAAGTTTATGATTCAGTATCGGTTGATATTGAATCATAATATTCTGTCAGCAATCAGGCAGATTTTCGAAAAAAAAATGTTTTCAGAATGCAAAAAATGTCATAGGATGATCGTAGTCAACATAAGAATTTTGTAACAAATAAACGAAATTCGTTCTAAATACGAACGAGTAGTTTACTGCTACACTGCTATACTATTGACATCTAAAACAGTTTTGACGTTGTCAACCTGAGCCCCATCCCCCATCGATCGGTGGAAAAATCATGTCTTTTTTCAAACTCTGTGTCTAGAGATAGGGATATCAGTTGCCTGTGTTCAATGTCATCACATTCCAAAATTTAATGTCCGCAAAATGAAGCCAGTCTTTACTTCTGGCATCGCTGGTGTGGAGAGAGTGTATCGGTCTGGGTGGTCGGGTACTCGGCACTCTGGGTACGCCACTCAAATAGCACGCGTTGTGTACCATTTACACGATCTGTCGCCGCTACTATATATCAACGGAACGTCAATATTAGTTACATGCTACTAAATGGAGTTATTCATTCACAGTCAATATCAATGGTACGCTAAGTATTGAACGGAACGAGATGTGCATTCAAAATTTGCACTCAATTCTTGAGCGTTTTTTCAAAACGTCATATCTGCAATGAGTTACTCTCTTTGTTTACTTTCTCTTCTGTTAATAATTCGGTCACTTTAACATTTATCCCTTAACTCTTTGCATAATATGCTAGTTAAAACCACCGTCTTTCGATCTGTACTGTAAAATAAGTGAAAAGTGTTATAGTGACGCCGTAAAAATCGAAAGAGAAAGTAAACAAAGAGAGTAACTCATTGCAGATATGACGTTTTGAAAAAACGCTCAAGAATTGTTCCTAACTGAAAGGGCGACGTGACTTTGACGTTCTCTCTCGCTGACAGAAGCTGATGCATCATGTGAATCGTACTTTACCCAGGACCGTCCGCTAGTCTGTTGTGAAGAAGCGATCTTTTTGATTTTCTCTCTGTAGGCAATTCCAACACAATAGTATTGCAAGGTGGTAGAAATTGCATCACTTTTTCCGCACATACTCTTCTCATACACACTTTGCATCGAAGATCGAAGTGGATCACAGCATCCATAGAAACGTGCAGTTTATCAGGTAAGTGATTTTGGACCTCAAAGTGCTATTTGCTATTGGAGCTACGTGACGTAATTTCAAGGCGAATGTCGAAGCTTTTGGTAGTAATTTTGACCTTCAAGCTTGAACTAGACAACGTCACATCGAAAGAAGCAATTGGTGGGGGAACCAAAAATGATGAAATTCATAATTTCCGGCCGAATGCCAATTTTCTCATTCGCAGTTTCATCGTCGTAGCGAACAGTATATTGTCCTAAAATGTTGAATAGTGTATTTCAGTCGGGCACAATGGTTAACTCTCCCCATATCGAAGAAGGCAGTGGCGACAAGCTAGCTCGCAAGGCGCGTGAATCACCTTTCATGCCAATCGGGTTGGCCGGTTTGGCACTTGTTTGTGGGATCGGTGCGTATAAGTACAAAACTCGAGGCGCTATGTCCACGTCGGTGTTTCTAATGCAGCTTCGTGTTGCGGCCCAGGGTACAGTAGTAGGTGCCCTGACGTTAGGGTTGGCATACACTATGGCTAATGAGTACTTGTTCAAAAAGAAAGACGAAGAATAGAAAGAATGATATATGCCGTGCGTCGTGTGGATTTAACCTGATTAGAAGTTAAG
This sequence comes from Topomyia yanbarensis, assembly GCF_030247195.1. NCBI lineage: Eukaryota > Metazoa > Arthropoda > Insecta > Diptera > Culicidae > Topomyia > Topomyia yanbarensis. The sequence goes on from NC_080672.1 coordinate 116,525,028, forward strand.
TAATGGATAGGTGAGTTTGATTTGATTAATTTTTTAGTTTTTAATAAGTAATAGGGAAACTATTGTGCATAGTTAAAATTCAACAGATATACCGTATTTGGCATTTAATGAAAACGTTACAAAAAGCTAACAATTTTTTTTTCTATTCTAGCTTAGCGACATAAGTATTATTCCATTGCGAATTATGTAACATATTTATATGTACAAGTGGCGACAATTTAGCAGGTGACTCGTGATCTTTCAACCTCAACTGTGATTGTTAAGCTCGGGTACTGGAAATGGAAAGAAAGGATTTGCACATGCTGTAGGACAACCTCAGTCCAAAAGAGAAAAATAGTTTGTCACTAGAAACTGCAGAAGAATAGTTCTATTTCACATAGTAAGATCATGAAGAATCAAGTGAACATCCTAAAGGTGAAGAATGTATATGTGTAAAGTAAAAGTTTGGCAGGCCGGTCACAACCGTCACGATGAGTCAGCAAAAAGCTCAAAGTTACGAATTACAACTCCGAAAGATATGAAGTTCAATAAGGCCTGAAAAGATATTTTAGCACCTCAAACTACTGTCAAAGATTAATTCTAAGGATCATTAATAATCAAGAAAATAAAAAAAATGTTCTAAATAGAATTTTGTTATTAGATCAGATCATACAAGGCGCTGTACAATTTTTGCGAGTGAAATGCATAGTGTTTTTGTGCCTCGTTTGTCCTGCTTTTTTCGGCATGTGTAGTGCTAAAATTACACCTGCTTAAAAATCACGCGAAGACCGCTTTGCCTAGTGAGTCGAGGAATTTAGAACTGGGGCCCTATTCTCACAGTCACGTCACCTAGTGACTAGAAGAAAATTTTGATCTAGTAACTAAGTGACGTGACTGTTAGAATAGGTCCCGAGGAGACTATTCTAGGTGCTATCTTATATGTGAGGGCCTGGTAGAGATTTTGCGTACCACTTTTGAAATTCTTTAAACGCACTAGACAACTCCAGGAGGTATTCTCTCCCCATCTACGACAAACTCATACAGGTATTCATACATGTGAATTGACTATAGGATTCTGAGGAGCTACCTCCAGAACCGGCAACTGATCTACGAAACTGACGCCGGAAAAAGAAGTGTAACCGTAACAGCGCGGGTTCAACAGGGTTCCATACTCGGCTCTCTCTTTGGAATGCTATGTACCAACTCTTTGGAATGCTATGTCCGACGGAGTGCGGAAGATGACCCTCGACTCGAAGAAGATAGCGAGTGTTATATGGATCGAGGCATGAGAGGAGTCCGTAAACGAGCCCGAGCTGACACCTTAAGCAAGTGGTAACATCAGTGGGATAACGCTGTAAACGGTACATGGACCCATCGACTAAATCCATGCTTGTCGGTATGGGTGAACAGAGCGCACGGTGAGGTGAACTTCTACACGACGCAATTCTTGTCTGGTCATCGCTGTTTCTTAAAGTATCTGAATGGTTCGGCCACGCGAGTTCGCCGTTCTGAATCGCGTGCAATGATGCAGAGGAAACGCCTGAGCACGTGGTCCTCGAATGCCCGCGATTCGAGCACGAGTAAAACGAAATAAGAACCATTGTCGGTGAGGACGTTAACATGAATAATATTGAATAGAAAAAAAGTATAGTAAGAAAGGGTGTGAGATGTGAGAGATGGTAAATGATAGCTATAGCCGTGACATTATTTTTGCATATTATGTTATATTTTTATTCCCCTATTATAAATACTGCAACTGGTAACTTTTGCACCGTGACCAGTATAACTTACATCTTGTAAAAGAAATCAAATTATCGTTAGAAGTTTGTGATTTCAAAATACAGTTCCTGTCGGAGATGCCACGAGCATATAATGAATATGAATTCTATGAGAAATCTATGATCTCACTACTAGGTGAATAAATTGGTGGTCTGTGTGTTCATATGCCACCCCATCTGCATCATGACTGAACGCCATGCTTAATCTAACGGGTAAAAACATCAACTATGGACAAAGTTGCACTGTGAAGTGAATTTACACTTTGTTTTGTCTTTGAAGTGAACTTACATATTATTTTTTGAGAAATAGCTCATTCATTATTGAGTTAATTCACGGTATTGAATTCTTTGTATAACGTAGATGTTTTTTCATATCCCAATACTCAAAATCGGTTTAACACTAGTAAAGCGATATTCTTTTTTAGCTATCTCATTTTTAGTTATTGAAAATTGGTAAGTGAAGTATAAAAATATAAAATATTTAATATCTGCGCCGTTCATGAACAGATTTGGACGATCTATGGATTGTTCGAAAGGTATTCTATTTATATGCACTCTGTGCGACTTAATTGCTTTGTCCAAATGCTATTTACCTAAAACTTGTGTTTTGACAAAATCACCCAAATCTCAGAAAATAACATATCTAAAAATAAAAATAGTGGCAAATTGGACTGCAGTCCTTTCATTTGAAACTAGTTTTGTAAAGACCGGGTCAGCCGTTGCTGAGATAATTACATGACATTACTGCACATACATACAGACACACACAAACATACGAACATTGTCCCAATTTGTCGAGTTGAGTCGATTTTTATATGAGACTCGGCCCTCCGGGTCTTGGAAAGTTTTAAAAATTTGAGTGAATCCCATACATTTCCTTTGTAAGAAATGTAAAAAGAAAAAAAAATGCCTCGTTAGGCTACCGCATTTGGGCTTCAATAAACATTGTATATCAAATAAATGAAGGATTCACATAACATGAATGTGCTTGTCAATAGTAATAAATAATGTGATTTTTTAAATCCCTTTTTTTACTTCAATGTAAGAATCTGAGGAATCTTCGCGCGATAGAACGTGTTAACTGGAAATGACTACATACTTGATACAGCAAAGAGCATTTGGGCTTTAGGTGGAATGGTACGGTACATTCCATAAAAAGCATACGATTTTATTTTTTATAATTTTTAGGTATATTATATACGAATACATCAAGGTAGAAACTCTATTTACAACAGACGCAATGCAATACTTAATTCCATGCAATGAATACTTAATTCCAGTACGACTAAATTTTGCTATTCGGTAACAGGACAGTAACTAATCATGAACCATGTCATGCTTTAATTTTTTTTTTGGTCCCGAGATTCCGTAGCATCGGTGCTCACGTGGCTATCCTTGTCATTATTTCGTTTGTACACGTGATTGCTATTCGGAATCTGTACATAATCGTAATCTAGCGGTGTTTCATTATTCTGAACGGAGTTGACCTGTGTATAAATTGGTTGTGGAACTGCTCCTCTATTGTCAAATATTCTAGTTCTACGGTATGTCGGTGGTACGCTAGGTGGGGCGATGTTGATATCGCGATAATATGGTACGGCAGAGGGATCCGCAGTCGTTACCACCACCGGAACAAAACCGGATCGTGCTAGTGTGTTCGATTGTATTTGTGCAGGATTGGGGGTCGTGGAAACGTAGGCAAGATTCGCGGATGGTTGATATTTCACATATCTTCGGGCGACAGGAGCTATTGTTGATTGAATTAGATTGTTGGCGTGTGGTGCTGTGTTATAGCTGTGAATTTTTACATCGTTGACGCGAAGACGGGATGGATAGTATGGAGCCGGAATCTGCGATGGGGTGGATTGTGGGTAGTAAATGGTTCGTTGAGGCTGATGCCGTCGGATAGGTGCTGATTGCTGTACATACTGCTGGCGCTGCTGTAGTTCCTTATAGTAATTATAAATGGGCTGCGCTGATGCGAGTGGAGATACTACAGGAACGGCTGTTACCGGTACTTGAACGATTTCCGGAGCTGTCGGCTCATGGTGCAGTGCATTAGGATTCGGTTCATTTTCGTAAGTCACATCCGCTCGGTATCCATTGTTATCAGCTATATATTTTACAATTTGCATCCGACCGTCGGGTAGTTGCACCTTATATCTTCCTTTGACCGCTCCATCGACTTGTTGTTGCTGAGTGTGGGAAAAGTCATCCCCAGATGCTGCATCCTTCACGGCGTACGAGAAAATATAATGTTTTTTCAGGTTCGTCGCTTCCTAGAAAAACAAAACCATTCGAATATGATTAAAGTGTTAGTTGTAGAGCATTATATAGAAAACAATTACATTGTAATTATCAATTTCATTGTCCTCGTAAGCGTCTACCACTTGGTGGTTTAAAACTCGCGCAGCATGCTTTGCAAGTGCCGTGTATGCTGGTTTAACGATCAAGTTATCTGCCCCAGAGAAGCGCTCCGTTTTCGCTAGACGTTCTTTCAAAGCAAATTTTTCATACGGATGAGTCAAAGCGTTCATCGCAGCACTATTTATCAGTCGTGGGAATTGGACGGGACCTTGACTGGAAATAGAAATGTAAAATGAAAACAGATTTAGACTCAATCGGATTCTTCTCAAGCTTATTGGTTAAACAGTAAATAGCAGGTCTTACTTCACCAAATTTTGCATGAACTTGTCACCGTTGATGATCACGTTTTTATCGTAAATGCTGATTCCATCGTAAACGTTTTCGTACGGATGCGGATTGATGTCCCGAGGCCGCAGAAGAGAAGATGGTTCGGGTGCTTCGATCGCAAAGATGCTTATAATTGGCAAAATGATGACAACTATGCACTGAGATGCGGCCTGTCGGTTGCTCTGTGAATAACGAAAATGCATTGATCAACCGCTAAGTACAAGCAAATTCCTTTAAGTTTACTAAAAGAAAAAAATGAGATCCCCGCGCGGGCATTTATATTTAGCCCTATTTTTATCTTTTTACATACAGAAAAAAGCAAGGGGGCCTTGCAGGCCCGCTAGGTATCTCGACATCAACTGTGCATACTGGTGATGTAAATAATATTCGTGGCACGTATGTTTGCATCCAAAAAGCGATTCTGATGAATTCATTTCAGTTTTTACAAATATTTCCTAAGCTTTGACGAATTTATCTTCGATTAAAATGGTGAAATATGTGTAAAATGGGAAAAAGAAATCAAAATTCATTAGAAATTCCCACAGTTTCTCTGCATACCTCAAAACTTCATGTGGTGTAGCTTTTTTAATAACTAACAACTTTGCTGAAAGTTGCATGATGATTGGAGGTTACTTCGAAGATTAGAAGAATTTTTGAAAATGAAGCATGTGCGAGAAAGAGATGCAGCACTTAACATTATATTACAGTATCATTTTTCCACAAAGTTCGATCAATTTACAGTATTCTGTAATGTTAATCCTTTCATCTTTAGCTATACATCTGAAGATTTTATGACATTTTTGATGATATGATACTGACATTTTTTACTGAATTTATTGTTTCCATTGCCGATATTTCATACATTTTTGCATAAAAACTTAAAAATTCTTTTCAACTTCAGAGTATTCAGATTTGACAAAGTTACACTGCCTATGATCGCAAATCAGTCCCATAAAGATAGAAAATGCCATAGAAACAAATATATGATGATGGGCAGTACAGAAGTTTGAAACATGCGTTTTGAAAAGCAAAATTTTGTTCGGTAGTTCTTTTACTCCTGAGCGACAACTGTCAACATTGTAAATTGCCATAATATTGATTTTTTTCTTGGCAAATCCCTCGGCATGATACTGTACCTTGATGTGGTCCGGGGGCTTTTCCACCAAAGCAGTATTACAGTGATTATATCACAGAAACTTGGGATACGAATATTTTCTTTTTAGTTAAGCTACATTGTGATCAATTTTAGTACTTAACTTGGCGACCTTTATTATCCACTGCCATGGTCAAATAATATACAATGTGGGTTTAGGGCCCAATTCTCTCTGCAAGCAAATTTCTTATTCTCTCATATACACTATCAATCTCTCATTCCAAACGTACAAACGTGGCCTACACGATAACACAAACCTGGTCACAAATACGAACGCCCGCGTTCTCGCCAATATTCAAACATCCCGATTGATTAGGTGAACGTTGGAACCTAAGAACCTAAGCTCGCGTAATCATGAATCGGTCACGTCCGGAAGTCTCCGCCCTTGATCCTAGCAGCCCAAATTCATGCCTTTAGTTGGACCAATAGAAATAAAAACTAGATAAGACGTCCACGCGCGGTCATTGAAGAATACGCGAACATGCGAATGGCCACACGCTTACAAAAATAATGTGTCGTTACATACTAGCACACGCGACAAAAACATCCACATACAAACGCTCGAGTCCTTCGCGATCATCCACGCACGACCACACTCACGATCTCGTAAAAAGTATAACACCCCGGTGATTAAGTGAATGGTTTAGCACTTTTAAATTAACAATCCCGGTCTCGAGAGTGAACCTTCGCGCGATCATGCATCGGTTTCGTCCGGAATCCCCTATTCTAGGCCCTAATAGCATAAGTCCAATGCCGTCAGGTGGACCAATCAAAAATATAATGCTCATATTCACTAAACTACATAAAAATCGAATGTATACACACAAAGTCACATACACGTGACAAACAAATATAAAAATGCTTGAGCCCTTCGCGACCATCCACGCAACCTATACTCGCGCTCTTCCAGACATTATAACATCTCGGTGATAATATGAACGTCTCAGCACTTGGAATCACTCAAATGCAGTCTTAAGCGTGAACCTACAGTCCCCCGCTCTCGCGCATTCATGAGTCGTTCACGTCCTGAAGTCTCTATCCTCGATTCCAGAAGTCTAGGTCCATACCTTAATTGAATCAATTGGCTCTACAGCTCCAGTAAGACAACTCTCGAAAAAAATCGGCACATTATTAATACTCAATAACAATACTAATTCTTTTTATTTTATTTTTATTTATTTTCGGTCTCATGCGTTATATTATTGTGATGACCTTTTCGAGCTCATACATCCAAGAAGAGCAACATTGCTGCCAACAATGATTCTTCTCTGCCATCAGACGTCGCCAGGTTTTAGAACAATGGAGATGTATTCTCATACTCGATGGAATAAGATAAGTAGGAACGATCAACAAACTGCAAGTAGTACACGTTTCTTATTTTAACAAATACAATAATATTCGTATTAAAATATTATTTACAGGCTCCACATATATCTCAACACAAACAAATACACAAATGATTGACAGGTGACTGGGCCAAGTGCATTCACTCGTAGGATCTATCATTTCGATGATCGCCTCGATTCCACGAAACCAGTGCACAAGAAAACTGACATAAGCTAGTCTCATCTGGTGAATGCATGTAACCTGGAAACCCCAGACACGACAGGACGAGACGGACAGACTGGACTCGACGAGGCCTAGTTCAGAGTTTTTGGGCACTCTGCAATGCACGGTTAGTGACCTAAAAAGAAACATTCGGCATGTTATTTTTCCTTTTATTACTATATCTTAAGTTAGGTTCATACTCATACTCACTAACACAATCAATTGCATATTCTCTCATATACACTCACATCCAAAACGCACAAACGCCCCTAACTTTCGCGATAACACAAACCTGGTCAAAACGCGTACTTACATTACAATTTCAATCATCCACACACACCTACGCTCGCAATTTCGCCAACATTAAAACACCCCCCTTACTTAAGTGAACTTTTCAGCACATATAACTTTACAACCGCGGTCGCAAGCATTAACCCACCACTCGCGCGATCATAGACCGGCTACGTTCGGAATTCTCTACTCTCGACTCATGCCTTCAGTTGGACCAATCAAGAATGATGCTCATATTCGCCAGACAACACGTTCCTCTACCATACACTAAAAATTAATTATCATATTCACGGTCCGCGCGCGATCGCTCAAGAATACACGTGAATATGCGAATGGCCACACGAATCTAAAATCGAATCTATGCACGCAAAGTTAGAGACACGCTAGCATTCAAATGCTCGAGCCTTTGGCGATCACACTATTACACAATTAGTAAACGCCCCCGCTAACCCAGACTAACACTCCTGGACTCGAACGCTAAAAACCACACCTTCCACGCATACACCACCCAGGACTGAACATTAGATTCATACATACAAAGCAACAAGTAATAATTACAGGTATTGGTCTGGCAACCGGGGGAAGTACATCTCAAACGCAGAACTTATCATTTCAATGATGGCCTTGGATCTGCGTTGCCTGTGTTCAAGGCACCATAGCTTTGTCCGTCAGGTCAAGGATGTATGAAACCCGCTAGCCACCACCCTCGGCCCTAGCTGCCCATAAAGGGATAAAAAAAAACAAAAAAAAAATATTGATTTTTTTCTTGGCAAATCGTTTTCCAACGACAAATTCTCCATTTCTAGCTTGTGGTAAAACAAGATATTGCTCGAAACATTCGAAAAGTGGTAATTATTTATTTACATATTTTAGCTTTTGGCTTCACCCAATGCTTATTATAGCTACTCCCAAGGATAAGCATTAATCGGGGATTCGTATTTTTATGAGAATTTGATTTTATTAGTATATAGCACAGCAAGTAACTACAAGCGTGAGCTTTAATTTTGAATCACTATAAATATTCTGAAACAATCTAGGGTTACTGTGCCCTAATTCATCTTAGCACCTCTATTCATCCTACCCATTTGAACACATTAGTTAGAGCAGTATCTGCTCTCTCTATTCAGCGCATTGGCTCAAATGGTAGGACGAATAAGGGTGCGTTGTACTCGACTTTTCGCTTCGCTCAAACGGGAGTATTTTACATTTTCCAGGCGAGATTTTTTATTGTACTACTTATTAGGAACGAAGCAAAGATGTTGATACTGATTTAAGAGCATTACAATCACTGAAAGCCGAGTTATCTGCGAAAGAGTGTGACATCCCGACTAATGAGATGAATAAGGGCTCGTCTACCCTACTAGCCCATTATTTTTCGCTTATATGTTGTTTTTTCGCAGTTTATTCTACATTGTCCAATAAATTCTAAGAGAGAAATCATTCAAGCACTCGAAAAGTTTGTATTTTTGAATAAAATTGATCAATATGTTTTGGAGTTTTCAAGCTTTTACTGTAAGAGGCTATAAAATTTTATTGGCCCGTCTTGCCTTTTAGTGTTGGTATTTTAGCTTGCCTTCACAAGGGTCTTGTGTTTTCGTATTTTGTGAAATTGTCTCTCGGCTTTATTACGTTACTAAGGTAATCAGGACATGCTTTTCGCAATGTATCAATACTACAATGCCCATTAAAGATGTGGTTAACACGTGCTATTGAGTCTTTTTCAGCTCAGTTGCCAGCGAATTTAGATTATAGAAATGTTTTTGTTTTCTTTTTAACTACGAGAAAAAATAATTGCGATCAGTTGAAAAAAATGAATAAGATCGGATGAGTAGTTTTTCGAGAATCGTGATCACGGAAAAGCTATTTTTGTCACAAAAAAACTCCTTTCAGATAATCGAGTAGTTTCAAGTTATCACTGCTCTACGTAAACGAGGTGCGCTTCGATGCGCTGTAACTTCTCAGATATTTAGAGTAATTTGGGAAAATATTCTCAAGGACTTGTACTTCAAGAAAAACAAAATTCTTGATTTTTTAAAGGGTATGTAAGCCCTTAACCCCTTCATGCCCATGTTGTTTGTGGACAACAACGTTTTCAAACAGTTATAACTTTTGATTGAGACAATATTGGCTCACAAACACAAGTAAGGCTAATAAATGAGACTATTGCCTTTCATTTGAGTATTAACAGTTACAAGGATCAGCTCTAGAACTGAGATTATTGCAATTAGTCTGATTGGATTCCGATGAGCAGTGCTGCCAGGGATAGTTTACGTTGACGACGGAAAATGATTTTTTCATATATCTTCGTCATGTTGCAATATATGATAAAACTCATCAATTTATATTGTCTTTGTCTACGTTTTCCACGCAATTGGACTATTGTAAATATTCTAGGAGAATTGTATTGAGCATTGAAAAGTAAAAATTTAGCAGCTTCTAGCCCTGCGAGGGAAACACCTATCTTCATGAAAAAATACTTTTCGTGTTTCTTGATCCCACTGTTTTCAAGAAAAAATGGTTTTGAAACTGCACTAGAAAAAAGTTGGGCATGAAAGGGTTAAAGATCATTGATCAATTCCATTAATTTTTGCTAGACAAAGCAACAGCGTATCCCAGTTAAGCTCATCCGAAAAGTTGTTCGGTACGGAATCCGGATGGGTTTAACTTCGATGCTGTACATGCTTTGGGAAAGTTAGCCAGTAAGGTTGTGAGAACCTGCTTTCTTTTGGAGTAAGAGAGCATTTTATTAAACCAGAGAAGAGTGGTGCACGAGTTTTGCAATTAATCGATTGATAGTTAAACGATTATCTGAAAAGAGTTTTGTACTGCGTTGTAAAAGTTCGTTACTGATGGATGATTGGGGCGATAAAGATCGTTCATTTCAATCTAGATTGTTTTGCTGATGGGGGCATTATTTAAAGCTAAATCTTCTACCAAGTTTAGTTTTCTTAACCTTCCCTAGGTGTTAACTTTTTGTTACGAATAAGGTGTTAGCGGGTCATATTGACCCCGATTTCGAACTTAGTTTTAAGGCACATTTTCAGCCAAATCTACATGAACTTGTACCCAAATTGTTTGTTGAAGTTTCAATTTTCAGTTTCTGGTGAATATTACTGTTTTTGATCAGGTTGGCCAGTGGGAATCGGTGCCGAATGGGGTCATGTTTGGCATAAAAAGATGTATGCAGAACCGTCATCATAAATCACCGGTTTATTGACAGAATACTGATAATAAGTGCAAATAAAACAAAAATGAGAATGTATATATTAAATTTGTACATGGTACGACCGATCTGGGATGTTCCGGATTACAATTCCGATGCCGATTCCGGCAGTATAATAGTATTTCATATACTATTGAACAAGCGACAAAGTGATCAATCATTGAAACTGATCCTAAAGTTTTGTAATATTCTTGAAAACTTATATAAAATCCCATCTAAAATAATAGTGATACTCTGATTCAAATACTTACTCTGGATTATACGTGAAAATTATTCGGAAGATCCGGAACATCCGTAAAACTGGCTAATTTATGAATCTAGAATTGTGAAGTTTTTTCGAAAACATTTGTTCACATTGCATTGGCATAAATTCGTAGTTCCGAGTGCAAAATTGACTATTGTTCACATAGTGACCTTCCAGAAGATCCGGAACATTTGCTGAACTGGTCCATTCATAAAATTGGTCTTAGAACCTTAGGTATTAGGTGTTTTGTTTTTAGTGTTTCTCGAATTATCATTTGAATGAGTTCGTATTTATGACCTACACATGTTCTTCACGAACCTTGTCCTAGATGTCTGAGGTATTTTCGAAAACATATAAGGGTACACTGAAACCTCCATTTACTTGACTTTTTTACTTTTTTTACGTAACTGTTTTTACGAACTAAATTCGAAATAAAGAAATCTTTTTTTGTGAACCAGGTTCGTAAAAAAAGTTTGTGTACGTACAGTGCAGTATGAAGAAGTAAACAGTTTGATTTATTTTTAGCTAACAATTACTAATAAAAGTTGGGTACTTTCGGAATGGGGTTAACGAGTATATAACGGAAATCGATGTCGTATGTCATTTTGAAATCCAAGATGGCGGCTTCCGGTATAGATGAATTCTCTATAACCTCAGCAATATGGGAACGGGCTTGACGAGTACATGATGAAAATGGATGTTTGGAACATATTGTAAGGATTAATAAGAATATTGCTCAACCGGAAGTCGCCATATTGGATTTCAAAATGGTTCCAAACATCCATTTCCACCATCTACTCGTCATGCCCGTTCCGAAAATACCCATATTGCTGAGGTTATAGAGAATTCATCTATACCGGAAGCCGCCATCTTGGATTTCATAATGACATACGACATCGATTTCCGTTATATACTCGTTAACCCCATTCCGAAAGTACCCAACTTTTATTAGTAATTGTTAGCTAAAAATAAATCAAACTGTTTATGACTTCATACTGCACTGTACGTTCGTTATTTCGAATTTAGTTCGTAAAAACAGTTACGTAAAAAAGTGTTCGTAAATGGAGGTTTCAGTGTACCCTTATAAGTTTTCGAAAATACCTCAGACCTCTAGGACAAGGTTCGTGAAGAACATGTGTAGGTCATAAATACGAACTCATTCAAATGATAATTCGAGAAACACTAAAAACAAAACACCTAATACCTAAGGTTCTAAGACCAATTTTATGAATGGACCAGTTCAGCAAATGTTCCGGATCTTCTGGAAGGTCACTATGTGAACAATAGTCAATTTTGCACTCGGAACTACGAATTTATGCCAATGCAATGTGAACAAATGTTTTCGAAAAAACTTCAGAATTCTAGATTCATAAATTAGCCAGTTTTACGGATGTTCCGGATATTCCGAATAATTTTCACGTATAATCCAGAGTAAGTATTTGAATCAGAGTATCACTAACATTTTAGATGGGATTTTATATAAGTTTTCAAGAATATTACAAAACTTTGGGATCAGTTTCAATGATTGATCACTTTGTCGCTTGTTCAATAGTATATGAAATACTATTATACTGCCGGAATCGGCATCGGAATTGTAATCCGGAACATCCCAGATCGGTCGTACCATGTACAAATTTAATATATACATTCTCATTTTTGTTTTATTTGCACTTATTATCAGTATTCTGTCAATAAACCGGTGATTTATGATGACGGTTCTGCATATATCTTTTTATGCCAAACATGACCCCATTCGGCACCGATTCCCACTGGCCAACCTGGTCAAAAACAGTAATATTTACCAGAAACTGAAAATTGAAACTTCAACAAACAATTTGGGTACAAGTTCATGTAGATTTGGCTGAAAATGTGCCTTAAAACTAAGTTCGAAATCGGGGTCAATATGACCCGCTAACACCTTATTCGTAACTTTTTTTTGTACAGCCCTTCAGGAATGACCGACAATTTTGAACTCAATTGAAAATCGTTGCGCTCCATGAAAGAGGAAAAGTCAAGAAATTCCAAACTGCTAGGTGCAAAACTAAAAAAGTTAGCGCATTTTGAAAGTTCATTTTGGGTCATATTGACCCCAACACCTAGGGAAAAAGGCTTTCGAGGATTTTTTATTCTCATCGGATTCTTGGAATTCTTGGGCAAATGCCTTAGAACTTATACCAGTTCTAGTGTTGACTGTACAATACATAATGTGCCTAGAGGTCTCTGTTTTGAGGCTTCACTTACTTGACCAAATAAGAGCAGCGGTTTATTATGACAATTAGTATCGAATCGGTATTGTAATTCTCTCTCACTCATGCGAGAAGTAGCTTATCCGATGCCCAACTTTTCCGAGATAAGATGAGTCGCAAAATTCTCCGTCTCCACAAATAGCGTGAGAATGATTTTCCGGATAAAATTTATTTGACTTTTTCCTTCTCACCGGAGAAGGTGATAAAATTTTAATTTCGTGGAAATCAATTAAAACTTCAAAAAATATACTTAATTGCAAAGAAAAGTGGCAAAGAAGTATGATAGACTTGTTTTTTCGTGTTTTGGAATAACGACAGCGAACGCAAGAAGGATACCGTGATAAACTCATTTACTCATTCTCCGGCTGTTTCATTTATCCGGAGAAATAACACGTTGTATTTATCCGGAGAAGTTGTGTGAGTGCCAATAACTTGTTATTGTTCCTGCTTATCCCATACAAACACAGCGTTACTTTCGTCTCAATACTGTCTGATCATCTAAGTAGTAATGGAGCGGAATTGTGGATGTTGTCAAATCGAAATCGCCAGTAGCGACGTTTTTGAGAACAGAGTTATAACTTGCCAAGGTTTCTGCAACAATGGAATACGATTTCATATTCTTTGTGTAAAAATATCGTTGGAAGAGAGAATGGCGTGCTTCCACTCAAACATGTACTGGTTGTGTAACTCATGTAAAGCCCAAATGGAAACTATGAAATCTAACAAATTGAGCACAGTGGAAAAAGACACTAAACAGGCAATTGAATGTTTGAAATCAGAAGTCAACAAACTGAATGAAAAGATCGATACACTGGTTGTCTCGGTTGAATCATATGCCAAGCCCTCTCGTGCTGGTGAGCAAAAGGATACCGTAGATGAAAATCCGTTATCGTCAACGGCTTTCAGTTGCCATTCATCTGCTGAACTTAGGCACAGTCCCACATTGCATCAGATGTTACGGATAATGAAGTATCCGAGATGGCGTGTGAATCATTACAGATGAACAATGTGATCTCTATTAAACGATTAGTACCGTTTTGGAAGAATACAGCTTGTTTGGATTTTGTTTCATTTAGAGTTGAAATAAATTTGCAACATCGAGCTGCTGCATTGAGGCCTTCAAGCTGGCCGGATGGAATCAAATGTCGAGAGTTCAAGGATCTAAGGATAGCACCGTGGCAGCCGATTCATAGAACCATTTAAGATTATTGTTACTATATAATTAAAACCTGTTTTTAATTTTTGTTAGTTTGTGCTTTTGTGTTTCCGTTTGATTTATATAATTATTTAATTAGATACAGTGGTATTCGTTATATTTTCATGCAATGTAAAATTAGTATAAGGAATCCACCATTGGGGCCATCGGGCCTGTTGGTGTTACATATATACAAATATACAAATATAACTTTTCGTGTGAAAATGTGAGTTTTTATTGTCGCAGTAGCAAACTATCCGGGCGCATTTACTCATATGAGCGATAAATACAATGCCTGGTATCGATTGATTCAGACTGAGGGAGAGCAAGTGAACCATGTTTTTTTAAAGAATTAAGATCAGTTGGAATGGTGTTCATTATGATATTACGGAGATTCGTTCAAACGTCCTAGCAAAAGTCAGTAACCAGCAAATCCTTCAATGTCAGTTTCTTTCTTCGAGCATCCTAGATAAGCCGCGTAGTGTCGGTAGAGGTTGTTTCAGAATTACACTACGAACCACCTGTTCCGGTGGTAAAACCCCACCGAACAGGGAACCCCAATTCTATGGTGTCATGCGACCCGTGCTACGGTTAATTTTGTTGAGAGGGTTTAAAACATTCTCAATGGCGAACGGAGCCCGGAAGATCCGGGCGAACTCCCCAGTATGCTGCATTACGCAGTGGAACGTTCACTCTACCCACCGACATTATTTTGCTGGAATTTTGTTGGCTGGGGATTTGTTGAGACTTTCGGTTGATGATAGTTCGGTATAGGTTTGCTGGGCTTCGAATGTGCCACTTTTTCAAAAGCACCATTCAACTAAGCCAATAGTTTTTCCAGCAGCTATTTTGCATGATTTGAATCGTGATGATCTAATAAATCGTTTGATTTTCTTCTTTTAGAGTTTTGAAAATGTTTTATATGGATAATCTGGTGGCAAAGCAGAACACATTTTTCCTACGCATACTACCAAGCGTTCAATTCCAACACATGCTCAAAAAGGTAAGTTGAGCCTTAAAACAGAAAGATAGATTTCTGTGTTACATGGCAACAGCGTATTCCAGTTAAACCCATCTGCAAAGCTGTTCGGAAGGGAATCCGGATGAGTTTAACTTGGATATTTGACATGCTTTGGGAAAGTTATCTAGTAAGGGTGCTTTTGATAATGCGTCCTTCCAGTCTATTCTGGAAGCAACCAGCGGTCATGGAGAATCTGCATGTATCTCGGGTTGGATTAACGCAATGCTTAGTAATAGTATTTTTGCGCGTCGCTGCTTGCTTACCTTTCTGATAGTTAGGATAACAATGGAGTACGCGCGCGTGTGTCATACTAAGTAAGTTGTTCAGTACAGTTAATGCTTATTTTGGGCCGTTTTAAATTATTTCATATTCTCGTTGCGAAAACAATCGACCCCAGTTTGTTTTAAACTTTCATTTTTGAATTTCTCATATGGAAAGGTTATGTAATCACCCTGAACATCAACTACCTAATTCCGGCCAGGAGGGCCGAGTGTCATATGCCATACGACTCAGTTCGTCGAATTCGGCAAATGTTTTTGTTTGCGCATGTGTGTGCGTGTGTATGTGTGTATGTGACCAACAAATGCACATTGGTTGTTCGGAGATAGCTGAACCGATTTTATCAAACTTAGTCTCAAATGAAAAGTACAAAGTTCCCATAGGCTGCTATTGAATTTCATCAAATTCCAACTTCCGGTGCCGGAGTTACGGGTTGATGAGTGCGGCCACACAGCAAATTCACATATTAGTCTTCCTCATATTGAAAGGTTATGTAATCACTCTGAACATCTACAACCTTATCCCGGCTAATTGTTGTATTTTAACAGGGGTTTAGTTAGGGATATGCGGTGAGGGGTTACCCCGTCCGTCACGATTTTTAGTTTGAAACTACTTTAAAATTGAAACTAATTTAAAATTTCTTAACAAGATGAATATTTTTGGCGAGGTCCAGACCCCCGAACCCTCCTTGATCCGCCGCTGGTGTCAAGTGTTTCAGCGTTGACACATAACATCTCAAGTTTGTGGCTGTTGATCCATTGCAATGCACTGTAAGTATGTGCAAATTGTACTGAATATGTAATAGACATTCCTACCATTATATTAAACATAACCAGCCAATTTCGAACACCTTTTGCTACTAACAATCTTTCTCCTTCTCGAGGGCACAGAAAAACACATGTAATATTTCACCGGATCCGGGAGCACCAACTCAAACGCTCTAAGAGGAATTTAAATAGTATAGTAGTCTTTCGCTAAGGTGGTGCTCCGAGCTACACCTCGCACCGAATCGCACTCAGAAATGATTGCAGGAACATCTATCGTTTTGGGCCAAGAATATGTGGCCACCATCATGTTTTATTCTTAATCCATTGCAATGGGTTGGGGGTGAAGCGTTATGGAGGCCCAGAAATATAATGCCACTCAAGTACAGAATATAATGCCACTCAAGTACAGCACACCTCAGAAAAAACACCCGTGCGTGGAGAGATATGGACCCGGTCATTACAATTTGATTTTGGTTTTCGCAATTTATAATTTTCTACTTTTATCTTTTTAAACATTATTTTCTATTAGACTATTTTTTCGAGTACTTACCTTGTAACTACATAGTGTTAGACGCATTGTGGAAGTTCTTGGGTAGCCAGCTTAAACCAATAAACTCATTTGGGTTGATTTTTCAGTCAGGTTCGATGTTTGGCTGCATACAATACGGTATGAGATTATGATTTTTATTTTTCGATCGAGCATAATAGTTCACAATAAACCGCCGCCGCCACCGACACCACTCGACAATTACACTACAGATTAAATGGAACTTTTATCGCTCCGTTGGACTAACTCCGTCAACATAATCATTTTTGCTCGAATGCAGCCCACGTTTCAAGTTCGACACCACGAAGTGCCGCGAGGAACAAGTAGAACTATACCCCTGCATGACTGACTGAGTGTAGCTGGAAAAACGATAGTTAAAGAGCGTTCTCCATGTGCTATATATATTCAATCTACGGAGGCAAATTATTGGTCAACGTAATGGGATACATATACGCCTTCATACTTGCAAGATTTAATATCATTAGACTATGCTATCATAAAATTGCACCTGGAGGTGAACGTTTAGATTCGTGGATGCATGCAAATTGATTGATGTTGTTGACTTGTTTTTGTTTCCGGAAAATTGGCGGTCTCCAGCTGGTTTCTTCGAATAAATCTTATAGGTTAGTCATACCATATGTCACAAGCATATTAACTTCAGACGTGAATTATTTAATAACAAGTGTTTGGTATTTATTAAGTATTACAAATTTGTCAAAGAATTGGAAACAGTCAGATTCAAAACGATTAAAAACATTTATTCCATGTAGAATTTGCACACCTTTTTAAAATTACTATTACGGCTCTAGTTGTTGTAGCGCAACATTAACTACAACGTTTTGGTTGAAAGGTTTCATCTATTATGTGGAAAAAAGTTAATAAAGATTCGTTAACACATTCCAAAGTTAACGAAGATGAAACGCGAGAGGTATGTTTAATTTTAAAGGAAAAATAGAAAATTATCTATACATGCAGTAGAAAAAAGTTGAGTATTAAAGGGTTAAATTTCCAAATCTGATTGATTAGATAATTTTACCAAATTTTTTGAATTGAAGCATGATAATTTCGTAAAAATGCCTAGAAGAGTATTTTGAGCTAAAAAAGAAAAAATCAAAATACCTGCAATAGCTTCTAGTTCAACGCCACTGTTTTCCTGCATACCGGGGTATCTTCGATCACTGAGGTATCTTATGGTTTGTTTCAGTGACACTCGATAAGATGAGCCCCTCTAACATAATTAAAACACAAACGAATTCTCTTTTAAATATATTCACCATCTATCGACAAAGATTATTTTGTCATTAAATGTTCCTTTTGCGTTGCGTTGCGTTGCGAAGCACGGTGCTATTCGTAGATTGCATACTAACGATTATCATGTTGCCTATAGGTAGCTCAACTCATCTTGCTTGTGAGATAAATGATCGGGAATGAACTTTACCTCTTATGAGTTCAGTGAACCAATAGCATGAGAATCGTTATTGCCGGCCACGACCATCTTCACCGATACTTAGGATAGGGTAGGAAATGTTGATGTAATACCTACTTAAGGAAGGCCCCCGACTCAGCGACGCTTCCATAGATATTACGGAGTTGGATTGAAGGACAGGTACAGGTCTAGGATTCGCCACAAGCAGGCAATGCGACCACAAAATGAATATGTTTTATGCGGTGGGATGGTTAATCTCCGAGTACACGTATACTCAGAGCAAAAAGATATTTAGTTATGATTTTTCTTGTATTTAAACTCTGGATAGCCGGCCATCAAGAGTGATTTAGTTTTTCCCTAAACTACAGCAATTTGAACTCCAAACAGCCGGCCGTAGGAGTATTGCTAAAAGCGCGAGCTAGTCTGCTATAAATATTCGTTTGAGAATTGGGTAGTAGGAACACAAGTCAAGAGTATTTTTAATGTGCACTTTCAAATAAAACCACAACTTAGTCTATCCTCATATCGAGTCATAGCCACCGCGGGCTGAACCTACCTCCAACCTCTAAGGCAAAGTTTCGTCGGACCACCGATCGCGATCTACTTTCAAATATCCAGTGTATGCACATATATACACACATGTGTGCATGCCTGTAAACATACATATGAAAAGACGCATGTATACATGCATACATACGCACTCATGCACACATTCACACACATATATTTGCAAACACACATATATTTGCACATATACATATATACCCATACGCGTTTAACAGCGCCAGATGAGAAGCCATCGCTGCAGCGCTGTACAGAATATGGGTCCTCGATCTATGACCGATCCTGAAGAGCTATTAATTGTATAACGGAACGTGAGCTTTCACCTTGTTTCTATACACGACATTCAAAGAACTGTAGAATACAACGAAAAGCGACTATTTTTTCTGACTCATGAGTTTTTTTTATGGTAGGAACCATGTAGTTAAAGTCTTCGTAATATAGCTAATATAACAATAATCGCACGCGTCGTTATGCTAACCGGAGTGCATCCTGCGAGGTATAAAATAAGTATAACCGATGTGTCTGAACCGAGCGACCCTGTATGTCGGACACACAACCGACGACACACGCGTGTTTTATTTCTCAGCCTACCACTAGAAATAGAAACAAAACTAGAGACAAGAAGAACGACAAGAAACCAATTTGCCAATTAAATGTGAGCATAAAGAGACCGGCCGTGTCGTGCCACTCCGCTACTGACCAGTGTTTGGTACTTTTAAAATGATGCTTTAAAAACTTGTATGCATGTATAAAAAAAAACTATAGAAGTCCTCCGAACTATCTTCCAACAAACAACTCCGAACCATCTTCCAACTCCGAACTAACAAAGCATGATTTGTTGAGAAATATTTAAGAGAAGCTTGCTACGTGGAGAACATAGTAATATTGGCTGAAATTTTTTAGAAAATGATGATTATGCATAGTGTAGTTGTTACTCGCATTGCCCCTATGATGTAATCCAATATCAACAAAAACGTTAATAATAAGCATCGAAATTATGCCCATAATAATTATCTCAATCAGAACAAATTGAACTCCAGTGTATATTCCATCGAGGTTGTGCGCGTGACGGGGCCTTGACGCATTAGATTTTGTTGAAACCTGTCCTACCCGCACTGAACTAATTAAATCATATCTCGACAAACTACGTAAAAGCCATCCGCCAAAACTCCCCCCGAAGGGGAGCCCCGGAGAAACCATTACCGATCCCGTTTCCAGACCGGAGTCGCTCTAGGTCTGTTCTAATATTTACAAAATCCATATAAAAATGACAGCTCCGAGCGAACCCAGAGCGACTCCGATCCAAAAACGAAACAAGCATATTACTGCTTGAATACAGTTCCCATCAGTTTATGAAAGAGAAAACTTTTCTCTTTTGTTTACTTTTAATATCTGCGATTAGCGAGCAGCGGCTCGTCCGGAATCCCCATTCAAAGTGAATTCCGACAGTCGGCCCGCAATCATATGTTTGTCGAGATATATTTGGCATTATATAAAAATCCTATTGGAAATTTCTCACCCGAATACATGAACGATGCCATAGCACGACACACAATGCCATTCCCATGACAACACATATGCCTTGTAGTTGTAGTGGTATTTACACCAAACGGAATTTAGTAGTGCACACACATTATCATGTTATTTTCTTCACTATTCTTCCACAATCAACACTTTTGCTACACATGAAGGAATTCGATTTTCAATATCGTGAAACTTTTCTAGTGGTAATTTCTCCGATCGACGATGTCACTAAACACTAGCGCAGACTCAACGCTAATCCACCAAGGCAAAAGATTAACCTCCCATACTAGTCGTATGCAACTCAGTTCCGCCGTAATCACACACACCGAGTACCGTAAGCCACCGGCAAGAATTAGAAGTTCAAAAAGGTGTCTGCTTGTATGAATCACCAAACTCAAATCCTTGTCATTAAATGTTCCTTTTAAAAACAAACTAAAAAAAGCGCAACTTTTCCGCATCTTTTCGATCGGTTCACATAATCTTTTGTATAACTGAACTGAGCCGTTTTTTTGAAACCGGAGTTTTTTCGTCAAATAATCCAACACAAATCAGAGATTTTTGTTATTAACTATTTTTCTGAAAAAGTTCGTCTTTCCAGTTCATTTTATTTTCATTCGAACTCTGTAACCAATTTTGCGAAAGAAGCTAGAAGTATAGAAAGGCCGTTAGCTCGTGGGCATTTACAAATCGTCGCTGTTGTGCTATCTTATGTTAAACGCCTAACTAAAGGTAAACTTAGTGAGATATTCGATATTGCTTGTCTGAAAATTTCTACAAAATGGTGTTTTCTGAACTTTGAAGTTCTCCTTGGTTACTGAGATATAGCGAGAAACGTGATAATAAGATGTAAGTTGTTTCCTTCAAATCACTGTATCTTGGGACTGAATAAAGTTATATTGAGGTTTCAGATGTTTTTCTATGTAAAAATGTCTGAGAAACACAATGACATAATCATTTTCAAAATAAAAATAATAGTAATATGATAAAATACAGTTTTTACTTTTAAACTGGAAATATTGCATGTTTGGCAACACTGTAAATTAATTTTTTTTCTAAATTCCTATTTTTTCTAGATTTCTCGACTAACTTCTTTTAAAATGCATCTCACTGATTGTTTCTAGACAAAAGTAAGCCGAATACATATTTTCTCATCAATTCACGCTGATGACACGTGTGAGTACAAGTTTTATTTACATTTTTAACAGAAAATCTCAATATAGCCAAACCAACTTCCGTAATACTGGAGGGATTAAAACAGAATAGATAGAAGCATCAATTGTTTTCTCTAAACTGTTTATACCATTTATAAGATATATATCCAAGATATTCAATCTCAAACTTTGAAAATCGTTTTATACGAAATTGGCTAAATGACGCTTACCATAAGACAGCACAACAGTGACGAAATAGCATGACACCGTTCTTCATCGTTGGCGCCAGATGAAATAAAATCTCGAGAAGGAATGCTCGCGAAAAAAAAAGTGCTTTTATCGACACCTTTAAAAATGCTTACGTCTCACAAGATGCACATAAAAGCAGCGTCACAATTCACTGGAGTTTACATTCATGAATATGTAAAACTATGCGTCGTTCAAAATTTCTCAGCTTGTTCAGCCGAGTTTTACATCAAAAGGAACACAATATTTTAAAGTCCCTGGCCATAATATTATGGTTAAGATACAATTTTACAAAATTTTGTCGCTGGTTGTGTTCTGCGATTTTGATGAAAATTTCAACGTTTGTTTATGCTTATGGAAGATGGACTTCGTACAAATATTAGATTTCTACTTCGACGGGAAGTAGGGTGAAAATTGGTCTGAAAAAAAAACAGCTTGAAATTTTGAAAATCACTAACTATGATTTAACTTGAAATGTAATTCAGTTTAGTTTTTCTATAATGGAGTTGAAAATAGGATATACTTTTTCAATTTGTAATCGATATATTTGAAAAATATTTATATTTTTCATCGAATAAATCATAGTTTCAAAAACGTTATAGCTCTGTGCATCTACATAATTGAGCATAGATTTGTGTGGATGAATTTTGTAGTAAAGTTAGGTGTATAAACTTGTGGTAATAAAGTTTTTAGGTATCTTTAAATTCACGAAATATTATATTTTTTCAGAAACTTCATATTTTTAAAATGTGTTCCTTTCCAAATTAGTTATACAGTGGAGACCCGATTTTATCAGTACCCGATTTGATCAGCCCCCGATTTTATCTACCCCCGATTTTATCAGCTTTATATGAAAATTGATAGTTGGTAGTTTGATGGGTCGACAATGACTGGGCAGTGCGTAAGCCTCTCGTACCTGAAGGCATAAAATAGACCCCACTTGCGGTCCTTAGCTTCCTGCCCAGTAACTCCTAGCCCTGGCCTCCTCGTGGCGTCGACTGGGATACGAGTAACCTTAGTGAAGATCGGGTAACCAACCCCGGTGGGAACTTTGGTCGTATGCTGGCAGGGAAGGGGGGGGGTTACCCTTCTTCGGAAGGTGTAAACCTGTCCTGGTGCCCAGGTGGGACCTTAAGCAGTCCTGGCACGATGGCCCACCGGCGAGACAGGTGGTTGGCGTAGGCCCTATAAGCCGCCCCTTAAAAAACCTACATAACGAACAATACAGAATAGAATACGACCCAGAACTATCGGCAACGACCCAGGCGACGAATAAAGGATCGCGATTGGAAACTCGGAACATGGAACTGCAGATCGCTCGGCTTCGCAGGATGTGACAGGATAATCTACGACGAGCTACACCCCCGCAACTTCGATATCGTGGCGCTGCAGGAACTTTGCTGGACGAGACAGAAGGTGTGGAAAAGCGGGCATCGAGCGGCTACCTTCTACCAGAGCTGTGGTACAACCAACGAGCTGGGAACCGGCTTCATAGTGCTGGGCAAGATGCGCCAACGTGTGATCGGGTGGCAGCCGATCAACGCAAGGATGTGCAAGTTGAGGGTCAAAGGCCTTTTCTTCAATTACAGCATCATCAACGTGCACTGCCCACACGAAGGGAGACCCGACGACGAGAAAGAAGCGTTCTACATGCAGCTGGAGCAGACATACGACGGTTGCCCTCTGCGAGACGTGAAAATTGTCATCGGCGACATGAACGCACAGGTAGGAGGAGGCAATGTACAGACCGGTGATCGGGCCTAACAGCCTGCATTCCGTATCAAATGACAACGGGTAACGATGTGTGAACTTCGCAGCCTCCCGTGGAATGGTAATCCGAAGCACCTTCTTCCCTCGCAAAGATATCCACAAAGTCACCTGGAGATCACCGGACCAAGTAACAAAAAATCAAATCGACCACGTTCTAATCGACGGTAGATTCTTCTCGGACATCACAAACGTCCACACTTATCGCAGTGCGAATATAGATTCGGACCACCACCTGGTTGCAGTATGCTTGCGCTCAAAACTTTCGACAGTGCATAGCTCTCGTCGAAGCCGAACGCCGCGGCTAAACATCGAGCGGCTACAAGATGGCAGAGTGGCTCAAGAATACGCGCAGCAGTTGGAAGTGGCACTACCAACGGAAGAGCAGCTAGGCGCAGTTGCCCTTGAAGATGGCTGGAGAGATATCCGATCCGCCATAGGTAGCACCGCAGCCACTGCACTAGGTACGGTGGGCCCGGACCGAAGAAGCGACTGGTACGACGGCGAATGCGAGCAGTTAGTCGAAGAGAAGAATGCAGCATGGGCGAGAATGCTGCAACACCGCACGAGGGCGAACGAGGCGCGATATAAACAGGCACGGAACAGGCAGAACTCGGTTTTCCGGACCAAAAAGCGCCAGCAGGAAGACCGAGATCGCGAAGCGATGGAGCAGCTGTACCGCGCTAAAGACACACGGAAATTCTACGAGAAGTTGAACCGCTCGCGCAGGGGCCACGTACCACAGGCCGACATGTGCAGAGATACAAACGGGAATCTTCTCACGGACCAGTGTGAGGTGATCCAGAGGTGGCGGCAGCACTACGAAGAACACCTGAACGGCGATGCAGCAGACGACGAGGATGGCACGGTAACGCACCTGGGAGCACGCGCGGAAGACATTACACTACCGGCTCCGGATCTCCAAGAAATCCAGGAGGAGATTAGCCGGCTCAAAAATAATAAAGCCGCTGGGGTTGACCATATACCAAACGAGCTACTAAAACACGGTGGCGAGCCACTGGCTAAAGCACTGCACTGGGTGATTACCAAGATTTGGGAGGAGGAGATTTTACCGGAGGAGTGGATGGAAGGTGTCGTGTGTCCTACAAAAAGGGCGACAAGCTGGATTGCTGTAATTACCGAGCAATCACCCTGCTGAACGCCGCCTACAAGGTACTCTCCCAAATACTATGCCGTCGACTATCACCAATTGCAAGAGAGTTCGTGGGGCAGTACCAGGCTGGTTTCATGAGCGAACGATCTACCACGGACCAGGTGTTCGCTCTTCGTCAAGTACTGCAGAAATGCCGCGAGTACAATGTGCCCACACATCATTTGTTCATCGACTTCAAAGCCGCATACGACACTATCGATCGAGATCAACTATGGCAGATTATGCACGAGTACGGATTCCCGGACAAACTGACGCGATTAGCGAAGGCGACGATGGATCGGGTGATGTGCGTAGTACGTGTCTCAGGGACGCTCTCGAGTCCCTTCGAATCACGCAGAGGGTTACGGCAAGGTGATGGTCTCTCGTGTCTGTTATTCAACATCGCGCTGGAAGGTGTAATAAGAAGAGAAGGGATCGACACGAGTGGTACGCCGATGACGTTGATATTATTGCACGAAACTTTGAGAAGATGGAGGAAGCCTACATCAGACTGAAAAGAGAAGCCAAGCGCGTCAGACTTGCCATCAACACGTCGAAGACAAAGTACATGATAGGAAGAGGTTCACGAGAAGAGAATGAGAACCGCCCGCTTCGAGTTTGCATCGGTGGGGACGAAATCGAGGTGGTTGAAGAGTTCGTGTACTTGGGCTCACTGGTGACCGCCGACAATGATACCAGCAGAGAGATTCGTAGACGCATCGTGGCAGGAAATCGTGCTTACTTTGGCCTCCGCAAGTCACTTCGGTCGAACAGAGTTCGCCGTCGCACAAAGTTGACCATCTACAGGACGCTGATTAGACCGGTAGTTCTCTACGGGCACGAGACCTGGACCATGCTCGTAGAGGACCAACGCGCACTTGGTGTCTTCGAACGGAAAGTGCTGCGTACCATCTACGGTGGAGTGCAGATGGAAGACGGCACACGGAGACGGCGAATGAATCATGAGTTGCATCAGCTGTTGGGGGAGCCGCCCATCTGTCATACCGCGAAAATCGGACGACTACGGTGGGCCGGGCACGTAGCCAGAATGTTGGACAATAGCCCGGTGAAAACGGTTCTCAATTGCAATCCGACCGGTACAAGAAGACGTGGCGCGCAGCGAGCACGATGGATCGACCAGGTGGAAGACGATTTGCGGACCCTTCGCAGACTGCGTGGCTGGCGACGCGCGGCCATGGATCGAGTGGAATGGAGGAATCTTTTGTATACGGCACAGGCCACTTCGGCCTCAATCTGTTAATAAATAAAAAAGTTTGATGGGCTCTAGCAGACGAACTAAGTTGAATTCGAGTAAATCCTTTCTTGGGCATATATTTCTAATCTCAGAGATCCGAAAAATGCAAAAATATTTCTTTAAATTTTTTTAAAATTTTGCACTGTCAGACCCCTTAAGGAGAAGTTAAAGTAAATAATCAGAAAAGGTTGCAAGGCTATGTCTAAGGACCTAAGAAGAATATTTTAAGAGCTTCGGTTGATTAAAAAGACAGAAAATATATGTCCTGATTTTATCATTGTCCCTGTTTTATCAGCTTAAAATTCGCCAAGGGGCTGATAAAAACGGGTCTTCACTGTATGTCTAATTTAACTCATTTTCAATTTTAAAACCGGCTCGTACCTAACTAGCTGGAAACGTCGTTTTCTGATCATATGTACATTTTTTTTGGTCATTTAAACGTTTCGATAGATATCGTCACACATCGTAATACCAAATCTACGAACTGGGACCTCCACGACATGCCCGGTCAGTTCTCTTGGTACAAGTTTGTTTTTGCCTTGAGACATGTTGATAGACTTGACTCCTCCTAACAGAAGACGAAAGATTAGGTCCTAAGATATTAAGCCAGTTTCTAATAACCCTGCCATTTATAGTTTTCCGATCTGTCATCCTTGCTCATTAGTCGAAATAAAAAATAAAAAAAAACACAAATAGCTGTAAATTTCATTCCGAAAGATGGCCGCGTTACTAATGAGGAAGCAAAGTACTTTAGATCGATCAGCTTAACCTCTTCTTTTCTCAAATCAGTGGAACGTTCAATCGACCACTACATTCGGGATGTTAGCATGGGCGAGCACCAGCTGCATGCAATGCAACATGCATGTCAGCGGGGGACTCTACTATCACCTTGTTACACAATGTTGTCTACAACATTTAAAAAACTTTTTTGTAAAAGCAATCAAGCTTTGAAGCTTTTCTTGATATTGAAGTTGCTTTTGACAAAGTGTTTTACAAATCCATTTTGGAAGCAGCACGAGGTCATGGAGTATCTTCATATATTATGTACTGGATACACACGATGCTTAGCAACCGACATCTGTGCTCATCGTTAAGACAAGTAGATATAAGGAAACTAAGTATCTGAGGATGTCCTCAAGGTGATGTGGTGTCGCCACTTTTATGTAACCTTGTCGCCGATGTCTTGTTGAGGAAGGTTAATGAGCTTGGATTTCCGACATATGGTTCCGCCGATGATTATCATATAATTATCACCGGTATTTGTATAAACACACGTTTTGATTTGATGCAGCAAGCCTTATGGTGTTGAGCAATGGCGTCTTCATGTTGGACTTTCAATTAATCCAAATAAAACATCAATTAGGCTTTTCACGCAATGAAGGGTTACAACCGGAACTCGACAGTTGCAGTTCTTTGACTCTGAAATTATTGTCGCAGATCAAGTAATGTACGTTGGGGTAATTCTTGACTCAAAATTTAATTGGACAGCTCACATCGATACCAGAATCTAAAAAGCTTTTGCATGGCTTTCGACCAATGTAGATGGGCCTTCGGCAAATCTTGGGGTCTCAATCCCGAGTACATTCAGTGGATCTACATATCAATCGTTAAACCAATACTGGCACACGGGTGCCTTGTGTGGTGGCAGAAGGGAGCGAAGTCATGACAATCCAATCAATGTCAAATCATCTTCAGAAGAAGGTCTTGATCGCGATGACTTCTGCGTTCTCGATAACACCTACTGCTAGAGGCTCTCTTGAACATAAAACCACTATATGTGTTTCTTAAGGTTGCTGAGCTCCGGAACTGTAACCAAATAGATCGTGCAACTAGCCACAGAAGAAGCGGTTCCAAATGTTTACTTGGAATGAGTATACACTTGCACCCAGTGACCTTACACTAACATGTAGTTTTCCTTTTATAACTTTCATTGTGAGAATTCCTCCACACTAGGAATGGCTGTCTGGATGGATGGAGCAACAACTTGAAGAATACGTAGTTTGTTATTCTGACGGTTCTTTGTTGGAGAGCCGAGCCGATGGTGGTGTCTATTGTCGTGAAATGAGATTAGACCAATCTCATTCGTTTGGTAGATACTGTACATTATTCCAAGCCGAAATCTTCGATACTGTGTGGCGTACAATCGGCACTTCAACAGGGAATTTGCGGTAAAAGAATTTATTTTTGATCTGATAGTCAGGCTACCCTGAACGCACTTAGTTCGGCGTATTTGAGATCGAAGTAATCGCATGCCGAACACAAATCGAAGAACTTAGCAATTTGAATGCTATCTACATTTTAGTTGGACTCGGGCATTCCGATATTACTAGAAATGAATGGGTAGACGAATTGGCTAGTTGCGACTGACTTCGTTGGTCCAGAATCAGTTCTACCACTGTCGATAAGCTGGATAAACTTGCATTCAAACAAAAAGCTTTTCTGTCGGAGTGAGTCCGAAAATATTAAAGAATTTGTTGCATTTTTCCATGAACAATTGCAATATTTCAGTTAGGGCCCTGACTGGACATTGCATACGCAATTATCACATGGCTACTATTCAGCGTGCTGAGTATTATTAGTGTATCTTCGTGAATCCGAGTACGGAAGATCATATGTATGTAACCGGCTTGCAGTAACTACGTGTCCGGATTTTCGGTTCTCCTTATATACAAGTAGCTGAAGATCAAGGATGTGTTTTTGTTCCTAACCCAGTGTAGTAAAGAGCCTTTAGAGTTTGCTGGAAGATTCTGAGAACCAAGTCGAGGGAGATAAAATTCAACAGTATTGCTGCAGTATCGACAACCGATCTCTGGAATTTCTGGCGAAAAAAGGTTAATTTACTGAACTGTGGCTTCCAAAAAATCACAACGAAAGTTTATAAACCTAAATCGGTTTAATTCGAATTTGAACGACATTATCTCTTCGTAGGTGTTGTCGTTTTGTTACGTAATATTGCCTAGGAGTGTTGATATATCCGCCATTCAGGAAGTTTCTTTTATTCACTTGAGAGTGAACAATACTTGCGTATTGTCTATTTTCTATGTAGTTATTTTCCTTATCCCTTACCTTGTCACTTCCCGAATCCTTCCCACCAGGAAAATGATGAATAGAAAATATTTAAGTCAATTCTGGAAATTAATACCCCTTGTGATAATTCCTCTTGACCAAGTTGGGCAGTGGCTCAGCTTAGAATAATGGTATGCTAGCTTCTGAATTTGCAAAGAAATGTCTGGCACTGTCACTTGGCTGCAACCTCAAAGTCATCAACATTTTACATAGTACATAGTTTTAGTTTTCGATTATCGTTAAATTTGGGAAAATATAACCCGGTTTCCAAAATTTAAATTTCTTTAATTTAAAAATCTGGCAGAATAAGAGGTTTGTCATTTTGTCTGGTAGCTGCAAAAAACTCTGGCTGTGCTAGATAAATCTGGCATAATGGCATCCCTGTTGACGGCCACTGTCTGATAATATTCTTGCATGACCCAACTCTGTCTTCTATAGTATTCTAGTGACATGTTTCGCAACGAAAATCCAACAAGTTTATTTATCACCGATACTTGTTGCAATTTTGGCAATACCTGTTGATGATATGTGGGGAAATCAAATTAATGCATAGTTTTTTATCAATGAAAATATTTGCCAAATTACCATTTGTGTTAAGCACGAATTATTATTTATTATTATATTGAATGAACTGCATATTTGGCAGTTTTAGTAATTGTTTTCTAGTAGTAATAATTTTCAATTTTACCGGACTAATTTGTTTATTTTCCGATTCCCGAGAAGCGCAATCGGCATATCGTTGCCTGCACCATCATGAAAGATTATTGCCAATACAAGTGAAATTTAATAAACTGCAATAATAATACCTGCTATAGGTTATACAGATGATTAATATTGATTCTTTGTATATTTTGTTCGACGATTCAAGTCTGCTAGTATGCCTCGCCATGACCGTAATCAGCGCAACATGTGTGGTGCCCAACTGTGTTTCAATAAATATTCAATGATAAGTAGAAGAAAGTTGTACATCGTGGGTGATATCTCACTTGGGTCGCATTAAGGAACTCATACTGGTGCCTTATTTGCAGTGGTACGAGTCTGTCGTAAAAGGTATCGAGCGACGATCATTCAACAACAACGTTTCCATCTCAAGTAAGTATGTTTTGACACGGTTTAATATCATGTACCATCAATCAAGATCAATTCGTCAAAATACTTGAGAAGTACAAGCATCTTACTAATGTAAACATACAGGCAGAAAGCCCCATCATTCAATTATCTCCCGATGAATGTCTTAATCACATAATGAAAAATCGTAACTTCGAGCCCTCCTAGGTATAGGCGGTGTATTGGCGAGTCTCACTTCATTCATAGATGGGAAAATAAAAAACAACACTCAACAGCATAATCGCACCTCACATGGAACGCGACTAGACCCCGTGCGCTAAGGGGGACTGAATGATGTAGGCGCTAACCGCTGATCGCACAATGCACCGTTGCTTCCAATAAACGAACCTTTACCATAAGCCGGCTAGAGAATACCTACCGACATATGTATATTGAAAAGTTGAAAACAAATGAATGACTCGTTGGCCCGCAAACCAACATAACGGCAAGCGAGCACGCGTAAAATTCCCACGTAATTAAACGGCCGTTTTAGGCTGCATCAATTTAGGCTGGGGAGCCATTTACACGCTGAGATTAGCTAAGCTTCGTTAGTTTGAATAAAATTATGATTGTTTTTTCAAGGTCATCTTAAGCGACACAATTCTACTGGTGGCCTACGCCAACTAGTCGTCTGTAAAATTTCTCAATTTTACACGTCCGAAAGACACGATTAACATATATTTGAGGACACATAATTTGAAGGACTGTTCGAATAACAGACCTTGTTTGGATCAAGATATCACCATCTATTTGCTAATGAGTAAAACCATGTTAAGCAACCCTGAAATTTTTTGCAAAATCACAGATTTTCATGAAATATGTTTCTTAAAGACCAGTGGCATAGCCAAGGGTTGTTTTGGGTGTTTAAGGACCAGCTTTCCGTGAGTTATTCAGCTCCCAACCTTATCGCGAACTACTCGGATAGCTTTGGCGGTGAACCCACGCTATTCCGACTGAAAAATCCCTGCCGGTGGAATTTCTCTCGGTACCGATGTCTGTTCCGTGAGCCAATTTGGTCCCATTTTTGTCACGATATATTCGGATAGTCCACGGCGGCCAATGCACCCTACTGTGAATCCCCTGGCGGCAGATCTCTCCCTATATAGATGGTCGTTTTCGTGAGCCATTTAACTCCCCGCATCGTCCTGATCTACTTGATTTAGTTCTCAATGGGCCAGCCAGTAGGTGCTAAGGTCTGTTCAGTGGTTCCGGGTGGAGCGTAGCTTTCGGTTCAATCGTGCCCCAACGACGTACTGCTGGCTGTTCGTTGACATCTACTCGCTCTCAACGGTGGTAGATCCGGCGAGTCTGACGTCCAGTTCGCAGGCGCCCTGACGACCCGAACCCGATGCTACGTCGTGCTCTACTCAATTGATCCTCGGCCGTGACTCTAATCTACACTAGCGGAGTTTCCCGGCGGCGGAATTTCTCCGGAGACGCGATTGGTGGTTTCACAGTGGCTTTCTAGCCGATGGCGCTACTTTGTTGGTTCCTTCGCCATTTTCTTTGCAGCTCGGAGAGTATACTCGTAACTACTCTGTTGCCAGCATATCAGATATTCTAGTCGTGGCACAACTCTCCGACCATATTGTCAACTGTCACACCAAACATACCTCTTCGAACTTCTTGTTCAAACCGGCTTCCGGTTTAGCTGCCGGTAGCATCCTTGCCCGAACAAAAACTGCATATAATGGAAGTTCACCAAGCCGACACATTTGAGGTGAGTCGATGGATTCACCTTCCTTTCTCCGCGTTGTCTCACTCTTGCCAACGACTCTGATCTCTTAGGCTCCCTGCATTTTGTGCATTCCTCCGCTGTTAGCACTACACGTCCTCAGCTAGAGTAAGGCAGACGGGGATTATCTCAGCAATTACGTATATCGCCCCCGACGATATTGTTCTGCATTCACTCGCGACATGGACAGTCATTAGGCGATACGTGCTTATCAACGTTGTCCGGTTTCGCGCAGCAGCCCAGGCCAGCATGACATGCCTCAGTATAAGACACCCGTCAGGTGACGTCTCGTGCTGCATCTTGCTCCTCCAATGCCAATGACTTATTAGTCCTCGGGTGCGCGACGTTTGGTATAAATACGTTAGGCATAAGTACGTTAGGCATACATACGATAGGCATAAGTACGCTAGGCATAATGGACGTAAGGCATAATGGACGATTGGCATAATATATGTTAGGCATAATGGACGATTGACATAATGTGCGTTAGGCATAATGGACGATAATTCACAAAAATATAAAAATAATCGCAAGGCTTCCCTTATTATAGAGATTTCGCTTGTTTTTGTCAGATTGGAAAAATGACGCTTTGCTATACCATACCTTCGCATAACTTTAGCGAGATATTTAACCCTTGCAAGTGTAGTTTTTTATCTATTTTTTTCTGAAGACGAGACGAAGAAAATATCCCTTCATTTAAGTGAACCGTTTTGGTACAAGCACATTTCAAGCCTCTTAGATTTATTACTAATACAGTTGCATCCAAATATTTAAAAAAAAAAACAAAATAATAACAAGACATTATGTTTTGGATCCTATGGAAACAGGCAGTGTCATGTACAGGATCAACATTAGGCTACGGATTCAACGTTTGTGACGATACCTTTTTCGTTTCGGTAACTCGTCACAGTACAGGATTAAACTTTCTCTCATATCAAAGAGTTTCCGTAGTTCTATTTCTGATGGCCTTGAGAATACAATCATTGTGCTTAAGAATATGGGAGACAATCAAAATAGAACCAGCAATATTTGTATATTCGTGGCATGAATAATAAAATGCATCATTCTTTCTTTCATGAGCTGTTCTTCAAGGTTATATTTCTTCTTGGACAATTTCATCTTGCATGCATGAAAAACTAATTTAAGTTAACTCTTGCATGCCCAACTTTTTCTAGTGTTCATAGAGTTCAAGAAACACGAAAAACCCGCTTTGAAAGATGCTTCTTTCGCAGCACTGGAAGCTGCTCAATATTTACCTACCGGTGCTCAACACAATTCTCTTAGAAAACTTTCAATATTCTATACGCTAGGAAAGATAGTCGAAGATGGTCCAAATTGATACGTTTTATCAGTTTTCAACTATAATGGAAAATAATGAAGATACATCAAAATTTTATTCATCAACGCTAACTGTAAATATCTTTGGTAGTACTGCTCCAGTAGAGTTATATCAGATTAATAGCAATAACTTTAGTTCTAAGTTCTAATAGTACTAGTTACAGGTCTTACTTGTTTTTTTGAGTGAATTTTGCATAAATAAAAAGTTTTAGCAGTTTAAAAACGTTGTTGATTGCATTCGTTTTGCATCTTTTATTTGAGTTAAGCTTTTTTGATGTATTTATAATAAAATAAAATGTTGATCGAGTTCTATCAGCTTCCAGAGTAATTCTACAATATCAAAAAAATTCTAACATTTGCGCTCTTACCACCCGAGGTTGTCCCCACCAAAAAGTTATTCTCGTAAGGGATACTTCAACATGATAATTTATGCCTAACGTCCATTATGCCAATCGTACATTATGCTAAACGTCCATTATGCCTAACGTATATTATGCCTAACGTCCATTATGCCAAACGTCTTTATGCCAAACGTCTTTATGCCTAACGTCCATTATGCCTAACGTACGTATGCCAAACGTGCGTATGCCAAACATCCGTATGCCTAACGTATTTATGTCTAATGGGGTACACCCTTAGTCCTCATAGCCTTCTAACATACATAGTCGACATGGCTGTTGTAATTTAACCAATCGTCCCCAGACGCTAATCACGACGCGCTGGATTTTTTACGGGTCTTGACCAGCACTATATCCGTTTTGTGGTGACCCAGCTGCAACTTGGCGTCAGGCATTCAGGTTTCCACGATGCCAATTGTCACTGCCGCCAACACCACCTTCTCATGGGTCTCATCGGTTATCGTTATTTGCAAAGCCGACGATCTCAACTCCCCTGGGCAGTTAAAGTGTTCACTCCGTTGTACTTTATATTCCAGAGCGTTGGGCCGAGTATGGATCCCTGAGCTACTTGCGCCGTGACCCTAATCAACCTCTGCCCCATGTTCGTCTCGTAGACCAGTACTCGGTTCTGAAAGTAACTTTTCAGAATCTTGCACAAGTAGACCGGGACGTGCATTCTGTGCAGCGCTACGGCGATAGCCATCCAGCTGGCACTGATGAGCGCGTTCTTCACGTCGATTGTAATCACGGTATAGTAGCGATCACCCCTTTTCCTTTGCATCAATGCTTTCTCCGCGCTCGCGATGACTATGTGGATGGTGTCCACCATCAAGATCCCTTTCTGAAATCCAAACTGCCTTTGCGATAGTCGTTTCTCATTTTCAACGTAGTTCGTCAGCCTGTTAAGGATGACTCTTTCCAGAAGTTTACCAAGAGTATCCAGCAGACATATAGGCCAATAGTATGTTGGTTCTCCTGGTGGCTTTCCTGGTTTTGGCACCACCACCAGCTTCTGGATCTTCCATCTATCCTGGAAGTAGCCTTCCTTAACCCATTCATGCCCATGTTGTTTGTGGACAACAACGTTTCTAAACAGCTATAACTTTTGATTAAGGCAAAATTTGCTCACCAAAACAAGTAAGGCTGATAAATGTGACTATTGCTTTTCATTTGAGTATTAATAGTTTCAAGAACCAGCTCTATAACTAAAGTTTTTGCAATTAGTCTGATTGGATTCAGATGGAGCAGTGCCGCCAGGAACAGTTTACGTTGACGACGAAAAATGAATTTTTCGTTATGTTGCAATATTATTGAAAATTGATAAATCTTATCAATTTTGACTGTCTTTGGCTACATTTTCCACTCAATTGGACTATTGTAAATATTATAGGAGAATTGTATTGTGCATTGGAAGATAAAAATTGAGCAGCTTCTAGCACTGCGAGGGAAGCACCTATCTTTATGAAAAAGGACTTTTCGTGTTTCTTGACCCTACCGTTTTCAAGGAAAAATAGTTTTGAAAGCCTACATGCACGAGAAAAAAGTTGGGCGTGAAAGGGTTAAGGCATTTCTGAAGAGCTATCCTGCACATGTCCGGAAACGACCGGATTGCAGACTTCAGTGCCACGTTGGGGATATCGTCTGGATCGTGAGCTTACTGGAATTTTTTTTCCTTTGGAAAAAAGGTTGCATACTTACAGGCGTTTGGTTCTAATGCCAATACACAAGAGTTCAGTTCCATATACTCGTCAGCGCCCTAGAGCCTCTGTGCTTGGCTAACCGAGACTCTGTACCAGCCAGTTGCTTTAGGCGTTCACACATGTTGTGTGAATTGTTTGGATTTAAGCCTAACTGACGTCAATTTGGTGTTTGGATTAAACGTTTGGTTAAACTTTTCCGGGGATGTTGCAATATTCAATATGGGTTTGCAATACATTTTGAAACGATTCCAAACGGGTTGTGTACGTGGGTCATTCCACGTCAGATTTACAACCAAAATTTTAATTTTTTCCAAAAAAATTTCTTGCATTCTTTAGCTAAAAATAATTGACACGTATTTTTTGTTTTGGCTGGATATGATATTTTTTAGTTTTTGGACTTTTGAAGTTTATAACATTAAACATTTTTCAATCACTTATAACTCGGAAACGATTCGATATATTGAAAAAAAAAATTAAATAGAAAAAGTTGTGTTTTCAAATGAGCTTACCGAAAAAAAAATTACAAAATTTTTATTTGTTATATAACTTATCAAAATTGCAATTATTTGAAACAACTTGAGTTTTTTAAAGTTGGACCATATTTGTTAACTTGTTATTTTCTTTAAATATTAAGAATCATGTTAAAAATTTGGGAGTGGACATCAAAATACTTTGCTAGATATTACAATAATAAACTTAAAACAAGGCAATTTTACACTCCACGCCCAGTGATAGGCCGGTTATTATTGAAATACGTGTAAATTATTTTTAGCTAAAGAGTTCAAGAAACTTTTTGGAAGGAATTAAAATTTTGGTTGTAAATCTGACGTGGAATGACCCACGTACACAAGCGCTACGTGATGGCATTGTTCCGGATCAAAAAGATCATGTCCTTCTACACAACTTCGCCAAGGGCGCAAATCTTCTAGGATATCAAAATCACCAGATAATACATGTTCAAAATGTGTTTTATATATATATATATATATATATATATATATATATATATATATATATATATATATATATATATATATATATATATATATATATATATATATATATATATATATATATATATATATATATATATATATATATATATATATATATATATATATATATATATATATATATATATATATATATATATATATATATATATATATATATATATATATATATATATATATATATATATATATATATATATATATATATATATATATATATATATATATATATATATATATATATATATATATATATATATATATATATATATATATATATATATATATATATATATATATATACACTAACGCCACGTGGTGACAGAGCTCCAAATTAATTGATTGTCGATGTGCGTGGTCATTACCATTTGAATGAAATTTCAGAAAACACGTACCTTCTAGGTCGTTAGAATGTAATGAAATAAAACAAGTTGAAGTGACTTCACATGTACACTAGTGCCATGCAGTGACATAATTCCAAACTAAAATGTTTCCCTGCCGAATCCTCTTGATTTAATGAAAAACTCTCCCGAAGAGAGCAAATATGTAGATAATCAGCATTTCGAGGTACAGCCCCATGAATTCAACCTCTCCTAGTTAGGTGATGCTAAACTTTTCGACTTGTTGCAATATTCAATATGGGTGTTGCAATACTTATTGAAGCAATTCTAAACTTATTACGGGTAGTGTAAGTAGTTCGAAAGTTCATTATTTCACATGAACGCTAGCACCCCATGGTGATAGAGTGTCGAATTAAAGTAATCACTATCCGCACGGCAATTATCTTGTTATAAATTTATCTGAAGCAACGAACTTACAAGATAGTCAGAACAGAATTATTTGATTGAAAAGTTAAAAATGCATTTTATTCTTGTGTACACTAGCGCCACGTGGTAACAGCATACCGAACTAAAATTATTATCATCCAAACGGCAATTTCCTTTTGAACAACTTTGCTATAGAACCGAATTGAGTGGGCCGTTCAGGAAATAAGATAAAATAAGGGGCTATCCGTATACCACGTGGACGATTTGAGGGGGGCAAAATTTTGATATAGTCAAAGTGCTTAGAACAGCATAGTGTGCAAAACAATATTCGATAAAAAAAATCTGTCTGAATCATTTCATTAAATCTTCTGTGACTTGGTCAAATACTATTAATTTTATTTGAGAGATTATGTTTGAAATTACGAGTCAATTCTAGAAGCAATAGGTTACTTCAATTTTATGTTATTATGATGAATCTTCCAAAAGCAAATACGAAAGATCATGATGTTGTTCAGAAACGAGATATTTTCATGGAAAATTCACAAGAGAATAAAGTAGTGTATGGTATTTTGTGGTTGAAGTTTGTGCGATTTTCCTCACCACTGTAGAATTTAAAAAATCGAATTTTTATTTTTTGACCTAAATGTGCTTTAGGATGTTAAAAATGATATACCAAAAAATTGAATATTAAAACAATAATATATAAATATTCAAATTTTCAATTCTTCCACAACGCCTCTTATGCATACCTCAAGTGTACTGAAAACTTCAACCGCTATTCCTCAAAACCACTTTTTTGAGCTGTCCGGAAAGGTAACTCGAAGAAATAATTTTTGATCGTTATGTAATTTTCGCAGTATAATCGAAATTGGTTTCTCCAGCGACGTTAGTAGGATTTTATTTCTTTTATTGCATAATTTTTTTTTCGATGAGCAATTTCGTGTCGATTTTTATACCATTTTCGGAGATAAATAAAATAGAAAGTCCACTTGGACATCGTAGGGAGGGAAGTAGGGGTACGGGAATTGTCCACGGAGGGGGAGGAGGGGATTAAAAACGAAGGTTTTTTGTCCACGTGGTATATGAACGGCCCTTAAGTCAATTTCAATAATTAATTTGACCTTTCTGTCTTATGTTAGTATTAAAATATGCATGAAAAATTCTAGTTAGTTAATGTTTTGGTAAAGTTGTTTACCACATCGTGTACTTTTTATAGGTTTGGTTTCTCAATTTTAGTGAAATAGCGATCAGAACGTGCGAAAACACAAAAAGTAATGTTTCCTATACTAATTTCAATACAAATTTTAAACACAGTAAATCCTGCAAAATTTACTCAACCATACAGTATGCAAATAAAATAACTCTTGGTTGGGACAAGTACTTATAGCAAACTAAAACTTGGACATTTACGTTTCTTTTGAACACTGACAGTTACAAATATATTTGGAAAACTGAACGTATTGCTATTCGACAGGATTCCGTTGGAACAGAGCAGCCAGCAATGGTTTTAGATAATGATGAAAATGTTTTTTTCTATATTACTTTGTATGTAATTTCTATGTAAGTCGTGATTCGCAGGTTGGGCCTCTGTCCAACTAACGAATTTGCTTCGCTAGTTGGACCGACGGATACATGTCAGAATCTCTCGAAAGGAGACGTTAGTAGTGTAAATGAATCTATTCACATCTCTAATTATTGTAAGATTGATTGTGAAAGTTAATTTTACAGGAGATTTTGACACTAGACACCATCTAGCGGAGGTTCAATTAAATAGCGGCCTAGATTAAAAAGACCAACCAGCGAATCACGAATGTAATTCGACTTTTGTGAATAGGTTAGAAGATTTGTATTGAGCATAGAAAGATGAAAAATTAACTCCTTGCAACACTGCGAGAAAGCAACTATTTTAACCACAGAGAAAGTGTTTTAACCAAAATAAGTTTTTTATGTTTATCGACCCTAAAGTATGCACCAGAAAAAAGTTGGGCATGTAAAGCGTTAATACTATTCAAAAATCCCAAAATTATCCGCAAACGAATTCACAGACATGTAACTGATTTTTTTTTTTAATTTAGTCACTTCCACTGACTGCATATATATGTCAGATATAACAACCACGCGGTTGGCCTCAGCAATTCCTGGCACGTTCAATAAAATGCAAATAAAATATCTGAAAAAACACACGCTATCCTTTGGGGTTCCGTTTTGTCAGACGTGTAAGTGCGAAAGCACGTAGTATATGTTTGATGTTTGGAGTAGCAACAAAAACTCAAAGGCAAGACAATTACACTACTTATTGTGATATGTGAATAACACTGCAATATTTCACTGTTACGAAATGGCCGGCGATTGATTTTTGTGAACTATTTATGCATACGTTACGATAAGATTCGAAAGTCTAATTTACAAGCAAAAACGTCACTGCACAATTTGTACGATTTTGATTTTGTAATAACACTTCAAATCGTTCAGGCACGAAGCTGAATAAATTCCACGTTCTAAATCGTACTGAACCGGTAGTTTTAAAAAAAGTTCTTTATAGTCTACTGCACAATCACTATTTGTTAAAGTTGTAAGGCGTTGACAACACGGAGAAATCTGGCAAGCTATCCGAAACTGACGACGGGCTAAAAGATACTAACAAAAGCGTGAGCACTCGCGCCAAGCTTCCGCCAGCGATCAGCGTGAATCGACAATGCACTTCTGTACCACCCGCGCACGAATAAACAAAACGAGTAGGGAAAAGGCGCGAATAGAATATGGTTGGGTTATGATAGAGCCAGCATAGACCATAGGTTTCATACGCGATACGCCTCGAGCGATCGTTTTCGCGCGTGTTGAGCATGTCGATCTGGACTGGTCGGTTCTTGGCGCTAGGGAGGCCGTTCGTTGTTGTCGTTTAAGAAAGGCATTGTCTGATAGTGTGGGAATCTCTGCATTTGCTTTTGGTTGCTAATCAGCAAAACACTTTCCGTTTCGTTCTAGACTTGCGTTAAGTTAAGCGCCACAGCGAATAAAAAGTTGCGACCGCGCGAAAATTATTGTGGGAGGAATTTTTGATTGGGAAAAATCTATGTAGTGATGCCGCATTATTATCTGTACTATTGTGCTGAAAATCTAACAAATTTTGTGGGGAGTATATACTAGTAGATGATGCTTAGATTATCGAGATGAAGCTAGCTTAAAATGTTTCATGGCTTTTTATACAGAGGTAGACAAATGAGAATGTAACGGTGCCACATAAACTAAATAGTTGCTGAGAAACCTAATTGTGCATTATGCTATATTTCTCCTTAGTGGAGAAAAATTTAGGCAAAAACGAATCCCGAACGAAGCGAAATTTCAACGTATTAGAGTCTGTTGGTTTATTCCTTCTGATCATGGTCGTATACTTATAATTTAAAGATAGCATTTACATACGAGGATATGATAAGAGCACAAATACAAATCGTCACCGCTTATACACGGAAAGCACCGAAGAGCCCAGAGTAGAACGAGAAAATCCAAACTCTGTTCTGCGCGTCCAGTCAACTTTAAGAAGAAACCCAAGAGAATTTTGGAGTTTTATAAATTTCAAGTTGAAATCTAAATCAGTACCGTCTACCGTGTATTTAGACCATACCGAATCTACGCCTGTTGCAACGTCTTGTGAATTGTTCGCGAATCATTTTGCTTCCGTTTTTTCGCTTGATGTCACCTATATGCAGAAAGCTGCGTCGGCCGCTTTGGATGTCCCAGCTGGTGTGGTTGACCTAATAACGT
Organism: Topomyia yanbarensis; assembly: GCF_030247195.1. Classification (NCBI taxonomy): domain Eukaryota; kingdom Metazoa; phylum Arthropoda; class Insecta; order Diptera; family Culicidae; genus Topomyia; species Topomyia yanbarensis. The sequence goes on from NC_080672.1 coordinate 116,565,965, forward strand.
TTACAATAACGCCAGACCAACCATGTCGGCTGCATTAAAAAGGAACAATTCGTGCTCTCCTGGACCTGATGGTATTCCTGTAGTAATATTTCGTTATTGTTTTGCCGGTTTAACAGAACCTCTGTGCTGTATTTTCAACCGTTCATTTGCCGAGGTGAAATTCCCCGGCATTTGGAAACAATCCATAATGTTGCCTGTCTTCAAAAACGGAGATCGACGAAACGTGAGGAACTATCGTGGTATAACTAACCTGTCTGCTACTTCAAAGTTATTTGAAATCATGGTAAGCGCCATGAGTCAGGAAAGTACTCGTAATTACATTTCATTCCATCCACATAGTTTCATGAAAACAAATCCCAGATTGACGCAATTTACACTGACTCGAAAGCTTTTGAGCTATCGTGCCTCAGTGCTTCGGTACAATCGGTTGCTTAGCTGAACTCGTATCTAACTGGCCGAGTATTGCGTGTAAAGGTTGGCTCCTGCTTTCGACTGCATTTTTCACTGTGTCTGCAGTTTCTCAAGGTAGTAACCTCGGTCCCATGTTGTTCATTCTGTTTTTCAATGATACAACACTGTTTTTTTTGTTGTACATTCGATCGAGGACTGCGAACGTTTTCAAGCACTACTGGATTTGTTCGTTTTATGATGTCAGAACATCAAATTAGTTGTAATTGTAAGTTTCCGCAAAATCCATCGTATTGCAGCACCGATTGTATATGACTGCCGCATTGACGGTGTTCCACTGACCAGAGTCGAGCAAGTTCAGAATCTAGGCGTCATATATTGGATTCTAAGATATCATTTGAGGCACATCGCTCAGCCGTTCTTTCTAAAGCTACTCGTTAGTTGGGATTCATCGCCAAGATTACGAAGGATTTCAGCGATCCATATTGCCTGAAAGGACATTACTGCGATTTAGTCCGTCCTATATTGGAAACTACCACTATTTTTTTTTATAATTATTAAATTTATTTAGGCCCAAATGCGGTAGCTCAACGAGGCCGATTGTTCGTTTTTTACAATAAATAAAAAAACAACTATGTTAAATTTTTTGTCTCGTTTAGACGCAGCTTTCTGCTGCGTGTTGAGATCCTTTTTCTAGGGGGCGAAATATTGCCAGTGTTGTCCACTGCCATTTGAGGTTCGATCCGTTTGTCTTCTTTTGCGTTGTCGTTCATGTCCATGTCCTCATCCGTACTACTTTCCTGCTGCTCGCGGTCAGATGTTCCAGTTTGTGTCTTACTCTTATCGGTCGTCATTGTATGTTCGTATTTTTCGGCATTCGTTTCGTTGTTGTTGTTGCTTGATCCGAAAATGTTGGTTTTGCAGCTGTTAGTGGTTTAGCATAAGATGGTTCTGGGCTGATTTCAGTTGGATTGGTTAAGTTTTCCTTAACAGTTTCTACGCAAGGTTTTCCGAGGTGCAGCTTCTTCGTGCAGAACTGGCACGTAGGAATTTGCCCTGGGTACGTGACTAGTGATGTTTGATGAATGAGAACATCGTCACTTCCTAACGCTGTGACGGTTATGTATGAGGGAATTGGCTTGGTCACACGCATTCTCACCACACGAACACCGTTAGGGATGCCCGGGAAAAAATTCCTCCAAGTCTCATGTGTAACGGAGTCTACTTCTCCGTATTTTTGCAAGCATTTTTTAATCGCGCCGTCAGGGGTACGCGTAGCCAAATCATGGACACGAACTTCTACAGCGCCGTTCTCGATGTATACGGGAATGCTATATTTAACATTGCCGCATTCGGCGGTGTGCTGCATGTTGTTTCGCGAGGCGAATGACTCAGCTTGGTTAATGTTGTTGAACGAAATCAGCACGCATTGTTTGATATGATGCATTTGTATGGTTTTCACTTCAGCCAGATTGAGTTTCATCTGCACTTTTAATAACTGTTCCACTTCCCGAATGGCTGGTCTTACGGGGCATTTCGAAAAATCAACAGCAACACAGTTCGGCCATATCTGGGTTGCTTTTTGCTGGGCACCGTCACTCATCACTAAATCGCACAGTAGGTATAGGCTATTGTTATATGGACTGCTTGTGTGATAGGCACCGATTGATTTTTAGGTAGAATTGACTGTTTCACTTGCGCGGGACGATTTTTGCTTCTGCTCAGGGCGAGATGTGAAGACAAACGTAACTACCACTATTGTTTGGTGTCCACATCAGACTTTTAGCGTTAGAGGGTTGCACGCATACAGCATCGATTCATTAGTTTATCGTTGAAAACCTTGCCATGGCGTGATCCTTCGAATTTTCATTCGTATCCTAATCGATGTCGATTATGTGGACTAGACGCGTAGCAACGACTTCCTACTTCCAACAAGCATTGTTCGTTGGAAAACTGGTGAATGGAGAAATTGATGCACCGTATCTATTGTCATTAATGGATTTTCGAACGCCATCCAGATCGTCTCGTAGCACAAGATTCCACAGAACATAATTCGGATACAATGAGCCGCTCATATCGTGTATCCGCATATTCGCGTTAGTAGAGGATTTATTCGATTTTGGAGGAGATTCTAGTCAGTTTGCTAATAAAATTCGTAGCTCTAGGTTAATCTAAGAGATAGTTGATGGGAGCTGTCCACTATCACGTCTATCCGCACGGAAAGCAGTCGAGTGAATCCCGAACGAAGCTAAAATTCTTCGCTTGTCAATATGTATATCTCAATACAATCTCACACTCATACATTGCAATGTATGGTGTCTTGCTATCCCGATCTGAGCGTTGGATGCCATCAATAAATCTCGCGCATCTAAATATTTCTTCAACCCGAATTACCACGATTCGTGCATACACACATACCCTTGCAGGTGAGTTGACGAGCGCATTGGACTCCTTCGGAGCTCCTTCCATCTGAACGATGATGAATATAATTGCAAATCGATATGAATTTTAACGCAATATTCACACGCACACATAAGCAAGCCGCTATCCGATCTTAGGCTCGGTTGTCTTTCATGGTTTAAGGCTACTGTACACCTCGGGAATTTGATCACGGGATTTTGTTCCCCAGCCATTTGAAATTGGAGATGAATTTTCGACTTTCCGTGACGGAAAAAAGTCTACGCGGGAAAATCAACATTCCCGAAGTGTAAACCCAATTCTGGACAATGTCGCGGGTTCTTTAAATTCTCCACAGTAAAAATCTGGCCGGATACAGTTTAACATGAATTGTTTCCGACGGGAAAAATGATGTTTTTATTACATTTAAAAATCTGTGCTGTTCTGAAACGACTGGTATTTTTTAGAAGCAGCAGAAGTTTGACAGTTTGGAGAGCACAATTTTGACAGTTTGGAGAGATAACGGCGGATAATTTTCCGTGATAAAAATCCGGCGCAAAATCCCGGCCCAAATTTGTCAAATAACTTGTTTTCCTTGAAAGTTCCCAACTTGAATGTTTGACGGTAGGTAGGGAACAATAATTACCTATCTTGGAACAAAATTTCATCCAAATCAAAGATGGTTTTTTTTTGTAAATCGACTTTCAATTTTTAAAATCGATTTTTGCAGTGCAGAAGTCGATGAAGAATTTTTCATTCAAAAATTTGACTAATTTTGTGAAAATCACTCCTATAACATTTTTTGTAGGATTTGTCATCTTTAGACTATAGCCATTTGGAAAAAAAATTGTAAGAAAAGTTTGACCCTTTTCAAAAGACAATCTAGATCATTTTTGGAAAAACAAAGTATGCAAAGTAACTTTTTGTGACAAAGTTCTCATGTACAGAAAGTTTCATTAAAATCTGAGAGGGTGCTGCCAACATGGTAATTTTTCACTAATAAACGTTTTCCATTGATGCATTTGATGCGTTTCACTTATTTTACCAAACTCGGCAAACCTACCCCAGCCCTGGGGTTGAATGGTTGATTTTTCACTCCGCGTTTGATTGTTATTAACTTTTTCCCTGATTTTTTTCAATGAATGAAAATTCATATATGTGCTCAAGGGTTGTATCTTCATGATAGCGCAAAATGTTTATCAAAAAGTCTAACCAGAATGAGTACAGAAATCCCGAAAGCAAATCTCGACCAACCAGCCCCGGTCTCTCCTATGCAATTTTGAAAAATCATGTTTTAAGATAAACGCGTTTTGAGAACATTTTTGACGAATCATTCGTGGTAGAATATCAATATTTTGTGGGGTGGGCGTAGTGTATTGGTAAATCGATTGCCTTGTACGCAACGCACCTGGGTTCGAATCCCGACCCCGCACATAGGGTTAGAAATTTTTCATTCGAGATTTTTTCTAACCTGAAGAGGCGAATGACCTTAAGGTTAAAACCTCTATAACCGAAATAAAAAAATCATTATTTTATAAGAATTACATGGGATTCTGGGTTTTGGGCATTGCTGATAACAAATCTGAAGTCAGTTTTCCGAAATTCAAAATACCGATCCGATATGACAGACTCCCACTAAAAGAATAAATGATATTTCAGCCAAAATCTAGAAAAACAGGTTTTATGTATTTATAGACACGATTTTTAGTTGATATGTATCAAAATCCAAAAACTAAACATTGCGATTCCAATATGGCGGACTAAATGTTACTTTAACTATTTTGCCCAAATTTTTCGGTTTTCACCGTTTTCTGTTGTTGTTTGGTAACTCTGCGATGCCTCTACAGATCAAGCTGTGAAATACGTTCTCATGACCTGCACACATGTACAGTAAAACGCGAAGCATTCAGGGAATGTGCATAATGCCATAAAAAGGTTTCTACCTGATGCGCGCGTTTCTAACCGAGAGCGTGCCATGGCGGCCAGGACGCTATTTTGAAAAAGGGCCTGCATAAATTTATTTGATGCGCGGATCGAAAAACCCGTTTAACACAATATAGTAACGGGATGATAATTTTGTCAGTCATGTATTTAGTTAAAAGCAAAAAAATCAACGAATTTAGTATTTTTTATTAAAAACATAATGTTTATTCTTCGAAGAGACGTCAATGGATATTAGAGAAGGGGCTCTGGTCAGCCGTACGACGCAACTCAATCGCGATGCTCTCACAAGTGCGCTGGACGGCACTGACGTCCATCTTCCGGATACAATTCCGGATTCTGGTGGATAACTGCTTCATATCCTTGGCCCGCCAATTATTTTTGTGCCCTACTGAGGGAGCTGAAAAAATCCTCAATGGACGGCTCTGGGCAGGTTGGTCGGGTTCCTTTTTTCGATACGTAGGGTATCTTTTTCTGTTCAAGATACTCCAGCGTCTTCTTGCCGTAATGGGAAGACGCCTTGTCCGGCCAGAAAACGTACTTCCCATCTGCATGATGCTCCTTTAAGAACGGCAGAAGAATTTTTTCAAAACACTCCTCCTGATACACTTGTTGATTGATGACCAGACCGCTCGGCTTGAACCACGGCTTTGAAATCCCTCTGTCCGATATGGCGATGTACAGCATAAGTTTTTTTTTCAAATTTTTATTTAAACTTATATTTTACTTCGGGGGATGTGGTCGACTTCTTGCTGGAATAGTAGCTGTCATTTCCTGGAATGTAGGTCTTCGAGAGCGGAAAGTAACTTTCGTCGTCCAGCACAAACGACGTCCCGCGGTATTTCTTGGTCATTCACCGGCACTGCGTTTTCACGATCGCTATCTGCTCTTGCGTGTACTCGGGGGACCGAGTCTTCATTCGACAGATGATGTCCTCTATCTTGAGGGTTCGGTGAATCAAGTTATGGGAGCAGTGATATTTTCGGCTGGCGCCACGCAACTCATTCTGCCCTTGTTGTCGAACAGCTTTTTTAACGCTTCTTTCTTCCTCTTCATCATTATCTTCGCCGGACGGCCGCTACCGGCTTTCCGCTCACGCTCAGGGTTGCCAAGAACCGGTAAACTGTACTCACGGCCACATTTCCGTCTTGAAAGTGGCCTACCGTAAACTTTTTTCCACGATGACCACGCGTTTCGTAAAACCGTACAACACGCTCGTGGAGTGCTTGCTGTTTCGACGCCATCTTCGGTTGAACTGACAGCACCCGAACGAAAAGAAATATGCCACCCATTTCTAGGGAGTCCAGAGAGCAATTCTCTAGGAGAGACAAAAATTACGCTCTTTAATTCAATTACAGAAAGGTATTGAAATCATTCTCATTTTTTATTGCAGACCCGTTACCTTCCAAAAATGCAAAGATAAAAATTAAATTTTTGAAAATTTTGATTGAGAACCTTCCCTTAACCTTTTTAAAACAAAAATCAATACTGAAACTGCTCTAACTTAACTTAAGCCACCGCCAACGTCTTCAACTCACCACCGCATTGCAATAGATGTAAATCCAATTGAGTCTTTCCATGCTTTTGACATACCTACAGAAACAGGCCAGATGCCTTGATGATGAAAAATGAATCGTGTATATCCGAAATATAAAACGTGTGTGCAGATAGGCTCATTACCCTGCGTACATACAAACCGCCTAAAACATTTGGCGTTTCGTTAATCTAACGTGCACAAAAGCATAAAAATAAATCAATTTGTCCCAGTCCCAACGCAAATTCACAAGCAACACACACACGTCGCACCATGCAGCGTTGAACTCAATCCAAGTCCATCATATCCACCTACTATGCAAATCATCGTGTGCAAACGACTGGAACCTATCGCACCCGTTTCCTCGCTGTGTGCCAAGTGTATCGCGTGCTCTTTACTGTGTTATGCGGTTTGAAGTTTTTCACACGCGAATGATTTCGTCCATGCAAAGTTTTACACGACAACACTGCCACTTTATAGTCCAGGTGTTGCTCGTTCGTAAAGCAAGCAACGGCTGATACAAACGGACACGCGGTATCTCTATAAATAACCTCCCTGTATTTCATTGAGTCATCTAGGTGCTCCCTATTGTATGGAAGTTTTCACTTTTTCCGATGTCTATTCATTTTTCTTTTTTTTTCAATAGTATGATATTGAAATACAAAGACAATATAACAATAAAACATAATTTCAGTTATGTAATTTCGAATGGTTTGGCCAACGACGTTTGATGGTAACATTTGGAAATCCATCCATAAATAATGGCGTTCAAAATAGTGACGCAAAAACCTGACATCGATAGATTTTAGAAAAGGGGTGGGCGTAGCGTAGTTGGTAAATCGATTGCCTCGTATGCAGCGCACCTGGGTTCGATTCCTGACCCCGCACATAGGGTTAGAAATTTTTCATAAGAGATTTTTCTAGCCCGAAGAGGCGAATGATCTTAAGGTTAAAACCTCTATAATCGAAAATAAAAAAAAAAGATTTTAGAAATACACATAGTCATAGTGCAGTAAGAAATTTTTAACGTCGAAAAAGGCGAATGGCCCAAAGGTTAAAACCTCTATAATCGAAATAAAAAAACCATATTTATGGTGTATTCCTCACGCGTTTTTTGAGAAAGGCCAATAAGCATACTGTCAAAATTCACTTTAAGAGGAAATTCTGGACAAACCATTAATTCCATATTAACTTTTGAATAAGGCTAGTGAGATTTGTAAACAAGTTTTTGTTTTGCTGATTTCTCTTAATTTGCTATAATTTCAAAGCAAAATACATTTGAAATTGCTAAATTCTACTCGCAGCGGAATAATGAGCGAAACAAGTTTGTTTACAAAAATCTCTTTAGTCTTTTTGAAGCAAATGCTGACACTCAACGAGCAAATGCTCGTCCGCTGCCGTTTAACTGGTATTGAGGGGCCTGATTCTTAGTTCCTTTATTCGTGCATGCTACGCTTCAAACTGGCCTATTTCTAAAAATATGCAGCTAAATGAAAACATTTTGGGATCATTATATGCCTAATGAAAATACTCCATAAGGGATCATCCATAAATGACGTAGCATTATATGGGGGAGGGGGGAGTTTTGTATTATGTGATGATGTGTGACGATTAGTTTATTAAAGTTATACATATTTACAGCATCGGATGTCAACGAATATTATAGCAAGTGTGGAGATACGGTGACTAATCGAAGGAAATAGCAATATAATTAAATATTTGTGCGTAGGCGTATTTTAATAACCATGTAAATTATTTGTAATGAAGCTGCACGACTATTTGGTGATGGGATTATATGGCAGTATACTAATATAATATGGAACCTATATAAAACAATACATCAAATATATACATTCAAATATCGGTTAAATGAATTGGGGAGGGACCATCAGAGTACCCTTTTGAAGCCATTTGGACAGGGAGAGTGGAGCAGCCAGCTCTCTGTTGTTAACATTTCGTAGAGATCGAGCGGACTCTTCTCCCCACCTATTGGAGCTACCTTTCACTACAACAGCTTGCATTGCGATTGACTTATATGAGCTTGTCATTATAAGGAGATTCTTAAACGCCCCCATGGTATAGGTAAGCGTAATTGCTTTCCTACTACCCAACTCCTTTTTGGCCCTTCATACAGTGGCTTGTGATTATGGTCAGTGGGTAATGCTTGATCAAATTATACTGAAAGGACCGCTCAGTGCTATGGGCGGTGGTCCTGCTACAATAGGTGGTAGTAATACACACATACATACATACATGAGATGATGTGTTACGACAGGAGGGTAAGGGGTCATGTCATGCTACGTAGCTTTTTTTTAAAGGGGAATAACTAACATCGTTTTTATATTTTTAAATAATTTTACGGTGACAAGGGGGGGGGGGAGAATTACCGTCAAGCTACGTAATTACCAGGGGGGTATTTAAAGATTTGTGATGAAATGCTACGATGGGGAAGGGGGTGTTAAAAATCACTCAAAAATGTTACGTCGTTTATGGATTGTCCCTAATCGTAAGTAAAACACATGGCTTGAACTTCTGCTAGATTCATTCTATAATCTTGAAGAATGGTGCAGATGTTTGAATATTTTTCATTCCAATCTAATTCCTTTTCATGGGAATTTTCAACCGAAATACCGATATAGCTAATTTTAATGGAACTATGCAGAAGATAGTCAAAATTGAATCAATTGAATTAACAGCCTAAGTGTACTCTACTTAATTTCGGTTATGTCTCTGACATTACCCACCCACCTTTTTTGTTTCTATTGTCGTGGACTACGCAGCCAATCCATAGCGTAAAAGACAATTACCGGGCTGGCGCAACGATCCTACGAAAATTGAGTTTCCTTTTTGGTCGAGGTTTGAGTATACGAAACCTTTCTTATAAAGCTCAACCTTTTAATTATAGCTCGGGAGGTGAATGTTACTTGCCAATTATTTTCCTCGGAGATGGCTGGCACCTATTTGCACATGGAATTGATTGGAATTCCTATCCTCGAGGGTAATGATTACGGTCACGTTGTAAAAAAACTGAAAACGTTAATTTACAAACACTCAACATATGAAAAATATGAACGAATAAGTTTTACAAGTATATGAGAAAAACTTAATGAACTATTTTGCACAATTATTCCCTTCTATTTAGTTATGCTAAGAGTAGTCTACTATCCACTTCTACAGGGCGTAGGGTGGTGCTTCCTTTTTTGATGTTGAAACTTTGTCCATCGACAGTCATAAAATTAATCAGTGCAGTTCAAAACTTGAATGAAATTGTATCATATTAACACGTGCTTCAAGTCGATTGAAGAACTAAACGTATTTTTCTAATATTTTATTCGCTGGAAAAATTCGAAACTTGGTTGAGTTCATGCATATGGTGTAAGATTTCACAAAAAAATAAATGTTGAGCCAAATTTTATAAACATTATTTTCAAAAAGTTTTTTTGAAACCGAAAATATACTTTTGAAACTCTGCCTCATGTGCTCAAACTTTACCGGGTTCCAAAATGTTTCGACCATTGAAAAACATGTATTAACTCGCATATAAAACCTCAATGGATTTAGAGCACATGTTAATATGATTCATTTTGACACGAATTTTGTTTTAACCTTGAAGACCGACGATGGACAACATTCCAACAAAATAACCGCCACCCTAATGGAGAGCAAACAAAATAGATACCTACTAATGATGCTGAACACTGTTGTCCACTGGTCTAATGTGTTAGGCTTCTGCGTGAGCCATTTAATTCAATGAATCACTCACTTGCAAAAACGAATCAGGCGCCAGCCTCATTCCCGTTGCTATAGGCACATAGCGTATAGGGGAATTGTGGGAAAAACCGACACTGTGGGTAAAACCGACACCCCACAACTTTTCCTAGAAATCAAATTTTTATTCATTTCATAATGATACAATATTATTAGTACGTTTATTTAGAGCGTTTGAAGAAAAATTGGATTTACGTTAGTGCGCCGAATGTCATAAAAATTTACAAAACATTCGACAGCAGCGTTCATACTCGTCTGGATGTAAAATTTCGTTGGTAGATTTTAAGGTTTTAACCGAACGAAAGCTTTTCAAATCACCCCATTTTTCAGTACCTATTATTATCGGCCTGTCCTATGATCAACTAGGTGCATTGAAGACGAGTTTGAAAAATTCAATATTTTTAATTGCTTTTATAAAAAAATGTGCACTGTTGGGGTAAAACCGACACCCTATGGTTAGGGTAAAACCGACACCCTGTTAAGATGGTTGTGTATAGTTGCGATTCATTTCAAAATACTGGGGATCTTTGTGACACTTCAATTAGCCTATTAGAACACTATAGTGTTAGCAGAAACACACAGAAATACTTTTATTGTGTTTATTTCTTGTAAGTCTCTTTAAAAATCAAAAATTGGAATTTTTGCTTATCTGATTCTAACGAAGCTTTTGCTATTTCTGAAAAAAGGTCATCAAACCGAATTTATAGTGTTCTCTTGGTTTGTCATAGACGAATTTTATCACAATGAGACAATGATATTATGTATACTCCAATAGATCGTTGATGATCAGAGTCCGAAAAATCAAATCTGAAAAAGATAGTTTTACTAAGAAGTCTGTGTGTGTCACTTATAAGTGAATGAATCCAATTAGCAGAACGTAGAACGCTTGAAAATCTTCTCTTATGAAATAAAATGAAACTGGAGGTTGCAATGATGTGCGCAAGGGTTATTTGGAAATACTCATATCAATAAATAATCCTATAGCATAAAATACTCTTATTTATAGTACTACGCTTTCGAACTTTCTTCCCCTCACTATATGATGAAGCAATAAAAAGCACATATTTGCATCATACATACTCACACTTTATTAATCACGCATATATCTCATGTTTAATAAAGATAAAGATTTTAATAAAGTGGAGAGAAAATAAATTAAAGGGGGTGTCGATCTTACCCCTATGGGGTGTCGGTTTTACCCGCAGTGCTTACAAAAAGTAACTTTGTTTTCCAAGTTTTACAACCAATATTTTTTAATGAAATTAATTTTTTGAAGCGCTGAAAAAATTACGTCTTGTTAAGAATTTTCTGAAGAAGAATTCTGCATAAAAATTATAATTTTATTGGTTTTGTGGCAACTTAGAAAAAGTGTTAAGCTTAAGGTGTCGGTTTTAACCATAATTCCCCTATGAGTAACTGTGAATGAGGATATGATTGAACCTCAGTTAGTCTATGGTGTGTTGAAATCCTACAATTCGTCTCACGACATGGCAGACCGCAGACAGTGGTAGTTAAACGTGGAAAGGTTTATTCATACATAGAACTAATTTTGTGCACAATCAACCTCTGAAGGTAAAATCCGTACTAACCCAACGTTAACAATCGGAATAAAAATTGAGACCACCTCTTTCGTGGAACCGCAACAAACTCATAAAATAATACGTAAGTTTAATGGTCAGAAAGGTTAAGTTACCCTTTTTCCTTGTTTGGAATGTCATATTTGAGAAAAAGGCCAAATGGATGCGTAAAGCGGGCTTTGATACCGTGTAAGTGGGATGATTGAATTACATTGGTACTATCTCTGTCCTTCAAGGCATCCGCTGGAGGATAATCAAATCTTCTGTGATCTATTGTGTGGTACTGGTCATAAGGTCAGCGACATATGACATCAGTGAGAGCACTGAACTTTTAATTCTGATAAACCAACTAAGGCCAAGATTTCTAAAAACTCACACTAGTAGAATTTTTTTCACAATGATTAATATTTCTATCAAACAAAGCAAATATTTAGTAGAACATGAGACTTATGGTTTATTGCACTGTGTCTGGCACAATAACATAATTTGAAAGATCTGATGGTTGTTTCTTCGAGATATCTTATATCTATTCAACTGATCAATGCAAATGGATCAAAAACGAATACCCAAAATGTGAATAATTATCTCGGAGACCATCAATAGTCATCGCGCTGCTTTTCAAGTTTAAAGTTAGAATTTACATAACAAAGAAAAACAATCAAAATCGTTTGAAGAGGCACATGTGCATCGGGAAAAAATCGCGTGCAGTGCCTGCTAAGGAGGGGTTTGTTGTGTTGTTCGTTTCAGCCCCAAACAAACTGCTCTAGCTTTCGCATTAACCTGTTTACTTTGTTACAGTTTATGCTTGAGCAGGTTACCTACTTATTGCACATTGATATTTTGCATTTTAACGACCATGACCGATGGCCATCCTTTGATTTCGACGCTTCGGTATATGACCGTATTGATCAACATAGGCGCACATAAAATCTACTGTAGTAGCTAACTATGGCTTGTTTCAGATCATTAGAAGTAATTACTGCTGATAATTTAATGCTTTATTTGTATTTGAGCGAACGAGCAACACAGCAACCGAATAACCTATTCCCCGCGAGAGACAAACGAAAAAGCGTAGTTTTTTTCTCAACATTTTTATGATAACGACATGAAAGTTGCACGAATTATTATGTATTATACATCGAAAATCTTGATCTATGCTCTGTTTATTCTGTACAAGAACCTGTTCGAACATGTTCAAGCAAGCCATTACTATAAAACAGTTTTAGTTGTTATTTTGTATATTTAACAACACTTCAACTAATTTTTTTTTTCAACTTTCCTTGACCAATTGCCTTCAAAATGCATCTCGCCAATTGTTTCTAGACCAAACAGTGCCGGATATATAAACAAAAGCTTATAAGTGATGTTTTATATGTATGAAAAAAATTCCATGCACAATTATGACACGTTATACATATTTTTGACACGTGTTAGAGCACCTTTTATTTATCTTTAAAGCTAAAATTTTCAAAATAGTCAACCGATTTCACCAATAACTAAAACGATATGGCATCACGCACGGGGAATGAGTTAATTCCAAATTCTGATCATTTAGCATTCTTAAATTACAGTAATCACGTAATTAACCTAATTTTGATAGAACAATTTTTTTGTACATTTTTTAAGATAATTCTTTTGAACGATCCTGTGGAGTTCTTCACGCCATTGATAATGCTAGAGTTTACACTATTACATGGCGTACGGCTTGTACGGGATCCTTGTTTGTATGATGTTGCAAACAATCTCACACATATGGTATGAGTTCGCTACATGTTTGTTTCTCTTATCATTCGCATTGAGCTGTTTGAAGCGATCGGAGCATCTCCTCAATAAACTGTATATGCAAAAAACAAAATATTTGTATGCTGTGCCTAACTGTGGGGTTGCGCTTGAATTGGTTTGTGTCGTCCCGTGCTGCTAGCAGAAATCATTATTTTTATTTCAGATGATTAGAAAGTAGCGTAATCAAAGTAAGAAGCCATTGTAAACACGGAAGCTGGATTGTGATTTGCAGCGACAAATCTTGAACTAAATAATCGTGAAATCACCCGAATGTGCTGTTCAAGCGCGTCGCGTCGGATGGACTACTGTGGGGGACTGCATATCAACACCGAGTGACAAATCGCTTATTACTCGACAAACATATGATTACGGCTTAAAAGCCAACTGTCAAAATTCTCTTTGAAAGGAAATTCCAGACAAACCGTTATTGGACAAACACAGTTCACAGGAGTTAATGAAAGAGAAAAGTTTTCTCTTTTGTTTACTACCAACATCTGTGATTGGTGAGTAACGGTTTGTCCAGGATTTCCTTTCAAAGAGAATTTTGACAGTTGGCTTTTAAGCCGTAATCATATGTTTGTCGAGATTGGAATGCGATCGCCTTCGTATTTAGTATGTTCAGCTCTGTGCTGATACCGGCGGCAATTGGATGAAGTATCTCCCACCCGAAAAATTTATTCTATGCCAAACAATAGTGCCCGTATCATGGCTGAGTAGTTGTGAGATCAGTTAACGGCAAATGTTTTATTTTTGAATCGGTTGTTTTATTTTAACCGAAATGTGACAGATTATCGGATGGAGTCGTTATGGTTTCACTGGGCTAGACACGACACTCCAGTTATGTCCTAGACAGTGCCCGCCATTCTTTTATTAATTTAAACTTGTCCCATGCTTAGTTATTCATAATGATAATTTTTTATTCATTTTTGGATTTTTGCGAAATAAATACTCAAATAAAAATACACAGTATTTTACGTAAAAATATGAATTTTACATAATGTCCATCAATATGCATCATAAATTTTCATTTTGAAGATCAGACATCCTCAATGATTGCCTTAATACTCCCAAACCTAATCGTTTCCATCTATTTTTTTGTATTATCACTGTTTGTAATTTATTGGTATATTTTATTGAAAAATCATGAAATTACTCAATTCAAAGGTAAATAATATTAAAATTGAGAATTTACCTTAGGTTAAATTTGACGACCATATTGAATAACCAACATATGAATGGTGCCATTCTGATGGAGAAATCACCCAACTCTTTATTTACTCTTTAATTACCAACAGTTGGAAAAATTCTGTGCAAATCACTAATTTGACCTGAAAAGTGAACTTTTTCATACATATTTATGGATATTGATGTGAAATTCATGTTTTGTGCAAAATAATGGATATTATTATATAAGTATTTTTTTGGTAATAACTGGTCATTTTTGGAACTTATACTTAATAATTATTACGAATTAAGATAGCATTATAAAAATAAATAAATAAATAATACTTAATGCAATAAACAACAATTATACCTTTTTTATATATTTCAGCAAAATAAACCATTGTTAATTCATTGAAACTATGAAAATCGCCATATTTTCAGACAGTGAACGGTACCATGCATTAAAATACGCGTGGTACCGCTTGTACTTTAGAAGTAGTTAACCCATTAAGGCCGAGTAGAATGTCCAGAAATATTTTCTAAATTTATGTTGAACTTTCAGGGGAAATTACGGGCAAACGGTTACGTACCAATGACCACTGCTGGTAGTAAACATAAAAGAAATTTTTTCTCTTTCGTTAACTGCTCTGAACTGTATTCGGCTAATAAAAGAATTACCCAAACAGTGAATTTTGATATTTGGCTCATATGTCCTAATCATAGAAAACATCGAGAAAAAAAAACCAAAACACGGTTGTCTAATAATCTAATCTCAACTGTTGTTTTATTTGGAAATGGAACTGTAATCTGTGTGGATGCGTATCGGATTAAGATTGCTATAGGGTGACCACATCAGGCGCGTGAAAACTCAGAACAGTCTAAAGGGAAGCTCCGGTCTCCTCCTCTCACTGGAACAGAGAGTGGCAAAATTCGCCACGGTTTTTCGGCAGTCATAATTTTTTTTGAGGATCTAGCATACAGAGCTTTACCAGGATGGCTTTCGTGAGAATTCGATCTCCGAGCACTTATTCGAATTTACACACACATGGTTCTTGCTAAAGCGCAATCAGCGAAATTTTCGTGCTGTTGTTGAAGAAATCTGCAAATGTGCAATCATCAATTAATTGGGTGAAACTAAATATTTTGCGATCATCTGTGAAAGACCGGCGAGGAATGTTCAGGGCCAAATACATACCATTGAAGCAAAACAGAAACATCAATGGTCCCAAGTGGCTTCCGTGGGTTATTCCTGACGTGACAATCTCCAATGACATCCATTACCTCTCCATCAGCGCTTCATCGACATCAATCAAATCCAGAGTTTGGCTTGCAACTAGAACCGGTTCGATTTGATCTTACTCTTTTTACATGTGTTAATAAAGACATGATCAGTTACCAACTAGAGGTATAAATTTCGCACTTCTTACCATATTTAAAGCTTAATTCAATTGCCCCTTTGTGCTTCAACTACCATCCGTATTTGAGATTAAACATCTAAAACGTAACATGGCGAAAGTCAGACAAAAAGAAAGAAAGATTCGGCGAATTTACCCTCCATCTACATCAACAAACTCTTCAGAATAGCGCTTTCCAGACAGCTTTACTCAAGTGAATTCAGACTATTTTCTATTTCAAGCATCAATTTAGATTGAACTGAACATGACAAAGACTACTTAAAAGAGTTTCAGCGTGAAAAAAACACTAGCGATTTTTTTTAGAACTTTGCGTGAAGCAAATTTATCAAAACTTTTGTACATTAGAGTGTATCATTTTAATAACATGCTGTAATCATCTATACAAAAATATCGACAAACGACTTGGTGACGAAGCTTTTTCTACAACGTCTTTGGAAAAAAACATGATTTGCGGTGTTACCTGCCATTCAAAAACTGCCTAACCAATTTCTTTCAAACTTTGCATACACATTCTATGTTTAAAATACTTAACCCCTACGAAGAGTTTTTGAGATAATTTTTCATTTAAAGGGGTGTTTTCTCATAAAAAGGCCAATTTTTTTCGTGAAAAATCATGATTTTCCAGAGACGTTGTACAAAAAGCTTTGTCACTGAGTTGTTTGTAGATATTTTTGCGTAGAAAAATTACAGCATGTTATTGAAATGATGTACTATCATGTACAAAAGATTTTATCAATTCGCTTCACGCTAAGTTCTAAAAAAATCGCTAAAAAAGTGTTTTTTTCTCACGCTAAAAACCCTTACCCCCCCCTTAAGCTCATGAAAAACTGCAAAATATGTTGCGTTTTTATTTACGTTTTTCTGCTTTTTCTCAACCTGTCAAATGACAGCGGACCTTCCCTATTACTATAGCAGAATGCGTTCTTGACAGTAGATACAGAACACTAGATTAGGATTGTCGCTGGCATCAGTGGTAGGAACATCATTGTTTTGATTCCGGTATATACCTGTTGACAGGTCAAAAAGAAAAAAGCAACAAAAAAGCAAAAAAAAATTCTCTATCGTCGTTTCATAGCGACTAATCATTTTTATGTCTCTTAGCCAGCAAAACATTGGTCATCCTTGGCTAGTGTATTTTCATTAATTAGAATACACAAATTGTCTAGACATGTACACTGAGCCAAAAAATCACATATATTTCACGTGAAAAAGCAAATAAATGTTAAAAATTACTAACCATATTAGATTCATACCTACAATGATGACTTTCAAATAAGGTACCAATGACTCTCAAGTATACAATACATACATTCTATGTGATTGTCACATACTTCAAGTGTGATATGTAAAGCACGTGAGTATGATGTGAATGTACGATGTGAAAAAAGTAAACAGATTCATTATGGCGTATTACCAGCGCAAGACATCCAAGTTACTGCCGGAGATTCTTCAATAATTTACTGAAGGTATTTAAATAAAAAATAAATCTATTATATACATTAACCCATTATTGCCCAACTTATTTTTCACGCGCATCACAAATTGTGTTTTCTGATCGAAGAAAAATGATGTGGTCATTCCAGTAAAATTATTTTTGTACTCAAAGCAGCTGAAATGATAAGGAACAACCAGTGAAAATTTAAGATTGATCGGTTAATCGGTTCCTGAGATATCGTGATCGCCGCGGATGAACTTTTCAACAAAATACAACTCCGAAATAATCGAGTTTTACTGTCGGTGCAGCGAGTCAACGGTCGAGCGTATCAAACACTACGCACCGCCTACGAGTGGTCAATGGGTAGCGGTCTATGAATAGCTGTAACTCAAGTTGTAGTATTCCGATCTTAATGAAACTTTGAGAAAATTTTCCTCAGCGTATGTAGTTTCAGAATATCTAATTTGCAAAAATTCGATTTTTTTCATCCTAACAAAAATGTGTAACCCCTTAAGGGAAAATTGATTAAAAACAAAACATAAACATCGATTTAACAACTCTAACTTCTCTAAACATATTCTGCAAGAGTATATGAACAATATTAACTCGTTGATAATGCCTGTTCTGCGTTATTAATTGAGTAATAGGAGTTATTCTTAGCACCTACTATATATAGTAGGTTGGGCAATAATGGGTTAAGAACAATACCATTAAAACGTAATTACATGTCAGAATCTGTGAATAAATAAACTGCCAGTTTTATTGAAATGAACGGAAACTGTAGAAAATTTCGCTGATTTCATCAACAAAATTGGAATCGATGATGGAAACAATATGCAGCGATTCTATTTCGAAATTGTTATACCATTATAAGTAGTTCAAGTAAATATATGCATTTCAAATAAATAAAATTTATTCTACATTCTCCCTTCTACTTAAACACATAAGAAAAGCATTTGAATGCTATATGAAATGCAACTAAAAATCGACTGAAACTCATATAAAAATAATACGGATTTCATCTACAAAGTATGTGACGTTCCGATGGAAAGCATCTGAATTTAACTTAACATATAGGTGCAGTTGACGATGATTTTAATTTCATTGAAAATAACATCTATTAGGTGTGAAACATGTAATATTTACGTTAAAAGTATTGTGGAAAGTATTTATATGTTTTTGTATATGATAAGTAAGTGATAATTTTTTTGAGTGTACTAAATTTAAATAAGTTTTCATTTCTTTGTGCGGCATATACAAACTCTTTCATTTCATAACAGTAACAGTCAAAAAAATACACCGAGAAAAATCGCTATATTGAATCTATTGATTTTACACATGAGTTTTTGCAATTTGTAGCAGCACATAAAAATTATCTGTCATACATAAATATCATGTGAAATCTATTGAAATTCATTCGCCGAACATCAAAATTACAATAGTATGCCACTTAGAAATTTGATTCATAGAAAATTTCACATCATTTTTCTGTCTGCCTCTCGTTTTTCTGCTGTAAATGTTATGCATTGGACATTTTCGGTCTTGAATGCATAAACATCACAGCAGTATAAAACAGACGGAGATGAAAAATAGGCAAGCTCTACATTTTACAAATTCGAACCTCAACTAAACAGTTTGTTATTACAAACAATCCAAACATTTCTGGATGTACCAAGAATGTTGACCAAAGACTTTTACCAGAGAAACGTGCGATACTTTGACAGACATGTACCGAAAAAAAACAAACATGCTTCGAAGCGAAAACAATGGGAACACCAGCGACAATCCTAATCTAGTATTATGTATCTACTTTTTTGACGAATATCTGCTGACTACCGGAGACATCGGATCGTACAATCGAGAGATTCGAGTGTATTGTGCTTTGTTTCTCGAGCTCTGCTTGAGTGAGTCCAAGGGAGGTGGTGATGAAAGGGGGTGGTGGAAAGGTAAGGTGGGGGGGGGGGGACTAAACAGTACCCAACTGCATATTATACCTTCCATTCGAGACTTGGTTTGAGAAAATCGGTTCAATCATGACCGAAGAATCGATGTGATTTTGATTGTGGAATATGCCCCGAATCCGGGACTTCCGGAATTGTCGATAGTGGACAATATATTCAAAGAATATTTGATTGGCAATTAGTAATCTAGACCTGCTAATCGATGTAATCTGTTGACCATCCTAATAGATTTTTAGTCTCTGAGGTATTACGTTTGTAACGGTTTGTATGGGGAATTCCGGTGTGACCTTACTAACCAACCTGTAACTCCGAAAGCAAAAATCAGAACCGAATAAAAATTAATAGCAGTCCATGTGATGACTGTATCTTTAATTTGAAATCAAGTTTGCCAAAATCGACCGAGAATTCGCTGGGAATGAGGTGTAACATTAGCTTAGGAACTTGGCGAGTTCCTCAATGGCGTCAAGAGAAAAGAGATTATAACTACTAGAGGGAGCAAAGCGCTACTGTCTCCATGTATTCACGGAGTGAAACATGCATATTGTATCCCATTACTTTGACATGTGTGTACCCGGGGCAATATGTGTCAAACTAATGGGCCTAGCATATGTAAGAGCGAGATGATAAATTTTCAGTGTTAACAGCGACATGCGACCTCTAGTAGTTATAATCTCTTTTGTCAAGAGCCGTCATACACTCAAAAAATAAATCACTTTAAATCTACATGAATTGTCACGTGAATCAATATTTTCCATATTTCAACATACATTACGTGATTCATATGAACGCCATTTGATAATCTTGTAAAATTTATTTGATTCACACGTAACCTTTAAGTGATGCAATGTTGGCCGCCGAAACGTAGTTCACGTGGATTTCCTGTTTCACACATGGCTGAAACATCTGCCACTGTTTAAATTATTCCGAATCTGTTGTTTTCCATATGTATATATCTCTTGTATGGTAAGTGGAATGCATCAATTTTTTCTCGAATTAAGCTTGTCTTTTTACCCGGGGAATAGGTCCATCTCCGATGGACGATCAAATAAATCGCGAAACACGGATGCCAAAGATGTCGCAGGAGTATAGGTATTTCGAACGTTGGATGAACGTTTGTCAACTATACATGGTAAGTTATTTCCATTATCACATTACATTACTGAATTCGATTTCCAACGTGTTTATATATTTGCATTCCATATAGTGACACAAGGCAAATTGGAAATCGATCTGGCCGACCTTACATTCCCGGGGAGGAGAAATTGCTCCAGTATTGTACGGCCCAGGACGTAGTCAACAATGACTTGTTCGTAGCGATCTAGGCATTGAAATACTTTTACGTTGTCATTATACAAAACATCTACAGATACAATCTACCATTGCCTCTGCTGATCATGCTGACAATCATCCAAAAAGCACTGCTAGTGTTGCCGAAGTACTTGTACCGAAATATGTCTTCATCTAGTGACTGAATCGCATGTACATTGCTTCGCTGATCTTCAAAAACAGGATGTGTTATTCAAAATTAGGATATTCTATGTTTAGTTATCACAATTAAGGATTCAAATAAATTGAAAAAAAATTGACATATAAAGATTTTTCTTTTTTAGAATGCAAATTTATTGAAAATACAATCTATGAACGGCTTCAAGTAATTTTCACGTTTGGTTTCATATATTTGTTACGTTTGGTTGCACATAATTACTGCGTTTGGCTTCATGTAGTTGTTATGTCAGGCTTCATGTATTATTTACGTGAATTTCTGTTGCTAATTATCCTTAAAACACATAACTTTTACCTGATGAATCAGATATTGACCATGATTTTAATTTACCGGAGCACCCGATAGAACTTACGTGAAAAGTGCGGTGGATGAGATTCACATATGTTTTCACGTAGAAGCTACGTGATTTATTTTTTGAGTGTAGGTGGCCAATGTAGTCAAAGCTACTTTAATAGGACATTACTAATCTACACCCACAAATCCAGGTAATGGTACACCCATTTTAATATGTATTATATCTTTCGGATATGGTGTTACCATCTTATAGGGGAATTTGCTGTGTGACCGAGCTCTTCAACCCGTGACCCCGGATCTGGGCTTGGAGGAAGAAAACCAGAACAAATCAAACGATTTCCTCGACATCCCAGGACACCAGGACAGTCTATTGAACATTAGGGCATGTCCTGGGAAACCAGGACGTATGGTCACATAACTACTCAGTTTGTGTACAAACTGAATGTAACATGAAAATTTCATGAACTTATTGCTACAGCGATTGCAACACGTCTAGGCTATGAAAGAACTAGCAATGTATCATTGTTTTCTTCTTCTTCTTCCAATTCTGTTTATTTTCCGTCGGCCTATTTCCGCTACGAGGCCAAACACCGACGCCAGAGAGGTGACACTCCTACTATCTGGACTGGATATCGACCCATCAACTCATGGACCGGGGACCAACGGCTTTACTTCCCTTCCGAAGGAAGGCGTGACCTTAGATTTTTCTCACCTCTGAAAAATCTCAACGACCTCGACTGGGATTGAACCCAGACCAACTGGGGTGGGTGGCGGTCACGCTTACCACCCATATATCATTGTTTTGTTCGATAGGAAACCAGTTTAACGGTTCAATAAGGTATTTTTGGCTCCAGACCATTCGTCTCTCTAAAATTGAAAAATCCATTCGCAAAAAAAAACTTGTATGTTCGGCGAGGCCACTATCATATTCAATCTCCTAATGGAAATAATAAACATATTTTTCACGGACGATCATCATAAAAATGAAATAATCTATGACAGATCGTTTCATAAATACATGTAGTTCATTGATTAATCACCCACGCCACAGCCACATTCTTAATGGTGCAAAGGCAAACGGAACAACACGCAACCTTCCGTCTCAAGATACAGGTTCTCTAATTTACCATCATATTAGAACTGACTCGTTGTCGTCTGCAGTATCATGGTCACATTTTCATAACAAAACTAATAATAATGAAGGTTGTATTGCAACATGAACCACGATGGATGCTGAAAAGGGTTATAATCATGCCCGCGCCATAGTTCGCACCTTTGTTTTGGGGAATGGTTTCCTAAAAACCGCATCTCGATCGTTCGGTTCATAAATAGTGTAACAAAGCAATAATGGAGGAAATGGCACCGACCCGGTGACTTGAAAGGGCCGTGGCATTTTGTGGAACATGTGTTTATATGGTCAACTAATTGGAATCATTCTTAGGTGTTGCCCAAGTTCGCACTCCATTAGCATTTCCGATTCAAACCGTACAAGAACTTTAAATACACTTAGAACTTAAGAGGTTGGGTAAGGGGTGATTTCTTTGTAACGAATGGAATGTGGGTTTCGATAATCGTGAATATGTTTTTTTCTTGTTGTTTGTTTAACCGAACTCCAGAAAACTTCTTGAGACGATGGGCTGGTCACTATAAATCCAACGTTAATGGGAGGAATTTTAATCGTTTTTCTTCATATGCCTGCACCAGTGGCTGAGTCACTGTCAATTGCTCTAGTTTTGATAAACGACCAATTCGTAACCATTACACGTACCTATGTACGAACTGAATCAATAGTTTCTTGCAAACTGGTTGTGTATTTGCCACATATCTCTTGGTCTAAATTGGGGGTGGAAATTTGAGTGTGCCCTTGTCTGATGGTAAGCTTGGTTGTTATTAATTCGAATCCCGACCAAGAAGGATTTTTAATGAGGATCGTTGCATTGGCCCCGTAATTGTACCTGTAAATTAAAAACCGGCGATCTTATGAATATTAATCCCGCAACTGGATCGTAATACCAAGGTTTTACTTTATTTTGAGAGTCTGCAGAAATACTAGTGAGTGGTGCATATAACGTGCATATACTGTGGTATGAAATTTGTGGAACTGGCAAATAAGTTTGGAACGTAGTATTAAAAAAATGCGTTGGTTTCGAAAGCTAGACTTCGCATGTGTAAGCCCCATTCGATCGTCAAGAATCCTCATTGGAATTATGATTGTACTAGAAGTTACAATCGAGAACATGCAAAAAAATTCACAGTGCCCCAGCTTATTCAGCAAATTTAAATTTTACATTAAATCGAAGCAGGATTTTATTAAACATATTAAAATTTTGTTGTCCACTCCAAATGGTATTTAAATTTTTCTGAGTGTGTAGAGTAGGTACCAATAAATGTAGACCTATGATTGTCGTCAATAGTGATTGATTGAATTAATTGGTTGTGTTTACTTTATTAATATTTCAAGTATGAAAGGCTTAAAGTCCAGCCCACTACAGCAGCATACACAACAGTGAACCAAATAAATACCTACTACCAGTAATAAAGATATATTGCAAAATCAATATCCTTTCGTTTTTTTCTTGGCTCAACGGCATAAAAATAGCAGTAATTTATGGGACTGACTGAACATTTCAACGTACGTAAATGCAGAAATCGAACCGCCCCTTGATACAGGAATAGTAGAAGACAGTAAAGTCTGATTGTGAATTTTCGTATCTGCTATTGATTATTGTACGTTTCATTGGAAACGCGCCATTCAATCATTTTGAGGTGACGAATTGAATTGGCGCATTCGGTAATAAATGCTGGAAGACGTCGAAAAATATGTATTACCCAAGTGTGTGTGTGCTACTTGTTTACTGTAACTTAATTTGTCAATAAAACTGACTGAAAACTATGCTTCCAAAGTTTCAGGTGTTCGTATGTTTTATTAACAATTACAAAATTGCACCACCTTTTTTAACGTGTCATTCATCCCATACGAAATACATTGTGACGAATCGTGCGCTTAATAGCGCTACGAATCTTGCTACGAAAATAAATCGTCGCGTCTGCTGTGGAACAGCACGGACAATACCTATCCATACTGGTATTCACTAGGCCGGTAACGATTTTTTTCATGCAGCAAGTACACTGAAAGAATATATTCGTAAATCTCCTACGAATAGATTTCGTATAGAAAACTTTCGTAGAATATGCGAATTTTTTGTATAAATGATGAATCATTCGTAGTTCTACGGAAACTTTTTTATTGTCGTGATGGGTTTTTCGTAAAAACCACGAAACGACTTTCGTAGGTTAATTACAGATCTGTTTCATTAATCAAACCAATTGTTTGATAAAATACACGAAAATCTTTATAATATTTAAGAGCATGTTTTTCAACACGAACGATTTTTTCCGAAAAATCTCCAAAATAATTTAGTACAAAAAAATCATATCACTGAACGAATTTATCCGTAAATCTGCTAAAAATATTTAGTGTACATTGCACTAAATTCATCGTAGGAAACGGTTCATTTTTTGTGACTACGAAAGATGTTTATATCTAATTGTTGCTATTAACGAATTAGATTCGTAATCAGTCCAAGAAATTTGTTTGGCGCTAATCACGGATTTTGCCAAAGAATCCCCACAATATTAACAAAAAAACTTTATACGGGCGTGCATGTAACTTTTGTAAACATGTTTCGTAAATGTCGTGAACAAAAATTATCGCAATCATTCGAGATTATGCCAGACCGATCTCTTTCGCATAAAAAAATTGATGTTGTCAAGCATCGATCCTTAAAGAACGGATGAAAATATGTTCCAAAATTTTATTTGGTGAACGAAAATGAAATCGTTCGACTAACGAAATATTCGTGATATATACAAACATTTGGTAAAATAACGAAACATTTCGTTTCAATCTAGAAGAATAGTTTCGCTTTCTGCGATGAATTTCGTGCAATAGCATAGCATAGCATATACGATTGCACGAATCGTGGGTGGCTGTACAATGATCAGCTAATATTTAAATAGATATTCACCATACCGTGTCGCAAGAAAAAACATTTGGGATTAACGTTTTTCTTGATGGTGGAAAAGCATTACAGTGTACACCTGGCCACGTCCTTACAATCATCGAGGAAGGGAAGGAACGTTAATTCAACATCTACTTGCAAAAGTGCAGGGAACACATACTACTTTCATAGATGTTTCAGGAATAGGAGTTTCGATTAGTAGGGCAGGTTATTTATGAGGAGCTTATTCAACAACATTTCAGTGCAAAATGAATGTTACGTTGTTTAGCCCGTATTTACAGTAAGAAAATTATTTGGATAAAAATATAACCATTGAAAAAATAACATAAAACAAGAAGGGGTGCAAGAATTCTCTTTCAATCTTCAGTAAAATCGTTGCTTCAACTAGTCATTTATAGGTGGCGCTACAGGGAACGATCGGGTATATTTTTGGCGGCTAGATTCACGCGCATGCATTGCAAAGTTATCAGAATGTGATGAAAAAATCACTACGTCCAATCTCTCTATTCTCACGATATTCACACCTATTAACACTTAACTATACAGAAGAAATGACTATGTGAAGGATTGACTTCGATTATCCGCTAAACACATTATATACTCTAGGGAAACTGGAAAATATCGGACCGTCTGCAATGAATTTCGTGCAATGTACTCTGAATATTTAAAATCACGAAAATTTTCGTTTATAAATCACGACAAATTGTTTCATTTTCTGATATGAATGTCGTGCAATGTACGGGTCGTTCCACGTCAGATTTACAACCAAAATTTAAATTCCTTCCAATTTATTTTCTTGCATTCTTTAGCTGAAAATAATTGATACGTATTTTTTGTTTTGGCTGAATATGATAGTTTTTTCAAGTTATTAGTTTTTGCACTTTTGAAGTTTATAAAAATGAACATTTTTCAATCGCTGATAACTCGGAAACGGAATAAAAAAGTTGCACTTTCAAATGAGCTTACCGAAAAAAAAATTACAAAAATATTTTGTTTGTTATTTAACTTATGAAATTTGTAATTAATTGAAATTGATTTTTTACTTATTATTTTCTTATTATTATTATACTTAGTATTTTGTTAAATAGCTTGTGTAAAAATTTAAGATTGAATATCAAAATACTTTGCGAGATATTACAATTATAAACTTGCCTTGTTTTAGGCAATTTTACACTAAACGCCCAGCGATTGACCTGTTATGATTGAAATATCTCATAGCATACTTTGAATTCCATTCTGAAATTTTCATATGATCTTCTTAATATACTTATGTTATCAAATAATTGTTTTTGGGGCGACTTTTAAAAATATATTTGCTTCTAACATTTGGATACTACCAAAAAAGTCTTAAATTTGCAGAATGCAAATCATTCCACGTCAGACTTACAACTAAAATTTTAAATATCTCCAATTCTTTAGCTAAAAATTATAGACACGATTTTTTTTTGCTTTGGCCGAATTTATTATTTTTTCAAGTTTTTGAGTTTTTGAACTTTTTAAATTTTTTTTTGAATTTAATAAATTTTATAAAATTGAACATGTTCAATCCCTGATAACTCAGAAACTATTAGATTTGCGGAAAAAAACATTAAAGAATAAAAGTTGCGTTTTCGCTTGATCTCACTGGAATTTTTTGTAATATTTGTTTTTATTATGTAGTTTATGTATTCTGCAAATGTTAGAAGCAAATATTTTTTTAGGGTTGAGCAGAAAAAAAGAAGATTATGTGAAAATTTCAGAATAGAACTTGAAGTATTTTACGAGATTATAACATTTACATTGGTTCTTTAGTGTACAATTGCCTTGTTTTAAGTTTATAATATATCGCAAAGTATTTTCATTCACTCCCAAATATTTACACAAGCTTTTTAACATGATTCCTAATATTTAAAGAAAATAATAAGTAAAAAAATTGGCGCAACTTTTAAAACAAATCATTTTGTTTCAAATAATTGCAAACTTCATAAGTTATGTAACAAATATATTTTTTATGGTTTTTATAGAGCTGCT
Organism: Topomyia yanbarensis; assembly: GCF_030247195.1. Lineage (NCBI taxonomy): Eukaryota > Metazoa > Arthropoda > Insecta > Diptera > Culicidae > Topomyia > Topomyia yanbarensis. The sequence goes on from NC_080672.1 coordinate 116,593,177, forward strand.
ATCGACGACAGGTCGTTGATGGGATACCATCCTCGTACTATAAACCAGATGGCTTTAGGAGCAAATATAATGGGTCCTACAAGCATATAATGCAGGGGAGGGGGCAGCTTGAAGTTTAGCCGCTGGGAATGCTCTTTTTTATACTTCTTACCAGATTGTTTTTTTTTTATTATTTCGTAATTAGGCTTTCTATCACCTCTTTTTCAATAACCACTTTTTCTATTTTAATAATCAAACTTTCCAACTTCCTTGACCTTGATCAAACTTTCCAACTTCCTTTTTTAATTTCAATCCATTCAGTCTATCCCGAAACTTCAATCTAAAGTGAATTGCTTTTCTTTTCGCCCTTCTCATATATAAACGATATTCAATCACTCTGAAAATCGTCAATCTAATACTGGTTCGGAGGGCTGAGTGTCATATACCATTCGGCTCAGTTCGTGGAGATGGGAAAAATCTGTATGTGTGTGTGTTTTTTTACGGAAACGTTTAAAAAGCTTCAAAAGCCTGGCCTGTATTGGCACTGTGTGGGATTAACGACTCACTTTCGTGCCTAACCACTGAAAATAATTCATACTCTTTTTTCGCCCTTCTTCCTCACGGAACTACAACAAGGTATAACTTCATAGGCAGGGGGGGGTGCTCATTGTATTTTCATCGCCCCTCTTTCTTCTGCTCTATCTCGCAGGCTCACTTTGTCCATGAAATGGCTCGACCTTTGAGCTTTGATTTAACTCTCGCCTCTTCTCTTGATTTTTGTCACCATCTATTACGTCGCCATTTAGCTCTCGTTCCAGTGAGCCATTTAGATTCCATAATCAATTTAACTCCTGTTTCCATGAGTCATTTAGCTCTCAGCGTTATTACGATCTAGTCAGATCGTCTCCCTACTCCAGCTGAGACTTTTCCGATGGAGGAATTTCTCCCGACACCGATACCCGCTTCATTGAGTCATTTTGCTTCCAGATTTATCGAAATCTATTTGGATAATCCGGCGGTGAACTACCATACTCCGACTGAGAGTTCCACGGCAGTGGAAATTTTTTTCCACACCGCGTGTTTGTTTTGTGAGCCAATTAGATCCCATTTTTGTCACGATATAGTCGGATAGTTCACGGCGATGAATCTACCCTACTGAGAGTTTCCCAACGCGGCGGTAGATTGCTCCCGATACCGATGTTCGTTTCCGTGAACCATTTAGCTCTCCGCTTCGTCCCGATCTACTCGATCTAGTCCCCGGTGGTGGTCCTAGCTTACTCAACAGGCCAGGTTTGTCCAGCGGATCCGGGTGAAGCGTAGCTTCCGGTTCACTGGCGTCCTAACGAGCCACTACTAACTATTCGACATAGCCTACACACGTGGTAACCGGTAGGGTGTCGAGGTCGATTCGGCGATTCCGGTAAAAACTTTTTTTTCGAGTTGCAAAAATTTATTCAGAAAAAATTCTAACTCTTTGTGCGGGGTTGGGAACGGAATCCAAGTGTGCTGCGTACAAGACAATCAGTTAACCAACTACGCTATGCCAGTCCCGGCGCTTGAAATTCTACTGCATCGATTTTCATTGGTCATTTTCGACAATTATTGACAGAGAGAGACAAAAGACATGAAAATTACAAGATGGATAAATACTTTAGAGCGCATCAATTATTAACTTAGAATAAAAGACAAGACTGCTAGGTAGACTCATATGAGCATGATAGAAGGAAGAGTGACGATTTTTTCACTTATTTTGCTTTGCTTGCTCTTTATCGGTAGCTCATAAAAAGGTGGTTTTGTAGGATTTTTTGAATATGAACATAACAAGAGAATCCTTTTATCTTTTGCGTATTTTATAACATATATTTACTGAACAAAAAAAGTTTTTTGTATGTCGAAATAAATAAAAATGGCAGATTCATAAAAAATCTCGCGCAGCAGTTCGCCAAGGATAACTCAAACTCCGTGCAAGATCTAGTCCGTAATTTTTACCTGAAACAATAAACTTCCTTATTCGGAAGGCTTTTCTGCACAAGATTGACTATAATGGTGATTTGAAGGTGTATATTTTAGTTATTTTTAATCAAGTACTCTATTTTCAGCCATTCTTAGCAGTAACTGCGTTAATAACGTAGTAAAATAATTTTTTTAATACATTTTAGTTCAGTCTGGCACAATTAAATTACATAAAAACAGTGTTTAGTTGCTTACATAGACTTTTAGAGTTTATTTGTAATCGTGCACGAAATTTATATTTATAGTTTTATTCTCAAACTTTGCAAAACTATTTTCCATTAATAATAATTCTAACGATTGAAGCAACAAAATCGATTTTTAAAGTTGACTGATAATGAGACCCGCTTAAAACATATACTTTGCTTTGCTTAATACATACGCACACTTACACACAAACATTTTCCGATGTCAACGAACTGAGTAGAATGGTCTAACTCCTGGACTTGATTGGACAGTCGAGCCTATGAAGTATAGTAAAATCGATAAAGTGAGTCATTGATCAATTAATTCTTAATCCAGTTTGTAATATTTAATATGATCATATTTTCTCTCTCTCTCTCTCTCTCTCTCTCTCTCTCTCAAAAGTTGGGAAAAGTAACAACTTTTTCCAGTACCAGAAACGAATTCCTATAATAATGATTATTGGTTTCCGGTCTTGTCTCTACAAACTGTTTGACATAGTTGGTAAAGTGCTCCTAATCCCATTTTGAATAACCAATTCATTCCAGCGGGACGCTGTCTAGCAAGTATTTCATACCCAACATCAGCTGGACCGGACCTGATTATCACGGTTAAACAGCAATAAATAATACCTTTTACAAATATGTCAACGACTAGTATACGAGACCTGCGAAACCACTTACCCTATATTCTCTTTTTGGGGTGAAGTAACCAGAAAACGGGGTCCAACGTGCTGGACCGAGCCGAGATGTTGGGTACTCGTAAAATATATGTGATTTGACAACCATAGCCTACTCCTGATTCATTCAGGTCAACTACGCGACTGCGACACACTGAACTTTCCAGCCAGCATTATTCTATCACATAAAAATGTTGTCTTTTTTATAAACTTTTGGATTGTTTTACATCACGGTATCACGCGAGCACATTCGTGTGTGATTAATTATTCTATCTATACCACCCAAAAAATATACCACTGAAAGTTATACGGACTGATACAACAAGCACAGTTTGCATGTGCCATCTACCAGCCGGAATAATACAACCTTCCGAAAAGAACCTGAATTCCGCAGCACAAACATAGTTATATCTGATCCGGTAGAATCGTTGCCAAGGAATTGTTACCTCAGACCAGAGTCAACATATAAATCGTTATTTGTCCTGTCACCACCAAGTCGAACTCAGGAAAAGCACTATAAAAGGAAACGGTCGTCCTCCGGCATGTCTTTAGTCTTGTGAAATCGCGCGGGTGGTTCAAATCGGTGAAAGTCGTAAAGGAGTTGCAACATTGGATTATAGCTGGACGCCATGAAAACTGGATATGGATTAAATACTGGTGATGCTCTTGGATACTCGTTAAAGCCATACTCGTCTTTGCCATACAGTGGAATAGGCATCAAGGGCTATAATTCATTAACAAGTGGTTTGAAGCCTTCAAAGTTTACGGATAAGGAACACCTTCTAGGAAGAGTAAAGAAATCTAAATCGAGGCAAGCAAACGGTTTGATTTGGAATGATTTAGATTTTAATTAAATGTACCTACAAGTTCTAACACTGCGAGACAAGCATCTATCTTGATCAAAATAGTTTTTTTTGTACTCTTTGACCGCAACAGTGCTACGGAAAATAATTCTTAAACCCAATTTGCGCTAGATAAAAGTTTGTCATGAAAGGATTAAATAGGATTTTCATATTCAGTCACAAGTGGTGACTTTGCATATTGGTGACACGATTTGGGCAGTTACTATTAATATATAACTAACTTGTGATTGATGTTGCATAAAATTATTAAAATCTACTTGTCAAGTAGAGGAAGAAGCTAAACCTTCAAATTATCTTACAAACTACGAAGATAGCCAGATTTTTGATCGCTTTGAAACTTTCAAAGTAAATATAGAATTGATTTCATCACCGACGTACGTAGGATTTTATTTTTTTATTGCTATTATTAAATTATTAAATTATTAATTAAAAATGAGTTATTTTAATTTATAATTTTGTGTCGTTTTTATGACATTTTCGGCGTTTTTTCACTCAAAAGGGCGCCATTTCGCATAAAATCAAATATAAAAAAAATCCTGCGTACGTTTTTCGTGCTCTACAGTGATGTAACCCTTTAAAATTTCAATTTAAATAGCGCAAATTTTTTTTTGCTCTGTTGCGATAAACAGAACGCGATACTCAACAAATCTGTGCCTGGCATGCGTTCGGCGCATGCTGCAAAATTATTTAGGTCTTCATCACATTTAGTACCGTCAACGTACAAAAGCAAGTATCCTCCAAATACTGCTCTATAGGGGTCTCGCAAAGACCCTCCTAAACTGACGCAAACAATAATGTCGTTTTTAAGCTAAAAGAGGTTTGAACATTCTAGAACTTCACCCTATCGAGAAAAAAACCATCTTTATGATGCAAAATCTCCAGTGCTTAACAGTAAACTGGAGGACAATAAAAGATGGGAGGGTAATGTCTGCGACATAACCGGAGAGATGTAGAATACATAAGGAGACGGTACTTCAAATGTGTCGATACACATGCAATTTCCCAACAGCCGTGTAGTCAGCAAATTTAGAAACTGATATCTCAGTATAGTGAGATTTTTTTGCTTGTTTTCGGTGAAATATTTTCCACCAAATGTCAATTTTTCTGAGATCTCAGCTGTTGAGAGTTCGCCAAAAGATGCGAAATAAGCTGAGATTCGGCAGAAGAAATTAAGTGTGTACTTATCAGAACTTTCGGATAATTATAAAATTCATTATAAAAAAATATACGCGACATAATGCGAGTGTCGTGACAACACTTCAGGACATTAATTTAAATCTAAAGATATGCGATTGAATCACGTTTAAATAGGAAATTTTCAGATGATACTTTATGATAATTATGGTTAAAAATTAAAATTCCTTCGACAATTATTTTCCTTTTTTCAAATCTGCAACATTCTTTAAAAATATTATAGGAATGTTATTGATGAAAAGTTAAAATATGCATTTGGCAACGCTTTCCACTAAATGGTTGGTGGGGGAAAGATGTATATTTGTTTTGGTTAGTAGCAGAAAGGAATGAAAAGGGATCAATTTTCGAAAATTTCAGATTGCTAGAATAAACAACGTTGTTTTTCAATCAGATGTGCAAAATATGGGTGGATACTGTGAGGTATAATCGGATTGTCGTGACTACACTTCAAAGTGTTAATTCAAATATAATAATATTCAATGGGATCACGTTGGAATGGAAAATTTAAAAAAATGTAAATTTTATAAATCTCTTCCTTTATCAACTATTTCCTTTCTTTTCAAATCTGCAACATTATTTGAAAATATGGTTGAAATGTTATTGATGAAAAGCTGAAAATACGTGTGGCAACATTGATCACTGAATGGATGGGGGGAAAGCCGCATATTAGCATGGAAATGGAAATGGAAAAGCATATGGCATGAAAACGAGCGAGAGAGCGATAGAGTGCGTATTCGCGCGAATCGGTTTTTCTCATCATTCGTTTGACTGTCGCATTAGGTTTGTTCTAGTAACAGGAGAAACTGAATTCCTGAGCAAACAGGTAGAAAACCGTTCCTGTATTCGCTTCTTTTTTCTTGTGGTAACCGTAGTGAAAAGGAGCAAGTAGTTTTCGCTCCTGTTTGCTCCGGAGTAACTTTTGTGTACTGGAACAAACGTATTACCAGCCAGCATCAACAGCAGTAGCAAAGAATTATTCGCACAATGGCCCCGAAAGATTGCTTTTCAAGTTGCGTAGGCCTTCTTTTGATCTTTTTGTTATCACGGGCAGCATTTCCTGACAGTTCCTATACGATGGCAAGATATTCATTGCTACCAGGTAAACGAGTGCTCCGACGCCGACATGCTCGGCGTCGTGACCTTTTCTCAGCAAACGGACAGAAAACTGGAGACCGGTACAAACTAAGCGGGATTTTTGCTTTTCCTTCGCCTTTCTTTCTATTCCACAATCAGACGAGCACATGTTGTAAGTACGGGTGTAACGCACGAATGATGCTGAGCTCCCATACCACCCCTGGTTTTGTACTTGGTTCAGTTTGCGTTTGAAGTCAAAGGGGCTGGCCATCGAAAGGAAAGAAAATCAACGTTCGCGTCCCTCGCACATTACCCCTTACATACAGTGTGTTTGTGATCGGTTCAGTTTACGTTCGAAGCCAAATGGGCAGCCCATCGAATGAAATACGTTCACTTGCATCGAGAAAGAGGAGGATCTTCGAACAAAAACTGTTCAAGATTTGCGGCCGGTGCATGAAATTAGCGGGAACCAATCAGGAATGACATTCAGTCAGGTGATTAAAAATCGTGTTTTTCGTGGATGTGTATGCTAGTTTGGACCTGTCGGAAATAAAAATAATAGTTGGTGAAGGGAATAATGTTCAAATTAAATTTTTGGTTAACGGTTTGATAGCGCTGATAAGGGCTACTTAGCTTACAAATATTACCTCATCGATATTTTACAGCCCTCTGTTCGCACCAAGCAGCCAAATATAAATGATAATAGGAACAAATCTGTAGCGTTTTAAATATATAAAACGGATCCGATCAAGATGTACTGAACATTTTCACCATTTCCGAGTTTCGAAAGATTTTGCAAAACACAGTTTTTTCGTTATTAATGCATGTTATACATACTTCATATTTTACTACAACACTGCTGAACATATTTTCGACAAAATGGCCCATGCATCAAATAATACTGCTAAGTATAATAGAAGTTATTAACGTTCAAAATCTGACGCGGCTGCCACAGCCGATATTTTAAACCGGGACCTTTATATTGAAAGCTTACATGAATTCTACATTAAAAAAATAATTCTAAATCCTCCTGGGGGTTGGAAATGTTCTTTCTGCTATTGCAGTACCTGCAGATCGTTCAGCATTCTTCCGGAGATGCAGAATGCTTTGTTTTAATTGTTCTGTATCATTATTTTTCATACCCCTAACCTTACCACTTTCCCAATGCTTCCCATTAGGGAAATGATGAAAAAGCAGATTATGACGAGACACAAATCTCCGATCAATAGGGGGAAGGTGCCATTTGAGCCAGTCGCTACTGATATACCAACGCAAATCTCTATAAAGTTATCAATTTAAAAAAAAAATATTAAATGTATTGTGCGTATTCATGATTTTGTGAAGAATTTTTATTTTTTCAGAAGTTATAAAAGTTTTGCTGAGATCGCTTGCATTGTCAAGTCTCACTGAAGTGGGTCTGAGGAGACATGACCAAGAGAGTTTTAAAAAGTCAGAACAAATAATAATGACAAAAAACATGATGAAATCATTTTTTACGTATTGTCGAGATTCAGGTACCAATGAAAAATAGGGGAGCCCGGGGCTAGTTGGCGGTTGGGGTAAGTTGGCGGAATCCCCTTTTCTCCGTTTCTATAAGACATAAAGCGCTGTCTCTCGTTGTGAACCTCAAGTAATATGAAACGCATTATCCAATGTGTTTTTGTTGCAAAACATTTATTTTGTAGAAGCTGTGGGCGATATTGTGTTTTTGAGCGCACTTTGTAAATTTTCTTAATTTTAAACATTTTGTGTTATTTAAGGTGGTTTTCAATCTATTACCCGAATGATTGTATTTTTCCACAGCGCGTGAAAATAGCTTTCTGTATCCGTATAGATATTACACCTATACATACACAAAAGTAATTTTTTAAAAACTTTTTTATAAAATATGCGGTTGGGGTAAGTTGGCGGTGATGCACACGGGGTAAGTAGGCGGTACTATTTACAGTGCAAAAATAGACATCAAATATTTTAATTTCTGGAATTCTCTCCAAAGTAAGAGAAACTGTTTATTGTGTCTCTCGTCAATACAGAAGACAATAATTTCGGCCAATCGCCTGAAGAATTTCGAAAATTTGTCTATGAATATGGAGTATGCATCGAAGTCAAAATGACGGGGTATTGAGACAGAAATATAATGAAAAGTGTCGAATAATATACAGTTTTTGTGAAAAGACAATCGGCACATTTCATAAGGACCACTGATGTAATCGAATTTCCATTTGATTGCGTTGCGTTGCGTTGCGTTGCGTTGCGTTGCGTTGTGACGATGATTTTGGCGGATTGCACACTGACTTCATCATGTTTGACTGCTGATTATCTAATAAGAGTTGCTTAGGAAGTGGTAAGTAGGAATTCATACCAATCCGACCCATATTAAAACCTCAACAGCATGATAGCCATCATTGCCGGCCGCCCCCATCTCCATCGTTCACGGGGAAGGATAAAGGATAAGGTAGACGGGAAGTGTTGATGCTCCACCTACTTAACGGAAGGACGACGATTCATCAGACTCTTCCATAGGTGTCGCGGAGTTGGTGGTTTGGAAGGGTATCAGGTCTAGGATTCGCTCCAAGCAAACGATGCGACCTGTAAAGCATGTTTTATTAGGTAGTTGTTTAGTTAGTCTTCGAGTGCACGATCACTCGAAAAAGAGATGATCTTGTTTAGTTTTTGGTTATTTTTAAACTCTGGGCAGCCGGCTACCGAGAGTATACTATGTTCCCTAAACAAAAGCAATTTGAACTCCACACGGCCGACCGTGGGAGTATTGCCTAGAAAAGCTAATCTTATCCGCGTAATGGGCCGGATCACTATTTATTGCAACAGTATTTGGACAGAATTCGCTACTTCTTCTCTACGATATATTTATTGGCTTGAAAACTACCGAGTGATAACACATTATACAGGCAAAAATAGCGAGAGATGTTATAAATCAAGGAAAGTATTTCTTATTTTCCATATCGGATTGTTTGTGGAATACAAGTATACGAGCGATAATACCGAACACTGAAGGGAAATATAAAGGATTGTTAATCTGATGCACGGGCTTGTTAGCAATAACGGAGTTTTAAATTAGGTTCATAAAAACAGACGCGGCGAATTTTCAATACGTATTGAGCCGTGTTCATAGATACTAGTCAGATTAGTCGTATTGGGGCTAATTTCCGATCAACTATTCATTTTTACGGCAATGTTTTCTCGACTAGATCTGTTCGCACCCTCTCATTCTGTTCGCACCCTCTCATTCTGCGGTCTAAGGACCAAATGTCATCAATAGACTTAGAATCGCGTGGAGGCATGAGATAGGAAACTTGTAAGAATTTTGCTATCCCACCGTTTGACTACCAGAATGGATGGGAGAACAGTAATACTAGCAAATACCGACTACCATAAGAGCGGTGCAAATTTGAACGAGTGACGTAGAGTACTGCACTGAAAAAAGGACCAGGAGTGCGATTTTACGAAGTTTTAGCTTCCGATGGCCCTACATTTTCTGACAAAGTGAAGTTCTTGAATGTTGAGATTTTTATTACTGTTTAGAAAAGCAAAAGTATCATAAAGCTAGTGTCAGGCCTTCATGAGACCTCAAGAAGTCACTTTTGGAGGTATTCGTAAATGTAGATTTGTCGGTAGACGGTTCCAAATATAATAGAAAAATACCTAATTTAACACAACTACAGATCACTTGCAACATAAAAAGCTTTTTGTGAAATTCGACAGCTCCATCTTAGGCCAATTCAATAAATTTCCTGCATGAAAGTTTCCATTTTTTAAAAACGGTTTTTAAGCCAAAGCTTTGGAAGTTAAACCTTGGCGTGGAAGTGCCGGTATATTAATATATTCTGTTACTTAGTGTAGAATTAGATTTCGTCATTTACGGCTAATATACAACCGCCAGAAGAAACTTAAAACGTTGGTACACAATCAAGAAAGGCGAATCAGAAAAGGTATATGTCAGTGATTCACTAAATACAGACTGGAAAGAGGGTAATATGGAAAACCTTAAGGTCCGCCCAGATTAAGTCTTCGGTACGGAACAAAACCTCGGCCTAGGAACTCCTAGCATGTTGTTAGTCGCCTCTTACGACATGGGAGCAGTTCCCAGAGGTTCTATTCTTGGTTGAAATAGTGCAAAAAGATTTCAGCCCGCCGGACACCACACGGCTTTACGGAAACTGCTGCTACTGAGTGGCAATAAACTCTAGTTCCTCCTTGGAGCACCGCTGACCTCTGCTGTTGATAGGAAACGACTTCCGGCCGCAGCAAGCTAAACTGCCTTGTTGCGAATATTGGACGTACGCTACGTATGCTACTGCTGTTAGCTGTCGATTTGCTAATCACAGTCACGAATGGAAAGACGATGTAATCGAATTTCCATTTGATTGTCTATTTTCTGGCATTCCGCCAACTTACCCCATGCATACCGTCAACTTACCCCGGGGCTGGGGCAAGTTGGCGGCTTTTCCGCGTCACATATTTTTGTCTCTAGAAATGAAGACATCCCCAACATTAGTTTTTGCGTTCAATGTTGTGCAAATTTTAGCAATGCCTATTCCAATGTTCCGAATTATTTTACTATTATATTTCATAAGGAATAACATTATATATGAGCGCTTTAAAAAATAAATAACTCCGGGTGGGCGTAGCGTAGTTGGTAAATCGATTGCCTTGTACGCAGCGCACCTGTCTTCGAGTCCCGACCCCGCTCATAGGGTTGGACATTATTCATAAGAGATTTTTCTAACCCGAAGAGGCGAATAACCTTAAGGTTAAAACCTCTATAATCGAAATAAAAAAAATAACTCGAGTAGAAGTTTGATAAAAAACTTAATCATTTAACGGAAATTGAATAATTGCGGTATATTTTCTATGAGGAAAAGATTTTTCATTCCAAACCATAAAATTACTATAAGGGGTCGCAACATGCATCCAAATATTTTTAAAGAATAATATACAACACGTTATTGCCAACTGTAGAACCTTGGTCAGTTGACACGCACCCATGACTATCAACCCGGAATAAATGTTAATTCTACAATCGTAGTAATAATTTGTGATTTGTAATGTAATCACCACATTCGCCATGTTTCTCATATCAATTATACATCATTATACATTATATTATACAATCCATCTCCCACTGACCGGCAGTGTTTTTATGGAAGAAACTTGTCTTTATCTATTTACTGATATATTTATAGATGTAAACATGTTTAGCCTCTGAGATGAAAGGTGATAACTCTACTGTAAATCTAACGACCCATTTCAAGAATGCCTGTTTCTACACGTACATTCTGAAATTGCTTTCATATACAATAAGTTCAGCGCGAATACATCCATGTATCAAATGGATACATGCAATACTTTCACACTTCCAGAACATAAATATATAATATTATGGTAATTTATATCCAGCCATTAAAAAATAACATGAAACAATCGCACCAACTTCCTGCTCTAAATTTTTATTATATTTACATTTTAAACGATTTGTCTTGTATTCCAATCAACCGTCACTACACAGAAAAATAAAACAACCCAAAGAATAAGTTATTTTAACTTACTTTTGATTTGTGCGTCGCTTTCGCACTTATTAGTGTTGTCAAAAACAAAACTAGAGATTCGACTCAGTCGAGGTCTTCCGTAGAAAGGTACCTTTCAGTTGTTTGAGGTATACTCTAAATTAGGTAAGTTCAACTTAAATTTTAGTATATTGAATTCACGAACGAACTCAAAACCACGCACAAGTGATTCTGCTTTGTTGCCAAAGCCGATTCAACCAAATACGATTGTACGACGAAATATCATTGTTGGTTCGACCAAATATAAATATGTAAATTTGTATTTGGTTCGACCAAAAACTTGTATTACTTTCAACAAACAACATGTTGATTCAACCAAACATTATTTTTGTGCCTGTAGATAATAAATCAAAATAAATAATAAAATGTACACTCTTTTTTTACGCGGTTTTGCTGCGCGGTATTTTTACACGGTTTGCTTCTACGCGGATTTTGAAATTTACGCGGTTTTCGTTTACGCGGATTTTGAAATTCACGCGGTTTTCATTTACGCGGTTTTTGAAATTTACTCGGTTTTCATTTACGCGGATTTTCTAAATTACGCGGTATCCATTAACGAGGTTCCCATTAACGCGGATTCTTAAATTTACGCGGTCTTCATTTACGCGGATTTTGAAATTTACGCGGTTTTCATTTACGCGGATTTTGAAATTTACGCGGTCTGTATCCCCCGCGTAAAAAAACCTGAGTGTATAATTAAACGAATTGTGCGAATTCTGGTCATTATAAGACACATAAGTTTTCGTTGAAATTTTGTTCGTTTGAAAGAATTGGAATAATCTCAATTACATCAAACCAAAATATAAATATCCCGACAATGAAGAGAAAACAACCTATGATACGAACGCTTCGACGACACCTACTCACTTCTCCCTCAACTCGCAGTTACAGATTTAGGGAAACTGTGGGAAAGACGAACGGGCTGCACATTAAAAATACAATTATATTGTTGGTGTACTCTATCATTAGGAATGTCCTTGAAATATGAAACACTCAGTAAGCCTTGAATACTGTTGAACGTGTACAGTTGCTTCGCGGATTTTTTCCTTTGTTTCGATAATGCAACTCTTAAGCTTCATCTTCGTGAAAAATAAAAGGAAAGTTGATTTATGCGTGAGTAAGTGCAAACTTTTCAAATATATGTGGCAAGACAGTCTATATTAATTCTATTCATTCATCATTAGAGGAATGTTTCGCGTATAGACATGAAAATCTAGCTGTCAAACGTGAAGATCCGGTCAGCTAGCTGAAACTTGACATGCAGTAGACTGCAGGATGTACCACGTTAACGCGACCAAGGCTAAATAAGGAAGTCATAGAACTTGGAAAATATAGACGACTTCGTGCAGGTCCTATACTCTGACTGTGTGAAATCGAGGAATTGATGTTACCAATGGCAGTGAGTTTTCTCCATATAAATTGTCGAAAAATCCTATACAAACTTCAGGTACGTTGGTTCAGTAGCTAGACTTAACCGATTTGCTTCAAATTTGGTGCAAATACTCCTGGTGCAACTAGGAATCGACTAAGGGCTGGGCCGACTGAGTTTTCAAAAATTCTTTTATTTTCTGGGCAGTCTAATGTCCATCTTACCTCACCATATGTCCGTTTCACGCGCAGACTGAAAAAAGTGCAAACATTTAATCGTTTTCGATTTCTTTAAAGAAGATACTTATTAATTTTTGTAACATAATTCCTCTGGATATTCGAAAACCAACATATGGAACTACTACCAAATACAAATTTGTATTTGCTACTACATAGAGTATTACATGTTGACAAAAACATGCTTTTACTGTGTTATATTTGAGTATATCCTTAACATGTCCATCTTACTCCCAGTTCGCAACATCGCCAAAGATTGAGCCATTACTGTAACGTTTGTTGATCATCAACACGTGGTTGTAATCCAATGTCCCTATTCCAAAGTACATACGCTTGAACTTGTGGAAGGTTTTTTTTAATGACACGTGGTTCGTTATATACGCAGTATCATACTATTCAGTCTCGTTAATAGCGTCCTAGTTTTCCAAAAAATAGGGGTCGAGCGGACACGCATAACAGAAAATGAATAGGGAGGGAAATATACGAAACTGAAACTTATGCATGAAGGACATGTGCAAGAATATGTTTCACCCCCACATGTATAGGGTGTTGTTAAGGGTAACTGAAATAAGTCGATCATTGTTGACGGTACCCAAACAGTTTTAATTTTTCGTCGGTACAGACAGTAAAGAGCGAACAGATCGCGTGTGTTCCGATTTTTATAGAATAAGTATAAAAAGTTTTCTTGTGATACTAGATTATTATGAGTTCTGAAAATGCAAGAAAGTCTGAGTTAGTATAAAGACTAACCTCATTTGTTGATTAGCCATAATTTGATCATAATCATTATGTCGTTTCAGAAGGCTTTCCGGAGCAGATAAAATCGATACTCCATTGTACAAAAAGAAAACATTCGATTTTACCGATTACGCCTACCACGAAGCAGTGAATCGACTCAAGTTTCTTTTGACTGAGGCTTACGAACCTAGCAAAGTAGCAACATCTATTTACTATCGTGGAGTCGATGATGCCAAATCGGAAGCCTCGGAACAATCAACCGTTGAGAGGCCTGCCATCACTGAGGTATCAAAGTACTTCAGTCCTGGTACAGTATCACGATACGGCTCCGGAGTGACCCGCGCTAGAAGATTTAGTTATTTGAATAAAGATGTAGGATCTACTCTAAAGCCAACCACTTCGATGGCCAGCTTGCAACCGGCGCCATCAGGTAAAAAACTCATTCTTTTAAGTACCAAAATAACCTTCTAAATAGTTTGCAGCGTTTCGCAGAATCTTGAAGTGACACAACCACCTCCAGAACTACTCGGGTTTATCGAGAAACAAGAAAATTACATTGAACAGCTAGAGAAAGAATCTCAATATTGTAGGGTATGATTCGATGTTTCTCATTTCACCACTACCAAATATTTACTAGTCAATTTTTCAATGTAGGAGGAACTTTCGACTTTGCTGAAGAAAGTTAAGGATGTCGTTTCGGAGAATGAAGCCCTTACCGATCGGGCTCGCACAAAAGCACTATATCAGTTGGATTCCTCCGAGAGCGAAGATTTAGACCCAGATCGGTTACGGACGAATAGACAACTGTCCGGTCCGAATATTGTGTTTGAGTCCCGAATCAGTGAACTGGAAGCCCAGCTGGCGCAATCGCAGATCGATTTGAAGAAATTGTTCAACGAAAATGAAGAAAATAAACGCAAACTGGTACACGGCTCAAGTGATGCTGGTTGCGCGGACATTTATCGGAAACAAGTGGAAAATTTGCAAAGGTAAGTTAAATTTAAATGACTTACTTTAAATTTGGAATTAGAGTCATTGCAGTTGAGAGAAATATGCCCATTTAGCAGAAAAAACTTGAATAATTCATTAATTTATTTATTTGATGCTTTCTTTTGAAAGAAAATTTTGGTCTGCATAATTAAACAGTTTGTTTTTATTTTGTTGACTGATGTTATCATGTTTCAAATTACAAAATTAATCGTTCAGCTTACATCTTTGTAGGAATACGAATACAACCCTAAACAATTCTCTCAGTTGTTAAATGTTGGTAATTCTCGTGCAAAGAAAATAGGAATTATATTCTGAACGACAAAACTAACGTAAAATGGATTTTGGACAAATTGCAACATATTATTTTGCTTTACCAAACGTTCAAATTTGTCTTCATAGTTAAATTTGTTTGCAATTTGATGGTTTGGCATTTGCAGCTGTGAAAGTAAAACCAAGGTTTTCATAAATAGAATTACCTTGAACATAAAATTTCAAAAGGAAGACTTTCATCGTAGTGGAAATTATGGAATTTAATTCAATCAGACTAGTTTCTATGAAGGTTTGGTCTGATTTAGTTATCTCTAATTATCAAGCGTAAATTGAAGAAATATGGTAAAACTCTACATTATCGGATTTGGAGAAGTTAACAGTATTTTTTGCAAAACTATGCTATTCATATCAATAAATAAATTTGGTTCAATGATGTCATCGGAGAAATTTGTGGACATCATAATTCTTTTTCATATGAGGTTGTGATATATTTACCAACTTTCCTAAAACCAATTCATTGATAACACTTTTTAAATATCATCTTGATAAGTTCGACATGTTCTGTAGAAAGTTTTATATCATCAAATTGAGCAACTTTTTATATATTTAAACATTGGTGTATTTTCGTAATCTAACAATTTTCGAAAAATATTGTAACGCAAATTTACGTTGAGACGACTGAGTTTGCGCCAATAGTGTTCTCGGAATACTTATCAACAAAAGAACGGTATGTGATATGGTACTATCTTATTAGTGATTAAAGTGAAATTTTTCAATTGATTTTTGGCAATGTACTGAAAAACACTTTCGCAAATATCTTAGCTGAGTATAGTAAATCTCTTCTTGAAATACTTATATATTTGGATGACCTCTAAAATAATTTTATTAAATATCATTTTCCAATATTATTTCTATGGGTTTTACATGTTTGCTGATCTAGTTCCAATCGCCAAAATACACAACTTTCATTGCCGCATATTTTTTCTTATCTCGAGTATTTTGAAAGAAATTGGATGGTTTTTGGAAAACAAGGGTTGACAAAGATGTTGATTTGGGGGTACCAGGCACAGACCACGTTCAATGTGTGTTAGTTGTGTAACCTGTGCACAATGAGAAAACGGAAAAATCGTAAGAATTCTTTTACTCCAAGTATCATTAAACAAATTGAACTAAATATAATCTCCGGAATCAAATGTTGCGTTAATCTCCTGTAGAATATTGGGGGTATTGGGGTATTTTATTTTTAAAATCTCTCGCTTCGTAAAAATACTAGCTATAACTTTGATTTCAATAAAAATATTTTCAGCTTGCTATTTTTAGACCGTTTCGCACTGATTCTCCTTTCTATTTCCTCGCGATAGGAATTGGTGGCACACCGTACTAAACATTTTCATCGTTAAAGCGTTTGTATTTGTTTGACACTTATATTTTAGTATTCACCTATCTTTTTTTGTTTATAATCCTATTCGCAAAAAAACATTGCAAAAATTATTGCTTCTACTTTCCGTCAGGGAACATGGCCGGCGGATAACGTGGGTAGTATTGGTAGTACTAGCCACATTAAAACCGGACGGCTATTAACCCACTCGAAATTGTGGAACAACTGAAAAATTTGAAATCTGTCATGGATGTCACACATTGCGCACATTTGAAGACATAGATATACAATTCCATTTTCACAAACGCACCGCAAGTGATTTAATGTGAATGTTAGTTGGACCTAAAACAGATCATGATGGACGGAGGAGGAGAGGTGATGATCTTGCTTATAGGAGACATTGGGGATCGTTAGGTCAATTAGTAGGTGTTAGAGGTTGTGACGGTGATCACGATACTGTCGGGAATATGTGATGGCATCATCAAATTTCCTCGATGGCGGAGTGGTTAACGCACCCAACTAGAGATTGGAAGATCGCAGATTCGATTTCTGCTTGAGGACATATCATTTCTCAGTGTTTCCAATAATTGGTGAATTTTCACCGTTTCTTCATTCTCACCGGTTCCGGTCATTCTTTCCCTGTCTGTTTTCCAGTGGACACGTTCCTAACAATCTTTGAAAAAGGAAAAAAACAAGACTCACGTCAAAACAAGGAATACATTCAAAAATATTTTTTCAGGATAACATAAAATTTCAACGTTTTATGCATTTTAATGACATTTTGTATCAAAAATTCGACTTCTGAAATTTCATAGGACCCCCCTTTAAAATCAAATTTTTAGTTCCGGCTTATATTGGAATTTCTTATGTGACCGGACGACTCATTCTCTATTTCCGGAACCATATAAGCAATCCATACGAAATTTCATGGCGGTCTATAGGAATAATATACCTTTCATTTGAGACTAATTTGTGAAAATCGGCCCAACCATCTCCGAAAAACTGATGTGAGATTTTCTTAATTTTGAACGATGGTCATCTTAGAACTTAAACTGCAAAATGTTTGGCTCTCATTTGAGCAAAAACAAAAAACTTTTTTTGCATTCATCACGGTATCGGTTTGAATAGGAGTTTTCTCAGTGACCACACTCCACAACCCGTAACTCCGCAACCGGAAGTCGGATTGAAATAAAATTTAATAACAGTTTTTGGGGACACAACACCGTTCATTTGAGACTAAGTTTGGTTAAATCGGTCCAGTCATCACTGAGGAATCGATGGAACTGTTATTCTGAATTTGAATACTTCCACCGGGGCTTTCGGAACCGTCGATGATGGCCAATATGGCCAAAGAGACTTTGAATGACTGTTAGTGACCTAGAACTACAAATTCAAGCAGTTGTGGCCATATTTTGGAAAAAATTTCACATTTTGCAAAAAATAAATCACCTTTTTACATTCATCGCAGTTTACGTTGAAATCGGGATTTGCTGCGTGTTCGTCTTCATTACCCTGTAATTCGGAAGCCGGAATCAATTAGATCAATTAGAAATTCAATAGCAGTTAATGGGATCGCTGTTCCTTTCATTTGAGACTTTGTGCAAATCAATTCAGTCATCTCTGAGAAGAATCGGTGAGATTGTTTGACACATACATACATATATACATAAATACACACACACCCATTGAGAGCCGCCCCATGAGTGAATAACCAAGCGGACAAATTCCTCAAGTGTTTGGGCTTTGGACATTTGGCAGGGGCTTGCAAAGGCCCGGATAGATCCGGGATGTGCTGGAAATGCGGGAAGACGGGGCCATCTTGCGAGAGATTGTACGCAGAGGCCGAAGTGCTTGCTTTGCACCACAGCGCACGGAAACGACCATCATACGGGTGGCCTTTAATGCCCTGCCTATAAGAAGGCGATTGCAGGCCAACGATAATGTAGATAATCCAGATAAATCTGATTCCACAGCAACTCCAGTGGCTGTCTATGAAAGAAACAATGCGTGATGTCGCTTTGATTGCAGAGCCGTATCACGTCCCCTCCGATAACGGTAATTGGGTGGCGGATAGAACGGGAACAGCTACGATACAGGTTATGGACAGATTCCCCATTCAAGAAGTGACAGAACGCTCATACGCCAAAATCAACGGCGTCTTCGTGTGCAGCTGGTACGCACCTCCAAGGTGGACTGTAGAGCAGTTTAGCCTAATACTGGAGCAGTTAACCGAGCAGTTGATTGGTCGGAAGCCGGTAGTCATTGGTGGTGACTTCAACGCCTGGGCTGTGGAGTAGGGCAGTAGAGTAACCAACACAAGAGGGTATATCCTGCAGGAAGACCTAGCGAAGTTAGACGTCCGACTGCGCAATGAAATGTTAGCACATTTCGGAGAGACGGGAGAGAGTCCATCATCGACGTCACATTATGTAGTCCTTCACTGACGGTGAACATGGATCGGAGAGTATGCGAGAAGTATACCCATAGCGACCACCAGGAGATTCGCTACCGTATCGATCAACGGAACCCTGCTGCAGTACGGAGAAGGATGACCGGTGAGAGAAAGTGGAAGACAGAAACCTTCAACAAAGACCTCTTCGTTGAGGCACTTTGGCTGAATGACGGGACCGAGAACGTGGATGCGGCTGACATAACAAGGATTGTGACGGCTTGTGAAGCCACAATGCCGCGAAAGCTGGAACCACGCAACAAACGGCGTCCAGCTTACTGGTAAAACTAGACGCTTAACATGGTACGCGCTGCTTGTCTCAGACCCAGAAGGCAGGCTCAGAGAGCGATATCGGAACCAGATAGAGAAGAGCGCAAGGCAGCGTTTCGGGCAGCTAGAGCCGCTTTAAAACGGGAGATCAGACTTAGCAAGTCAGATTGCCACAAGAAGCTGTGCCGAGAAGTAGCCGCCAATCCCTGGGGCGACGCGTATCGAGTCATGATGGTGAAAATAAAGGGTTCGACGACGCCAGTCGAAATGTGCTGAAGATAATCGTCGAGGATCTTTTCCCGAAACACGATCCAACTATAGAAGGAACAAACACGGACGAATGGCAAGTGACTAACGACGAGCTCACAGAAGCATCGAAGCGCCTGAAATAAAAGAAAGCCCCCAGTCCGGATGGAATACCAAACGTGGTGCATAAAGGTGCGATCCTGGCATATCCAGACATGTTCAGGATGGTGCTGCAGAAGTGTCTAAATGAGGGCAACTTCCCCGAAATGTGGAAGGTCCAGAGACTGGTGTTGCTGCCAAAGCCAGGGAAAACACCTGGCGATTCGGCCTTGTACAGGCCCATACGTCTACTGGATACACTCGGAAAACTCCTGGAAAGGATCATCCTTAGCAGGTTGACGAAATTCACGGAAGGTAAGCGCGGACTGTCCAAGATGCAGTTCGGATTCCGCAAAGGAGCATCGACAGTGGATGCAATTCGAACAGTGCTCGATTGTGCTGAGAAGGCATCTATACAGAAGCGAAGAGGAGATCGATACTGCGCTGTGGTCACGATAGATGCCAAGAACGCATTCAACAGTGCCAGCTGGGAAGCCATCGCTGCAGCGCTCCACAGAATGAGGGTTCCCGATCTATGCCACATCCTGAAGAGCTACTTCCAGAACAGATTGCTGCTTTACGAAGGGCAGAAGTCAATGCGAGTCACAGCGGATGTTCCTCAGGGCTCCATTCTCGGTCCAACTCATTGGAACGGGATGTACGATGGGGTCCTAGCACTGCGGCTGCCCAGAAAAGTGAAAATCGTGGGTTTCGCGGACGACGTGTCACTAACTGGGTGAGACCCTTGAAGAAGTGGAGGTGTCGGTGACGGAGACAATAGACGCGATCGAGAGCTGGATGAACGATGTTAAGCTGCAACTAGCTCGCCACAAGACGAAGATGTTGTTGGTCAGCAACTACAAATCGGTTCAGCGGACGCAGATCGACGTCGGAGGGCACGAGATTGCATCGAAGCTGGGACTGAAGCAATTGAGAGTGATAATCCACGACCGGTTCAGCTTCAACAACCACGTTTACTACGCCTGTGAAAAGCCGGCGAAGGCAACGAACGCAATAGCGAGAATCATGCCAAACGTCGGCGGCCCGAGAAGCAGCACGACACTTCTGCTATCTACTGTTTCGTCATCGATACTCCGATATGGGGTTCCTGTCTGGGGTGCTGCGCTGAAAACCAAGTGGAACCGTGAAAAGCTGAGCAGGACATTCCGGCTGATGGCCGTATGAGTCGCGAGTTCTTACAGAACAATAGCGGAGAAATGCACGTAATGAAAGGAGACTGGTTCGAGCGGACTCGTTGGTTAAATGGCAGCAGCAGTGGGACAACACGGAGAAAGGAAGGTGGATCCACCGACTCATCCCAAATGTGTCGGCTTGGGTGCATAGGAAGCATGGAGAGGTGAACTTCCATTTGACGCAGACTCTCCGAGCTGCACCAACAAGAAGCCACAAATCGGGTTTCGAGAGAAATTCCGCCGCCGGGGAACTCTCTTACGGTGTAGACTAGTTCCACCACCGGGAACCAGTTGAGCAGTACGCGACACAGAACCGGGTTTGTGTCGTCGGAGCGCCAGTGAATCGGACGTCCAGCTTCACCGGAATCGCCGAACCGACCTCAACACCCTACTGGGTAACTCGTAAGTAGGTTAGATCCACCCCCGAGGATTAGACCGAATAGACCGCGTCGAATAGCTAGCAGCGGGTCGCTGGGGCGTCAGTGAACCGGAAGCTATGCTCCACCCGGAATCGCTGGATAGACCTCAGCACCTACTGGCTGGCCTGTTGAGCAGGCTAGCTTCATCGCCGGGGACTAGATCGAGTAGATCGGGACGAAGCGAGGAGCTAAATGGCTCACGGAAATGAACATCGGTAACGGGAGAAATCTACCGCTCAGCTTCGGGAGAGCCTCTGTCGCCGGGGAATTCTCCGTCGGAGTAGGCTAGGTGCATCGTCGGAGACTTTACCGAGTAGTTCACAAACAAGTAAGGGTGGGAGATGAATATCTCACCAGGGAAGTTGAGCGAAATGGAACGAGAGGGAGCCAAAGGCCTCAAGACATTGTGGTGATAAAACCAAAGAAGAATCGGTATCGGAAGAACTTCCTTCGCCGGGGAACTCTCCATCGGCGTAAGCTAGATTCACCGCCGGGGAATACCAGCTGCGGAGCACCAGCGAACCAGACGCCCTGCTCCACCGGAATCGCCGAACTGACCTCGACACCTGGCTGGTTGTCTCGGTTTTGGGAGAACTTCTCTCACCGGGCCGTCGAAGTAGCCTAGGTCCATCATCAGGGACTAGACCGAGTAGTTCACGAACAAGTCGGGAACTCAACGAGTAAATGGTGCGAAAAGGGAGTTGCGGTGCTAACTGACACAAGGGATCCGAGTAGTGGTGCTGAATGGCATAAGGGAGCCCAAGGGCTCGGTGAATTAGACAATCTGAAGTTTGCCGCCCAGATTGTCTTCGTAGGGCAGGAGCACTAAGTCTCGACTCACTGCCAGCTTTCCGACTGCCATGCAGAAATTGCCAGTCTGTGTGGATGGTGGAGAACTGGTGGTGCGTCGAGGAGTAGGGCTGTAACCCAACTGAAGGAACTAATTACTAAGTAGTAGAATTAGAGTGGGTGCTATGAACATAAAAACCCCTCCCCAAAGTAATGCCGTAAAGTAGTACCGAGGAAGAATCAGGTTCTGGGCAAGAGCAGTGGTTTGCTATGAACATACCTTTCTGTATGAGTCGCTTGGAACCTCAATAGATTCATATTTGATCTTCACATATTGTACTTTTTTGGAAAGACCATTTCATTATCTTTCGAACTGTAAATCTACCATGCCGATCGGATAACTGCAAACTGTCGTTTTTTTAAAAAAAATCTTCAATTCAAAACGATTCTTTGTACAAGAAAAAAAGCATTGTTCTCGTTTTAGTGATGCAACATTGATTAAGTAAACATCGTTTTCTGGCTTAATGTAATTACCCCAAATTTTGTAATCCTGTGTTATTATTATCACTATTATCACTCCTGAAATTCAGGGATAAACAAAGTTTGGAAGAAACCGTCCGTAAGCTCCAGTTGACAATTGACCAGCTAAAGGATTCCGAGGCTAACAACTTTAACAAGTCGCAGAGAAGTCGTGATATGATTGAACACGTTGCATTTGAGCGGAATCAGGCAGAAATTGAAATACGTCGATTAAAGGTATGGTTTACCCGCTTAGTTCAATTCGTGATGGTTTATTTTTCCCGTATATCAGTAAATAGTAAAACTCTCTGCTTTATTATAGGATGAATTGGAACGTCAACATGAGCGAGTTCGGGAGATTCAGCACGAAATGACAAAGCGAATTGGAGAGGAACGGTCTAATGCCGAAAGACGTTATACTTTTCAGGTAGATCAACTGGGCGGAGATTTGAGCAGCCAGTGGGAACAAGCTACTAAACTTCAACTAGAATTGGAACGCATGAAGCGCATCGAGTCGGACTACAAGCGGGAAATTAGCCAGAAAAACTCGCAACTCGATGAACTGAAACTGGAACTAAAGAACAAAATGGCAATCTTCATGTCTGATTTGAATCAGGCTAGTGCGGAGAAACAATCTTTAGAACAGGAGATCACATCGTTGAGGTAAAGAGAGTCGTCGGTGTTAGGCCAGAGCGGACTATGTAGTAAAATCTCAAGAAGTGAGATACTTTAACCAGATTTGCAAAATGTTGTCATAAGCAAGAATTACCGTATAAAACAATTGCGAATGATAACGTAAAGCATGCAGGCATTCAAACTTTAAACACGTTCTTCTCGAAATCAATAAACTGTCACTTAGTCCGATCTGATCCAACATCGATCAAGTGTTCGGTAAATAATGTCGTACGGTGCCATTTCATGCCATCTTCACAGATTGCAGCTAGAACGAACGGAGCGTCAGTCCAAAGTGGAGGTTTCTCGCTTGAATGCCGAAATCACCTCACTACGGCAGCGGTTGGATCGTGCTGATTCTGATCTACTTCACTCCAAACGTGAGAACTTGAAGCTTGCTGATGAAGTTGCTTCTTTGGAGAAAGAGGTATTAAATGTTTGTTCAACAGTTAATAGCAATATTTAAAGGATTACTTAATATATTGTAGCTAACATTAGGCGAATTGAACAAGGAAACTAGGCCGTCCAAAGAGCTGGCGAAAATTATTTCTGACATGGAAGGCAAGCATGGTGAGTTTCAACTTTTCATTCGTATCCGCTTCAGCATCATGTGTTGTTGGTCAATTTAGAACGCTTAGTTAATATCCATGGGTAAGCTATTGAAACCCACCAAACGAGCATACATGCGAGTTGAAACTATTAAAATCAGTGGTTTGTTCCATCCACATCACAAACGAATTGTGTTTAGCGCTACTTATGATTATTTTCCTGCGTTTTGCATCTAGTTGCTATACTCATGCTATTTCCCCCATACAATCATTGAACATATTCGCATACGCGGCTTCGCACTCGGCTGTGTGAAAGATTGTAGCTGCTATCTATGCATAGAAAATTATTAGCAACAAAATTTATGCCAATCTTGCTCAAGCACACAGTTGAACTAGCCAAATAATGAACAATGAGAAAACTGAAAAGATTCTTTGGCGTTCTCAATAGTTTATCCATGAGCTTTTTACTCACCACCTTTTTCACTATCAACCTTGTCTATGCCGTCAGTAATTAGTAGTAAATCTTCGAATAATTTTCAGCTCAAATAGAATTGCTAATAGTACAGAACAATTATAAATAGGAAATTTTTTAACCTTCTGGCTGGTAACGTGACTGAACCGCTCGTCTCTGGTTCCCTTCGAAAGCCAACGAATTCTATTGGCCTGCCCTCTAGGGCTGTGTGCAGTGTGAGACCCGCCGCTATGTGAATACAATACCTGCCTGTTGATGACTCGTTCAACTTCAACATTCCCATCTGACGAAAATAAAAAGCGCAAACTCTGTTTCATGTCTTTTGTCCACTTTTCTTCCTACAGCCGCCACCGTGTCAGAGCTCGAGGGCATGGTTCAAGATCAAAAACAGCTCATGGAAAAACTAACTGCAGAATGCAAAAGCTTGACGCATAAGTTAGAGGACACAACACTAAAACATAAGTACATAAACCACGGTTTCCTGTTTTGTTTTTCATTTGATTGTTTGCGAAGACTATTTGAGTTCATTTCTTAGCCCTGCAATAACTATAAAGCTAAAACTCAGTTATGAACACAACTTTCCACACTTTACAGTAGGAGTTTATTGAAATAAGAGTAGTGTTTTGAAATATGATTTTCTGTATAATTCGCTAATGATTCCTTTGAATGCCTAGATAAGTGTGGCTACACACCTAGAAAAAATAGTGTAAATTTACGTCTCCTGACCATGACATATACTAGCATCAAAAATGACTTAGTTTTACGTTTGATTTTAATTTTACATGACGTTTAATTTCGTAAATCATGTAATTTTACTCCACATACAGCGTTTGTTCTGAATGGTAGGAAGTGTAATTTTAAGTCATTGCGCATGTAAAGTATATGTTTCATGTAAAATTAAATGGAACACGGTAATGTTCTGCCATTTCGTAAATTACGGTTTGTTGAATTGTGTCATGTTTGTAATTACGTCAACGATAAAATTCAGATTTTTTTGGTGTGTATTCTTTCGGTTTAAAACAACAGTTTTAGGGTTTGTCGTTTGTCTACTTGTAGAAATTTGGTAGTTTAGTGTCTTTTGTGAAATCTTAATCCAGAAAAAAACCCGGAAATTGGGAATTTTAGGGAACTTAATTTGAGCCGGAAAAACCTGGACTTTTCAGGAAAAATATATTCAATTCAGGGAAAAAAATCAATTCGACTTTTCATATTTTTACAAAAAAACAAATCAAAAATTTCTGGTGGACACGAACGCCCCCTATAACAGATTATTTCTATAGCATATCAGTATTAACCCATTCATGCCCATGGTGTTTGTGGACAACAACGTTTTTAAACAGCTATAACTTTTGATTGAGGCAAGATTTGCTCACAAAAACAAGTAAGGATCATTAATGTGATTATTGTCTTTAATTTGAGTATTAACAGTTACCAGGATCAGCTCCAGAACTGAAGTTATTGCAATTAGTCTGATTGGATTTCGATGGCGCAGTGCTGTCAGGGACAGTTTACGTTGACGACGGAAAAAGATGTTTTCATATATCTTCGTTATGGTGCAATATTATTGAAAACTGATAAAACTTATCAATTTAGACTGTCGTTGGCTACGTTTCCCACGTAATTGGACTATTGTAATTATTCTAGGAGAATTGTATTGAGCATTAGAAGGTAAAAATTGATCAGCTTCTAGCACTGCCATGGAAGCACCTATCTTTATGAAAATAGGCTTTTCATGTATCTTGACCCCACCGTTTTCAAGGAAAAATAGTTTTGAAACCCTACATGCACTAGAAAAAGGTGGGCATGAAAGGGTTAAACTCTGGGAAATATCAATATAAATGTTTTACATCATCATAAATATCGGTTTTCGCTTCTAATAGTGCTTCACTTGATTGTAGCTATGTGGTTGGGTTTGGTGTGCACTATTATATAAAATGTCGTTTATTTGATACGCATCAATGTGTTGGTGATGTTAAAGTTACTTGACTTATAAGTCAAATACATACATTTTGCGATACTTAAACACACTTCTTTTTGAATCACTCTTGGAATGCAGCATACTCTGTAACTCCAAGCAGTCCAGAAGGCATTTTTACATCATTCGCATAAAAACGACAGTTCGATGGAAGCAACAAGGAGACATCGTTTAGAAAAAGCAAGAACACTAACGGACCGACGCAGCTACCTTGTGGAATTCCGGACCGGTTTAAGAAAGATTCCGATGTTGTCGAGCCTATTCGAACCTGTACAGAGCGGTTCGACAGGGACATCTGAACCAAGCCACAGTCATCACTAGGATACCGAATAAATCCATCTTCTTAAGGGGTTACATACCTTCTTATTTTTCAAAAAACTAATTTTTTCATTACTTTTTCTGAAAGTACAACTCTTTGAGAATAATTTCCTAAATTTTTATAGAGATTCGAGAAATAGATCGAAAGTTACAGAGCTTCCAAGTGCGCTTCGTCTACCAAGAGCAGTAGAAACTAGATTTTCTCGAAATGTCGCTTTTCCAAAAATGGTTTTTCCGTGATCACGATTGCCGAAAAACCACTCAACCGATTTTCTTTATTTTTTTTAAATTGATCGTAATTAATTTTTCTCGTACCTTAACGATTCCTTTTTGATACATAAATTTTTGTTTCGTGGATGAAATGTTTTCAATACAATTTTTAGAGCTTAAAATAGCGATTTTTAGTGAAAGCGTTCCCGAATGGAGGGAAAAATTATTATTCATTAAACTAATCATTAAGGTACGAGAAATACTCATATACTAATGAAATTTTTTGAGTTTTGGAATTCTAGTTGATCTATTGGTCTTCAATCGTGATCACCACAAACCTCTTAAATAAAAAAAGCGTCTCGGGGAAAAATCCATAACTCCGCCAATCATCAATATATTTTTATAAACTTATGCTTGTTTATTTCACTGAAAAATGTTCTACCAAAATATTATAATATTAGTTTGATGTCATGAAATCATTGCTTTATGCCTTTACGTAAATTCAAACTTTCTTGATATTTTTCGCACAAAAAGATATGCAACCCCGTAATGTCTTTGCTTCGCGTGTGAAAATTTTCCGAGTAGAAAAATAGTAATTGATTTAATTGTCGCCATGTGAATAGAATACGGAAATGTTTTAGTATTGTGACATGCAATATCATGTCAATTCGAGAATACGTCTGCGTCTGAAGATGAATAAATTTATCATGTTTTTTGCCGGGTGGCGTAGCACTGAACTAGCGGTCGTGTGGTGAAAGTTTAATTGAATTAAAGCTATTTTGCTAAAAGCAGGAATCGGCCTTTGTGATAAGTAGCACAATACATAAGTGAGATAAGTGCCCTCCTATACTGAGAAGAAGGCTTTGACCAAAGGTGGACGCGATTTCTTAATCTGTCACGATTTTCGCAAAAAAAAGTTCTTAATGCTCGGCTTTTTTCTCGCGCCGAGGAAATTTGAAAACTCTGCTCTACTCTTGCACATTCGCATCTGTTGTGTTTAGCTGTCTCCATAATAATATACTTAGCTTAGTGAAAACATCAAAATCGGTGTTGGTCTGTTAGTGGTTTGTAGTTAGACCAAAAACCCGGATCATCATTGATGCTTCCTTCGTCTATTTCATCTGAGACTTTTTATTGATGCGGTATCCCATCTAAGCGGAATGCTCGGAAAGGTAGCATAACGATGGTTCCTGAAGCCTGCATCTGTTACAGACCGAGTGAATTTGGCGAGATCAATCTAATTTATATTTAATTTTTATTATCCATTTACTTGAATATTACATAAATCACTCCAAACCCAATCCTATTTTCCTTACCTACTAACCAATTCTAACATCCGTAATGACTATGAAGATTGCGTGGGTTTCCCGTATCTTCTTAAGTAGGTATCCAACTAACATTTCCTTCCCTTTGGCGATCGTAAGGACATGGTGTGCAGTGAACTATACCAGCAGCGGTTCTCAACCTTGTTTGCTCCGCGGACCCCTTCGAAATCGCCTTGGGTCATCGCGGACCCCTTCGAAATTATCCTGGCCGGTCGCGGGCCCCTTCCGAATTATCCTGGACGATTGCGGACCCCCACGGCTTAACATCGATTTATATGCTGTGAATATATTATTTTCAGCCTGATGCGATAAAAAAAACCTGAAGTTTCAATATCCGTCCGGAAAAGATTTTCCTCTTCGCGGACCCCCAGCAACGACTTCACGGCCCCCTATGGGTCCACGGACCCCAGGTTGAGAATCGCTGAAATATACTATTGTATAAAAAGATTTCACTGTATCAGCCACCCATGATGAGTGCGGTCGTTTTTGCTATGCTATGCAATGCTAAAAAGGTATGTAACCCCTTAAGAAGAATTCCATGATTAGCGCGGTCGAATGCTGCCTTGAAATCCATAGGGGAATTGTGGGAAAAACCGACACTGTAGGTAAAACCGACACCCCACAACTTTTCCTAGAAATCAAATTTTTATTCATTTCATAATGACACATTATTCTAAGTACGTTTATGTAGAGCATTTGAAGAAAAATGGATTTACGTTAGTGCGCCGAATGTCATAAAAATAAACAAAACAGACGACAGCAGCGTTCGTACTCGTCTGGATGTTAAATTTTGTTGGTAGATTTTAAGATTTTAACCGTACAAAAGCTTTTCAAATCATCACATTTTTCAGTACCTATTATTATCGGCCTTTCCTATGATTAACTAGGTGCATTGAAGACGAGTTTGATAAATTCAATATTATTAATTGCTTTTATTAACAATGTGCTCTGTTGGGGTAAAACCGACACGCTATGGTTAGGGTAAAACCGACACGCTGTTAAGATGATTGTGTATACTTGCGATTCATTGCAAAATGATGGGGATCTTTGTGACACTTCAATTAGCCTATTAGAGCACTATAGTATTAGCAGAACTGCATAGAAATACTTTTATTGTGTTTATTTCTTGTAAGTCTCTTTAAAAATCAAAAATTGCTATTTCTGCAAAAAGCTCATCAAACCGAATTTCTAGTGTTCTCTTGGTTTGTCATAGACGAACTTTATCACAATGAGACAATGATCTTATGTATACCCAAATAGATCGCTTATGATCAGAGTCCGAAAAATCAAATCTGAAAAAGACAGTTTTACTAAGAAGTGTGTGTGTTACTTATAAGTGAATGAATCCAATTAGCAGAACGTAGAACGCTTGCAAATCTTCTCTTACGAATTAAAATGACACTGATGGTTGCAATGATGTGCGCAAGGATTATTTGGAAATACTCATATCAAGAAATAATCCTATAGCATAAATTACTCTTATTTATAGTACTACGCTTTCGAACTTTCTTCCCTTCACTACATGATGAAGCAATAAAAAGCACATATTTGCCTCATACATACTCACACCTTATTAATTACGCATATATCTCATTTTTAATAAAGACAAAGATTTTAATAAAGTGGAGAGAAAATAAATTAAAGGGGGTGTCGATCTTACCCCTATGGGGTGTCGGTTTTACCCGCAGTGCCTACAAAAAGTCACTTTGTTTTCCAAGTTTTACAACCAACAATTTTTAATGAAATTAATTTTTTGAAGTGCTGAAAAAATTAAGTCTTATTAAGAATTTTCTGAAGAAGAATTCTGCATGAAAATTATGATTTTATTGGTTTTGTGGCAACTTAGAAAAAGTGTTAAGCTTAAGGTATCGGTTTTAACCATAATTCCCCTATATACCGCATCTATTTGCATTCGGAATCGATGTTCCGTAAACAGTTTGCGGTAAACTGCATAATATTAGTAGATACGGAGCATTTTAGAGGATAACCATTAGACCGGCATAAATTTTGACTTTTTTCGGAACACTGCTAATTCAAATGGTAATTGGATGCACAAATCATATGCAAAATATGAGCTTTTTCTGATAGCTCTTGTTCACCCACAAGAGGTTTGAAGTTTCTATGGTATGAAAACTCGGAAATAAGAACTTAAAATTAAATAAAAAATTCCACAGTAACTCTGCATACCTCAAAAATTTTGGCCGCATAGCTTATTTTATAACGAACACCTTTGTTGAAGGTTGAAAATTGATTGGAAGTTCCCCGACAGAGTTATTTAACTTTGAAGACCAACCGATTTTTTTTAAATTTCCTATTCTGAGCATGTGCAAAAAAGAGAGGCAACACATTACTTTATATAAGAATATCTTTTTGCTGCAAAATCGGATCAATTTGCAGTCTTCGGCAATATTGATCCTTACACCTTAAGCTATATATCTGCAGATTATGGGATGCACAAGATTATACTGACATATTTAATGAATGTATTGTTTCTTTTCCCTAATTTACCATACAAACTTTAAAACTCTTGTGAGTGAGCTAGAATTTTCAGAAAAAGCTCAAAAAAGCTTGTTGCCGGTCTAAGAACCATGCTTTTTACTGTCTATATATCTCTTGCAGTAGACGAAAAGTTGGTTCACGATTACTTCTAATAGTTTTGAGCAGGCGCATCGTAATTCCTCGGTAATTGGAGACATCACGTTTATTGATTTTTTGAAAACTGAGAAAAAGTGGAAAAAGTTTCGGGAACTCGCTTTGTTGAGTCGAGAAATTAAACACCCCAGCCAACAGATTGCAAAGAGCGGTTGCACGACGCTCAGACGACGAAATATCATCAGAATCAGCAGCAAAAGACAGCTTCAATTTCTGCATGGCAGCCACTACCATGTCGTCTGTTAGAATGTGGAATACCGAAATCACGAGGCGTCCCGCACGTTGGCTGTTCTATCTGAGTCGAAATGGCGGAACAAACGAGGAGGTACTTGCTTAAAGTGCACCTTAAAGACACCGCTTGCTTGAGGTTTTCAATAGTTGTTTGAAATGGACGGCCGGGAACTGCAATACTTGCGCAGGGTAGCTGATCGCGCTTGCTTGAGAGCATGTAATCTTGGATTCGACCACTGTGTGAACGATTACAAAAATGCCAATTAACGACTAAACGCGTAGCATTCAATGCGGCATATTCGACATTAATTTAATTTTAGCGATACTGTGATCAAAACACCTCCACCATGAGTCTTACGGTTGTTCAGGGTTCAGATATTCAAAGAGTTGTGCCGAACAGATTTGGTCATTCAGTCTGGTAAAAGCGATTATGTCGTACTCAGCTTCCGAAGCTGCAAGGATAAATTGCTTATATTGTGGTCCTTAATCCACTTACTTTTTGGAAGTAAATGCGGATACGGCTTGAAGTAAATAAGGTACAGCAGGTTCAAAAGCATTATTATACTGGCCCGGGATAGCAGGCAGGAAGCCCTCTACTGTTTCCAACCTCAGCACCGGGACGATTATTAAGAAGGAGGTTCGCAGAGGGTGCGTCTGAGTTGTGAGGCACGGGAACTTCCTCAATGCTTGTTTGTTGGGTATGATGATCCATTGCATAATTCGCACTAGCTTGTGAAGCAGTGTTGTCCACAGTGTATTGTAAAACTAGCCTCAGGGTTGCGGACACGATAATCAGCAACACCGAGAGTAGCGTAGCATGCTGCAACATAGAGTGAATAAGTGTTGGGGTCGCAAGGAGGCTTAAAATACTTGACTGTGATTGAAGCCTTGATTCAATACTACAAACGGCTATTGATGCACTTCGACTCCTTGCGGTGTTATTGGCAGGTTCACAAGAGAAAGTTTGCGAAATTTTGGGACTGAATATTCTTCAAATTGACGAAACAAGTCGATGGGTCTAATGTGATAGTTTTCATGGCAGCGATGGAGTCCCTCGCTGCCATTTTGATTTTGGTTCATCTCAAATTCTTGTTCTAGGTGTAAATTCGGAAGCTCTCCCCCAAAAATGGCTTAATTTGGAGATGATTAATAAGTGTCTCCAATCAAAAATCGATTGTTTTGCTAGGTTTCCATAGTAAGTTCACTTAAACTCCAGTTTTAAAAAAAACCCTACATGCCCACAAATCATCAAAGGTTGTTCTTTAGACAGATCTTAACATGTTTTAACAGGTGAACATAGCTCTAATCGCAATTGAAAATTTAATAACTGGAATTTCACGTAGAAAAAAAAAACCAAAGAAAAATACGCTTAATTTTCTTCTGATGCCCGTAACAGCCGATTTGTAAGAAAATTTTTATCAGTAATATGCTGCCCATAAAAGCATAAGAGTCCCATATGGATTTTTGACGAAAATGAGTTATCTGTTGGAATGTATTCTGTATCACCACTGAATCACAATGAACAAATAAGATTACCAGGTTTGTTATGAAAATACCGAAAAAAAATAACAAAACATGGTTGTCCCAAGGCTCAATGAGAAAATAAATCTTCAATAGTGTTTTTCTCGGCTTGCTATTTTTCAATATGGGACTCTTATGCATTTATGGGCAGAAGATTCTTCTATAAATTATGCATAGTTTTTCCAATCGATGCATGGGCTTAAACACAATTGCATATTTATACTGCCCATCTCCTGAAATTGATACCATTCCTCGCTAGTGTAAACTATTGACGATTTGAAGCAATAATCTAGTTGTTAATCAAGTGAGCTCTGACTTAGGCAATATAATCAGTGATTCCAACATCGTTACCTCAATAGTTGGTTGGTTTAGTTTGCAGCGACCATGTCTTTAACGAGAAAGGTGGTGGTTTTTCACTCCTGACAATCTTTTTCCGAAAGAAATCGTTCAAAAATGTTGTAAGTGTTCTACTAGAAGTTCTGTTAACTGTGACCAAAAATCATTTCGAAGCCAGCAAGTCGTGCCCCAATCGGAATTTTGAGAAGACTCACTTCGTTGGAAACGGACCTATACTGAGCCGAATACTGTTTCATCTCAACAATGCACTGAATCTGACAAAGCCTTCCAACGGTTCCCGCCTGATTTAGCTAACAGCCAATACCAAGTGAATCTTCGGAGTAATAGCATAAGAACTGTGAACATGGTTGGAACAAATCAGTCCGTCT
Organism: Topomyia yanbarensis; assembly: GCF_030247195.1. Lineage (NCBI taxonomy): Eukaryota > Metazoa > Arthropoda > Insecta > Diptera > Culicidae > Topomyia > Topomyia yanbarensis. The sequence goes on from NC_080672.1 coordinate 116,626,358, forward strand.
TGACTCAACAACGCGGATCTATCGTGGGCCATCGTCCGATGATCGTTCTCTACATAATCAACATGGTGACTTCATTTTGCATTCCGTCGTTCACAATAAATTTCCCATGTTGATGGTGAGAATCTCTGGCATTACCGGCTTCACCAGCACATTAACTACGAATTTCATCACGGATATCGTGAGTACATATATCAAGATAGATGGAGATCTATTGAGGATTAGAAGGTTCCTGTGAAATTCCACCGTGAAGGAACATTTCGGGACCTGAGAGTCACCGATGATTCTGGGTACCCGTCGGCATAAAAAAAAACAAGTTAAAAGCGACTGCTGCTAACGTAAAGTAGTAAACAAGCCATGTCCGAAGGACAATAGGTTGCCAGGAGCATTTTCTCCCGATGCACACAATTAGGATTATGTTGGCGACATAGGAAACAAAACGATGTGCTATTATAATCGGATTCTGGGATCCAGCATTACTTAACCGGTGAGTTCGTTCTAATTACACTAGTTTAAAAAAAATAAGTTGCTGGAAAAGATGTAGAGCGAGTAAAGGCTCTATAACCTATGCTTATCAGCCAGGGCAAGGTGTAAATACCTCTGCCACATCCCAAAGGAGTGACATTAACCTTCTTAGCAAAGTCACTCCCAACGATTTATCATATCCCCTTCAAACGGAAACGGTTGGTACGGTTGTCCTCGTTTCTTCCTCTTTTAAGATTCAAAACGATTCGTTAATCAAATTATCCATCAATTGAATAATTTTATTGCCGTTTAATTTTGAATCATCTTTAAACCCAACTCTGCACAGTAGGCCTGGCCGCTTTAATATTTGCGACATATGAAAATATGCTTCGAATATTAATATTGACAAGAAAAACACTATAGAATAACTGTAGTATTTTCCAGGATGCTTTTCAATACTGGCTGTGTAAGAGTTAGAATAGAATAGAATAGACCATGTCAAGTAATTCGGAAGTAACAAGTTCAAATATCATTATTTTAGCGCATTTTTTTCTTCTTAGCATCTTTTTATTCCAATAACTTATTTTGAAATTTGTTCCCCTCCCCTAGGTTGAGGGGTTTGACGGTCTTGCAAACATCTTCAAGCATATTTCGTGCATAAGTGCTATAGAACCTCTGACAGACAATTGCTTTAGGATGGTTATTGCATTCCGCCTCGATAGTGGCGCATCGAAGAGACCGAGAGGGCTATGGGTCTTTTTATGTTTTTTCATACTCTACGCCAGCCCATAGTAATGCTCAACCACTATCCTGTGTGCGCTGACGTGGCCGTCTGGCGGGTCGACGTGGATTGACTTTTGCTGTGGGCTGTGTTTGATGACATTATTCCACAGCCTAATGACAGTGTTGGTGGAGGGGCTTATAGTGGGGGTTGTATGTCCACTTATCAGTCGACTTCGTCATTGTGCACACTATCTATATTATAAAAAAATTTCTCCACTAAGGAGAAATATAGTATAGTACCCTTTTTGTAGATTGCCGCCTTTTTCTCTACATTTCTGATGCCACAAATTCGATAACCGTTTTGGCATTGTAAACTCTACTTTGGTTTGGTATACCGTATGTGAGTGAGCAATTGGCTGAGATGTGTTCTCCTCTGCATCTTTCGCGCAAGGTTCCTCACTTTGTAGAAATTTATCAGACCAATTTAACTCAGTTTACCTCGAAATGGCGTTTGCCGTAAGATAGGACGACAGCGACGAAAGACAATGTTTCTTTTGTTCTTGAGACAATGCACATTAGTTCGAGAAGCTGCTGAGTATCGTTAACCCATTCATGCCCATGTTGTTTGTGGACAACAACGTTTTTCACCAGCTATAGCTTTTCATTGGGGCTAGATTTGCTCACAAAAACAAGTAAGACCAATAAATGTGACTGTTGCCTTTCATTTAAGCATTAACAGTTACCAGGATCAGCTCTAGAACCGAAGTTATTGCAATTAGTCTGAATGGATTCCGATGGAGCAGTGCTATTAGGGACAGTTTAAGTTGATGATGGAAAATGAATGTTTCATGTATCTTCGATATGGTGCAATATTATTGAAAACTGATAAAGTTTATCAATTTAGGCTGTCTTTGGCTATGTTTTTCATGCAATTGGACTATTGTAAATATTCTAGGAGAATTGTATTGAGCATTAAAAGGTAAAAATTGAGCAGCTTCTAGCACTGCAAGGGAATTTCGATTTTAAAAAGAACATTGGACAATACGTGAGACGTAATAACCTCATTTAAAAAAATCAGTATTGGTGATCAATTTTGTTTTGGAATGATTTAGAGTTTGCAACGAATTTAAAATTGAAACTAGTATAAAATTTCTTAATAAGTTAACAATTTCGGAGGGGAGTGTGGACCACCAGGACACTTTCCTTGGATCCGCCACTGACATACACTAAAACATGTGTAAAATCGTTAAAACATTCGCGGGCTATTCATTGTTTATTACTGCAAGTAAACACTTTAACGGGGATCGTATTCCTGAAATGCCTTTGTGTGTTAAAATAAGTACAGCAATAACATGCGACAAAATTCTTAATCTGGATTCCACAGTACCAGGGGCGGATCCAGAAAAAAATTCAGGAGGGGTCCAAAATTTCGATTTTAAAATGAAGATTGTACAATTCGTAATACATAATAATCTTATGTAATGAATATCAGTTTTGTTGGTCAAATTTGGTTTCGAATAATTTTGAGTTTGAAACTAATATAAAATTGAAACTCATTTAAAATTTCTCAACAAGTAAAATAATTTCAGAGGGGGTCCGGCCCCCATGACCCTCCCTCTGGATCCGCCACTGCACAGTACTCAAGAAGATTCGAATTACCAAAATTTGTGTATCAAGCTAGCCACACTTTTCTTGCTTACATACAAGCTAATGTTGGGTCTTATCACTCTTCCTAACGCTTGGGTTTTGGTTTTTATCCTTGCACGTATTTCGAACTGTCCTCACCATCTGATATGAATGTGACCATCAAGTAGAAAACGAAACCTCAAAAAGACCGTTCGCTTTTCAAATGATCCCACCGAGTACGAATCGAACCTCCGGGGAAAACCTCACTCCTTCGTTGACTCCGTTTCAACGACCGAAACAGGATGTGGAAGCGACCTCGAGAAGCTCCCAGCTAGCAGCACATCGTTACCCGGCAATAGGTACTACTCGCCCCTGCTCGCGTCCCTTTGTGGAAGCCGGCATCGCCGATGGCAAAGAGACGAACGTTTTAAACGAAGAGCACGTGGCATGTACCACCAAACAGCACCCTATTAAAATCGATGTCAACGTGCGTATCAGTCCAAAACCCAAACAAAAAACCACCAGCGAGAAGGAGGAGTGTGACAACTAGAGATGAAAACAAATCCGTGCACCTTGCAAATAATCCATTTTAGAACCGTAGTCTCAGGTATCAGAAGATATTTCTACATCAGGTGCACAGAGTGTGTGTGTTGTGTTGTAACTTGTAATGTTTGTATAGTTCACAAATTTTATTTAAATATCTGTGTTACTTAGCTATTATAGTTTAGTCAATGTTCGTTTTTGTATAATCTGAATGTTTTTGGTTCCATTACTAGAGAAGAAAAAAAGGATTTGAGACAAACTAACAACGAGCTGATGGAACGTTTGAAGCAAGTCTGGATAAATTATAAAGAAATAAGTCCAGCTTTCCGGAAAAAGGAATGCAATACTGTGCAGCTTGAGTTGGACTCCAGCATTTCTTCAGTATCCCATCATAATTCGGAGGTATAATGGTATAGTTAACTAATAATTATTTCTTTTTCTCTCCCTTTTACCTTTTGCGGCTAACTCTAGGCAGGAAATAGATATTCTTCAGAACAATTTCGATTTCCTCTCACAACGTATTGACATTAGTGCAATCGGCACTGCTACCACTAACCAAGATAATCAATATGCTTCGTTGAATAAAACTACCGTTAACGACAATCGCTACCCTGCTACTGAATACACTTCCCCTACTGAAAATTATAACAATTATCCTACTACTAATATTAACGCTACTGCTGAAGTTGCTCAAGATTATTCAAGCCTGTCTCTAAATCAGACCCCGTCGCGAGATGATGTGCAATATGAAGGTATCAACTTGTACAAGCACCAGACAGACTACTCCAACAATTAAATCTATTTTGGCTTATATTTGCTTGAATTTCAAATGCACCTTAAAATTTATGATACTTATTAGAATCGAGTAAAGATTTGCCTAGTTTATTTTTGTTAAGAATGTCTTATCCGTCTGAGTTGCAGTTTTAAGTGCCTATACTTAAGAGGGTTCTACTATGAGCAGCGTTTTGGGGTATAAATTGCACAGTACTGAAGAAATTTTAATTTAATTATTTTGAAGCAACATATTTAGACCATTAAATTCTAATTTTAAATACCAGAAAATTTTTTCGCGACCTTGAAACGTCATTGATAAAATTGATGTTGAAACTGCTGCTCAGTAAGATTTTTCATTGGACCGATTTCAATATTTTTTTAATTATTCACGCGAAAATAAATCAGTAAGAATAAACAAATTTTGGTTTTAATTACCAATTTTCGTGTTTGATATGGTGATAAACACGATTCAGGTTTGATTCCTTCAATACTGTTGCTTGAAATTACTAACAAATTCATTTGTTGGCTTTTCAAAAGCATCAACAAATATGTCATTTGAAACAACAAAATCATAATAAGTTTAACCGAACAAACAAGTTCGAACAAACAAAACAAAAGCTTTAGTATTAAGCAAAGAAGAAAACTAAAATGTAGTTGAAATCAAGCAAAAATTTTGTTGGTTTTCAACAAAAGGATCAGTTCGATCAACCAAATTTTAATTTGTTTCAACAATGTTTCTATTTAAAATGCAAACAGATGTATTTGTTGAACTAAATTAAATACAAGTTTTCAAGAAACGCCCATTACATTACAGTTTGAAACAGACATTCGTCAAGTTTGAAATGCAACTAAACGTTTTGTTGTTTCAAAAAGGCCTGATTCTTTTGCGTGTTCAGTAAACATACCGCTGTTTGCCCGTATACGATTTGCCAAATTTTATAATGTGCATAAATTTTTCAATAAACAATATAAAAAAAATCTGTCACGGGAAAACAACGATAAATTTACTTAATAATTTTGAAAAATATTGGTTATTCTTTCTGATCTTCAAAATTAAAATTTTAAAGCATCAAAATGAAAAATGTGTAACTAAAAATATATTAACTAAATATTTTGCAATTTATTCTCTAAAAACAGCTTAATTTCAGATCTCGAGAGTAGAGGACCCCCTTAAACATTCAACGCCGCCTACTTGCCAAATAATACGCTCTTGTTTGCGACTACTAAACATTGACTCTCAATATTTCACAATAATTTTCTTTCTAGAATGTTAATTTGAAGAACACCAAGAAAATTAAATTTTTATGTTTCAGTTTAAGCTTTGACTATCCGCATCCCTTAACCCGTTACTGCCCAATGTTCATGCGCAATACAAAATGACTTTTCCGGTCGACTCAAATAAAAATGGTCGTTGAAATAATATTTTTTTACACGACCTTGCTGATATAATAATGAACAACGGGTTAACATCTTACAATGATCGGTGAATTGGTTCCTGAGATATCGTAGTTTTAGCAAAGGAACTGATATACAATTCTAAGATAATCAGGTTTAACTGTCGGTGCAGCGAGTCAACAGTTCCGCGAATTGAACCTTTTACGCCGAGTGATGAACAGGTTTATGAATAGTAGGGTATCTCATATTGTGACAAATGGCAAAGTAAGCTCAGATGCCAAATTTCACATCATTTGAACAATTCTTGACTCCCGCCCACTTCACTTGAAATTTTTGATATTGGTACTATGGGAAAATAATTGAAAATTGATTGGAGAATAATAGAGATATATGCGCGAGAAAATGATAAAATTTAATATGAATGACAAAAGGCCCTATAACCCCAACTTCTCGTATTCGGACAAAAAGGTTCCGTTCGATTTCTGAGGCTTTTTCACATAAGAAAAACTGCAAAATATGTATGATTTGCATCACGGAGCAGAAAAATTATTAAAAATAGAGGATTTTGGGGCCAAAATGATCCAGTTACCCACTTTCCCGTATTTTCTAGAAACAGAAATATGTCCAAGTTGTAGCATTTAATATTTTTCCTCCTTATTTTCTCATAGTACCAATTTCAAAAATTTCAAGCGAAGTGGACGGGAGTCTAGAATTGTCCAAATGATGTGAAATTTGGTATCTGAACTTACTTTGACATTTGTCACAATATGAGAGAGGCACTTTTGAGAATTAAAAAAAAATTACAATGCCCTAATGAATAGCTGTAACTCAAGTTGACGAACTCTGATATTCCTGAAATTTTGCGGAATTTTTTTCTCAAGGTATACACTTCCAGAATATCCAATTACACAAAACTCCATGAGGGAACATTAAATCAAAACGAAACACAAACTTTGACCATTTTGCAAAGGTTTTGAGCAAGAATATATTCACAATATTAACTTCTCGATAATTCCTGTTTTGCGTTTTTACTTCAGTAATAGGAGTTATTCTAATTATTTACTATATATAGTACTTTGGGCAATAATGGGTTATTTTTTTGCGGATTTGCAAACGTATACTCCTACTTACATTTAGTTATCCTCACACTAACACAATCATCTCTTGCACAGTTACTAATCTACAATTCGTATCAGCAGGACCCCCCGAAGTCGCATCACGACCAGGCAGTAACACCAAATATCAACCGCTTCGGTCGATGCAACCAGTCGCGCCATCACCACCTGGCAAAATCTCCCGACCTGAGTCACGAACATCCGATCGCAAAAATGTCAACGGCAGACAAAAGTCGGAACTCTCTCGAACTAGCTCCGTTAATGACTACAATGAACCCAAAAGCAGTAAGTACGTCGAGGAGAAACGAAGTGAGTCCCGCCTATCACGGGCATCGATCCCCAACGAAGAGGGTTCAACCAAGATGCCTGGAAAGGAGCCGGAGTTTGGACGTGCTGACACAGAACGATTGTCCCGGAACAGCGGTAGTGTCCCCGTTAAACAAGACAGCACCGGAAGCACTGGCAGACTTTCACGTGAATCAATCGTCAGTGGCGATCGCACGTCCAGACAATCTACCAGACAACCACAACCTGCTGCGTATAACGAATCGGACATACCCAGCGATTATGTATCAGAGCGTACAGAATCCATGGAACAGTACCAACCAACCTCAGCAGACCAATTTTCGTCACAATCGAGAGATCGGGATCAATCCTATCAGCAAGTCACACAGCAGTACCAACCATCAGGAGAAACCTATGACGAAAATTCCGAATATAATGCATCCCAGTATGACCCCACACAGCAATATGAACAGAGTCAATACGACGGATATGCCGGAGACCAACAGTATTTGTCGGAAGCGTATGACCAGCAAGCCTACGATCAGCAACAGTACCAAAATTATCAGCAATCATATGATGCACAGCCATACGCCGCTGAGCAAGTATATGATGAACCAAGGTACCCAACCGGAAACACTCAGTCCCCAACACAACCGCCAGCACCAACGCCAACAGCCGCACCAGTCCCATCGGAACCAACGGAAGGCAATCGAAATGTGGGGTACACTCGTTCCCGAGGACCAACAGCTTCCTCCGCACAGCCAGGTGGACCTCCAACTGGATCGAAACAAGTTGGACAACCCAAACAACCCGCAAACAAGTAATAGTTACTGTTGCAACAGTCTGCCACGTCAGTTGCCACAAGGTTACCATTTCCAGCCGATTGAGTCTTATCCTAGCCTCAGCATAAGTAGCCCTAGTCTATTTGATACCAGTTCTGATGATAGTATGACGCCGTCACCGACAACAACTGTGCTTCAAAACTACAACAGCGCAAGCCCTAATAATCTACAATAGTACACCGCTATGAAAATTGTTTATAAACAAGCTTAAAGAATGGTACGGTATATCATGCCACATGCAAATATTATGTTGAATATGTTCTAAAACATCTAAGAAAATAAACGAGTTTCTATTCATCAAATTGTGTCCAATTCAGATTCGAAAACGAACCGCGAAGGTATATCAAATTTCATTTTTCACCGTAAACTGAAACAGGTCCTGGCAGCACTGTTACAGTTGGATTCAGTCGTCTAATTACTATAATTTCAGTTATAAGCATAAGTGAAAGTTCCAAGTTGCCTTATTTGTTGTAAGTAAATCTTGCATAAACTAAAAGTTTATATACATCATGGGTGGGGCCGTCGAGAGCCGCTTCGGGCCCCAAGGCTGGTATTACTGATGGGCCCATTTAAACATACTAGTTTGAACATTGAGTAGTATTTTATGCATTCAACTTTTCAAATCAAACTATGTTGGATCTGTTGCTGTTTCTGGTGATCAAAGACTTATTTCGCTAGTATACGAAAGCCAGTGACTGCGGAACATTAATGGACTATTCAGACCATACATCAGCTTCCGTCAAAGGAACGTCACCGTTCCGTCAGGATAAGTTAAATACGTTTCTTTTGCGCTCGTTCACACGTGCCGTACGTCAAAACGTTACGTGCCGTTGATGTTGTGTGTGAATACCTCCATTTAACTTCATGTAACTTATCCTAACGGAACGGTGACGTTCCGTTGTCGCTGACGGAAGTTGATGTATTGTCTGAATCGTCCTTAACACAACAAAGGCTTTCCTACCAGTTACAACTATTGGTGGTGTTGAGCATCTGCTGATACTGAGGAAAAGTGTGACAATTGATGTGCTTATAAGGGCCGTACACAAATGAAGTAGCATTTTTTGGGGATTTTTGATTATCACCTCCCTCCCCCTCGTAGCATTTGGTCACAAAATTCTAACCGCCCCCTCATAAATAACGTAGCATTTACCTACCCCCTACCCCTTGTCCTATGCAAAGCGATCGGGGGATGAAAAAAAAATTACAAATGTTTTTCAATTATTTTAAATACATGTCCTTTCAAAATCTTTGACAACTTTTATCAGCATTTTCATTACAACAGCAAATAGCGTGTAAAATAAACCCATTTCATGGCAAATATAGTGTTGATAGTTTTGTTTTGAATTTTATATGTCCAGGGTAGCATGAAGAGAAGTTCTCTCAGTTCACAATCCTGCAGCTGCCAATGATTCTAGAAGCATACGTTCATCCAAATTACTAAATTTTGTTTGGTTGAATCCGAAGCGAAAATTTAATGCAGCTTCCAAACTAAGTCTACTAGTTAGCAACATTAGCTAACTAATGTAGCAAATTAAATCCGCATACAAAATCTTTTCGTATATTTGTGAACTTGTAATTCCGCGAATCGTAAAATTTATCTCATGAAAAACCGCATCAAAAGTAACTTGTTTGAATTTAAATTTATTTCTCTTGAAAATGGACGATCATTAAATTGTTTTCTCTAAACAATGGGTTTTAAACTTAATGCTACTTCGCACAACTTCTGACCCTACCCTCCCCCTCGTCACACTTCGTCACAAATTTGTATACCCTCCCTACCCCCAAAATGCTACGTCATTTATGCATGGCCCCCATAAAGTTATCTATTGGGGAAATCACCACACAGTTCAATGCTACAAAGAATCGTCAAACACAAGATTTCCATCCATATGTTTGGAAGAATGCAATAGAAATTCAACTGCATGACTGTTGCACACAATAAAGTAAGTCTACTTGGAGAAATTTCTTTTTTGAAAATAAGTACCAGAGGTGCTCGTATGTTGAATATGCGTTTAGCCGTGTATAAACCAAAAACTTCTTACCTCCAAAAGGCGCCTTGAACAATGGAAATCAATCTACTACTGTTATCTTTAAACGATCTGTTTACTGCATCCTTGCTTTGTCCCATATTGTTAGGTTTAAGGTTCACTTTCAACCACATTATTGAAATTTTACAAACATTCGTGAAACCCCAACAATGTGGCTATCGCGATGGCCCAAAATCCTACGGTAAAGCGGGGCTCCTGATTATTTGAAGGATTGACATCTCGTGATACAAAAGCAAAATTAATGATTTTATATTTAAACGTGTGAGACCCAATGGAAAGATGCCAAAACTTTTCAAACACGCGCGAGGTTCCTTCAGTTCTGTCAATCTTGACGAACCAATCTTGTGATCTGCCTTTCTTTGGGACTTGTAAAGATGGTAGTAGTTATTTATTGGTCGTTACTAGGCTCGCTGCTGCATGTCCTGTTGTTGTTCGAAATGTCGGTACGGCTCGACCGTCTAGAAATATGATACGAAGATGCGTTACGTGGAATTTAGAACATGTAGTAGTTCTCCTAAACACTTTATTCTGAGCATGCGTCCGGGGCTGATAATATCTCATAAAAGCACATAAAACATATGCTTTGCAGTTAGTATGCACGATTATATCCAAAACTATGAGTGCATCATACCTATGAATTCCATCACACCATAGAATCCGAAACGGTATTGAGCAGATATCGTACTATCCAAGCCATGCTGCTGTGAACCATCTCATATGTACTACCAGTCAAAAGTTTAAGTTCACTTGCTTTTTTTTTCTTTTTAATTTTACATAATTGAGTGGGTTTCTCAGTAGACTTTTTCAAGCACGTGTGTCTTAACTATATCATGTTGCTGCACGCTGCTGGTCAAAGTGTAGGAGGAGGTTTGACGCCTTTGGGTGACGCGTAGATCACAAACAAACTTTTTATTACAGGTTGTATTTTTTTGATGAATACATCGAGTACATAATACCAGTGATAACACGTGTTACATCTTAGTACTGCGAGAGTTCACTCCAAAAATTATATTCCAAATTGTTTTTTTTATATTTTTCTTCATTACAAAATAAGTAGGAAGATTTTTATATTAAAAATCGGAACTGTCGAAAAAAAATCTATTCAAATTGACCTAATTTGAAGATTATCATCTCATTATTGAAAAGTGGAGAAAACACATATTTTATGTGCCTATCGTAGAGAACTGGGTCGAAAAATAATTATAAATAATAGTAATTAATCACAATAAATGAAGAGAACTATAGCTTTTTGATTATTACATTAACATTGTAGGGTGACTTAAACTTTTGACCGGTAGTGTATATTCCGTAGAAACTTTTAATATAGGAGCCATCGAAACTTGCATAGAATAGAGTGGGGTCAAGTTGGTCAGTTTTCTTTGGCGAGCTCGTGCGATGGTATTTTTTCACTGATTCTGACAAACAAGCACTCTTTAGAAAGGTTATACATCTGGCAACGTTTTGGCAATAATGGTTTTATGCCTGGCTAAATATTATTCAAGCTGAATCCAATAAGGCGAAGGTACCTTTTTGATGTTTTTAAAATCTAGGGTACGATAGGTTACTATATTCGAAGTTATTTTAAACAATGTACACGCCTAGAAAATCACTGGTTCAACTTTTATTTGAAGAGTATTAATACTGCAGATTATTTAAAAATTAAATTGACGCCATTCAGGTAAGAACATGAGAAGTGGCAAATGATGGCAAATCACGAAACCAAGAAAAGAAATGTTGAAAAAACATGTTTTTCGGCAGCTGCATCTGGATTTGTATTTGCGACTGACTTCTTCGGTGTCCTCTTCGTCGCCAGAGTGTGGACTTGAAGTTGTTCTTTCGTCGCCAACGTGGTGGCTTAGCTGTGAAACGATCCGTAGTAACCTATACTACCCATGATCGCATATTTGTCCCATTTTCTATGGGAAATTTTTAAGTACACATCTTTTGTACTTTAACCCTTTGCGACACAGTGAGACGTATACGTACCATCTACTGCCCCTAAGTTTTTATTGGATGTCTAGTTTGCGTTTACATATAAATACGAATTCTTTCTTTTAATCAACTCTTAGAAATGGAAGGAGTACAACTAGCACAAAAAATTATGTGAATATGTTAATTATTTATTAGTTACAAACAATTAAAACTCGAAAATATCGTTTTTGTTATAATAAATTCAGCTATAGGGTAACGTGCCTATTTTCACCATACTAACCAGGGTGCCTCACTAATTCATTAATTTCTCGGCCTACAATCAATGTAATCCGTAAAAGATTACATCAACAGCTTTGCTTTGCTGTTAAGAACCAACATAATAACACAAATGCGCTGAAAACAGTGAAATTCTTGTGTTTGAGCGAACTCTCGAATCGACTGCCCCTATTGTTGCGCTACCATTTGACTCAATGCGTTGAACAAAGATGGCAGACACTGCTCTAACCAACGGCTTCAAATGGGTAGCGTGATAATAGAAACATAGCGATAATGGGCTCATCACCCTATCTGAACTAAAAGTCCTAGAGATCTAAAACAATTTTTGCATGTATTTCAAACATTGAACTAAATAATAGATTTATTGCAGAATTTTTCGCATGTCAGTTTTTTTTTGAAAGAAGATCAAAATATACAAAAATGGAAATTATTATTATGCTGGTCTATAAAAGATTCTGAGAGACAGAGATAGCTTCTCAACTAGCATAAAATAGATTATGTGGTTTTTGAGGTCGCTGATTACGTTTCTGATAACAGAATTTGAAAACTCAAAATAGCGGTTACACAATGGCAGCCATTTTTTACGAAATTTTCGAATTTTGTTACAATGGGTTTTAAACTAGATTTACGAGTTTTTGGGGTCGCTGATTAAGACGTTTTAGCACAGAGAACAGACATATAAGCTGGAACAAACTTTCCCGAAAAACATTTAAATGAAAATACGTTGAAAATCACCATCGCATACAGGTTCGCATGCGTGAGTCACCATTGTATCCAAGTTTGCACACAAGTCCCGTATAGCGATTGCTGGCCGATCGAAGCGCCGGCCAGTGGCAAGTTGCTACTTGCTGTTGTCATTTCAAAGCGACAGTTTTATTTCTGACACAAGTTGAAAACTTTACTTGTATGTCAGTTCTCAGTGGTTTTAGGCCAATATTAAAAAAAACATGAAATTTAGCCTAGCACAGTCGCCATATTGTACCCGCTATTTTGAATTTTACATTTTCGACGTCTGGATTAGAATCCTCGACCTCGAAAACCAATATAAAGCTAAAAATAGCAGTATTAACAATGAAAGAAAAATTCGCGCCGTAAAAGTACTTGTACAAATACATTAAGCATCATATTAAGTACAACAGAAGTAGTTTTAAATACTTTCATTAATTACTTAAATTACATTCAAAATACGCAAGTATTTTGAATACGACGCACTCAACCCACTCAAGCACTGTCAGAAAAAATGAATACATGTTTTCCCGCAGGGTTATTTTTATTTGACATAAACACAATCCAACGCAATACTTTTTTTCATTTTGGGTGTTCTCTTGATAGGCCAGATGTAAACAATTGCAGTTTTCCTATGTATAGTACACACAGAAAAAAATGTTGGTAAAAATAAGAGTTTTTCACTCTTAGCAAAAAACAACCAACGCATACTCTTTGTTTAAAAATAAAACTTTTGTTTTGAGTACTATTCTTCATTTGCTTAAAAGGAAAACTTTTACCAAATACAAATATGTTAATACGGAATGCTCTGATGATTTTTCGAGGACTCGTTTTAAGCTACCCTGTACCTGGAAAGGTACAGTGTCAAAGTGACAGCGCTTTATGACTGATTATTTCAAAAACTGACATCGCTGCAAAGAAAAAAATTGAACTTCACGTTACCCTAGATACCATCTGTTTATTATTTTAAAAAATCTGAAAAAACTGGAGAGGTATAAATTTAAAAGGTAACTGCATTCGCTTAGACTTGCTTTAAAGAAGTTTTACATTATCTAATTGGGAATAATTTGGTAAAGGAGGTAAGTCGCCCGAAAAAATAAACACCTTCTATGTAGATCTTATCAATCTTTTAGGTGACTATTGCTGAAAGCTGGAACCAACCTCAAATCCGGTGTCATTCGAAGGTAGTTCCAATATACAAGTGGATGTGTGACATGACGTAATTATTTAAAAGCAACCGCGTTACAAACTACATCGCTTACACCCGTGAAGCGTTATGTCAATCATGGAAGTACATTTGCCGTTATATCAATTATGCAAAGGGCTCTTGTAACAATTGTGGTTTTATGGCACTCGTTACGCACTTCTTAAAACATAGAATGCACCTATAGTGTGCGATAGAACTAAAGATGCTACCCCTAAGGCTGTGCCGGTAGCAACATACGATTATTAGTTCACAGGGTAATGACACGGTCAAGATCAGCAAGTAGAAAATGTTCGAATTCGTGATAAGTGTGGAGAAACCAAGTCGCTGAAAGGCGGCAATTTTTTCCAAGTCTAAAAAGCAAATCAATCAAATGTAAAATCATGGACTAAGCCCACCATATGTTTTCTACTGTGATTGCCTGTACATCACCATATACTTGCTAGCCCCCTGGGAGAAACGGCTAAAGAAAAAAACCCAACTAGCAAACAGAGGACAGCAGCTTAGATGAAAAATAAGAAGCGTTGAAAGTTAAACTTAAATTAAAAAATGACACAATATGCGCTTGATCCCGTTTATTGTTCATTCTAAATGTTCGAAATGTCCCATTATATTCAGGATTTGCAGATAGAAAATCTTACGCAGAGGAACATTTTACGCGACTGATCTTAAGATGTTGTGTTTGATTCGCTTGTTATGATATGATCTTCTCTGTCAGTTGCGAAACTCAATTTTAGTTTAAGCTCTTCGGGTTGCGCATTAATGATTAGGGTAAAAGGGTATAATACGCCCCACCGGGGCTAAATGCCCCTCTTCGATTCCCAGGATTCCTGAATTATCTAAAAAGTAAAAATGACTGATAACAGTATCCTTTCATGAAATCAACGTACTAAATTAGTTTGGTATTTTTAATATGTTGCAAAACAACAATATACACAAAAGTTTCAAAAGAGCTACTTTTATGTAAGCTTCACTTTTTTCAATAGCATTACAACCAATTAGAAATAGTCGGATTCGATAGAACTATTTCAAGTAGCTTACTAGAATGTTATAGTTACTATCTTAGTTTATAGCTTGGCTTAAAACTATGTGTGTGTAGCATTATTCATGTATTCACAACAGCTCATCACCGGCCAAAACGCCCCACCCATTGTTGTGGGGCATACTCACCGATTGCTGTGGGGCATACCGTCCTCTTGTTGTGGGGCATATTACACTTTCACCGGGGGCATTTTGCCCTGGGTGAAAGAAAAAACTAGAATTTAGGCATCTTTGAAAAATGTTTAATTGTACTTGTCTCAGGATGTTTTTAATAAAAAATGAAACGGGTACTAATTTCTAACTAATATAACAATAAATTAGAGTAGTTAGTGAGAAGATCATAGCGTCTAATGGTGAAATATAGCTATTTTTGCTTAAGGGGGGCGTATTAGACCTGTTTACCCTAATAAGCTTCCACAGACCATTAAGTTGTAAAAATGTCTCGTGAATCGATAGTGTGATCATAAAAGAGCCATCTTGCCAAATCTTAGTTTTTAGTCAGAGCAAACTCCAAACTCCGCTTCGGTATTGAGACTACCCTCGTATTTCTCATTCCCCTAGCTTCTCCAGAATACCTTCCCGTTTGTAGAGCTGATTCGAACTCAAACTTCCCCAAGCTTACTATCCGAATCCAGCTTCGGAAAGGTGTTTCAAACATTCGTAAAGTGTCTAAAATACTTCAAGTGTGGATTAACGTAAAACAATGAATTGCATTCAAACCTTTCCAATATCCCAATTAGAGCTGTGTTAATTGTGCCTCTTCAGGATATCATTTGATTCCACTAGTCTGTGTGGTTTACTTCTTGCTGATCTATTTTACGATACCTTGTGTTGCTACTTTCTGAAATATCCATTGAAGGTTTGAAAATGAATTTGATTTATAAAAATCAATACCTTCAATTAAGGGATACTAAGGGCCGATTTCTTGACCCTTGCTTAACTGTTAAACCAAGATTACCGGAATGTAATCAGGTTTAAAATTTAAGCGTTGGAAGACATCGCCCCTAACTGAATTTTAGAAGCCGATTAGTGTTCGCTGGATAATCATCAGTTTAGCAGACTATATATAATATAAAATAACTTTAGTGCTCTTAAAAACGAAAAATAATTAAAATCACTACAATAATGACAATAAATTTGTTGGGATAACGAACAGCACACTTTGATTGTGTAGCGTTGCCAGTATAATTTTTTTTAACATTTCGACCTGTCAATACCAAACAGATGAATAGGGTGCGGTATAATTCGTTTGTTCGCTGTGTCAAAAAGTGATCACGCATTTGTATGGGACCATGGCGTATTTAATTTGTATTTGCTTTTACTTTGATTATTATTCTTGATTAATTTAAAAGTTTTACTTTCAACCTAATAGTTGGCGTTGGTTGTTTTTTGCTAAGAGCGGAACACTCTTACTTTTACCAATATTTTTTTCTGTGTGTAGCCAAGTTTACATAAGATTTATTTTAAAAAACAAAAAAATCGTTTTTACGTCTAATAACGAATTATTTTTTGAAATAATGTTATATTATGTATATTGGACCTAAAATTTATCGAATGGAACGGAAAACTATATATAGCTTAATGACCCAATTAGCGCAACCGCAGTGCAATCAAACGAATATCAAACGTCAAAATATTCAACTCTGCAATATTCTTCAGCCTTTTTCTTGACTGGGATACTCGCGGTTCAAATATTTATGCAAAAACAGGTAAATTTTACAGAAGTGTGTAACCCCAGTTTCCACTTGTTTCAACATTTCTCCGTGTTCAATCAAGATCTGCGTGCAATTCACTTCATTTCTTTCTCGTCGTACAATCGTTGCAGTAGTGTAAAAAGTGTTTTGTTCCGAACTTTATCAGCTTTCGAATTTAATCGAACTGCAGACGCGGATCGTTCACGCAAACGATTAAAGGTAAGAAAGATAAGTGATTTAAATCCCGTCGTAAGTAAGAATTTTTATTGAAAGGCACTGCTGTTAGCTGCGTCCCCATACACAAGCGAAAAGGAAACAAACATGGATGACATCGACGATTTCTTCGATTTCAGCAAACCTTTCAACCGGGTAGTTATTTCCGGTGGGTACTGCAATGCTACGGTGGTGGAAGATAAAAGCATCTTTGCCAAGATGCCCGAACGAGAAAAACTTGGAAAGGAATATGTTGGGAAGTTTGTAAAGGAGGAGGAATCCCAGCTGATCAGTGTAAGTAAATGCACGCATTTCTAATACGTCGTAAGTCGAATTCTATAGAAGCAAAAGAATTTGACATATCAATATAAAAATAGGTTTGTTCTAGTACCAGGAGCAACTGGAAATGCTCCGGAGCAAACGGAAAAAATAGTTCCAGTATTCTCCCATTTGTTTCCTCTGTTAGCAAGCCGGAGTAAAAAGGAGCATGTATTTTTTGCTCCGGAGCGACTTCCGTGTGCTGGAACAAATCTAAAGTTTTGCCGCTTTCATCGAATCAAAACAAGTTAAGTTTTCAAAAGGCAATATTAGGAATTATTGTTTTTTGGTGCACGGTCGGCCGTAAAATTTATTATTACAGTGAAGACCCGATTTTATCAACCCCGATTTCGTCTACCCCCGATGTTATCAGCTTTTTGACCAGATTTTGTCAGCCTCATGAAAATTGATAGTTGGTTGTTTGATGGGTTCTAGCAGACGTACCAAGTTGAATTCTAGTAAATCCTTTCTAAATTATATTTTTCTTATCTTAGAGATCCAAAATATCCAAAAATATATATTTTTTTCGAGATTTTTCAGACCTCCGTAAAGGGGAATTTAAACTAATGGGATTTCCGATTGATGACACCGGTGTAGTGCAGTGTACTGGTTTTGCACCATTTTGAAGTGTCAATCGAACATAGTTTTCTGCACTTCTGCTAGAAAGTGCACTCCACTACACCGGCGCACATTCATCGAAAATCCCATAAATAATCAGAAAAGGCTACGAGGCAATATCTAGGGACCGAAGAAGAATGTTATAAGAGCTTCGTTTTATTAAAAAGAAAGGAAAATATATGTCCCGATTTCGTCAGCCTAAAATTCACCAAGGGACTGATAACGAGTTTTCACTGTATTTAATTTTTTAAGCCTTTCTATTAGTCGAATAATATACTGTTACAGTTACTGAGAGCATGACATTAAACTAACGCATATCGTTTAGATTTGCAGTTGTTGACAAGTTGGCTTTTGTCTGATACCTTGCTTTACTATTTCTGCACAGAAAAAATTAAATTTCCAAAACTTGGAATATATCATTTTGTCGAATATTGATATTATTTTATAACTATTACATTAGGCGTTCCTGGACGAAGCCGCTGGTCCGTCAACATCGCGTACTTCTAATTTGGAGGATGTAGACGACGAAACTTCAATGGCTGACGAGGATGAGGAGCATACAAAAGCGTTAAAAGCTAAGGAGATGATGGCTCCGTTGTTCCAGCGGTACAATTTTGTGGTAAAACCAGGTAAACTCCCTATCCGGTTTGCAAAAGATGATATTCTGGAGAAGATTCGTACGAACGCTGTTGTAATTCTGCAAGGACCTACCGGTTGCGGTAAAACAACGCAAGTTCCACAGTACATTTTGGAAGAAGCTTATCAACGAAAGGAATATTGTAACATTATTGTGACACAACCTCGTAAGATTGCCGCTATGTCCATTGCAAATCGGGTGGCTGATGAGCGAAAATGTAGAACGGGGGAATTGGTCGGGTATAAAGTGGGTTTGAAAGAATGCGTATCTCCAGATACTCGTCTACTCTATGTAACAACAGGAGTGCTGTTGCAGTCTTTGATCACTTCCAAATCAATGGCCAATTACACCCATGTTATTCTGGATGAAATTCATGAACGGGATGTAGATATTGATTTCCTGCTAATAATTGTTCGTCGGTTGCTGGCCACAAATTCAACAAAGACTAAAGTCATTCTGATGTCGGCAACAATTGATGCTAAAGTTTTCTCGGAGTATTTTAAGATTCCAAAAAAGAGTGGTTATCTTTCTGCTCCAATATTGTCGGTAGATAAACCGTCACAGTTTCGAGTCAAAGATTATTACCTTGATGATCTAGATAAGCTAAAAACTGATTTCACGATTGATTTTGAGAACCCAGGAATCTCCCCAGAGATGTACAAACTCGCATCGAAATTAGTGTTCGTATGCGATCGACTTCTAGAAGACAATGATAACGAAGAGAGAATATTGGCCTATAAACCATCGATTATAATATTTCTACCTGGAATCAATGAAATTGAACAAATGTATGACAGTTTGATGGGAATGATGGAACAAACTCAGCATAAAAGTGAAACAAACCTTAAACTCATTAAGCTGCATTCGACAATGCCAACTGAAGAACAGGTTAGTTAACGCTCAATAAAATTTTATTTCAAGTTAAGTATTGTTTCTGTTATTGTAGGTGGAAGTTTTTCGTCGTCCCGCTCCCGGTCAGCGTAAAGTGATTCTTTCGACAAATATTGCTGAAAGTTCCATAACTGTTCCAGACATCAAATTTGTTATCGATTTTTGCTTACAACGTCTCCAGTATACGGAATCAAGTACGAACTTCAATTCGTTGCGTACGCAGTGGGCTTCGCACAGTAACTGCGAACAGCGTCGTGGTCGCGCCGGTCGTGTTATGGACGGTCGAGTATATCGATTGGTTACTCGTCGTTACTACGAACATCAGATGAAGGTTCCGATTCCTCCGGAGATGCTGCGTTGTCCGCTCGATGCTGTGGTACTAAAAGCTAAACTTCTAGAAATGGGTCCACCTCATTCCATTCTTGCCTTGGCTATGAATCCTCCGGATTTGAGTGACATCCGTAACACAGTACTACAACTTAAAGAAATGGGTGCCTTACTGAGCACAGTAAACGGCAACTATGAACAGCTAGATGGAGACTTAACTTGTCTGGGGCGCGTTATGGCTAAACTGCCGATAGACCTGCGCATGTCAAAATTAATCATGCTTGGATACGTTTTCAGCGTGCTAGAAGAAGCCATAATTATTGCCGCTGGAATGAACTCGAAGAATATTTTTCTCATTCATAATAATGTAAGAAGTTATACACAGAAAATGTACTGGGCTGATGGATCGGGTAGTGACGGAATTGCCATCTTGAATGCCTTCATCGCATGGAAAAGTCGCAAGGAACAATCCGGTGACGGTGGTGACATGGCCAGTTGGACTCGCCGTATGTCGTTGGATCTGAAATGTTTAATGGATATGGCTGAGCTAATTCGTGAAATCAAGGATCGCTTGAAAAGGATTGGATTTAAAGAAACGTATGGACCGAATCGAGTTGTGTGGTCATCCCGCGAGAAGACGGTCATCTTGAAAGTGATTATGGCTGGAGCCTTCTATCCACATTACTACGTGCCCATGTCCGTCGGCGGAAAGGAACTGATGGAACGACAATCGTTCACTGAACTGGGAGGACGTGATCCTTGCAATACGGTGTTTTTCACTGGGTTTGATCATGAAAGATACATCGGTTCGCTGTACACCGTTCAGATTAAGAATATTATCAGTGAAGGGGATGTTTCCCGACATCAAAACATGAAGGTAAGTGTCCTGTTTCTGCCTGAATTCAGTAGAAATGTAATTTTGCCATGTCCTTTCTGCAGTGCTCTTGAGAGGAGTGTTCAAAATATTGCGATACTCAAAAAGTTTTTTTTGACATAATCTCTAATTAAAGCAAAACTGTTTATAGTTCTTGTAGACTGTGACTGACCAAGAAACTAAAAATGAGTCATCAAAATTATAGTTGGGAGGAGCAAATCATTCTCAATAAGTATGATGCACTGATTCAAAGCTGTTTTATTATGTTTAGTCAATTGTTCGAATGATGAACATACATTTTGGTGCAGATTGTTCGTTTGAACAACGGAATATTGCACGAACAATTTAATTAAACTCATTTTTAGGATCATTACGGTAGTGAATCTCATGTATGGTCTCATAATGTCTGATCTAAATCATTTCCAATCGGCATGTCACGTGTCAATTGGTGTGTCGCAAAAACCATTGAGACTTCATCAAGGTTGGCCTGGGTAAAGTATAAGTTGAGGTCGTCGCTAATTATAAGAAAAAGCTTCACCATCATCAAAACGCATACCAAATATTAAAACAAAGTGTTTATTAAACTGCCGAGAAAAATAATAAATTTTTGAAAACTCAATCGACCAAACCCTGAGTCGATTCCTAGTCCGACCAGGGGTATTTACACCAAATTTAAGGTTGGACAGAGAATGGGCAAAAAGCAGTTTTTTCCACACCGTGTGTTAGATCTTCATGAAAATCAAGCAGCTTATGTAGAATGTTGTTACAGTACTGCTGATTGATTTTTATGAATATCTAACACACGGTGTGGAAAAAAACTACTTTTTTCGTTTTCGATTTTTGCCCATTCTCTGTTCAACCTTAAAGCAAATCAGACAAGTCTAGCTACCGGACCAACGTATCTGAAGTTTGTATAAGATTTTTCGACAATTTACATAGAGAAAACCCACTAGCTCGTATTTTCATTGCTAGGTGGCACTGTTTGCATCGTATTATCACTGTGGGTGAAAATAAGAAAGATATTTTAATTGTCTACAACTTTGCCGAAGACTGTTATTCAATCCGACTTCGTTAAAAGAAGTTGTTAAACTTTTAGCTAAGTGATGTCTGAGTCAGTTTTGCATGGAGCCTAGCAGTGCATGAGTGTGTATCAGTTCTCAATTCTCAAGACCTATACATTTTTGTGAAATAATGGCTAGATTTAGCTGAATAGTATGTTTAGAAGAATTGTAGTACATAATACGAGTTATATTATGGTTAGAAAATTTTAGT
Organism: Topomyia yanbarensis; assembly: GCF_030247195.1. Classification (NCBI taxonomy): domain Eukaryota; kingdom Metazoa; phylum Arthropoda; class Insecta; order Diptera; family Culicidae; genus Topomyia; species Topomyia yanbarensis. Next base: position 116,648,194 of record NC_080672.1, read on the forward strand.
TCCATCTGTGACCGCAGTGATAATACGATGCATTTGGCGCCACCTAGCGGTGAAAATGCAAGCTAGTAGGTTTTCTCCGTGTAAAATGTCGAAAAATCCCATGCAAACTTCAGATACGCTGGTTCGATAGCTAGATTTGTCCGTTTTACTTCAAACATGGTGCACGTACTCCTGGTCGGACTAGGAATTGACTCACGAGTGGACCGATAGCGGTAATTTTTTTCATATCACTCTAGTGTTTATGGTTATGGTCTACCCTCAGTGGTTCTATCACATTCGCCCGAATGACATTCGCCCGAAAGTCATTTACCCGAATGACGTTCGCCCGAAAACCATTTATCAGAATGGATCATTTACCCGAATGTCATTAACCCGAATGGACCATTTACTTGAATGCCATAAACCCGAATGGACCACTCGCCTGAATGTCATGAACCCGAATACCACATTCACTCAAGCATAATATAAAATCGGTAATTGTCTAGTTTAGAGACTTTAGTGATAGAGGATGGATTTTAATGCGGTTTTTGCCAAAAGGGTTGATCATAGGGGATATAGCTAGTTTAAAGCCGACTGAGCGGCAGCAGGGTCGGACAGTGTACCAAAAAACGATGTGGCGTATCCATATTAGTCACGACCACTGGCCAATGTGGCTACGCCACATCACTTTTAGGTGTACTGTCCGAAACCGCTGAGATTACGTTGCCAACGCCACAAATGCTATTCGTGTGCAAACTGATGCATATAAGGCAGTTGTCAGCTCGAGCAGTGGAATCTCGTGATAAAACTGACAAAATAATAAGAAATCTTTCGGAAACATCATCAATCGAGGTAAATATATATTAAGATGTTTCGTTACAAATTGAATCAATTAAATTAATAATTGCATGGCGAAAGTCCGTTTGGCATAACTCGTTAGTAAAAAGTAGCTCATAAAGGTTATGTGGCGAAGCTAGTATGATGCGGTTTTGCCACAATTACCGAGGTCGAGGAACCGAAGCAGAGGTCCCGCCTTAGCAAACCTGTGATCCATTGGTATCCATTGAAACGTAGAGGTTGATTCCTTCTTTAAATATGAGCAGTTCTTTGAGTTTGTATACCAAATAGCCCTCGCAATCAAACTGGTGATCCACTCGTTTGCCCGGTTTACTCACAATTAGGGATTGATTCCTTCTTTTAAACATGAGCATTTTCCCACAATTAGGAGTTGATTGCTTTTTTCAGACATGAACAAATCCTTGGATCTGCATGCCAAATAAGTTTGCAAGGAAACTGTTAATCCACTCGTCTGCCCGGTTTACTCAAACATAAGGGTTGATTCCTTCTTTCAAAATAAGAGCCATTTCTTGCATCTATATACCAAATAGCTCTCTACATAATATTGGATTTCGAGACAGCTGTGATAAACCGTGTCCGTTTGAATCAGTTGTTGCTAATATCCCATACGAGCAACATCGTCCCCGGGCGATGCAATAAGCGCTATCGATTTTCGGCAACGTTGGCATTTGCACACACTCGCACCTAAGCGACTAAACTATATACGGTTAGCTTATAAATAGAGGTGACGCGTACACGTTTGAATCAGTTTTTGTTCTTATGTCGAACGGGTAAGATCATGACTGTAGCGTCTGGACGCTACACTAAGCGGTAGACGCTAAGCATTTTCGGCAGCGGTGGCCGTGTGCGGATTTTTCGGGTACCAGCACGGTGTCACAGAATGATTTGCAAAGTGGGTGGGTGGGGTGGTTTGGATTTAATTCAATACGGCAGGATGCGACTTATGTGTGCTGCTTGAGAGTGTTGCGCTTGAAAAAATATTTTTTTTTTATGCATTCGTGTGCGTTGTAACTTGTTAATCCATGTTTACGGCGCTTTGTAGCAGCGTAGGGTAAAGAGCATACTGGCTTTCATATGTTTCATATTTCGGTTATATGTGATATATTTCGGTTATGTTTTTTATCAGTAGGGCATCTGACAACGTGCTTCTGTAGTTATTGCATTGTTCAGCAGCGTAATATTTTATATAGGAGAGTACACTCAGGTTTTTTACGTGGTTTTTTGCACGGTAATTTTTCAAGCGGATTTTGAAATTTACGCGGTTTTCATTTACGTGGCCTGTATACCCCGCGTAAAAAAAACCTGAGTGTAATTGCATCGGAAACAATCACATTCCCAGCAGAATTTTTTGTTTTCTAATTTCAAACACTTTTGTTTCATACTGCACAAAAATTTTAAAACAGAACTTACCGTCTCAGTATCAGTTTAAGCGGATGTTCTTTTTCGATTAAAATTCAAACCATGTCTTAAGCGTTACTGGACTTAAAATTGTTTTCCCAGTTTATGCAGTCAGAGTATCTGTCCTGCCCTATGTATTTAAAACACAGTTCTAATCGCGTTTTAAAGTATACAACAAATAGAACGGTTGGGTATACTAATTTAAATTTTAAAATAAATCTGTTTTAAATTATGAAACAAACCGCTGTACTGAAGATATAATTAATTATGTCAGTCCTATTACCACATAAAACACCTATATAACATAAAACGCTACAGAATTGGTTTAATAATACAATGTTTACACTACAGAGTTATAACACGTTATAATAATTAGCAACAAGAAAAATGTCACCAAGATAGCATAAACCCGTTTAACTGGTAGTGCGAACATTGTATAACAATGTAATTTATCAAATAATTTCATTTGTTCAACCACTAATCGATCAAGAAATACTTAACCTTAAGATTGTTTACTTAAGTTCGTTAGAACATTATTGAAAATTTAAATGGAAAATGAAATTTCATATTTCATGGAGAATCTGTATACACTCAGGTTTTTTTTTACGCGGGGGATACGAGCCGCGTAAATGAAAACCGCGTAAATTTCAAAATCCGCGTAAATGAAAACCGCGTAAATTTCAAAATCCGCGTAAATGAAAACCGCGTAAATTTCAAAATCCGCGTAAATGAAAACCGCGTAAATTTCAAAATCCGCGTAAATGAAAACCGCGTAAATTTCAAAATCCGCGTAAATGAAGACCACTTCAATTTAAGAATCCGCGATAAAGGGAACCTCATTGATGGATACCGCGTAAATTCCAAAATCCGCGTAAATGAAAACCGCGTAAATTTCAAAAACCGCGTAAATGAAAACCGCGTAAATTTCAAAATCCGCGTAAATGAAAACCGCGTAAATTTCAAAATCCGCGTAAATGAAAACCGCGTAAATTTCAAAATCCGTGTAAAAAAAAACCGCGTAAAAAAATACCGCGCAAAAAAAAACCGCGTAAAAAAAAACTTGAGTGTATTTCCGTTGGCGGGCGTGGGCTTCCTCATCACAGTTCTCAATATGGAACTTTTCTTTTGAATATATTTTCTGGACAGACCAGCCTATTGTTACTAGATGGATCAGCCAAATAATGCCAATCACCTAGTGAGATACTTGATTAATTGTAATAATAGATTACCGTTAAATGACCTTCAATAAATTATGTTTTAATGGGGAGGGTATATAGCAAATTGTAACATATGAAAACAAGCGAGTGAGCAAGAACGTGAGTCGATATGTGTGATAGATAAAATTCATTTGCACGCTCTTGAAAAAAGCTACATTTTTAATGTCACCGTGGTCGTGTCCTGTACACAACCCTTTATTTTTTTTTTGGATTACATTAGTAGTAATTGTATTTTCGGTAGAAATGAAGCTAACCAAAAAGTTTCTCGATGACCGCTCTTTCCACCCGCTTCGTGGTCAGTTTTCGAAAATGCATCGAAAAAGTTTCCTAGGACCACCAATAATGTTGAGGGCTTGCACAATAAATGGCACGGTTTGTTAAGCCGTGGAAATCCTACATTCTATGGTGTGTTGAAGCAGTTGCAGCTTGAAGAGAAAAACGCACGGATACGTAGTACGGATGTTTTACGTACACTACAAGCGGTACCAACAGCTAAAAAGTCTAAAAAGAACTCACGAAAGGACCTAAAACTGGAAACCCTAATTAAATCATACAAACCAGCTGATTGGATTAACTATTTGACTGGTATAGCTTTAGTGTTAATTTCTTCATAGCATTAAATGTAAAGAAATTGTATTTCAGCTTAATAAATTAAATTTTTTTCGATTGACATTTCGATGTTTCTCGGGTATATGGAATTCGGGCGAATGGCATTCGGGCGAATGTCTTTCGGGTGTTGGTGGCATTCGGGTAAATGACATTCGGGTTTATGTGATATTCGGGCAAATGTCATTCGGGCGAATGTGACAGAATCCTCTCAGTATGGATATAAGAGGCTCAATTAGCTCGAACACGGCCGTGTCGTTGGCTAAGGCTAAATCGAGGGTTCGTTAATTCACGTTACTAAGAGAGCAAATTTGATTCATGTTACCAGCGACCAAAGTTGATGTGATGGCCGTCTCTTGTTCCAATATTGCATTTTCAGGAAGATACTTCTAATCGTCATCAGAAATCCACTGGAGATTAGGAAGATTGTAATCAACTGCAACAAGTACATTGTCGCGCCTGTAGCTTTGTCCAGAATGCTTTGAACTGCAGAGAAGTTAACGTTGTATAAGTCAGGATCAATGTTTAACCTCAGAGCAATGCAGCAAACACAAAACAGTCGCCATAGCAGTGAAACGCGTACGACAAATTTCTACATTCAGGAATGTTTAGTACAGTCCCAATTAGATGTTTATCGCTACAAGAACACCACCTCTGCGATGTGAATGACAGGTAGAAGAGTTGCGATCGCATCGGTAGATTGCGTAGTTCGTCGTTAATTCGGTGTTTAATGCCGTAGTCGCAAGAAGTGAGAGCAAGCAATAAGGCCTGCATTTTTGTTTTCATTCCTGGAACGTTCTGGTAGTAGACAATCAGGAAATTATGTGCTGTACGCGACGGCATGCTATGATTCAAAAGATTTTCAGGGAGCGGTTTTTCATTTAACCCATTCATGCCCATGTTGTTTGTGGACAACAACGTTTTTAAACAGCTATAACTTTTGATTGAGGCAAGATTTGCTCACAAAATCAAGTAAGGGTAATAAATGTGACTTTTGGCTTTCATTTGAGTATTAACAGTTACAAGGATCAGCTCTAGAACTGAAGTTATTGCAATTAGTCTGATTGAACTCCAATGGAGCAGTGCTGCCAGGGACCGTTTACGTTGACGACGGAAAATGAATTTTTCATATATCTTCGTTATGTTGCAATATTAGTGAAAACTGATAAAACTTATCAATTTAGACTGTTTTTGGCTATGTTTTCCACGCAGTTGAACTATTGTAAGTAATCTAGGAAAATTGTAGTGAGCATTGAAAGGTAAAAATTGAGCTGCTTCTAGCACTGCAACGAAAGCACCTACCTTTGTTTTGATTTTGACAAAGACAGATGTTGGCTAGGACAAAATGGGTGCCTAAATTTTGTGGACGACTAGATTCGCTCCAAACAATCCGCAAAGAATTTCCATGTAAACAGTTATTTGCTCTGTAAATACTGAACTGAGTGTGGTTCTTTAATTTCCGTCGAAAAAAATCTTCAGTTCCTACTCCTATGCTATATTTCTACTCGAATATTAAATGAACTGCACTAAAATATTTCAGAATTCACATTAAATTACTGCTAACGGAAAACACGCCGCGCTCATCCGCACCGTTGAGTGGTTGTCGACGGAAAGAGATCGATCTATGGACGTGCTGAACTAGATCATAAAAGATATGATCAAAAACGATCAGGAAGGGACCACGAACTTTGGCATTTCATCTAATTGTCCGCCCTTCTCATGGTTGCAACGTCGGTTGATGAAACGTTGCGCGACTTTCGCTCAAACCTCTGTGACCGGTATCCCTAGCGCGTATCTTTGAGCACCCTTGCGTGAGTGACCCCTCCGTCCCAGACGAAACGTCAGACTTAACGGGATATTACTCACCAGCTAAGACTAAGGATCGAGGAACTCTTTAAGGCAGTCGAGAGAATCTTTTTATGTTGGCAGAGCCAACTTTATTATCTTTGTAACCAACGGTTACAGGATATATTGTCTAACTGGCAGCAAGTTGCTGGCAGTTACTGACGGATGGAATACAAAACATTAAAATACAACTTTTTTTAAGATGAATCTTGTGCTCTTATGCGCAAATCGCCTAATCCATTTTTTTCCTTCAGGAAAAAATAAATATTGCATACTTGCAGCTCTCATGTAAAAAAAACAGTTTGTTTCCCTATACTCGTCAGCGAACTAGAGATTCTTGGCTTGGCTAACCGATACATCAGGCTAGTTGGTTTAGGCGTTCACACACAAAATTCTTCTTTGCAATGAACTAAAATTACTCCAATCGGCCGTGTAGTGTAGATATCACCATTTGAAACTCAAATGTATTAAAAATTCGTGTGAATTGAGCAAAAATCCTCGGCATTACTTGTTTAATGGCATGGTAAAATTTTATTTTTTATCCGATTATGGCGAGATTAAGAAAAATATAAAATAAATATATGTAAAAGAAAAGATTTTTTTTTTTTTGAGGGGGATTTTGTCTCACTTCGTGCCACTGTACGACAGATAGGTTTTCCTATTGCATTATCCAAATCATATTGCCTAATGCCCCCCAACTAGGTATTAATTGCAAATCATTCCATTTCTCTTTGCAGGTAATGTTTGACCGAACCACCAATCGTATTTTCGTTACCTTCCTGGGCAGTAATGACGAACGGGATCAGCGTGGTTCGTTCATGCCCGGAAAAGTGCACTCCGATGTGTACCGTGCGATAAAACTGCGCAAGATGGGAACCCGTAACCGCATTTCCGAGCTTCGTACTATGCGACAAAAGGATGCCATTGAGTTTGCCACTAAACTGAATCTCGGTCACTGGGAGGATGCGAACGGATGGGTCTCCCGTCGAAAAGTGGTCAAAAACGCTCATCTATCGGTCGTTCCGCCTATTTACCGCGCCAGTATGGTGTGTCAAGTGACGCACGTAGTGCACTGCAACAAGTTCCACCTACGCCCGGAGGACAGCCGAAACAAGGACATTTTCGCCGAAATTCATACCAAGTTGAATTCCAATTCGTATAGATTGTCACGTTTCGACCCAGAGTTTCACTTCTCGGCTGGTCTGATGGTTGCTGCCCCATTGCAAGAGGGTAGTGACCAATATGCTAGGGCCGTTCTCAAAAGTTACAAAAACATGCGACGCTCCGGTGACGTCCTATGGATTATTTTCTTCCTGGATTACGGACATACTGCTGTTTTGGGAGAATCGGCATTCAGACGATTAGACGGTCCACTAGAATATCTAAAGGATGTTCCTCAACGTGTATTTGAAGCTACTTTGACAGAGATTCAACCATCGGCAATCATCTCACCGCAAGGTATCTGGGCAGCCGAATCGATTAACAGATTTAAGGAGATGACTCTTGGAAAGATTTTCATCGCCGAGATTTATTCGGTTGTCAACAATGTGGCGAGTGTGATACTAAGAAAGGGAGACGAACTTCCAATAAATTCCGAACTCATCCGGCTTAAGTACGCTCAGTATTCAGAGGAAAGCTATATTTCCAAGCTTGACCATGATTCACGTGAGCGTAAGCAGCGGGAAATGTCACTAGATGAAAATATGCGTATGGAAGTGTACCGTACGGCTGAATTGAACCAGAACATGTACGAAGAAGAAGAACTCGAAGATGTGTCCCCTCCGGAAGAAAAGCTTCGTTGCAAGGTAGTCCTTTCAGGTCCACACAGTCCGCTGGAAACTAGTGCTTCGTCCACCATTCAATCGGGTGTAATGACAGCGGTAACAATCGAAGCCGACTCCGTAAATTCGGTATTACTAGATTCCAATCCTCAAGATACCCACGAGAAATTGCTGGTAGCCGGATTTGTAAACGAACAGGGAAATCGTCTGGTCCTCCGCCAGACTTCAATGATGCCAAATATTCCAGGATTCGGAGCACTTATGGCACTGATTTTCTGTCCTACTTGTCAGCTTAAAAAAGACGCAGACGAGACGCGTGTCGTTACCATTCTTTGTGGGTTAGGCATGGATAGCACAACAGGCGAATCGTTATATCCTGAACATGACATGGCTCTGTCACTAGATGTCGTTCTTACCGACGATGACATTTCGCAAGTAAGTATAAACCCAACTGTAAACGGCAGCAGACTCTTCTTCAAAGTTTCTTTTTTAAATAGATTAATGCTTTACGGTACACAATCGACAGCATTTTGCTCACCGATAAGGACCAGGCAATGCCCAAGTTCAACAACGTTTCCATCGAAAAGTTAAAGATCAACATTAAAAGTTTCATCATCAAGTAATTTTCCCAGAAGTAATATCACAGAAGATCGATGAAATAACATTTATTTTTGCTTATTTTTAGAATCTTGGAAGCTGAGCGAAAGTTCCTGGATGTTCGTCATGCTCCCAATGATTACGCGTGGAAGACCGATTTGAACGCAAGTGGCGGTTCCTCCTCCAAGAGGCGCAAAGATGACCTGAACATCTACAAGAACGCCATTTTCCCGCTACATGAACCGCTGAATCTGTTGCCAGTCAGTGCTAAACAGATCGACTTTTTGAAACGGCACTGCCGCGAGTTACACAAACTGGCACTCACGTAAGTGTTAACCGTAGTGATCAGTGCTTTCAACGCAAACAAAATTTGAATTCTTTCTTTTGCAGTGATGTTCATCTTCCGCGGCACGGAATCACCTGTCAAATGTGTAATACCATTCTGGAAACGCTGCCACAGTTGCGTATTCATCTCTATTCTAAATTGCATCGGGATCGTGAGTCGCAAATCAAGTTCCGCTAGTGATTATTGTTTACATAACATATTTGATCAGCTCTTTCTGAAAATCTTAGCATATGTTCTAATGCTGATCGACTTTCGAAGTATTTTATGTTTAGACGAGGAGTTCGCGGTGAACGTTCAGAACAAGTTTTGTTGACAGTTTTTTTCTATCATGCACCGAATTTGTGATCAGTTCAACGTAGATTCCATAAATAAAAATCATTGCTCACCATTGTTATGAGCAATAGCTAAAAGTACAAGTAGAATGTTTCCTTTTTATATCTAATGGCAAAATTAAACGGTTCTAAATCAAAATTTAAAATGGACTTAATATAACAAGTGCATAAAAAACCTTCGTTTTTTGAACCCCTCTAGCCCATCCGTTGATAAGCGTTGACGATTTCTGTCATTCTTTCCCCTCTGTAGGGTAACTACGCGGACATTTTCAAGGTTGTTTGTGTTTTTCATAAAAAGCTCCAAATTCCAGGCAAAATATATATTTTTCCAATGTATATGACTGTATTCAAAATTATGTATACTATCGTAAACCGATGGATCAATCGAACCTTTTATTGATCTTTTCATTTGCCTCATAGTCTTACGAATCATTTATATATATATTTCATGCGGATTTAACGAAGATTGTCCGTTTATTATGCTATAAAATTAAAAAAAAGATGCTGATACAGCTCACCTTTTTATGTATCATAAAGTGTGTTATTTCTAAAAAATAAAGGATTGTGTACAAGACACAACCACAGTGACATTAAAAATCAAGTAATTTTCACGAACGAAATAAAGTTATCCAATCAAGATTATATATCCTTTAGTCCTATGAGAATTTCCCGTACTGTATTAGAATAAAAAGCAGAATAGTGTACTATAGAACCCTTTCTGCTAAAATATACCACTGACAATTTGCTAAGTAGTAGTAAATTAATGAAAAACTAAAAATACTTCAACTGGTGCTTGCTGGAACTGGACTGCTTTTGATTGCTTAGATGGGTTTACTTTTTGGTGGTATGTGAATGAAAAACAGTGAATCTAGTTATGTGAGGTATGCAAACTAGGTTCGATAATATTTACTATCCATGTCAGTTTTAGATCACATACATTTGGATGCTGCTTCGAGCTGTTCTCAGCCCCTATTCGGCATTTTTTAAGCCGCCATCTGCGTGACAGCTCGGTAAGGGGCCATGCATAAATGACGTAGCATTTTGGGGGGTAGGGGGGTATACTAAATTTGTGACGAAGTGTGACGAGGGGGAGGGTAGGGTCAGAAGTTGCGCGACGTAGCATTAAGATTTTTTTACGGGAATTAAAACCCATTGATTAGAAAAAACAATTTGATGTTCCTCCATTCCCAAGAGAAATTTAAATTCACACAAGTTACTTTTCATGAAATTTTTAATGTGGTAAGTTTGCGTGTATGCGGATTCAACTTGCTACATTAGTTAGCTAATCTTGCTAACTAGTAGACTGTGTTTGTTAGCTGAATTAAGTTTTCTCTTCGGATTCAACCAAACAAAATTTAGTAATTTTGTTGAATGCATGCTTCTTATGCTGCAGAATCGTGAACTGAGAGACCTTTTGTTCATGTTCCATGACATATAAAACTCAAAACAAAATTATTAACGCGATATTTGTCATAAAATGGGTTTATTTTGTTCGCAATTTTGCTATTAAAATGAAAATGTAGATAAAAGCCGTCAAACATTTTGTAAATACATGCATTTAATAGAATTGTAAAACATATTTAATTTTTTTTTTCATCACTCGGTCGCCTTGGGAAGGTGGGGGGGGGGGGGGTGGTTGTAAAAAATGCTACGCTATTTACAAGGGGGAGGTTAGAGTTTTGTGACAAAATGCTACGAGAGGGAGGGAGGAGTCGAAAAACGCCGAAAAAAACCTACGTCATTTGTGTACGGCCCCTAAGGCCAAACTCGCGTCATAGAGTCTTATTTAAAGTGGTATGACGTATTCTTGATCTCACATAATTAGTGCTTCTGCATTAGAATCGGCAGGCAGCCTTTGTTGATTATAAGATTAGAGAATATGTTACATATTATATGTATAAACTGATATTTATCGCTTCAGATAGTTGGTATTCGCCGTAGTAGAGTTCCGAACGAAATGGCGGACTCGATGACAGAGATTTTGATTCGACCGCCGGTTTGGAAATGACGGAAGAGAAGAGCAGTAGTAAGTTGTAATATCGTAAATATCGACACAGCGCAAGTTTTAAAACGGGGAATAAGACACTTATTACCACTGAAATGAAATCTATAAGTAGCAATACCTATATTCTAATTCCAACAGTTCAGGAACTGTACTGGATGGCCCTGGGCCTGTGGCCTTCGACTGGCATGGTCCATTCTCATTGGTACGGATGTCTTCATGGCTGGTTGGTAGACATGTGCTCCAACTTACAAGTGGATACATCAATCCGATTAGATGGGACATGTGAATTCTGCTAGTTTTCGATTCTTTTGAACTTGGGTTTGGGTTAGTCCATTCAAGGAGTGCAGGACTAGCACCTAAGAGATAGCTAAGCGAATTCAGGACTTGTTTTTGATTATTTATTTCGACCAAGCACACCGGCTCTAAGAAATAAACAGCGTTTTCGGGTCGGTATGGTCTGTTCGAGTCGAACAAGATGGACACTCGTTTCTGGCGCCTCGAGCAAACTTCATGGGGAATAGTGGATAAATGCCTTCACCCGTTTAGCTCAGCATATTAGAAAAAAAAAATTACGATTTGCCTGAATCATACCCTAATAACCAAGAATATTGACTTGAACAAGGATAATCAAATTCTGTTACAAGATGAAGGTGAAACAGTACAGTTGTAAGAAAAAGAATTCGCGAGTAAGGACTAATATAATGACTAAAAACACTCCTTACTATTTTTTCGCCCTTCTTCCCTAAGGGACTACATCATTAGTCCGTGGAGGGCGGGGTGGGGCTGGTTGCGCTTTCGTCGTACCTCTTTCTGTTGCTCACGAGTTTTCCGCAGCTGTCTCGGAGCTTCACTTGATTCACGAAATGGCTCGACCTTTGAGCCATTTAGCTCTTCTCTTGCTTATCGTCTCCATCGATTTCGTCGCCATTGGGCTGTCGTCTTAGTGAACCGCTTAGCTGCTAATGTCATGAGCCAAATAGCTCCTGTTTCCGTGAATCATTCAGTCCCCCAGTCTCATTACGATCTACTCGGATAGCCCCCGGCTGTGAACACAGCATACTCCGATTGAACCAGACAGCGATACCCGCTTTCTTGAGCCATTTAGCTCCCAACTTTATTGAGATCTACTCGAATATTATGCGGCGCTGAAACTACCCTACTCCGACAGTTCCCCGGCGGGGGCATTTTTCTCGGTACCGATATCTGTTTCGTGAGTCAGTTAGCTCCCAGCCAAATTAGAATCCACTCTAGTATGTATTTCTCGGCGGTGGATTCATCTTGTTTTGCAATGCTTGTTTTCGCGAGCGCGAAATGGCTTCGTTCCGATCTACTCTATCTAGGCCTCGGCGGTGGACCTTTCCTACCCGGTGCTGCGTCGTTTACCTCTTAACTGATCCCCGGCAGGGGATCTAGTCTACTTCGGTGGAGAGCTTCCCGGCGGCGGATACGATAGCACTACCAACTAGCTGTCTTTTGTCTTTAAAAAAAATGCATGAAACGCTTTAAAAAATCACGAACTTAGCTCACTTTTTCGCCATAACTTTGTATATAACCCCTTAACCGTATTCCAGATATGCTAATGCAGGCATATCTCTTCGACGCGATTGTCGACTGTCGCGCCGGGCATACCTCTTCGAACCTAGAGCATTCGAAAGCAATGTGTTCTGGCATCTCTAGCACGTTCACACACTCCGGGCAAATGGGTGACGAAGCATCTCCAAACCAACGCAGGTATTTCAGGAAGCATCCGAGCCGAACAAAAACTGCGTTAAATGGAAGTTCACGTCGCCATACTTTCTATACACCCACACCGACACATTTGGGATTAGTTGATGGGTCCATCTTCCTTTCTCCGCGTTGTTCCACTTTTGCTGACACTTAACCAACGAGTTCGCTCTGACCAGTATCTTTGCATTTCGTGTATTCCTCCACTGGTAGTATTTCACGTCCTCATCCATAGTGATGTAGATGGGATTACCTCTGACGATATCGTTCTTTACGCGCTCGTGACACCAATAGCCATTAGGCGAAACGTACTTGTCAACTTCGTCCGATTCCGCAGCCCAGGTCGATACGCTATACCTCAGAGGATGAGACACCCGCAAGGAGACGTCTCGTGCTGCATCTTGCTCCTCCGATGTTGTAATTGTAATTTTATTACATGCGGTATTCTGTTGGTTTACACCTAGTATCAGGACAAGGAAAAATGCTTTGGATATAAGGGACCATTTATAAATTACGTAACGCAAAAATTGCCCAAAATTGACTCCCCCCTCCCCCTATGTAACAAATTGTCACAAATTTCTTCATCCCCCCCTCCCCTGTTACGTAACCAATTCCTAGAAAAAAATTTTTTTCTTCGGTGAAAACATGTTACGTAACGATCTAGCTAACTCCCCCTCCCCCCTATGTCACAACATGTCACAACTTGTACCCCCTCCCCCCCTAAAAGCGTTACGTAATTTATTAATGGTCCCTAAGTTACTTGATTAGAGCAGATAAAATTTGAGTTACAATGTAGAATAAGCTTAGTTTAGCCTAATTATAGCATGTTTAAACTAAACGCGCCCTGCCGATGCTCTTGTTTGATGGCTAATGGAAGTGCATTCCAGCTTGATACCCCGTGCACTAGCACACTTTTGCCACTGGATGCCGTATGGTTGGGGACAATGAAACTAGCGGAGCGTTCCTGTCGGCCAGGTTGTATGTGCTGCATGATGTAGCCAGGTAGGGACTTCTCATACGCCTGTTTCATGAAAAAGCATTCTCGAAGACGGTAGTTGATCGGCAAGTCGTATCCCAGGATGGAGCTCCTCACTGCAGCTGTTGTGTCGCGACGACGAAGGTTATGCACGAAACGAATGGCTGATTTAAAGCAGCGATGTAACTGATTACGTAGAGCAGCTGCCAGTCCGGGATAATACACAACGTCGCTATAGGTGAAAAACGGAACCACGACAGCTTGCACAAGATTAAGACGTGTCGATAGTGATAGCACAGTTGCGAATCTTCTGAAAGTCCTGAGCGTGTTGTAGACCTTCATCACGATGTCGTTCACTTGGTATGTCCAGGTTAGTTTGTTATCCATGTGTAGTCCGAGGTTTGTGACACGGTTGCCGAGAGGGATTGCTATGCCACTGAACGTGATTTCTACTTCTGGGGCCCTATTCTCACAGTCACGTCACCTAGTGACTAGAGGAAAATTTCCTTCTAGTCACCAAGTGACGTGACTGTGAGAATAGGGCCCCTGGTACGACTGAGCCATTTTTGCTGAAAACTATCGCTTGCGTTTTCTTTGGGTTCAGGCGATTTCGCTCGGCCCAGTCGACGATCGAAACCAAATCTTCGTTAATGGCACTACTTTATGCGCAGGTCCAGACAGGTAGATTTGAAGGTCGTCTGCGTACAGCTGCTATTCACATTTCAGCGTTCTAGGTAAACTGTTAAGGTAGAGACTGAACAGAAGCGCGCTGGGACAAGAACCTTGTGGGGTACCGTCTGGGACATTCCTTACAGTGGACAGGATATCTCCAACACGTACAACTTGAGAACGCCCTCCTAAAAATGAAGCGATCAGGGTAAGCAGCTTGTCCTTCAGGATCTGATGGTCAACGCAGTTAAAGGCTAACGAGAAATCTACCAACACCATCACTGTGCAGCGGTTGTCATCGAAGTTGCTGTAGATGTCGTGAACAACCTTCGCGAGAGCGGTAGTCGTGCTGAATCCTTTCTTGTGGTCGGATTGTTTACATGCGAGTAGGGGTGGATTGGCTTCGTTTAAGTGCTCTGTTATTTGATCAAGAATCTTTTCGAAAACTTTAGAAATTGCCGGTAGCACGCTGATCGGACGGAAATCCTTTGGTTGTGTTGGATTTAAGGATTTTGGAATGAATGTGATGATTCCTCTCTTCCATGAGGCTGGGAATGAATTTGTGTCGATAATAGAGTTGAACAAAGGATAAAGGGACATAGGAGTTTAATGAAGGAAATGGGAATATCGTCTGAGCCTGTAGCGTTCGTTTGAATTTCGTAGATTTTCCGGCAGATTTCGTTGACATTGGTGTGCCGGAAATTCAAATTTGCTGCCGCCGGGTCTATTTCTGCTTGATCATGGTGTTCAGAGTATGCGCGATTGCGATTTGCTGGGAGCTGTTGTCTATGACCTTCAGTGAAGAAATGGTTGAGGCTTTCAACATCCGCTCCATCGGATGACATTTTTTTGGAGTTGTGAATTCCTTCCCTTTTTAGGTTACTCCAGAGCTTTTTGGCAGGCAGATTTGTGTTAAAATGCAGTTGTAGTTGTTGTAGTTGGTCGATTCCACGTATGTTCCGTACTGCAGTGGTCTGCGCAACAGGCTTGCGTACCATAATGTTAGCTAAAAGATAGATCACTTCGTGATCGGATATGGTATTCGTAGATGCTTTCGATTTGATTACGGTACTAGGTGAATCCGTGATGAGAAGGTCGATCGTAGTGGCACTATTCTCGGTAATGCGAGTGGGACCCGTCGGCAATATAGTCAAATTGAAGGCCGAGTTGATCTGCCACATTGCACACACATTCGCAGATGGCTGAGATGCACTAACATTTAAATTGAAATCACCTACAACATATGTTCGATCGAAATCGTGTTCCAACAAGTCCAGAAGGAGCTTTTCATAGCATTTGCTGATGTTTGGGTTCGAGTAGGAAGGGTTGTATATTACTACGACACAGACGTCGAGGTCGTTCAACTTGCTTTGAACTGCAAGGAATTCAAAACGTGAGGCGATTGGAACTTCAGGATCGAACGTAGATTTTATGAAAGGAATAGCCTAGATTCCCTTCTGTATATACAACCCTACTCCACCACATGTTTTCAGTCCTCGACCACGGCAGGATGGAAGCGTGTGTTTGATTAAATTATATCCGGGAACACGGATAGGGCCGACAGGTGATGAGGGCTGAAGCTTTGTTTCCGTCGTTGCAAAAAAGTGGTATTGATTCGTGTCTAAAATAAGTTTCAGACCATCGATATGGCGTTCGAGACCCCTGACGTTCAGGTGGCCAATACGCAGGTTGGATATATTGTTTGGCATAATGTACTTGGAGGAAACGTCAGCGACGCGGTAGAGCTAGCAGTGCGAGGATGTTGTGACATCCGTCGATAAAGCGTCGAAGAAAACCGAGGAGTCTTTGGAACGGGATGAGAGCTCAGCCAATTCTTGAAGCGTGTCTATACTTTCTACTAAAACGTATCGTTTCTGCTCGGGAAGCAACACTGAAACTGTATCGTTTTTAACAAAAACAGACTTGATTATTTTGTTCTGCTTCAATCTGAGTGCGAGGTTTGGTATACGGAAGGTGCTTATAGATAGGACTTCGTTAATAGTAAATCTGTAGTCCAGAGCGAGACGACCCGGCAGGTTGCACAGTTTTGCTTCTTTGTGCTTCTTGAAATACGTTCGCCAAACCGCTTGTTTTGAATCAGCACTATCGAAAGCAATCACGATCGTTGGAGTAAGGGAACGGTCTGCTCATTTTGACGGTTTGACCGGCATACGGAAACAGCAATCGACATGCGACATCTCCTGTTCGACACCAAGAAAACCTAATACACTTTGGACAATGGTTTGGATGTTCTCCCCTGCGCAGTACGGAATCTTGCTGATTGCAAGTCTGCAAGAGTAGACTGCATTGGAACATGTACGGGCTAGTTTTGCTCCTGTTTGAATCATTTCTAGCTTCTCGCCGATATTATTCACGAGCTGATTCTGTGCGGTACACTGACTGTTGCATCGATCTGTGGTGCGGAGATTACTCTGGATGCGGTCGAACTGCTTCTTACTGGTGGCGCGTGCTTCATTCAGCTCGGCTCGTAGCTGAGATAGTTACGTTGTTAGCTCGTTGATAGTCTTCCTCAACGATTCGACGTCATCATTGTTGGCTGATGTATGTTGTTTCACGATAAGACAACCTCTTACAGCACAGGTCTCACAGAAGTAATAATAATTCGACGCACATTCCACTTGACATTTGCTGACTCTTACGCACGTAGCATGGAACCACCTGAAGCAGGTGTCACAGCAGATCCACTGGATGGATTCCGGCTTCTTCTTTTTTCTTCCTTTGGCCGGGGGGATTGCATTATTGCATGTTCCGCAGGTATCTTCGCCTTTCATAGTGAACAAGATTGTAAACAGATGATATTTGCACTACACATTTACTTCCTCGAACTAACTCAACTTTACGTACGACGCTGACGCTTCACCGGCACACACACACTAACACATTTTACATTTTCGCCGAGGAAATTTACAAAAGTGAAGAAATGGCTTTGTGTTCCACTTCACAGGTGTTTTAACACTTTTTAACTGTTTTTAGGCTTATTGCAGCCGCAGAACACTTTTCTAGGTTTAAAATGACAAAAAAACCATAAGAAAATTGCAAAAAGCTTAACGCGTCGATTTTTCCCTCTTGCGACTTTACAGTGGTGCCAGTGAGTTGAGTTCGGCATGATCCTTGCCAATACGTTAGTTGTCCTCGCAGCCTTCTCGCATAGTCGACAATCACCCATAAGTTTAGAATTAAGACATCATTGAAACTTTGGAATACCCATTGATGCAGATATGGGAAATACGATTTTTTTTTCTAAAACGTGTCATTTACTGCAAACATCCGTCACGCACCCTGTATAGTCATGGATCTGTATTTATTAAGTCTATGTTAATTATTGAATTGCTATATCATAAATAAAACTTATTTGCCACCTAGTTGAAAATTGATTAGATTCATTTATTCAAATTGATCCAACATTGAAAGCACTCGAGAAAGGTTATAAAAGTCATTTGAATGAAAATTTATTTAGAAATACGAGAATTTTCGATTAAAAAAGAGGTGTTAAGTCTGACGAAAAATGTCAGCTATTGTTTAAACCACTCACTTTAACGTGCTGGTCAGAGCTTGTAACGGTGAACTAGAATTCAAAGACTGGATTGTACATGGTACCGAAAATACATTTCAGTATTTTTGGAACCTCTACTAGGGGTACAACGCTAACCCTTGTCCATTCAGCAAAGGGATAAAAAAATTTCGTTTTTTTTCTTTCGTTTGAGTGATGTGCACTAGCAATCAGCAAAATTAGATAGGTGTAGGTAGATACTTAGATTTCAAAACAAGGTTTTATTTTCAAGTTAATTCCTTTTCGAATGAGCTGAATACAATACATATGGATTAGTGTTTTTTATGAACCAAACTTCTGCTGCTTCTCTTCCTGATACTTAAAGTGCAGATCCATACAGTCTTGGTTGGAAATATTCACCCATCCGGTGGGCTTAATATGATAAACTCGCACAATTCCTCCGGAATATGCATCGCGATGTGTGGCATGATAGATAGCGCGTCGACCTAGATCCTGTGCTTCTTCATCAGGTAAGTCCCATCGATAACCGGAGTCAAGAACACCATAAGCATAGATGGAGCCACTGCCCACAGAAAACACCTTACCAGGTGTACGTGTTCCTTCTGAGTCGATGTAGTACAACTGGGGACCCTACAATGAAGAATTAAAATGAGTACACGCACTACTTTAGATTGGTGTCGTTTCTCATACCCGTTTATCATAACCAGCTAACATCATACCCATGCTCAGTCCCATTCCTTTGTAGTAGTACACAATGTTGGACATGATTTTACTGGCAGCCGCCACCGAAATTCGTTCTTTGTTCCGCAACTCATATATTCGGCATTCTTTAGCCAGTACCCGATCCCAGTAGACACAATCGGCAGCACCACCGGCTAAAGTACCTAACAAGTAATCATTGATCTCCACGATCTTCTTCATCGTCTGTGAACCGATGAACTGACCACCAGTGGCACGAGAATCCACTGCCAGAATAACGCCACCTTGGAATCGAAATCCGAGCGTAGTGGTACCGTGATCAAATTCCATCTTGATTCCACTCGATTTGCCATGAGCCGATAGTTTGGCTAAGTTCTCTGCCGGCTAATAGAAGAGTATACAATGACTTGGATTAATGGCAGGATCCGGAACATAACCTATAAAGCGAATCTTACATCTTGGAACGGAGGAACCGCTAACGCAAAACTATTCTGCAAATTTTGGCTGCTCAAAGCGATGTCCCTTTTGAAGAGATGATCACCAATCTGTGTGCCAGCAAATAAGTTACCCTTGGAAAATCCGCAAACGTCTGCTAGAGCCATTTTCGTCCGAAGAATGAGCTAATATTCCTAAAACAGACTGAAATATTCTGTATCAAAGTAAAATTCACAAAGATGATGACAAACAAAAAGCACTTTTGACAATAACACGGTGCGGGTTATTTCACCTTATTTTGAAGTAAAAAAACCTTAAAACATTACAATTGTTACAAGAGTCATTCATACACACAGATTTTTTTTCTTCTGTTTTCTGTAATGGATTAAATACAATAAATATTTAATTATATAATATAATATATATTTTTGTTTTATTTTAATACAATATTAAAATTGTTTCTATTGAAATTGTAAGTCTATTGCTGTTTCCGAGGCGAATGACATTCCATGATTAGCTGGTGGAATTAATTCATTATTTCAGATTTTAAATTATTTGGTCAAGATTGAGATCGGAATAGTTTCAAGCGAGGGGCAGTTCACTCCCCATTCAAAGTAAATTTAAAATACATGATTGAAAAAATACACGAGAAGTACTTCAATATACCTTAATTTAATTTGTAATTTTATTGAGCACGATAACCTGTTAGTACAGACTTTGAGTTAGGTCAAAGAAGTTAATACATTTAATACGTCGAAAACACACCACTACACTAAAAATACGTTACAGCCGGAAAGTTTTTTCAATACGCCGAAAATACGGTAATACACAAAAATGCGTTACTGCCGGAAACATTTTTCAATGCGCCGATAACCATCCAATTCGTCATGTAGTATACTGAATACAAGCCGTACAAATATTACATTAATTTCATGGTGGATGAAACTAATTCAGTATATTTTATTAGTTTTTATAATAACAAGGCGTATGTTATTTAAGCTAGATTATTTGCTTTTCTTCGGAATGTGGACTCAAAAGAAACGGACTCAGAAGAGAGTGAGATGCAGGCAGAAATCAACTAGAATTCTTGTTGGTTTGACTGGGAGGTACAAGCCTACAATCTTTGGAACCTACAAATTACACGCAAAAGAATTGTGCATGTTTGATTCTATAAATTATTTCTTCATTTTTAATCGATAAAAATTCTTTATTGTGAACCAAACAATTTATTAAACCAAACTTAAGTTTTTGGTTAGATCAACCAAAATATCTTTTGAATCAATCTTACAAGTTTTGTTATCTGTGCTTTTCGAAGATCGACAAAATTATTGTTTGTTCCAAACAAATCAGTGATTCTAACAAAAGCATGCAGCTAATTGATTCAAAAGGACTAAATGCATTACATCAACAGTCCTTGTTGAATTGAAACAGATAAATAATAAAAGTTGCTACGAAGAAGAAAACTTTTTCCACGTGCGTCAATGCTGGAGAAATTCGCTATTTTTAAATCAGGGAATTCAGATTTCGGTAAGTTCTTATAGTGCTCAGATTTTCCGGACTCGAAGGGCGCAAGTGCAGCTTGAAAATAATCATGATGTCGCACAAAGGTTAGTGAATAAATTAAGTCGAAACGCACACGGTGCGTTTTATGGTGCCTTCCTCTATTCCAGAACTCAAACAAAACACCCTGTGTGGCTTAAAAACGACAATCGCAGAACTGAAAACACGTCACCGCATCAGAGATAAATAATACCCGTTCGAGAGGGCAGTTTCCTGTACTTCACCATCTCTGGTCCAACAGGAAGACACAGCGTATTCGTGCGCCTTCTGCAATCTTTTTTTAAAAGCCGAGACTCTGAAGCACTATATTATAGCGCATATCTGGAATAAACCACGCGCACGGCCAAAGGTACTACATAAAGGGACGGTGACTGGAATCGTATGCGCTGCATGTAATAAAATTTCATTTCATTCCAAGCAAACCTACACCGGAACAGGTTTGGAATCCCTTACGGATTCTCGCTCAAATGCAACAAACGATTGAGTCGGAATCGGTTGTTGCCTTTGAGCTGGAACTCATAATGAATCCATTCAGAATTCCTAACCGATCCCGGAATGGGTTTGACTGGGCCATTCAGGATTCCGAAGCGGTTCCAGAATGATTTGACTGCGTAAAATTAATGCGTTTGTAGCCTGTTTTTAGAAAAAGGCCAATAAGTCAATGGCAAGTATTTACTTTGTGAGGTTCATTTGTACTGATGTTATCTTATGTCAGCGAGTAATGGTTTGTTCTAAATTTGACAGTTGGCCTTTGGTTCCTATTAAAGAATAGGCATATTTTATATACAATAAAATTGGTTTTGCTTCAATATTTGCTATGCATTGATTCAAATATTTGTTATGTTTAAAACAATAAAAGATATTATTTGATTTAACAAAAATGTTTTTTGTATTGAACATTTTACATGCATTGATCCAAATATTTTATTAGTTTTATTCAACAAAATGAGCCCATTGATTCAACAAAGTTGTTTGTTGTTTCGATTGTTGTTATGATAAAATCAATAAAAAATTTTGTTGGTCCAACTATTTTCCATGTTTGATCCAATAAATTCTTCAGAATTATTTCAACAATTGTTTTATTTATATAAACATGTATTTTTTATTGAACACAGAACAACTTGGTAAATTTATTATTTCAACCCTCATATTATTTGACATTAAAAATTATTTTTCTGCGTGTACAAACGTCCTGTACATTTAAGAATACTCCCAGAGTACATGAATATTGGCAAATCCGAAACATCTTTGCAGCATGAGTCCGACATTTGCTCGTATAAATGTCATAAATAATGGGTTAAAGTTTGTCCAAAATAGTCAAACCACGCCCAAAATTTCATTGCGATGGATGATTTTTTAACTTAATAGGTTGTATTTGAAAACCAACACTCGTTTGGGGAATAGGGTGAAATCGAATCCAACGCTCGTTGGATTGAGAACTCAAAATACAAGAATTCATCGTCTGTAAATTACCAGTTGCTTCCGATCTTGTAGAAATGAAACTTTAAGTTCAGTTGGAATTCCGATTGGTTTTTGCCACAACTCAGGCTCTACACACAGACAAAAAATATTGGTAAAAGAGTGTTTCGCTCTTAGCAAAAAACAACCAACGCCAACTATTAGGTTGAAAGTAAAACTTTTAAATTAATCAAGAATAATAATCAAAGTAAAAGTTTTCCTTTTAAGCAAATGAAGAATAAGAACAAAAGTTTTATTTTTAATCTAAGAGTATGCGTTGGTTGTTTTTGTGGAAATGTGCAACGTCTACCAATACACACACCCCCAGCAACTGTCTACACCTTCGTTTACATCACACCTTGCGCCGACCGCAGAAGAAGAGAGAGAAGATAAAACAAAATCATTCTTCTAAACCAAGCGCTTCCCGCGACAAGTTGTACCTTTTAGTTTCTCCTTATTAAACGATTGTTAAACGTAGTTCTCGCGTGTGCACTGTTTCTCCTGTTGTTCCACTCCGAATCCCATACGCTGGTTTCCACATCGGTGTTTCTAACTCTGCCGTCAGGTTATGGGCCCAGCGGGATCGGTGTGAGGATTGAATGACCGTCGTTTTTTTCGGAGCGGTGCATTTTTTTTTATTGGCACGTGTGCAAGGAGCAGAAAAGAGCACCGCGAAAGACTCGTGTTCGGACGAACACCATTTTGTTTTTTCTTTTTGTCCGTGAGCAAGTAGTAAACACTTTGAACCGGCATGGTTGATGCCAAGTTTTCGATTCCCAAGCTCAGCGGAACGAATTGGGCTACGTGGAAAGTGCGCGTGGAAAGCTTATTGTGTCGAGAAGACTTGTGGGACGTCGTCGCGGGTGATATTCCTGCTGAAGCGGATCGTAATGCGACGTGGAAAAAGGCCGATCGAAAGGCGAAAGCGACACTCGTGCTGCTACTTGAAGATAGCCAGCTTCCCCTGGTGAAAAATTGTGTTCATGCTCGCGATGTTTTTGTTGCGTTAAAGGCGTATCACCAGAAAACTTCCCGTTCAGTGCGCGTTTCGTTATTGAAGAAACTGTGTTCCACAAATCTTTCGGAGCGTAGTGATTTGGAGCATCATTTGCTCGAGATCGACGATTTGTTCGATCGATTGGACGCTGCCGGAACGGCCCTCGACTCGGACACTAAAATTTGCATGCTTCTTCGAAGTTTGCCTCCTTCTTTTGATGGACTTGTGACAGCTCTCGATAGCCGGTCAGGTGATGACATCTCGTTGGATGTAGTGAAATCTCAATTAATGGATGATTACCAGCGACGGCTAGAACGGGAAAACGGTGCGCGAAAAGTGGAAAAGGCTATGCGATCTGCCGAAAGCTACCCGAAAAAGGAGACGAGGATTTGCCACTTCTGCAAGAAGGTTGGTCATCTTCGTAAGAATTGCAGGAAGTTACAATCTTCCAAGAAAGAAGAAAACCCACCGAAGAAAAATGACAGTGCGAAGGCTAAAGTGGTCCAGAGCGACATGAAAGGCATAGCATTCACAGTCAGTGATGATAATAGTCGATCGTGGGTTATCGACAGTGGTGCAAGTGCACATATGACAAACAATAAAACATTTTTCACTTCGTTGAAAGAATTCTCTGGAGGCTGGATTACCCTTGCCGACGGAAAGAAAACCCAAATTTGCGGCGAGGGCAGTGGTGTTGTATGCGGAATAGACGGTGACGAAAAGCCGATCAGAATTAACGTTAGTGAAGTTAAATACGTCCCGGGATTGTCGACCAGCTTGATTTCCGTAGAGAAGCTGGCACAGAAGAATTTGGAAGTATGTTTTAACAGAGAAGGTTGCCGAGTAGTTGATTCGAGAGGGTCTGTCGTAGCGACGGGTGTTCGTTACGGTGGTCTATACCATCTTCGTCAAGCTGAATGTTCAATGCAAGCAACGGTAGGTCAACATAAGTCCGACTGCCAGCATCAGTGGCATCGTCGTCTCGGCCACCGTGACTGGAATGCGGTCGAGCGCCTTCTCAAGGAGGATCTAGCCACCGGAATAAAGGTGAGTGATTGTGGTCTAAAATTGGTTTGCGAAAGTTGTATGGAAGGGAAGGCTGCCAGAGCTCCTTTCCCTGCTGTTGTCGAGAGGAAAGCGACTCAAGTGCTGGACATTATCCACACTGACTTATGTGGGCCGATGAAGACAACTACACCGAGTGGCAACCGGTACGTAATGCACCTAATCGACGATTACAGTCGTTTCACCGTAACAATCCTGCTGAAGCACAAGTGGGAAGCAACGCAGAACATTATCGACTACGTGCGGTGGACTGAGAATAATTTTGGGCGTAAGCCGCGTGTAATTCGTTCTGACGGTGGGGGCGAGTTTGACAATAAGCAGCTGAGGAGTTTCTACAAATCTGAGGGGATCCAACCCCAGTTTACCACTGCTTACTCCCCCCAATCCAACGGTGTTGCCGAACGAAAGAATCGTTCGATCAATGAAATGGCGACCTGTATGCTCGTCGATTCAGGACTCGAAAAAGTATACTGGGGCGAAGCCGTTCTAACCTCTACCTATCTGCAGAACCGTTTGCCATCTAGATCCCTCACAAAAACTCCATACGAATTATGGTGGGGTCGGAAACCGGATCTCGGTCACTTGAAGGTGTTTGGCAGTGAAGCCTTCGTCCATATTCCTGAATCCAGGAGGAGCAAACTTGATGCGAAGGCGAAGAAACTTTATTTTGTTGGCTATTCGATGGAGCACAAGGGCTACAGGTTTCTAGATCGAGAGACGGATTCTATAACCATCAGTCGGGATGCGCGTTTCATCGAACTTAGAAATGGAACTTCATCTGTGGAATTTCCTGCTTCGGTTCCGGACGATCCCGAAGAAGAGATTAAGCTACTACCGTTCAAGGAGGAGCCTGATAAGAGTGAAGAAAATGACGATTCGGCTAATGAAGAAGATTACGATACTGCTAGCCAGGATGAAAGTGAATCTTGTGGAACTCGACGGTCAATGAGACGGAATCAAGGAGCTGTTCCAACGCGGTTCGATGATTTTGTCGTGGGTATAGCGGCATGTGCTTTCGAAGAACCGGCAAGTTACCGAGAAGCTGTCGAGCATCCGGAGTGGCGCAGTGCCATGGAAGACGAAATGGACTCTCATCGTCGCAGTGGCACTTGGGATCTAGTACCGTTGCCAAAGGGGCGCAAGATAATTGGTTCCAAATGGGTATTTAAGCTTAAGCGCGACGAAGCGAATGAAGTGGTAAAATTCAAAGCGAGAGTTGTGGCACAAGGATACACTCAACAGGTTGGGATCGATTATGATCAGGTGTTCGCACCGGTTACTCGGCAAGCAACGCTACGGGCATTCCTGACAGTAGCCGCTAACCGGAAGTTAGTGGTCCGTCATTTAGATGTTAAGACGGCGTACCTTAACGGAACTTTGGAAGAAGAAATATTCATGCGCCAACCCCCCGGCTTCGCTGTAGTCGGACAGAAAGAACTGGTGTGCCGGCTTAAGCGAAGTATTTACGGGTTGCGTCAGTCGGCGCGATGCTGGAATCGAAAACTGAACGATGTTCTAACCAAGTTGGGGTTCAAAGCGTCGTCAGCGGATCAGTGTCTCTACGTTAAGAAAACTGGTAAAGTTGTGGTGTTTCTGTTAGTCTACGTCGACGATATGCTTCTCGCAACGACGGATGAAGTGGAGTTGCAACAGATCTACGAAGACTTGTCCAAACAATTCGAAATTACTTGTCTGGGAGAGATACGACACTTCCTTGGCATGGAGGTGCGCCGCGTGGATGGAGTTTTTCAAGTCCGACTGAAGCAGTATATCGAAAAATTATTGAACAAACACGGAATGGATCAAGCCAAGACCGCGAAATCTCCTATGGATTCGGGGTATTTGAAGTCTCAGGAAACCAGCAAGTTACTTGAAGATGCAACAATGTACAGGAGTTTGGTTGGCGGATTGCTGTATCTGTCAGTAATTGCCCGACCGGATATTGCAGCTGTAACGGCGATACTCGGCAGAAAATTCTCCGCACCAAACGAGGCGGATTGGACCGCTGCGAAGCGCGTTTTGCGCTACTTGAAAGAGACAAACGGATGTTACCTTCAATTGGGCGGAAAAGTTAATCAACCATTAATCGGGTATTCTGACTCCGATTGGGCCGGCGATCCCCAGAGCCGACGATCAACGTCTGGTTCCGTATTTTACTTCGGCGGAGGAACAATTTCCTGGGCTAGCCGTCGGCGGTCATGCGTGACACTCTCATCCATGGAGGCGGAATACGTCGCGCTTTCCGATGCTTGCCAAGAGACCCTCTGGTTGCGGCAGCTACTGCGTGATTTCGATGAGCTTCAGGACGAGCCAACCGTCATGAAAGAAGATAACCAAGGGTGCCTGACTGAGAAATCAAGTCGTCGGTCGAAACATATTGACACAAAGGAGAAGTTCATCCACGAGCTGTGTGAGAAGAAGGTGATCAAATTGGAATACTGTTCAACTGAATGGTGGCTGACATCATGACCAAGCCTTTGGGTCCTCAGAAGCACGAGCAGTTTTTGCAGATGCTTGGGCTGGTGAACGATGTGTGAAGCGGATACCCGTTGAGGAGGAGTGTGGAAATGTGCAACGTCTACCAATACACACACCCCCAGCAACTGTCTACACCTTCGTTTACATCACACCTTGCGCCGACCGCAGAAGAATAGAGAGAAGATAAAACAAAATCATTCTTCTAAACCAAGCGCTTCCCGCGACAAGTTGTACCTTTTAGTTTCTCCTTATTAAACGATTGTTAAACGTAGTTCTCGCGTGTGCACTGTTTCTCCTGTTGTTCCACTCCGAATCCCATACGCTGGTTTCCACATCGGTGTTTCTAACTCTGCCGTCAGTTTTTTGCTAAGAGCGGAACACTCTTTTACCAATATTTTTTGTCTGTATGTAGAGCCTGAGTTGTGGCAGAAACCAATCGGAATTCCAACTGAACTTAAAGTTATTTTTACCAACATTTTTTTCTGTGTGTAGTAACGTGAACTCTCTCTGAAATAAATTCAGCAAATACTGCAGTGATTAAACACCGCGTTGCTCAAAAATGGTGCTGAAGTATGCCTAATTAGTTTTCACCCAACTAAAGATGAAGGTTATCTCAATTCTAAGACAAGACGAGACAACTAGCTTCTTATTTTTGGTTTTCTTGCTTTTTTGTGCCCTGCTGAATAATTAATGACAGTTGACTGTATGCGACTAGCGATGTTGGCAGTGCAGCCAATTTCTTTTTCATATTTAAATATGTTGCTATTATAATACACAATGTCCGTTTCATTAAAATACATTTCGCCATATCAAACACTACATATTTCTAGCAAATCTGGCCAGCATATCATATCAGACCGCACGAACAAAAGTAACATTCATAAATCTATTTGACTCACCATTCCGCCATCTTGCTATGTGAACGACTCGTTACAGAGCAGTCTGCAGACTACACACTTTTTATTTAAGGAGTTCTAAAGCAGAAGTTCGTATGTCGTTTAGTTTTTACTCAAAACATTTTCAAATAGTGCTTGATTTTTCGACGATTCCAGGTGAAGGTCCCCGTAATAGATTTACACGGTTAAATAAAACAACCTGCAGAATAAGTTCTTTTAACTTACTTTTGAGTTGTGCGTCGCTTTCGCACTTACTAGTGTTGTTAAAAACAAAACGAGAGATTCGACTCAGTCGAGGTCTTCCGTGGAGGAACGTACTTTTGAGTTGTTTGGGGTATACTCAAAATTACGTAAATTCAACTTAAATTTGAGTATCAAAAACCTATCAATGAGTTGTAATTTTTGCCGTGGTTAAATGGAAACTACATTCAACACGGTTTACCTAATTTTAAGTTCCCCACGATACCACGAGATTGAGTCAAAGGAACTCAATTTTAGGTAGTTTTCGTTTCTGTGTACATGTCGTTTTCGATTGAGAACTTCGACACTAACCCAGGTTAGTTGCTTCAAACAAACATTTTTAATGGAACTGAGTTGGGTTCTTGCAAAACAGCGGTGGTGTGAGCGAAACCGAAATACATTTCAGGTTGAAACCCAACTCGGTTTTTAGTTCAGTGGCACATAACCTATGTTCGAAACTGGCTTCAAACAAACGATTTGACAGCAGTTACCCGGTCAAACCATTCGGAATTTGATTCGGAATCCTGAATAAAGTCAGTATGGATTCCAAATCAAATGCAACAACCGATTCTGAGTCGGAATCGGTTGTTGCATTTGATTTGGAATCCATAATGGCTCCATTTAGAAATCCGAACCGGTTCCGGAATGAGTTTAACTGGGTAGGTCCGAAACTGAGTTAGTTTCTGCCTCAAGCAAAAACGACAATAAAAACGCAGAATCACTGATAATGACTCGACATCTTTATATTTTGCTTACTTTTTATACATAGGTAAGTGATATTCTAATCATACACGAGAATAGAAAATTTGAATATTGCAAATACGCTAACAGGCTAACGTCACAAATACACATATAAATACAAATGTTCTTCAAAAAGAATTCGAAAAGATTTTGATTCATATGAATTCTATTGACAGGTATTCGATCGGAAGAAAACTAATATATGAATGGTAAACGAATGATTATTATGACGAGTCAGAATTACAGAATTGACGAATTCAAATTATTTTATTAGGCAACTTGCATTGATCATGATGCCAACACTGCGAAATGAACGTTGTGGTAACGAAACCAGTATCCCATTAGTCAAATTCGAAGACGTCATTTGGGCTCCACGCTGGCTCCAGAAACCGCTTACTTGTTGTTGTCTTGTCTTGTCTTATGGGGTTTTCGATTGATTGACACCGGTGTAGTGGAGTGCACTGAAACTGCACCATTTTTGCACTTTCTAGCAAAAGTGCAGAAAACTGGGTATGTTCCATTGACACTTCTGCTAGAAAGTGCAAAACCAGTGCAATCCACTACACCGGTGTCAATCAATCGAAAATCCCATTAGTTTCAATTACATGTTCATCAGTCTTTGTACAGCAATAGCAGTATCCCGCTCGGACGTGCCTGGCAGATTTCCTCCCAGATAGTCGGCAGCGAAATAAAATTTCTGTCAGAATTTCTGGGGGTCTGGCTGGCAGAACAGAGGCAGAACTCTGTCAGCCTGCCAGCTCGAATACAACAACCGTTTCTGGCAGAATTTTTCTCCTTACGATTTTTCCTGCCAGATTTCTGCCAGGCATGTACCAGCAGGACCAGTTCTGTACCGCTCTGGGCTTTTCTTGCATTTTCTATCCATTTTTTTAATTTAAAATATATTTTTAATCCGTCTTGAATTGATCCAGACCCTTTGAAATCCCAGCTGAGTAATTTAAAAACACTCCACTCAAAACACTACAACAGTCCTTCAAAATGCTAGCACGCAGCCAATTGCGTATGTCAAAGTTAGCTGTCAAACATTCAACTAAAATCTGAATTTTATGGTATCTCTTTAAAAAGTTTAATCCAAAATTCGAATTGAGATTGTTGAAAAAACGACTGTCTTGTTTTTGATTAACACAAACTTAACCACAGACACGCCAGACGGTTAAAACAAATGTAGTGCTCTGAATTAAGTCTGGATTTTGGATCGCTCCGAGTGAATTTTATGTTTTGTCTCAATCTAATCAGCGAAGAAACGTCATAACTTCACACGTCAGCCGGAATTGTATGCTCATTGGCCGGAAGGGTAGTGAAGGTTTATCTAAAGATTCAATTGGTTTATGTTGAAAAATTAATTTTTTGAGCCCTTGTCATTATGGTACTTATAGCGGCAGCAGTCTGTACGAAAGCAGGCAAGAGTAAGTTATGGTTATAGGAACTATTAATTTGGAAATATAAATATGTTTCTATTGTAGCGATCGTGTCCAGGCAGTTTGTCGAAATGACCAAGGCACGTATTGAGGGTCTGCTTGCAGCTTTCCCGAAACTGATGACTTCTGGGAAACAGCACACTTTCGTTGAGACAGATTCAGTGCGATACGTATATCAACCACTCGAGAAGCTGTACATGTTGCTAATCACCACCAAAGCGAGCAATATCTTAGAAGATTTGGAAACGTTGCGATTGTTTTCAAAAGTGGTACGTAAAATGCTGTTTCTTCATTTTTTTTGTTCTAACTTAGTTTCTTGCTTTAGATTCCCGAGTACTGCCGCACTCTGGAGGAGAAGGAAATCATCGAGAATGCATTTGATCTGATATTCGCTTTCGATGAAATTGTTGCTTTAGGGTACAGGGAAAGCGTAAATTTGTCTCAAATTAAAACTTTTGTCGAGATGGATTCGCACGAAGAAAAGGTGTACCAAGCAGTCCGGCAGACACAGGAGCGCGAAGCGAAACAGAAGATGCGCGAACGTGCTAAGGAGCTCCAGCGTGCACGAATGGAACAGAAAAAGGGAGGGTTGGGTGCCAGCGGTCGTCCGTATGGCGGCGGAAGTTCCGAGGGTTTTGGCAACAACTCAAGTGGAGGCATTTCTAATCATTCCTCAATAACGACCCCTTCGATTGGTATTGGCGAGATAAAACCAGCAGCGACTGCACCGTGAGTAGTCTGAATGGTACCTTATGTCATACACAAGGTGTAAAAGTTTTCTCGTTACAGTAAACCGGTCGCTGCGAAGAATGCTCTTAAATTGGGAGGGAAAACTCGCGATGCGGATACATTTGTTGATCAGCTGAAGAGTGAAGGTGAGAAAGTGACCAGCAATCCAACGCCGTCAGCTCCTTCGGCAGTGGTCAAGGCCAAACCATTATCTGATGTTCCAATGGATGAGTAAGGCTCAGAATAATAGTTAGTGTTGGTTAACGTCGATGTTTTTCTCCGTAGCATTCATCTCCGTCTTGAGGATAAAATTGTTGTTCGGATTGGTCGTGATGGTGGACTGCAAGGATTTGAGTTATCTGGATTGCTTACTCTGCGTATTTCGGACGAAAAGTATGGCAGAATCAAGGTACAACTGGAGAATACAGATCAGCGAGGTATTCAGTTGCAAACCCATCCTAATGTGGATAAAGAACTATTTAAAAACAAAAATCAAATTGGACTTAAAAATCCTGCTAAACCATTCCCAATAAATACGGATGTCGGCGTGCTTAAATGGCGTTTCCAGACACAGGATGAATCTGCTATTCCGTTAACTAGTACGTAGCATCTATTTTATAGTAATCTGTCTTTGTAAAATAACATTTATTTGTCAGTCAACTGTTGGCCTTCGGAGAACGCAGAAAGTGGTTGTGATGTCAACATTGAGTACGAGCTGGAGCATCCACGACTTGAGCTCCACGATGTATGCATCACAATACCGTTACCGTAAGGATCATCCGTATGTAAGTACTATTTCAAGTGTATCTAAAATATGTTCCTTTACTAGAATGGGTATAGCTCCAGTAATATCGGAATGTGATGGCGACTACCATCACGACTCCCGGAAGAATATTCTCCAGTGGAACCTATCGGTCGTTGATGCATCCAGCAAACGGGGTTCAATGGAGTTTTCGGTACCTAACTCGATTCCGGGCGATTTCTTCCCATTGGATGTGAGTATTTTCAAACGAGATAAACACTTCTAACTTGCATAATTAACTGGCGTCACCATTTTATACGCAGATATCATTTTCATCGAAAATTCCCTATGCCGAACTGACGCCTATGAAGGTGCAACTTGTTGAAGACGGAACGGATGTCAAATTCTCGACGGAGACATTGTTCTATACCGATAAGTATGAGATTGTGTAAATCAATCAACCCATTTTTGCCAACTTTTGCTCGTCTATACGCAATCCAGATATCGTTATTGTTAATTTTATCTTTATGAAAACAGCAGAAGTTTAAAATAATTCTTTTAATTCTTTTGGAACACAAATTAAAAAAAAGATGCCTTAATTTTCGTTTACCTGTTTTAGTGTAATTTGCAGGCTAGATTCTTTTATATGTGCTCTATGAAAATATTTAATTTTGCCAACACCTACCATGGTCCAATAGGGGAATCTGTGGATATCTAGATGCGAGTCAGTTTGAAAACGCTTCAGAATACAAAAGCATAGAACGGTTCGGATTATGTTTCATAAAATATAGCACCAATTTAGAGCACCGCATCGAATCTATAATAAAACACATGCGAACTGGTACTGTAATTAACTGCAGTTTTTTTTTATTTTTTTCCATTTGAGGCTACTAATTATCATCTGTGAAATTCGTTTCGTTTCACTGAATCGTACGTCGCCTTGATGTCAACAAATTTTTATTCCCGTGATTTAGCCAGAATTTGTAGCACGGTAAACGTTTGGTTCGTCGTTGATCCTCCTCGAAACCCGCTTTGGTTTTCGCTGACAAAGGATTCAGCCAACGGGTGCAGTCTGTTAAACCGAACATGAGAGAATACTTTGTAGGCGGCATCGGGGATTGTTAGCCCTCGATAGTTTTTACCATACCATCCAATTAAACCGAAAGCATTTCTTCTTCATTACTGATCATCCCGACCGCGGATTGGTTCCTACAGCCGGTTCCCGACTTTTCGGCTGGGATTCGCACTTCGTCTAGCGTGGGGTGATATACAGTTTGTCCAATTCTTCATTCTGTTTGTGCTTTCCATTTCGTTGCGCTCACATTTCTTACGCCGATGAATTTTTTTTCCAGGCTGCCTTCAGTTCACTATATGGCTATTCTGACATATAGCTGCTGCAAGCATTCGGTTTCTAGCCTTTCGTCGTGCTTTGGCACTCAGCACTGAAACGGTCATCCCGCTGGTTATCATGATTGTATGCTATTCCCCCGAAAATCATTCCCCAGAATGTGCCATTCCCCAGAATTCCATCCCCCAGCATGCACAATTCCCAGAAAAGTTTTACTTGTTTTATTGATTTGATCTTTTCAAACATTCTACTTGATCCCACTTCCATCCAACGACATTCTTCGCTTTCGATTCGGTCACATTTGAAATGATTTGCTTTGTGTTGAAACCGGAAGTTGAGATGACATTATTTATTTCGAACAAATAAGGAATTTGCTATATCATGTTGTGTTGAATATTGGAATGAATAATTGGTTTTACGACTTTACCATTCCAAAGAAACTGCAATAACTAAGTGTTGTTACCAAAAAGAACTGTTTTCCAGAAGACCGTTCCCTCGAAAGCAACAAATCCTAGAAGACAATATTCCAGAATGCACTCTTTCTCGAAAAAGCCTTATACAGAATGAACCGATGCTCAGAAGTTCATTCCGCAGTTATAATAATTTCCTAGACATTTTTGGAAAGTTACCCATATTGCTTTGAACTGGGAAAAATCTTGATGAAAATCAAAAATCTTTCAGAATGTTCGCCATTTTACTCCCCTCGAAGAGTGCACTGCTAGCAACATTAGACAATAGTATGTATTTTTACATTTCTTTTAATAATATAAACAATAAACATACATGTTGGATAAATTGCAGAACTCAGTACAGGTGTATTTTTGAGATCCATTTGGAAACAATCATAGGAAACGGTAACTCCCTTCCTAGGATCCAAAAGAATGAAACAGTGTTATGTAAGTAAGGTTATGTGGTGAAACCAAAACTTTGTGCATTACCTAAGTCAAGGAACTGATGCGGTGTTAAGCTGCTGAGGATGAGCCGACGAAAGCGGCGGCCCAGTTACCCATTCGCATACCCGATTTACACGATCATAGGAATTGATTCCTTTTTTCAAACATGAGCAGTTCTTTGAATCTTTACGTTGCGTTGCATTGTAACTATGATTTTGGCGGATTGCACACTGACTTCATCATGTATGACTGCTGATTATCTAATAAGAGTTGCTTAGGAAGTAGTAAGTCAGAATTTATACCAATCCGACCCTTATCAAAACTTCAACACATCATTGATGGCCGTCCCCATCTCCATCGTTCACGAGGAAGGATAAAGGATAAGGTAGAAGGGAAGTGTTGATGCTCCACTTACTTAATGGAAGGACGACGATTCATCAGACTCTTCCATAGGTGTCGCGGAGTTGGTGGTTTGTAAGGGTATACGGTCTAGAATTCGCTCCAAGCAAGCGATGCGACCTGTAAAGAATATTTTATTATGTAGTTGTTTAGTTAGTCTTCGAGTACACGATCACTCGAAAAAAAAAAGATCTTGTTTAGTTTTTGGTTCTTTTTAAACTCTAGGCAGCCGGCCATAATTATATTCAAAATACGTTGGTATTTTCAACACGACGCACTCAAACCTGCCCAGTTCAACTCATTCCAGAACCGGTTCGGATTTCTGAATGGAGTCTTTATGGATTCCCACTGAGACGTCCAAAAAATTGTTTCAAAATTGTTCAACACGGGTCCAGCTATGGACGTTTGTTGAACGGTTATTTGGACGTTGTCTAAATTGGTCCAACGAACGTCCTTCATTGGACGATTTTGAAACCAACCGTTCTTAGAGGGTTCCAAATCAAATGCAACAACCTATTCCGACTCAGAATCGGTTCTTGCATTTGAGTTGGAATCCATACTGACTCCATTCAGGATTCCGAATCAAATTCCGAATGGTTTGGACGGGGTGCTAGTGCTTGCCCCTCGCAGTGCAACTTTTCTATTACACGATTAATACTATCATTAATATTCTCTAGTATTTATTAATAAAAATATTTAACGTGTATGCGCCTCCGCCCAGTCACCAAATTTTCTGGCAGAGACTGCTCTGCTGGATTTCTGTAAGTCTTGGTTTGGCAGCTCTGTCAGATTCCTGCGCGCATCCAGTCGGGTTAGTTGACCTAGGGCGAACTCAGTTTCGCTCGCGTTTTCTGGCAAATATTGACAGGAAACAAGAAAAACCCTGGCATAACTCGGAAATAATTCGTGCGAAGATCCTGGCAATTCCTACCTGGTAGAATTTAGCACGAATCGAGCAAAATATCTGACAAAGATGTGACGGGAAGCGTACAGAAATCTTGACCGTACATTCCTGGCTGGATTCTGGCTACAAGTGAGCAGCATCGGTTAGTTTAACCGCTTCTGTCAGAAACGGTTGTTGCATTTGAGCGAATTCTTTGCCAGAAATCTCACACAAATCGCGCAAAATATACTGGCAGAAACGCTGCCAGAATCAATCCCAGTGAGCAAATTTTTTGGCAGAGACCGCTCTGCTAGATTTCTGTAAGTCTTGGTTTGGCAGCCCTGTCAGATTTCTGCGCGTATCCCCCCACTGAGTCGTCCAAAAAATTGTTTCAAAATCGTTCCACACCGGTCCAACGATGGACGTTTGTTGAACGGTTATTTGGACGTCGTCCAAATTGGTCCAACGAACGTCTTTCATTGGACTATTTTGAAACCAACCGTTCTTAGAGGGCCCAGTTAAACTCATTCCGGAACCGGTTCGGATTTCTGAATAGTCAGTATGGATTCCAAATCAAATGCAACAACCGATTCCGACTCAGAATCGGTTGTTGCATTTGAATTGGAGTCCATACTGACTCCATTCAGGATTCCGAATCAAATTCCGAATGGTTTAACCGGGATCCTGTCGGGTTAGTTGAGCTAGGGCGAACTCGGTTTCGCTCGCATTTTCTGGAAAATTTTAACAGGAACCGAGCAAAACCCTGGCATAACTCGGACATAAACTGTGCAAAGATCCTGGCAATTCCTACCTGGTAGAATTTAGCACGAATCGAGCAAAACATCTGACAATGATGTGGCAGGAAGCGTGCAGAGATCTTGGCCGTACATTTCTGGCTGGATTCTGGATAAAAGTGAGCAGTATCGGTTGGTTTAACCGCTTCTGTCAGAAACGGTTGTTGTATTGGAGCGAATTCGTTGCCAGAATTCTTGCACAAATCGCGCAAAATGCTCGCAGAAACTCTGCTCCCACCAATTTCGCTTTGCTCAACTTTTGCTAACTTTCTGCTCGCCACGGTGACTGGGCGTTAGTTTCACCCAAATTATAGATTTCAATGCTTAGCGTGTACTTGTTTAACCATTTATGAATCTGCCAACACTGTACATATGTAAACAACCGCGTATAACGATAATAACCTCGCGACCTGGTTCGTTAGTTTAAGTAAAAAGATAACTAATTATTATGTTAATGCATTTCTACGTTAAGAACTACATGTGTTAGTACCATTTACCTTTAAAAATATGTGATAAGTTATAATGTTAGCGAAGCGTTTTCTATATTCATGCATCAAAACCACGCAATCACTAAGCAAAAAGCACTCACCTTGCCCAATAAGCTGTACAGCAACAACGCAATTATCCGCCCCAAACTCGGCAGCGTGGTACCGGTTGTTGGTTCGCAATGCTTCCACCCTGGACGGACGGGATGACCTCTCGGTACCTGGGGCATCACTGTACAACATCAGGAAAACTATTAAAGCGTCGCCTCTGGAGAGTTCAGAAGGCTTCACTTGTATACAAACGGTTTGTCCGATATGTAACAGAGTACCAGGACAGGTCGATAACCATAGTACGAGAGATGAAACAATCTATGTGAACAAGACGACGGGAAGTTTTACCTGTTCTGCATGTCAATATCTGGGTCGGTGGGAATATGTTGAGAAGTTTTTCTTACCCTACAATAAAAGTGCAAAAACTGTACAGGAGATGCAGAAGCTTAGGGATATCTTTTTGGCTACTAAGAGAGCTGAGAAGAAAGCTGCGGTCGAATTTCCGGATGGTTTAGTGACAGTTAATGAAAATTTAGCTGCTGAAATTTGTACAAAATTTCGTCTAGAGGTAAATGCTGAATTGATTGACGTATCTCAGTTTAAATAATGTACTTGTTATTAAAGGGAATTCCGACAGGGAGTTTAGTACAAATGTGCTCAAGGTGGGATTCGACTCATCAACATGTGTATGTCCCTCTGATCGATGTGGAATGTAGGTTAGTTGGCTACAAAGTTCTTAGTATTTCTGAAGAATCCAACGGTAGCACGCTGGTTGAGAGGACTGTACCCGATGCGAACTGTTCTGGATTAATCTACTTGAAATGTTCGACCACGACTGTTGGTACAACAGTAAAAGCAAATCTCAAAGAGCCTTCTAATGCTATAGTTGTATTGAATATTTGTGATTTACTGGCATTGAGTGCTGCTAAAGTTAACGGTAAGTTTATCAGCCTTATTCTGCATTGCGACGGATCGCTTTTGCGACTGAATGCGATTTGCATTCTCAGTAACGACAGGATCATGACAACGGGTGTTAATTTCGATCAAACCACTTTGGTTCGAAACAACAATCCCTCGTAATGCCGAATGAAGCTGTATATAATAACTTTTGCTCAATTTAGGAAACTGCCGGTTTTCGGTAGTATTATAGAATAAGTCACTTCGAAATTCTTTCAGCAACTGCCATTTGTCTTCCTCATGACTTGAAAAGTTTGCCTCAGCAGTGTTTGCCAGGACTAGAACGATACCAGAAATTAATACTATGGTTCAACTACGACACCGCTGGTTGGGACACGGCTCGAAATTACGCTAAAAAGTTAGATGAGCGTCGATGTCTGTTTGTCCGTCCAACGGATGCTCATCCTACACCGGCGAAAGCTCTTTCGTTAGGAATGGACCTGAAAGGAATTTACTCGAAAGCACAGCCAATTCTTCATCAGTCGATAACCACCTTCCAAGCATTGCGACAGGACGTATTGAGCGATTTACAGAATATCGATAAAGTTCAGGGTGTTAAGTGGAAGCGATATCCCACACTTAATAAACTGCTAAAAGGTCACCGGAAAGGTGAACTGACTGTTCTCACTGGTCCAACAGGGTGTGGAAAGACTACCTTCATGTCGGATTATTCGCTGGACTTAGCTTTGCAAGGAGTCTCGACACTATGGGGATCATTTGAAATACGAAACACCCGGTTAGCTTCCACTTTGTTGCGTCAATTGGCCGGTCGACCGTTGGATGTGAATTTATCGGATTTCGACTATTGGGCGGATCAATTCGAGCAACTTCAAGTCTACTTTATGACTTTTCATGGGCAGCAACCGATTAAAGTCGTAATGGATGCCATCGAACATACTCAGTACGTACACGACATTCAACATGTGATCATCGACAATCTGCAGTTTATGATGGGCGTCTCGGAGGAGAGTAAGCATTTAGATCGTTACTGGAAACAGGATGCAATCATTGCGGCATTCCGAACATTTGCCACGCGCAAGAATTGCCACGTGACGCTGGTAATTCATCCTAGGAAGGAGCGCGACACGGAAGACCTGACGACAAGTTCAATCTTCGGTGGAGCCAAAGCTTCACAAGAAGCAGATAACGTACTGATAATTCAGGACAAACGACTAACTTCAGTGAGAGGAAAGAAGTATCTGCAGGTCGCCAAAAATCGTTACAGCGGAGACTTAGGTATTATGCCGTTGGATTTCGACAAGGCCAGCCTGAGCTATGCACAAAAACGTAAAAAGACTGAAACGATAGATACACCTCTTGTAGATGAAACGAATGAATCAATCCGTGGTGATAATTAGTTATTTTACGTTTAAATACTTCAACTTAAAAAGTATGCCATCAGACCAAAAGTGTTATAGTGATTAAAAGTAATTTTCAATTAAAGCTATTTACACATTTAAAAATGAATCCGATTCTTGCTTCATTCAGGCCGATGACTGACGATAGTTTTTAACGTCCAGAAGCTTTTTGCCACACATCGCACATATTCCTTTTTTATAGGCACACTGCTGACAATAGTGGGATCCGGCTTGGTGAATCTTTTGTTTACATATCCTACAATTCCCAAAATGATTAGATACTCTTTAAGCAAAACAGACTGCACTTACCGACAAGGGGCAAAATTACCGGCTATAGGATTGTAGCGCAATTTAGAACTACTCAAGGCTTTGTTTTCGTTGATTTTACGACCGCCGCCTTCGGTTGTATTACGGGCACCTGATTTCCACGGGTCGGGAGTGATTACCTTACCTAATTTTTTCTCACACTTTTCGCAGACCATATTTACTGACTGTTTCGCAGGTACCTAATGAAATTAAAGTTTAATATTTCTGAAAGCTTTAAATTATTATAGCCGACAATGTTTTATTTACTATTCTACACTTCATGAATGACCAGAGCTGCCAGACGATCTTATTCAAAAATCTGTATTGACGAAATGATATTGAAAGATCAAAGCACGCATTGACACATAGATGGCGAACCTGTGTCTAACTCACGGTAAAAAAAAAACTTTACCCATTTTATGTATTCAAATTACCCATTTTCGTAAATTATTCGAGCTGTCAAAAATGGGTATTTTTTGTTTCTAACAATGAGTACTTTTTATCCCTTTCACAACTACTCGATGAGGTATTGTCAAAGGGTATATTGATCTTAACAATGGGTGAAAAATCCTTAAGAATTATTTCAAGCGAGTTAACCTGCAAACTAAGGATCGTAGCGGGAACTTCAAATTATCGGTCTGCATCGGAGTCCGTAGCGGAAACGGAACATTTCGGCAATGCTCCGAAAACAACGGCTGTTTAGACTACTGAGGATTTTGCAAATATGCACCAGTTCGGCATTTTTAGATCAGCCAAAAGATCCAGCTCTCAAAAATATATCCAGTTGGCGGTTTTATTTTGTTAAGGAGTTTTGGAATAGAATCTAAATCTAGATTTTTATACTTTAATAAGGAGACAATAATGAGAAATGATTGTTATTTTATGTTTTTTTAAATTCAGAAATAATTCTATTGACAATATTTTTCATTCTGGCGCGATTTTCATGAATGGGCATTTTTTACGCATTTTGTTGTAACAGTTCTGCGAAAAATAATGGATAAAACACTCCCAAGCTGACGTACACAATCTGTACCCATTTATGGCTACAAACTCTTTACCCATTTAATGGGTTATTCCACTTTATTTTGAAAATGCGTAGTTTTATACGCATTAATGGGTACTTTATTTTATCAGTGCTAGCCACCAAAATCCACACGGTAAAATTTTTTACCCATTTTATGTAGGGTGACCAATCAATTTTGGACCCCTAGAGGAAGTGAGATTACGTGAACGTCAAAAAATATTTGCTTGCCTATGTTTTTTAATGCAATACATGCACGAGTCTGCTCCAAAGTTACTGTTCTTGAAAGGAAACTGTCAATGGGTGTTTTATACATTGACATAAACTCGAAAATGACATTTCTTCACAGCATGAATTTTTCACATTTCGCACCCTTCTCTAATTTGGACAGTGTTCCAAGCATATGTTGGACACACTGAATGTGACTGAATATATTTTGGAAACAGTAAAATTTTTTCTACTAAACTGACCTACTGACTCGTTCTCTTTGTTGTATAGGGTAAGGTGGGGCAAATCCGACCGTTGGGTAAACCCGACCCCCCTCTGTTATCGAAAATCGAAAGAACTACGCGAACTAATATCAATGTTGTCGTGTAGAGCATCGAAAATAATCATAATGGTGGCATGACAACATTTCATTAGTCAACATTGAGATGCTTAAACGACAATGAGTTAGTTTTTACCAGCCCCCTGGCAACCCTATACCATCATATGGAGTTTGACAGCGACCTACATATATGGGGCGTTATAGCTATAAAGCCCGAAACAAAGAATTATGTTCGGCACTATGCTCGATATTCAAGCATTCCACACGACGTTTTGCATCTTGTGGGATGATTTAATATCATATCATTCAGAAAATCGACATTTTGTAACTAAATACAGCTTCTAATCATTCGGTTCAAAATCAATGTTTTGCATTTCATGGCAGTGATGCTGGCTGTACAGAGACGTCGTCCTTGACAGGGGGCTGGTTTTTACAGCCTTTGATTTGATTTTTGTGCATCATTGACTACAGAATATTTCTGATTGTTAAAGTGATTGCATAAAAAATGTAAGTGGATTTAAATTCTTTGATTAAAGTCCTACAAAGAGCATAGATGAATTTAACCCAACTGTTTTCATAATTTTTTTAATTGCATCGTAATGAAGAATGACACGGTGGGGTAAATCCAACCTCAAATAGAGGGGTAAATCCGACCGCTTTTTTTGCTAAGAAAATATGTATTTATCAAATTGAAATATTTTTTTATTATTTTTTTAGCACAATAGTAATATGTTTTTTCGAGCAATAGTTCAAAAATACAAACAAAAGACACAAAAACGTGATGAATATAGTATTCGTCGAGCAATTTCTCCGATGCAAATGGGAATATTTTTACGCGCTACTGCTCGTCATTTTGACATTCCAAGATTGACATTGAATTCCGTATTCTTCAAGTTACAATTCAATAAAATAACATTCATTGATTTATCATTGAAAAGCCAT
Source organism: Topomyia yanbarensis (assembly GCF_030247195.1). Lineage (NCBI taxonomy): Eukaryota > Metazoa > Arthropoda > Insecta > Diptera > Culicidae > Topomyia > Topomyia yanbarensis. The sequence goes on from NC_080672.1 coordinate 116,689,523, forward strand.
AAAATTTGGGTAATATGTGTACTAAATCAACCAAAAACATAGGCGGTCGGGTTTACCCCACCATTTTTTGAAAACAGCTGTTGCGAAATGCGGGTATTAGGCTCTTTTGATCGGTTCTTCTTGAGTCGGCGCCGAAGACTATTGAAGCGGCGCATTAGTTAATGTCACCCTGGCATATGACATTCGCAGTGACTGTGCATATGATACCAGCTAGGCTATAATAGAGCTACATTTCGCAGGAGATAATACCATCTGAGCGGAATATTTAAGGTTTGTTAATCTACCTAAAATTACCTAAGATTACATTGTTTAAAATATCTACCTAACTAACCTAATGAATTACTATACCTACTTATTACTAGCCTTATTGAACTATTGTCTACCATCTACAGAGCTAGGAAACCTAACCTAGTTAAATTGAAACCTCATTGGATTAATTGAAGAGTTAGGAAACTAATTTGTAAGTAATTGTTGAATTATAATAGATACAGAATAAAGTAATCTATGATTTGCAGTCGAGTTGCGGAAAACCGAACTTCGGAAAGTTTTTATAACATTCTCGAAAATTATAATCCGAGGAGGTACAGCAGCATGAATGCTTCCGGAATACCATCGGCAGGTAGCTGCAAGACATGCAATCGGTCGGATCAAGCCGAAGATATGGTCGCGTGCGACGGCTGTGGAACCTGGTTTCATTTCACTTGTGCGGGAGTGCAGGCTTCCATCTGCAACAAGCCATGGCACTGCGGCTATTGTTCGACTCAAGGCGACAATCAAAGCAGCTCAGCGATATCTGTCGGCTCAGGTAGCTCTAGTGCTCGTTTACGTTTGAGGCAGCTAGAAGAGTCCAAAGCACTGGATGATCGTTTGTTGCTACAACAAGCAGAAAAAGAGCGAGCTTTTTTAGCTGAAAAGCACCGGTTGGAGGCTGAAATTCAGTGCGAACGGCAACTGAAAGGAAGCACATCGAGTTTTAGAAGCCGGCTCAGTCGTCGCAGTCATCGGAGCGAGATTAGAACCTGGATCAATCAATCGATGGAAACTCCACCGACGGTCGTAACACAACAAGCTGGTGCGTCAACATCAACTCCCGTTGTGTCCTCCGGGAACGTCATTCAAGCAGTAAAAGACATGCGATTGACCCAGCCAGTTCAGTCAATCCCCCAGGGGAATCATCAGGAGGTTGTTCAGAAAATCGTCGTCCCACCTCCGCCTACCAACACGAATATCGTACAAGCCACTATAGCTCTTCCACTAGGAACTGAATTGAAAACAAGTGTTGCCCCTATTATAACCAACGCTATTTACCCGCCTAAGCAGCCAATTCCGGCACCGCATCACGATACTTTACGCCGAGATCAGCAGAAACAACATCCTCCAGGTCCGCCTAAGCAAGCACTTCCACCGACAAGCCAGTCAGGTCAATTAGAGGTAGCGCTACCAGGCATGAATCTTACGGTGGGAAAGTCAGTTCCTGCCGCATCTCATTTAGAAGATCGAAAACAAGAGAAAGCGTTAGATAGGCATCAACAAACCCATCTGTATAATCAGCGCGACGGTCAATTAAAAGGCTATTCTTTGCAGCCAGCGGGGAACCACAATGCCACGTCGCTGAATGCTCCATTGCCCCCTGCCCAGTGGCACTCAAGCGCTAATATAAGTTCCATGCATAATCAGCAGCAGTTCCATAAAATTAATCAGAACCCCATTGCGCCATCGATCAATACTTTCTATCCGATGAATTTCTACCCACCGCAGTATTACACCAGAATGAGTACAGGTGCGTCGCCAGCTTGGATGCACCAACACACCGCGAACCAGCTGTCGGGTGCGACTGAAGCTAATGAAACTGTGCCTCAAGTATATGCGGCGACAGCGCAGCATGATCGCCAGCAAAATATCCAGCAAAATATCCAGCAGCCACTTCCTGGCCAAGCCTCGGGTATCTACTTTACACCAGCTACTGAAGGAGTCTTGAGTGCACAGCAACTGGCAGCACGTCAAGTTGTATCACGCGAATTGCCTAAGTTTTCAGGTGATCCTCTCGAGTGGCCAATGTTTATCAACGCGTTTGAGTCCACTACGGCGATGTGCGGTATACAGCCAGATGAAAATTTGGCTAGGTTGCAAAAAAGCTTGGTAGGGGGCGCCCGGGAGAAAGTTCAGAGCATATTAACTCTTCCTGCAGCGATTCCCGAGATCATTCAAACTCTGCGGGATGAATGCGGACGACCTGAACAGCTAGTTCATTGTTTACTGGAAAAGATTCGTCATGCTGCTCCGCCAAACGTAAACAAACTTGACACTCTTATAAATTTCGGTAGGGAGGTCAAAAATTTAGTGATTTTTATCGAAGGCGCCAGACTACAAGACCATTTATCGAATCCGATGTTGCTGTCAGAGCTGGTTGGGAAGCTACCCCCAAGCCTACGGTTAGAATGGGGGCTTCATACGCAGAAAGTTCCTCAAATAACGCTAAAAGCATTTAGTGATTACGTCACAGCCATCAAAAGTGCTGCTTGCAAAGTCTCGTTACCTTCAGACTGTCTTCAGGAAGAAAATCGACGAGGTAGGAAGGAGAAAGGTGGTTTCGTGAATGCACATTCTGTTGAGGAGAAGTCTACGATCGCTTCGAGTTCAAAAAAAGAGTATCAAGCCAAATTCGAGAACATCGCTCCCAAACCATGCCCCGCGTGTAACAGGAATGATCACAAACTGCGCAACTGCGGTAAATTCAAAGGTTTCAATATGGACCAACGAAAGCGTATTGTTGAACAGTCGAAACTATGTCAACGTTGCTTGGGAAGTCACGGTAAATGGCCTTGCCGAACGAAACAATCCTGTGAAGTCGATGGTTGCAATGAGTTTCATCATAGCCTTCTCCATTCACCAAATCCGAAGCAGGCAAGCCCAGTTCTGCCAACAGGCTCGTCGGGAGTTATTTCTGCTCATTGTCCTCGGAAAGCTGGTGTTTTATTCAAGGTGCTTCCAGTCGTTCTGTCAAATCATGGCAAGTCTGTTTCAACTTACGCATTTTTAGACGACGGATCCAACCTCACGTTGATGGAAGAGGAAGTCGCTGAAGAACTTGGATTGAATGGGAATATCAGTCCGTTATGCATTCAGTGGACAGGAAGTGTAACCAGGAATGAACCTACATCACGGCAGGTAGAATTGCGCATTTCTAACGCGCATGGTGGGCGGGAGTACACTATCTCAGAAGTCCAAACGGTTCCTCGTCTTGACCTACCGCAACAGAGCCTGGACTATGCGGAGCTTTCCAAACAGTTCCCCCACCTGAAAGGACTTCCTGTGAGCAGCTTTTCCAATGCTGTGCCACGGATTCTCATTGGATTGGATAACGCAACACTGAAGTTGACCTTAGACAAACGTGAGAGACGCAGCAGCGAACCGGTTGCAGCCAAAACGCGCCTTGGGTGGACGATTTTTGGCGGCGGACAGAGGGGAGTAAAACGATCCGATCGCGTAATGTTTCATATGTGCGATTGCACTGTAGATGACACGCTTCACCGTCTTGTTAACAACTATTTCGATGTTGAAAACATGGGAACAAAACCGGTCACATCTTTAGAATCTCCCGAAGATCAACGCGCCAGGCAAATTTTAATGCAAACTACCCGGCGAACTGAGTCAGGGAGGTTCGAATGTGGGCTGTTGTGGAAGTGCGACACCATCGAGTTTCCTGAAAGCTACGCAATGGCCGAGCGTCGCCTAGTTTGCTTGGAAAAGAAACTAGGCAAGGATCAAGAGCTGAAAAGGAAAGTCCTAGAGCAGATTGAAGAGTATCTTGAGCGCGGCTATGCACACAAAGCAACTGAAGAGGAGCTACGTAATTCTGATCAACTTCGCGTCTGGTACCTTCCCTTGGGTATTGTTCGGAATCCTCGCAAACCCGAGAAAGTGCGTATTGTGTGGGACGCAGCAGCACGTGTGGGAGACGTATCCCTTAACTCTATGTTACTGTCGGGGCCAGATCTGTTGACTCCGCTCCTGAAGGTTATGTTCCAATTTCGACAACGGCAGTACGTTGCAGTAGGAGATGTACGTCAAATGTTTCACCAGTTGCTGGTTAGGCAAACAGACCGACAAGTTCAAAGATTCTTGTTTCGATCGGAACCGGAACAAGCGCCGACTGTATACGTCATGGATGTCGTAATCTTTGGCGCATCATGCTCACCGTGTCTTGCGCAATATGTAAAAAACACGAACGCAAGGGAATTCGAGGAGTTGTATCCAGAAGCTACGTTGGCGATTATTAATAACACTTACGTTGATGATTTTCTGGATAGCAAGGATACGGTAGATGAAACAGTGCAGATAGTAGAAGAGGTGCGACTGATTTTCGACAAAGCTGGGTTCGAGATTCGCAACTGGCAGTCGAATTCTGAGGAAGTTCTTCGACGGGTCGGGGTCGACTTTATGGAAACAACGAAACGTTTTGCGGCGGAGAAATCGACGGTGGCAGAACGAGTGCTTGGGATGGAATGGATTCCCAAGGTTGATTCTTTCGTATTTTCTACGCAGTTCCGTGAAGATCTTCAACCATTATTAACGGGGAGCATCGTTCCAACCAAGAGACAAGTTCTTCGTGTGGTAATGAGTCATTTTGATCCACTCGGGATCGTAGCTTTCTACACAGTTCATGGAAAAATATTAATCCAAGACATGTGGAGATCCGGCATAAAATGGGACGATCCGATAACAGTACAAAATTTTGAGAGTTGGCAACGTTGGGTGAAATTGATTCCTAATCTGATGGAAATTCAAATGCCGAGATGCTACTTCCCGAAGTACAACCTAGGAAGCTACGACACTCTCGAGCTCCATGTTTTTGTCGATGCTAGCTTGATGGCCTATTGTGCTGTAGCTTACTTCCGAATCATTGACAACGGTACACCTCGCTGTGCTCTAGTAGCTGCCAAAACGAAGGTGACTCCCTTGAAACCTCAATCGATTCCACGCAGCGAGCTGTGCGCGGGTGTGATCGGAGTGAGACTTCTTAAAAGCATTCAGGAGAATCATTCAATTCCAATCCAGAAGCGCTACATGTGGACAGACTCAACAACCGTTCTGGCTTGGTTGCGATCAGATCCACGAAAGTATCAGCAATTTGTTGCCTTCCGAGTTGCAGAAATTCAGTCGGAAACAAGCATTGACGAGTGGGCTCATGTTCCGTCTAATCTAAATCCCGCCGATAAAGGTACCAAGTGGGGAAACGGCCCTTGCTTTGATCCGGAAAATTCGTGGTTCACTGGATCAACATTCCTACATCGGCTGAAGCATGAGTGGCCACGTCAACCTACCACATTTACCGATCCGCAGCAGGAAGTCAAAGCGATTCATCATCACGCAGCAGTTTGTGACTCGACAATAGATTTCACGAATTTTTCTCGCTGGGAAGATCTACTGAAAAGGTTAGCCTATGTGTATCACTTCGTTCATTCTTGTCAAAAGCGAAGAAGAAAGTCAACGGGATGTAGAATTGTTATATTAGAACAACGAGACTTCGAAGCCGCTGAAGCAAGTGTGTGGCGATTTGTTCAAAGACAGGCGTTTGCCTACGAAATCGATGTCATTCGCAAGAACTCCGAGTTATCAGAGGAGAACAAGAAGTCCTTGAAAAGAAGCAGTGAAATCGGAAAATTGTCGGCATATTTGGACGATAAAGGGGTACTGCGAATGCAAAGTCGAATCAACACCGATGTGGCCTATTACTCTTTCGATTTCGTGAATCCAGTGATAGTTCCTAGAAAAACACACGTCACCAATCTGCTGATACACAAATACCATCAACGTTACGGACATGCCAATGTAGAAACCGTCGTCAACGAGTTGCGTCAACGATATTACATACCCAAAAATCGTTGCATGGTGAAGAATGTAGTGAAGCAATGCGTGTGGTGTAAAGTCTACCGAGCTAAACCAATCGCGCCCAGGATGGCTATGTTACCGCACCCGAGAGTTAGGCCGTACGTAAGACCATTGACATTTACGGGTCTAGATTATTTTGGACCATTGACCGTGAAGCGAGGACGAACTATTGAAAAACGGTGGGTGGCACTTTTCACATGCTTAACTATACGCGCTGTGCATGTAGAGGTAGTCCACTCACTGTCGGCAGATTCCTGTAAAATGGCAATTCGCCGATTCGTTGCACGGAGAGGCGCTCCTCAGCAAATATACAGCGATAACGGGACCAATTTTCGAGGGGCAGCTCGCGAACTTGCAGTCGAAATCAAGACTATCAATCGAAAATTAGCGTCCACGTTCACCAATGCAGAAACTGAGTGGGTTTTTAATCCTCCTTCTGCTCCACACATGGGCGGTGTGTGGGAGCGAAAGGTGCGTTCAATCAAAGATGCATTTAAATCCCTTCACCATGCTCGTCACCTGAACGATGAGGAACTGATGACCTTTATGGCAGAAGCGGAAATAATTGTCAATTCCCATCCTCTGACATTCATACCCTTGGAGCATTCATCTGACGAGGCCATAACACCGAACAATTTCATTCTCATGAGTTCGAGCGGCGCTAACACCACTTCAAGAATATCGGTGAATGAGGACTTTCCATTGAGAGTCAATTGGAAGATGATGCAACAGCTTTTAAACCAATTTTGGAAGCGGTGGATTCAAGGTTACCTCCCAACCATAGCTCGCAGGACCAAGTGGTTTAGCGACGTTCGTCCGCTTCAAAATGGAGATCCAGTGGTCATTGTAGATGAGACGGTCCGTAACGGATGGTTACGAGGTCGAATCACTAAAATCTACCCCGCGAAGGACGGTCAGGTGAGGAAGGTTGACGTCCAAACGTCGTCTGGAGTACTTCAAAGACCAACGATCAAAGTAGCCTTGCTGGACATCATTGAGAGTAAGACCATTCAAGATGAAGGTATTACGGGTCGGGGTGTTGCGAAATGCGGGTATTAGGCTCTTTTGATCGGTTCTTCTTGAGTCGGCGCCGAAAACTATTGAAGCGGCGCATTAGTTAATGTCACCCTGGCATATGACATTCGCAGTGACTGTGCATATGATACCAGCTAGGCTATAATAGAGCTACATTTCGCAGGAGATAATACCATCTGAGCGGAATATTTAAGGTTTGTTAATCTACCTAAAATTACCTAAGATTACATTGTTTAAAATATCTACCTAACTAACCTAATGAATTACTATACCTACTTATTACTAGCCTTATTGAACTATTGTCTACCATCTACAGAGCTAGGAAACCTAACCTAGTTAAATTGAAACCTCATTGGATTAATTGAAGAGTTAGGAAACTAATTTGTAAGTAATTGTTGAATTATAATAGATACAGAATAAAGTAATCTATGATTTGCAGTCGAGTTGCGGAAAACCGAACTTCGGAAAGTTTTTATAACAACAGCAAAAATGAACTTTTTCGTAAAACGCTTGAATCTCAAAATTTACCAAATATACGAAGAAAATGCTACATATGGAAAGTTGCCCAGAAGTCTAACCTTTAATTTGGTATATAAAATGACTTGATCCGACGTAAAATGAGCATTTTACTGCCAAAAATATTTACTAGGTCGGATTTGCCCGACCTTACCCTATTTAATGCATGAAAGAAGAACATAAGCAAATCAGTGACTGCCAATCAAAAATGGTACATTAATCTTTATATGGAAGGCTGACTGCATGAAGTATTTTTTTAGTTCTATCATTTTGAGAAATAGAAAAACTTTCGGTACAATTAGGTTACTGCAGACTTAACAAAGCAGCATTAAATGTTATGCAATAGAGTTAACAATAACATATTTCGTGTAACAATTCATCTGTAGCAGTATTATGGAGAAACATCCTCAAGTGGATGATAAATCAAGGTTCAAAGTTCGTCAGGAATCTTCTTGTACTAAATATTAATTTTTAATTCTTTTGTTTACGAGGTGGTTTCTTGTTATTCTTTCTAAGCTCAGTTTTTCTTTGTTTCCTTTCCTTTATTTTTCTTTTTTCTTCAGTTTTCGCCTTGTGGTATTCAACTGCTCGGCGCAATGTTAAAACAGCAGGACTACGTCGCTTGAATTGTGATGTTCCTGTTCGTGTGAGTGTTTCAGGCGATTCTAGGAATTCAGCAAGCACACTCTTATCACTGAGAACTGACATACAAGTAAAGTTTTCAACTTGTGTAAGAATTTAAACTGTTGCTTTGAAATGACAAAAGCATGTAGCAACTTGCCACTGGTCGGCGCTTCGATCGGCCAGCGCTTCGATCGTTTTGGAATACTTCAGCGTCTTTGACATTTTTGACATTAAAAATGTCTTACTCCACTATCTGGGGCTAGGTGTCATTCTAAAATCTAAACTATCTCCCATGTAACGAAACTATGTAAGGTTTGCACGCTTATAACTCCAATATTACTAGATGGATTTTAATCATTCATACACCAACCGATTCAGAAACACCTAACTTAAATATTGGTAATAATTTAATATCTCCCCAATAAAAGTAGACTTTTGGAAATTGGTAAAATTAAAAAGTTCACAAAAAACGGGAAAAATACCATTCGTGAGGCAGATTTCTCAGACACAGCCGTCAAAAGAGGGCAGCTTAGTTGCTCAATGAAACACGAAAAGTCATAAATAGAAGCAACGCATGTCCGTTTAAATCAGTTGTTGCTCTTATCCCACACGAGCAACGTCGTCTCCGGGCGATGCAATAAGCGCTATCGATTTTCGGTAACGTTGGCATTTGCACACACTCGCACCTAAGTGACTAAACCATATACGGTTAGTTTATAAATAGAGGTGACGCGTACCCGTTTGAATCAGTTTTTGTTCTTATGTCGAACGGGTAAGATCATGGCTGCAGCGTCTGGGCACTACAATAAGCGGTAGACGCTATGCATTTTCGGCAGCGGTGGCCGTGTGCGGATTTGTCGGGTACCAGCATGGTGTCACAGAATGATTTGCAAAGTGGGTGGGCGGGGTGGTTTGGATTTAATTCAATACGGTGTGTGCTGCTTAAGAGTGTTGCGTTTGAAAAAAATATATTTATTTTTATGCATGAGTAGGGTAAAGAGCCAATTGGTTTTCATGTTTCATATTTCGGTTATATGTTTTTTATCAGTAAGGCATCTGACAACGTGCTTCTGTAGTTATTGCACTGTTCAGCAGCGTAGTATTTTATATAGGAGAGTACACTCAGGTTTTTTACGCGGATTTTGAAATTTACGCGGTTTTCATCCACGCTTTTTTTTTAAATTTACGCGGTTTTCATTTACATGGCCTGTATCCCCTGCGTGAAAAATCTGAGTGTAATTGCATCGGAAACAATCACATTCCCAGCAGAACTTTTTGTTTTCTAATTTCAAACACTTTTGTTTCGTACTGCACACAACGGAAAATTTTAAAACAGAACTTACCGTCCCAGCAGCAGTTGAAGCGGGTGTTCTTTTTCGATTCAAATTCAAGCCATGTCTTAAGCGTTACTGGACTTAAAATTGTTTTCCCAGTTAAACCAGTCAGAATATCTGTCCTACCCTATGTATTTAAAACACAGTTCTAATTGCGTTTTAAGGTATACAACAAATACGGTTGGGTATACTAATTTAAATTTTAAAATAAATCTGTTTTAAATTATGAAACAAACCGCTGTACTGAAGATATAATTGTGTCAGTCCTATTACCACATAAAACACCTATATAACATAAAACGCTGCAGAATTGGTTTAATAATACAATGTTTACACTACAGAGTTATAACACGTTTTAATAATTAGCAACAAGAAAAATGTCACCAAGATAGCATAAAAACCCGTTTTAACTGGTAGTGCGAACGTTGCATAACAATGTAATTTATCAAATAATTTCATTTTTCCACCACTAATCGATCAAGAAATACTTACACTTAAGATTGTTTACTTAAGTTCATTAGTACATTATTGAAAATTTAAATGGAAAATGAAATTTCATATTTTATGGAGAATCCGTCTATTTCCGTTGGCGGGCGTGGGTTTCCTCATCACAGCTCTCAATATGGAACTTTTCTTTTGAATATATTTTCTGGACAGACCAGCCTATTTTTACTAGATGGATCAGCCAAATAATGCCAATCACCTAGTGAGATACTTTATTAATTAATAGATTACTGTTAAAAGACCTTCAATAAATTATGTTTTAATGGGGAGGGTATATAGCAAATTGTAACATATGAAAACAGGCGAGTGAACAAGAACGTGTGTCGATATGTGTGATAGATAAAAAAGCTATATTTTTAATGTCACCGTGGTCGTGTCCTGTACACAACCCTTTAATTTTTATTTCCATGAAAAATTTCATGTCGTCTGCATATATAAGCACTTTTAGATAGTTGAGTATAAAGGTAAGGTCATTTACGTACAAAATAAAAGAAGAGCGCCTAAGTGTGAACCCTGGGGTACGCCAGAGGTGACACGAATTGGTTCAGAAAGTATATTCTGAAAGCGAACTGTTTGCTCGCGTTTCGTTAAATATGATTCGAGCCATTTCAAGAGTTTATTTTCCATGCCATATTTTTGCAGTTTGAAGAGTAATAAAGGTATGTCTAGTTTTCCAAATAATTTTGGAATGCGTGAGATAATGGCAATTCCTCGATGGTTTCGAATGTCTGATTTAGTGCCTGATTTAAAAATTGGCACTAAAAAGGATGATTCCATATTTCTGGGAATGTTCCATTTTTCAGTGACATGTTGAAAATACGGTGTAATGGTAGAGTAAGTTCTTCTGCTAGATTTTTGAAAAATATTGGGGCAATTCCGTCAGGTCCAGATCCTTTCGATGAGTCTAGGTTTTTTTGGTGCAGTGGTAATTTCGTGTTCAGATAGTTCGTGGACGGAAGTGTAATTTAAAAATTCAGGTATAAATGAAAAGTAGTCGCGGTCGCGGCCTGTTTCGGAATGTGAAGTATAAGTACTGCTACTAGTAGTATCAGTACTGCTATTTCCTACATGTCCGTGAAAATGCATTTGGGATGGAAAGTTGCTACTTTTCAATTTCGTTTTCACGTAATTGAAGAATTTTTTTGGACAAGTCTTGATTTCATTCTCGATTATATTCTTCATGTCGCTTGGATATGTGGAGTTGGGAACAAATGTCCAAATAGTTTTGTCGATTATCTATGCTATTTTCTTTCTTATAAATTTTATGTGCCTTTCGTTTTCTATTTTTTAGGTTTTTCAGATGTTGGTTAATCCACACAGGCTGTTGACCGCCATAAGTTTTTCTTCTTCTTTTTACATGTACTGTTCCAGAGATTAAATTCGTTACAATTAAATAGAATTTAGTCACTGCTTCGTTGACATTTCCTTCTATACTCAATACATTTTGCCAATTTATTCTACATAATCTACGTTTGACTTCTTCGAAGTCAGTTTTATGGCACTTCCTCGTACTCCATGTCGTTTGGGGAGGAGTTTTGATGAATAAAAATTGAATAATCGATTGCTGTGTGAAATATTTTATTTTTCCATAACGGAGTTGGTCGGTGTTATGTCAGACCGGACTAAGTCGCAAAACATCAAAAAATGAGATAATGATGCCACTGGATAAAGAATATCGTCAGCTACATTCGACTTTTGTCAGATTTGAAATATGTAACAATAAACAAGAATTATGGTTAAAATAATTTTCCAATCATAATGTAAAGGATGCTGCAATTCAAACTTTAAACTCGTTTTTCTCGAAATCAATATTTTGTCGCTTAGTCCAGTCTGACTTAACACCGACCAGTTAAAGATGCATTAACACAGAAGTCTTCAGTGCAGTTCGTGAATAAGAGGTCTAAATAAGAATTTTGTTTATTTTTTACATGGTTGATTTGGTGCAGGCAAAATTCTGATATTTTGTCAAATAAGTATTGAAGTGTTTCATTTTTGCCTACGACTGGGAGTAAGATAGATTCGTTTTCAATGTCTACGATGAAGTTGGTGTTACGTTGATTGAAGTCGTCATAAATATGCAGTTTTACTTAAGGTTCTTTGTTAGACATAATAGATTCTACAGTTTAAAAAATAGCTCAAATGATTTTTTGTGAGCATTTTCAGGTGGAAAAGACACAGAGGAGAATAATTGTACTTCTCCTGATATTACTGCTTTTATGTTATATGTTCAAATTCTATGTGTTTCGTGGTTTCTATTGCTTCTGAAGGAAAGTCTGCATTTATGGCTATGAGGACGCCTCCTCCAGATTTTTTCTGACAAAGAGACAAATTACGGTCATTCCGGAATACATTAAATTGATTTCCAGAAATTTCTTCGCTTCTTACGCTTTCATCCCAGCTAGTTTCTGTTCCAAGAATTATATTAAAAGAGGATGAATATATTTTTTGATGGATTTCTTTAATTTTCGCTGGGCTTTTCATTCGATTAAAAATTTGGCAATAAACTAAAATTTCAACCGAATTCTGTTGGGGATGCGAAGAAGTTTTTGGAATATTTAAATTACTAACATTTATATTGTTCTTCCTCTATAGAGGGCGTCGTCTCTTCCGAAAATTCGACGTTCCAAATTTATAGGTAGCTTCGCGGAGTTGTTGAAGGCGGCGAGTTCTTTCGCTTGACAAAAATTTTCCATAAGAGTCAAGGTCAGCTGCTGTTTCGTCTGGGTTCAGTCCATAGAGGTAGCATGAACGTCCGTAGCAGCTCCTCGCTAGTTCGTTGGGTTCCCACACAAGCAGCATGAAAGCTTCTTCTGCATGTGCCAGCACATTTCCACAGGTGCTTGTTGTCACTAATTTCACACTGGTTTATACCACACTTATCCATTCTTACGCGACGGTACATGATTAAATGTCGACAAAAAATATAAATAAAATTGTGCATTCTTGCACTTACGCGTTAGCGGGTCAAAGTAAAGGAAGTTAACATAAAATAAAATACGCGCGCGATACGGCAGCGCGAATCTGAGAAAGCGTCCGGTCGGTCGGAAGGTTAAATATGTAATATGAATAGATGCAATTACACTACTAACGTCTCCTTTGGAGAGTTTTTAACATCTGTCAGTCGGTCCAACTAACGAATCAAATTCGTTAGTTGGACAGAGGTGTGGCCCAACCAGCGAATCACGACTGTACTATAAAAGAAACTAAATGACCCCCCAAATCTAACGAAAATTACATAACCCCCTCGTGTACATATATAAGATAGCTATAAAATCTCCTTAGTGTCATTACAAAAAAATGGCAAAAAATAACATCTAGTTTTAAGAAATTTAAAATGTAAAACAAAACAAAACTGGCACCTTTAAGGGGAGCGTCTCGTGTAAACTGCTCAAACCGGTTATTTTGGTTTACGATTTTTAATGAAAGGTAACAATGGATCTTTTTTGTAATGTTCAGATTTATTTATACATTCATTGTTCACGAAAAAAAAATTCAGACACGCAGAGACACATATACGAGCGTTTCAAGAGTATACCTCCAACCATTTCCACGTCGAGGAGCGTCGCGACGACCACGATAATACTTGATAAAATTGTCTGATACGCGAAAATCAATAAGTTTTGTAGATACTAGACTTGTAGTTAGTTGATGAACCACAAAAAATAGGAAAAAGTTCAAGTTTCGGAAAATGGCTTCATGAAAACCGGAAGATCTCATATTCTACTGTAAAATTCGCTCACTTTTCTTCAAAATAATAGGTACAAAATGCTTTTTATTCAGTTTTCTGTGGTTCATCGACATTGATTTGGTCTGTTGTTTAACAATCATAAGTCATCATTACATGTAATTATTACAAAAAACATCGATTTGTATCCCACTTTAACGAATTTTGGACAGTTTTTTGACCCAAATACTCCTCTGTGCATGAACGACAGTGTATCTATTGTAAATGAAATACTATTTGTCTTACCGAGAGTCTAATTTCAAAGCGCTAGTGATACTGAACTCTCCGTTCGGCATGATTTCACATTCGATAAGCAGAAGGGTGTAATGAAATATATCTTCTACCTATATTATTCTGAGTGGGGAGTAAGTTGAATCTCACTTCAATGCACATGACTTACCTTGCCTGAGTCTGAGAATCGACTCGTGGTATGAGATGACCCATAAAATAAAAAAAATGAAGGCGGACGAGTTTAAACCCCGTATAAGGATTTCTGTTCAATCTGGTAATTACGTCATGTGGCACTCATTGTGAATAACAACTGCCATAAAAGGCAAGTCGCTGGTCGGATATGCCTACGCAAATAATCAATGAAACCAGTTTCGCATTTGATTCATGATAATTTATGCTGCTTTTATTTCTGCAAATTTTAAACTTTGCATTCAAAATCGAGAAATATTTAATTCTTTAACGAGGAGAAACTTTCACATATTGTTGAATCCTAGCGAGTTCGTAATAGTGGCTCGAATGTGTTTTGGCTGTTTAGTATTCCTCTGCTCCCTCACCTTCACCGTCGTTGGAGTCCATGCCAACTTCTTCGTAATCCTTCTCGAGGGCGGCCAAATCTTCCCGAGCTTCAGAGAATTCGCCTTCCTCCATACCTTCACCGACGTACCAGTGCACGAAGGCACGCTTTGCATACATCAGATCGAACTTGTGATCGAGACGGGCCCAAGCCTCGGCAATGGCCGTAGTGTTGGACAACATGCACACGGCGCGCTGAACCTTGGCCAGATCACCACCCGGGACAACGGTTGGTGGTTGGTAATTGATACCGACCTTGAAACCAGTTGGACACCAGTCCACAAACTGGATGGTACGCTTGGTCTTAATGGTAGCGATGGCAGCATTAACGTCCTTAGGGACGACATCGCCACGGTACAGCATACAACAGGCCATGTACTTGCCATGACGAGGATCACATTTCACCATCTGGTTGGCTGGTTCGAAACATGCGTTGGTGATTTCGGCTACTGAGAGCTGCTCGTGATAGGCTTTCTCAGATGAGATGACTGGAGCGTAAGTGACCAGTGGGAAATGGATACGAGGGTAGGGTACCAAGTTAGTTTGGAATTCGGTCAAATCCACGTTCAGAGCACCATCGAAGCGCAGGGAAGCAGTGATCGAAGAAACAATCTGGCCAATCAGACGATTCAAGTTGGTGTAAGTTGGACGTTCAATATCCAAGTTGCGACGGCAAATATCGTAGATAGCCTCATTGTCAACCATGAAAGCGCAGTCTGAATGTTCCAAAGTAGTGTGGGTGGTGAGAATTGAATTGTACGGTTCGACGACGGCAGTGGAAACTTGTGGAGCTGGATAGATGGCAAATTCCAGTTTGGATTTCTTTCCATAATCTACCGACAGGCGCTCCATAAGCAGCGAGGTGAAACCGGATCCAGTGCCACCTCCGAACGAATGGAAGATCAAAAATCCTTGCAGACCAGTACATTGGTCGGCTAGCTTACGAACACGGTCCAGAACCAAATCAACAATTTCCTTGCCAATAGTGTAGTGACCACGGGCATAGTTGTTGGCCGCATCTTCCTTTCCGGTGATCAACTGCTCTGGATGGAACAGTTGGCGGTATGTTCCGGTGCGGACCTCATCAACTACGGTCGGTTCCAGATCGACGAAAACGGCACGTGGTACATGCTTGCCAGCCCCAGTCTCACTGAAGAAAGTGTTGAATGAATCATCTCCGCCTCCGATGGTTTTGTCCGATGGCATCTGACCATCTGGCTGGATTCCATGCTCCAGGCAGTAAAGTTCCCAGCAGGCATTACCAATCTGGACACCAGCTTGGCCAACGTGTACGGAAATACATTCACGCTGTGAAAGAGAAGGAGAAAGTGCATCGTTAGCGGCTTTCTAAAATTGGAAGTGAATGGTGAAAGGTATGAACGACTCGGGTAAAGATCTGGCTGCCACATGAACAGAAATAACTGCATTTTTAGGTTTCTCTTGCTGCCTCCCCTTTATTTTATGCTCATTACAGCGCATCAATTCAGAAGAAAAAGAAAAAGAATAAGCAGATGAGTCACGTATCACAGTACCGCAATGCACATGGGATGCGACATTTTCTTGAATGCGGTTTTTCTCTTTTTGAAAATTCTCAGTATGATCGATTATTATTTAAAAATTTGAGTTCTAGGAGATATGTTCTATAGTATTGATTTTTGAACGGACTAGTAAGGTACTATATTGAACAAATCATGTTTGCTTTAAAGAATCTCAAATTTTCACACCTTTGCAAATTCACAACTGCGCACATTTGTACTTTTTTATATCATGAAAACAACTTACCATTTTGATACAGAGGTTTCCAAAACTTGTTAATCAGGAATAAAATATTAAAATATTTTAATTGTTCTTATGCAACACCGTTAAAAGACTCGCGCTTGGAAACAGCAGATCAGGATGCTTACCAAACTGAGAATAAAGTGTACCGTTGGTCCACGGGGCTATTTATGTGCATTTAGTTTTCCAGTCAACCCACGGACCGCGAGAGAGGAATACTGCCGTGCGCAGGCGCCTTGTTAGCGTGAGCCTACTCATTCTACACCTCCGGAGGCCAGATTTTACCACGCGGACTAGCATATCGTGAGATGTTCCAACGGTAAAGAGTATGTATCAAAATAATCAATTATTTCTCGTAAATGAGAAATTTTTATGAGAGAGAAAAAGTACAGCCGCGCGCTATGGTGGAATAGCATGTTAGCGCAACTGTTCAAGGTTATATTTCAAACAATAATAAATAGATACTTACTCGAGTTCACATTGTATTAAATCACTAATTACACTAAATCCGCCTAAAATGGTGGACTGGGAATTGAGGGCAAGTCGATTAATTTAAATTTGTTTAAATTTTCAATGCTGCCGCATCGCCTTTTACGTATACCCCGATCGCATTGAAAAAATAACCGCGTTTTTCCCGAAGTCACATTTTTGAGCTGGCCGAAAACGTAACTCGAACAAACCATTTTTGATCGTTTTGAAATTTTTACAGCATATTCAAAATTGGTTTCTCCAACGACGTATAGGATTTATTTTTTATTGATTGATTTTAATTCAACAATTTTGCGTCGATTTTTATGACGAAATGGCGCCATTTCGCGCAAAAACAAAATTTCGAAAAAATTCTTCGTATGTCCCATGCTATTATTATAAGGAATTGAAAAAAAACTTTAGTTTTAAGCTCTAGGTTGAAAATTATGGGAGATAGGTTTCCGGTCGTGGACCTTTTCCAAAAAGAGGAGTCTACGGGAAAAGGCTGCACGGCCGCCATCTTGTGACAAAATTACTTAAATTTTTTTTTGTGCTGCATAACTATTATTATAAATCCCATTTGACAAGATCTCAATTCACCTCTTTATTGCGTCATATAGATAATTATTGAAATATGCCTACTAAGTTTGATTGTGCTTCAGTGTTTTAATTGCCGCAAGGTTCTACTGTATCGATGGCTATTTTCGGAAAATTTAAGACTAAGAGAAACAAAAGCCATGAAATTTAAAGGAGGATACGAATTCTAGACCAAATCAGTTAGAACGGAAAACTAGGACTAGGCAGGCTCATATGAACATGACCCAAAGGAAATGTGAAGAATCCTTTGCCTTCTGCTAAGTAGGAGTTGGGCGTTGCACCCAAGTCTACCGCATGGTCATTGATAGAACATAACTGATCATCATGTTTTACCGCTGACGTCGGCAAAAGAAACTTCAAATACTGAGCAGAAGGTAAAGGATTCTGCACATTTTCTTTCGATCATGTCCATATGAGGCTGCCTAGTCCTAGTTTGCCATTCTAAGTTTATAACTGATCCGCTCTAGAATACCTATCCGTCTTTCAATTTCATTGCTTTTTTCTTAGTCTTAAATTTTCCGTTTTTCTTAGTCTTAAATTTTCCGAAAATAGCCAACAAAATCGATACAGTAGAACCTTGCGGCAATTAAAGCATAGTAACATATGGGCTAGTTGGTAAAAAGTAGATAAAAAATCAGCGACGTGGTAAAAAAATTTTTTGAGCAGAAAAAAGTTTATAAAAACCAACAACTCAGGGAACGCCTTTGGGCAGCCAACCGACCCACTAAAAAAACTACTCTTGCACGGAACCTGATTCTTTCCCGGAACTACGGCATTACTTCGGGGAGAGAGTTTTTAATGCGCGCAGCGCACACACCAATCCAATAACTCAGGTGTAAGTTCTTCTTGGTTTACAACGTGGCAATTTCAGTGTGGCCGCAGGAAAGCTAGCTGTGGGTCGTAAATCAATGTTCTTCCGCTACGAGGACAATCCGGGCAGCAAACTTCAGGTTTTATAATTTATTGAGCTCTTGTTCCATTTAGAACCACTTTCTCGTCGAACTCCCGTCATGTTCGCGAACTACTCGGTCAAGTCCCCAACGATAGGTTTTTGCGAAACCGGAGGTCAGTTCGGCGATTTCGATGAAACAGGGCTTTCGGTTCGCTGATACCCCGAAGACCCGCGATTGGTGGTGTCTCGTCGCAGTCTACTTAGTCTAGTCCCCGATGATGTTTACACCGACCGAGAGTTCCCCGGAGAAAGAAGTTCTCCTGATACCGATTCTTCTTTAGTTTCCGCTATATTTCTCTCGGGCAAACCGGTAAGGTGCTGCGATTGCGGGTAAAGCGTGGCATCCGATTCGCTGGCGCCCCAAATCTGTTGCTGTCTACTCGACTAGTCACCAGCGGTGTATCTAGCTAACTCCAGCGGCAAGTGTCCCGGCGATGATTGCTCGTTGTTCATTACGCCATTTCCACTGTTAGGCGGTCATTGTCTGCGTCACCACTCTGTTGACCGCGTTCCATGTGTTTACGTCGCTTATCATTATGTAGACGACATAATTCAAGCATCTCCCTGAGCGTCGCTTTGAACCACATACATTTGAAGACCACATGCCCCGGTTTTTTTTTACCGATGTTCTGATACTCCGTTGTGTGCCCAAGCGCTGAAGTAGCCGTGGCCCGATAGGAACTGTGTCTAGTGGAAGTTCACCCCTCCGTGATTTCTGTTGACCCACGTCGACGGACTTGGAGTGACCTGGTAGGTCCACCTTCCATTCGCCGTATTGTCCCATTCCTTCTGCCACGTCGCCATCGAATCGATTCTTGCCATCTTCCTCACGTTTGTGGTGTTACTCCAATCTCTTGATATCCTCCGCCAGGGTGATGCAGATCGGGATCATCCCGGCGATAACGCATACTGCTTCCGACGATATTGTTTAGCACGCGCTCGCGACTTGTGCGGCTATCAGCTGTAACGTCCAATTTAGCTTTTAGCTGTTCCGCTTAGTTTTCAGCGCCGCACCCCAGGCAGACATGTCATATCGCAGTATCGATGACGAACCACTAGATATCAGATATCTCGTGTTGCTTCCCGGCCGGCCAACGTTTGGCATGATTACTCGCTATTGCATTCCTTGCCTTCGCCGACTTTTCACAGGCGTAGTCCACGTGGTTGTTCAACCGGTCGCCGATTATCACTCCAACTTGCGTCAATGTAAGTTACGATGCAATCACGTGCCCTCCGATGTCGTTCTTCATCCGCTTTGCAGCTGCTGACCAACAATACCAATCTGCAGCTTGACCCCGTTCATGCAGTTCTCGATCGCGTCTATTGTTTCTGTCGCCGACACCTCAACTTTAGTGGACCATTAGTGTTACACGTCGTCCACGAAACCCACGATTTTCACTTACCTGGGTAACTGCAGAGTTAAGACCCCATCGTTCATCCTGTTTCAAAGAGTTGGACCGTGAATGGAGCCCTGAGGAACGTTCGCTGTCACTCGCATTGACTTCGTTAGTCTCGTACAGCAGCACTCTGCTCTGGAAGTAGCTCTTCAGGATCTGGCATAGAAAGTCGGGGACCCACATTCTGTTGTAGTGGTTCCCCAGTTGTTAAATGCAATCTTCACATCTATTTTTTCGCAATATCGATTTCCTCTTCGCTTCTGTTTAGATGCCTTCTCAGCACTCTCGAGTACTTCCAAATAGCATCCACTGTCGATGCTCCTTTGCGGAATGCGAACTGCATCTTGGGCCTGTTAAGAATAATTCTTTAAAGGAGTTATAGGCGTATACGAGGCCGGATCGTCCGGGGCTCCCCTGGTTTAGGAAGCAACACTAGCTACTGTACCTTCCACTTTTCGGGAAAGTTGCCTTCATCTAGACACTTCTGCAATACCATCCTGAACATGTTCGGATATGCCAGGATTGCAGCTTTCAGCACCACGTTTGGTATTCCATCCGGACCAGAGGCTTTCTTCGACTTCAGTAGCTTTGATGCTTCTGCGAGCTCATCGTCCGTGTTTTCTCCTTCTTCTTTCGCCAGTAAGCCGTGTCCTGCGTGGCTCCATCTTTCGCGGCATTGTGGCGTCACAAGCCTTGATGTCGATGATGGACTCCTTACCATCTCTCCGCAATGTGCAAACGGAACCGTCATTGTACAATCGTGCATCTAACTTCGCTAGAGCTTCCTGCAGGATACACCTTCTTGTGTTGGTTATTATACTACTTCACTCCACAGACCGGTCATTGAAGTCACCACCAATGACCAATGACGGCTTTGGGTCGATCAACTGTTCGGTTAACTGCTCCAGTATTATGCTGGACTGCTTCACTGTTCTGATTGGAGGTGCGTAACCGCTGCACACGATGGCACCGTTGATTTTGGCGATCACGAAGTCCACGAGTTTTCTAGTTAACTCTGAGCCTCGCCTAATACATGAAATGGCTCGACATTTCATTCGTTTAGTTCCCGAGATTCCTCTGGCTTTCGGTCATTCTCTTCGTACTTGAGCCATTTAGCCCAGAACTCCAGTCGGATATTACGCAGCGGTAAGTTATCGCAAGCCATTTAGCTCTGGTTACCGTGAGACATTTAGTTCACAGCTTTGTTGCGATCTACTCGGGTATTTTCCGGCGGAGAAACTACCCTCTGTCCGTTTCGTGAATCAATTAGCTTCCAGTTTTGTCAATATACACGTGAGCCATTTACCACCACGCTTTGTCGCGATGTACGCGGTGTAGTCCTCAGTGGTAGACCTAGCCTCCACAACAAGCCAACCGGTAGGATCCGAGGTCTATCGCCAGTTTTAACTACAAGGAAATATTCTTAAAAGATAACTCTTACAAAAGAAACTTCGATAATTCCATTTCGCACATTTTGGTCGAATATGTTAAATTTTTCAAACCTCTAAAAAATCTTTGGCGGGGGGGGGGGGGGTGTTTGTCCCCAAAATCTCCCTGTTACTACGCCGCTGAAACAAATCAATTTCTGCTAACTGATCTGTGTCATTAACCCATTATAACCCAGCTATGTTAAAACTTTTGGCAATTTACAAAATACTTCGTGAGCACTCATATTATGCCGAATTAAGTATGGGAAAAATAAAATAACCACTTTGGAACGTTTTGTTGCGAAAAATACTAACGTATGAAATTTCATGCGCTGAGCTGATAGGGTATCGAAAAATCATTACAGAAAAAAAATCGTCTAATATCCTTATATTTAGCATAAAATCGAATAATATCTTCAACCTTGCGAGATCATTCATTTAACAGCTTTTTTGAGTGATTTTAACACTTCTCTCATCTCTCGTACCTTTTCTTCTCATAATTGGTTCGTTGCATCAAACCATATTTCCCTCAAACTTTGTAAATTTTAAGAAAAAGAACATTTTCTTACGAGAATTTACATAAAAAATATCCTGGGTAGAATCAGGCATGATTTGCAATTTATTAAGAATTTGTTAGCCTTGAATGCACTGATTCAACATTAAAATCAGCGAGAAAGTTGTGAATCCCTTACAGGTCCTAAAGAGAAAATATTTTTTCCTTAGGAAAGCCTAGCGTATGAAATTTCATACCTTGAACTACCAGCAGAATTTTTGCAATTGTTTCACAAATTCTTCCATTTTTTCGCACTGAGCCACATCTTTCAAATTAATAATATGTATTGTTCATATTTTGGTTTGTGGACGTGGTTGAGTGGTAAGCGTGACCGCCACTCATTCCAGTTGGCCTGGGTTCAATTCCAGCCGAGGTCGTTGAGA
Source organism: Topomyia yanbarensis (assembly GCF_030247195.1). Taxonomy (NCBI): domain Eukaryota; kingdom Metazoa; phylum Arthropoda; class Insecta; order Diptera; family Culicidae; genus Topomyia; species Topomyia yanbarensis. Next base: position 116,711,509 of record NC_080672.1, read on the forward strand.
TTTGGTCCCCGGTCCATGAGTTGATGGATCGATATCTGGTCCAGATAGTAGAGTCACCTCTCTGGCGTCGGTAAAGAAGAAGTAGAATCCTACTTCTATACTTACTAACAAATTCCTCCTCCCGTGATACTTGTGGAGTGCGCAGTAGTATATACGGCCTCTAGCAAAAGCAAGTATCGGACTAACATCCCTTCCCTTTCCTTTCGCGATCTACGTTCGGGACTGGCCGGCACCGGTATTGATCAATAAACATTTTAGGATTACCAGGAATTGCACATTGAAAGATGTTTCGCTACTCCCAGGCATAATTATCTACTGATTCCCTGTGCAACTTCTGCTAGTCCAGATCGATAACGGAGTAGCAGCCAGGGGTGGTCGCACAAGCTCAAGCTCAAGCTGTATTGTTCATATTTTGGTTTGAATTTTGTCCAACTTTGACATTCAAAAACACAATGGAATTTTATAAAAAAAGATTATTGAGCATACACATTATAAATTATAGGTTATTAATCAACGTGCACAGAAGACCAGAAGTTTGAAAACGGCTTTATTGTATAACAAGTATGATCCAGAAAAGTATTGTTTTTGTGTATGAAATTTCATACGCCAGGCCATAATGGGTTAAGGGCTATCAGCCATCCGCGTGTACGGAACGAAAAAATCAACAAGTAGTTCAATCACAATAGAATCGATAGCTTGGTGTCGATTGAATGCATACGTCACGGCTTTATGCTAGCAGAAGGGGAAAAGAATGATCGCATGGTCGTGCTAGGCGAGGATTTGTGAAGTTTCTTTTGTCGGCGTCGGCGGTAAAACATGATGATGAGTTATGTTCTACCAATGACCATGCAGCAGACTTGGGTGCAACGCCCAACTCCTACTTAGCAGAAGGCAAAGGATTTTTCACATTTCCTTTCGATCGTGTTGATATGAGCCTGCCTAGTCCTAGTTTTCCGTTCTAAGTTTATAATTGATTTGCTCTAGAATACCTATCCGTCTTTCAATTTCATGGCTTTCGTTTCTCTTAGTCTTAAATTAAGGAGCGCGATGTTTCGATCAATATCCTTTTCGCGGTTTCTCAGATAATCTGCTACAGTTAACTCACCACTATTATTTTCATTGTTTTGTAATACTCGCAACACAGCAGTTACGATGAGCTTTACTTTGTCCTAGGGAAATAAATCATTTATTGTTAAGCGTTTTGATACAATTTTAGCTCAATCACATTTCATATTAGCTTATTTTAGTAATAATGTGTTTGTTAGGTTGCAATGTATGTGTTACCAATTTCAAAAAAATAGGCAGAGCAATGTTCAAGGATGCGAGCCTCTTTAGAACTTTCTGCAGATACAGGTCTTTCTCGCTTCTTCCTGGCAGCATGACGACTATGTAACGATATCCGTGCGGCTATACAGATTTTGTTGCATTTCTTGTGTTCATTTTTAAATCATGTTTATAAGTAACAACATATAGATTCTCATTTTCAAAGATCGCAAATGAACATCGACTGCAGATTTTCGTTGGATGGTACTAACTTTTAATTTTTATATCTGATAAGTAAACTTTCTCAATTATCATCACAGCCGTATTTAATAAACTTCGTAAGTTATTTTTTTTCAAGCATAATGCTACGTTCACACTACGAGTTAAAACGTGTTTTAATGCTATCTTGATGACATTTTTCTTGTTGCTAATTATTATAACGTGTTTTAACTCTGTAGTGTGAACATAGTATAACACACAAACTTTTTGCCGGTTCTCTTCATGCGTGTTACGAATCATCTTGTTGGCGATGATGAACTAATACTACGTTCACACTACGAGTTAAAACGTGTTTTAACGCTATCTTGATGACATTTTTCTGGTTGCCAATTATTATAACGTGTTTTAACTCTGTAGTGTGAACATGGTATAAAACTAACATTGACTGACAGTTGTAAACTATAAAACTGAACAAATTACCATGGCAACTGAGGAATTTTTCAATGGTAGTGATTAAATCACCATACAGGATCGAAGAAGTTTTCGTTTTTAAATAAAAGCAAATAAAAATCGCGCAAATCTTAAAAATAATGTTCTAGATCCCCCGACAGAATATTTTCACTGTATGTTCAAAAGAACGGGAAAACCTACGGTTTCAAATTGTGGGTATTTGGTCGATACCCACTTTTTTAAATAAATTTGTTATACACAATACACCATAGGAATACCGTGTTCTAGATGTACTTTGACAGGTCCAAATTATCCGATGGCTTGTCATTTAGAAACAATTTACATCGCAGCACTGCGAAGAGCCCTATAGTAGTTAGTTCCTTCAGTAGGGTTACAGCACCTCTCTTTGACACAACACCAGTTCTTGACCATACATACAGGCTGGCAGTTTCTGCCAGCAAAGCTAGCTATGGGGGAGGGGGAGATTGTTCGCGCATTGCGTTCCAAGTTTGTATGGGATTTTATATGGGGAAATCAATTATTTTGCATTTACGTTAATAAAGATAGCTATTTCACTCAATATGAAAAACTAGCTTTATAAAACTATAGTTAAAACTTTGGCTAACAACTACGAGTTTTCAAAAATAGTTATAACGATTTTAAAACTTATGGTTTAATCCAAATGCAGAAATTTATTATTTTACCAACACTGCCAGTGCACCACCGACATCGACATTTAAAACATATATAAATGAGAATATATTCATCGCAGAGATTTGGTACCTTGGAATGAAATGTTCAGAATGAATTGCTGAATTACATAGACGTAGTCAGAAAATGAAAAGAAGAGCGGGGAGCTTGTGAACTCCCCTTTTTAGATTGTTGCGTTGCGGCATGACGATGATTTTGGCGGATTGCACACTGACTTCATCATGTTTGACTGCTGATTATCTAATAAGAGTTGCTTAGAAAGTGGTAAGTAGGAATTCATACCAATACCATATTAAAACCTCAACAGCATGATAGCCATCATTGCCGGCCGCCCCCATCTTCATCGTTCACGGAGAAGGATAAGGTAGATGGAAAGTGTTGATGCTCTACCTACTTAATGAACGGTAGACGATTCATCAGGCTCTTCCATAGCTGTCGCGGAGTTGGTAGTTTGGAAGGGTATAAGGTAGACTACCCAGAAAAATAATGAATTTTTGAAAACTCAATCGGCCCACCCCTACCTCGATTTCCAGTCCCACCAGGAGAACTTGCTCCAAATTTGAAGCAAATCGGACAAGTCTAGCTACCGGACCAACCTGCCTAAAGTTTGCATGGGATTTTTCGACAATTTACATGGAGAAAACCCACTATCTCGCATTTTGACCGCCAGGTGGTAGTGTATGCATTGTAATATCACTATAAGTGAAAATAAGAGAGATAATTTAATTGTCTACAATTTTGTCGAGGACTGCTGGTCAATCCGGCTGTGATAAATGAAGTTGTTGAACTTTTAACGAAGTGATGTCTGAGTCAGTTTTACATGGGGCCTAGCCAGGGATGCCATTATGCCAGATTTATCTGGCACAGCCAGAGGTTTTGGCAGCTTCCAGACAAAAAGACAAATCTCTCATTCTGTCAGATTTTTAAGTTTTGGAAGCGGCTACATACACATTTTGGAAATTTGGGTAAAAATGTCCCAAATTTTACAAAAATCGATTGATGCACATTCTACGAAAACTAAAATATATGCCAAATTTCGATGACTATGAGGTCGCTGTCAAGTGCCAGATTTTGCCAGATATTTTTAATTGAACTGCCAGATTTTCTTTGAAAAATAGTGGCAACCCTGGGCCTAGCAGTGCATGGTTGTGTAGTAGTACTCGAGTCCCGCAAACTATACATTTTTGTGAAATAATGGTTAAATTTAGCCGGATAGTATGTTAAGAAGAACTTTAGTATATAATGCGAGTTATGTTTTGGTTAGAAAATTTTAGTTCCACCTATGACCACATAGAGGGCGCCAACATTAACTTTTTTATAGAAGAGAGGTAGAATATCGGGATGTTCGAAAGAAATACTGCAAAATGCCCGTTCTACAACTTTGTAGAAGATATCTAATTTTTATCTCTCTCCGTTGAACAGTTAGTAGTGGCGCCCTCTATGCGTTCATAGGTGAAACTAAAATTTTCTAACCAAAACTTGACTCGTATTATCTACTATAATTCTTCTAAACATGCTCTTGAGCTAAACCTAACCATTATTTCACAAAAATGGTTAGTTCGTTGAAATCAAGCACTGATACACTGATTAAAAGTTTAATAACTTTTTTCAACAAAGCCGGATTGACTAGCAGTCTTCGACAAAGTTGTAGACAATTAAATCATCTTTCTTATTTTCACTTACAGTTATAATATGATGCATACAGTGCCACTTACCAGCGCAAATGCGAGCTAGTGTGTTTTCTCCATGTAAATCGTCGAAAAACCCCATACAAACTTCAAGCACGTTGGTCCGGTAGCTAGACTTGTCCGATTTGCTTTAAATTTGGAGCAAGTACTTCTGGTGAGACTGTAACCCGCCAGGGTAACAATTTTGCACTGGGTGGAAATATACCCTTTTTTTGCGTATACACTCCGTAGAGTGTATTGTTTACGTAAAATTATGCTCACCGCTGTTCGGTACCGTTCACATTTAGTTGTAAATTTTTGTTAATTTTCGCGTTTGTGAACGGTTTTATTCGTACAGATAGGTTAGATAATTTTTGTTTTACGTTTCTGTATAAATAACATAGGGCTTAGGTAGGCCACCGCTCTCCTCTTGCTGCAATAAGTGTGCTGGATATGCTGCACATAGCGATGACAGCTATGCGGCGGTACTGTTTTTTTTGGTGCTGGTTTTGGTGTTTGTTTTGGGTGAGTGGAAAAGGCGGCCATCGTGAAAAGGTTAGAAAGTGACGGACCACGGCATCAAACAGACGTCCAGATAATTTTTGTCTTTTCGGGACAGTTCCCCGCCACTAGAAGGAAGGATTCAGTGCGCGCGTGTGACGGCGATATAAAACCGTCGAATAGTGCCGGCCCGTGGTTCGGGCACTAGTGAAGTGAGTGGTGTTGGTTCGCCGAAGTGGGACAGCTAACCGTAAAGGAGCATTCTCGCGTCCCCGGCTAAAACCCAAGGAACCGAACACCGACCGTTCTCGCTATAGAGGATAAGTCGAACGAGCCTAGCTCTCCTCTATAGCTAATAGCCAAGGAGAACGAAGCAGGGTGGACAAAGGTTTCCCCTGGGAAGTGCACTGTGGTGACTTCCGGGATAGCTTGCGGCGAGCAAGTTGATCCGGCGATAGTTCGCCAACGTCGCTAGGGAGGTTCCAACAAAGGAGCCAAGCTCACCTCCCTAGCTAACCGCAAAGGACCGCTGCCGGAGCAGCCAACGGAACCCGGACAAGTACGCGGCCGTTGTTGTCCCGGCCTGCCGGAAGGAAACCGCCCGCCTTCCCTTCACCAGCAGCATTGGGATTCCGCATCAGCAGCAGTGGAGAGTAGGAGAGAAATAAACACGGTAAATTTAATTCATTTGTTTGTTTACTTTTCTTGTTGTTACGAAAATCCGAAATTCTGTAGAGGCACCTAGGCCGCCCTGAAAAGAAGGGTTCGCCGGGCAAACCAGAACCCGAGTAGTGGGCAAACCCCTACTTACAAGACTAGGAAGTTTTTAGCACGTGAAACCAACGATTTACAGTTTTTCAAGGTTCAAGCTTATCATATCACACGCGCCCTTGTTTATGTAAATTTACCTTTTAATTCGAAACGGTCTGTTTACTTGTAAAACATGAATATTCTCATATTGAACACAAGAGAAACTTTTTGTTCTAACGTTGCTGTAAATTTTTGACACCATTTTGTTACCATGATTTGTTTTTCTATCCATCGACTTGCAAACATGACGACAGTAGCGCACCTGGTTTGGATATCTCAACTACCTTCGAAACCGTTAGAGATTTTACACAAGTTGAATGCTGAAGATGGACGTCTGTTCTCTGTGGAATTATGAATGCCTTTAATCCATCATTCAGTTACCACCTCTTTCATATGACGCCCATTTTTACTTATCTAAATGTTTTGTGACAACCATAAGTCCTCACTTTCGATACAAAAACGTCTAAATCATCAGTTTTCGAAATTAGGTAAAATGTCTAATTAAAAATTCCCAAATGTTCTAAAAATTATTAAATAAAAAAATATTAAAATAAAATTATCGTAGGTTGGGATTCGAGCCCAATCCAAGCCCAAGGCTCACTCAAATCTATAAAAGGCTACTGTAGCTTTTGTACAGACTCTATTCAGCAGCCTAGACTTGTCGGTATATCGGTGAAATCTTAAGCATTCGATATATGCAAGATTGGTGCAGACATTAAGGTAGGTTGCGGGTTCGAATTCCAGGTACGTGATATGATATCCAACAAGGTAATGCAAGTTTTCTCTACCTGTAACTTAACACTAATAAAAGAAGATGGCTTCCAACGAGATTGATGGCGTGTGTAACATAAATATCTTTTTTTAATTATTTTCCTGTGGTTTTCTTCAGGCTGTATACATGCTGAAGAATTGTTCTTTCATGTGTCTTAATCAGAGACAAGCTGAATAAATTATCCAAATCCAGATGCTTGAGGGTGCAATAAACGATATATGATTACACGTATATTTCCAATGTTCAGCTAGAGCTGAATAAAGCAACTGTTAAACGTTTATAAAACCACGAAATGTTTGTTGGGTGCTTACCATTTCCTAAGCAACTCTTATTAGATAATCAGCAGTCAAACATGATGAAGTTAGTGTGCAATCCGCCAAAATCATCGTCACAACGCAACGCAGCGCAATCTTCAAACGCGGGCATTTTACATTTTCCAGGCAAACACTTTATACTGAACTGCTTCTTAGGAACGAAGCAAAGATGATACCCATTTAAGCGCAATCCAGTCGTCGTATGTCGAGTTATCAACAAAATAGTGTGACATCCTGACTAATGAGATGAAAAAGGGCTCGTCTACCTACGTCTACCGTCTACGTTTCTCTAGATAAGCCATTCACGAATCGTATCAATTAATGGCACGACGTAGACTGTCGAAATTGTTTCGTAAAATCTTAGATTTTTAAAGTGTAATGCTTATTTGGATAAAAACCACCAGGAGTCATACTCATAAAATATGGCTTAGATTCTCATTTATACTTTTTTTAGTTTTTACACGAAACGGGACGCCAGCTAGTACTGTACTGTGCTTACCTGTACGTTAAACCACAGAGAACAGACATCCATGATCGAACAAAAATATTTAAAAAACGTGTGTAAACATTTGAATTAATATACGACAAACACTAGCGCCGCCACACCAACCTATCCCAACTATCCGTCAAATCCATTATGGAACCGGTTCTAAATCCTGAATGGATTCAGTATGAAATCTTGCTCAAATGCATCAACCGATTCCGACTCTATCGGTTGATGCATTTGAGTTAGAATTCATGCTGGAAGTCCGAACTGGTACCGGACTAGTTTGACTGGGTAGAGGAATAACCGCTGTCAATTCTGTCGAACTCAGCCACAAAAAAAACGTGACGACAGTAGCACACCTGGTTTGGATATCCCAACTACCTTCCGTTAGATATTTCACACAAGTTGAATGCTGAAGACGTCTGTTCTCTGTGGTTAAACTTTGATTATTAATAGAAAACAATAATTTTAAAATTTCTCAAAATACACTACACATGGATTACATAATGACACTTTTATTGCGCATGTAAGGGTCCCTAATCAATTCGTGATATGCTATCATAAATCATTTTTCTTATTATAAATTTCGAATTTGTTTTGTGCCAAAGTAAATATGAAAAGAACAAGCTTCCCCGGCGAAGATTTCTTATCAATAATCGCTTCTTGTTTGTCGATACAATTTTACCCTTCTGATACGTAAGCCAAAAAATGGGCTAGGTTATTATTTAAATTTGCTGGTCCCATTGGTTCTTTTCTAAAATCTACCAATTGCTATGGGATTTTAGATTCTTCATACTTTTACGGCCACGCATGAAGTTTAATCTCTCTTCAAAATTATATGTATGCAGGTTAGGTGTTATTATTCACATATTTCATCAAGATTGCAAAAAATACTCGTGTCCGCATAAAGCTTCGCTCCGTTTGTTTCTTTTGCGCAAACTATGCATAAATGGCCAATCTGGTTGGGCTTATCTTTGCATTTCTGAGCACGTCCATTGAAGTAGGTACGAACTGTCCAACGAGTCGAAGTAGTATAGTGCTGCATAGGAATGTGAATGGTAGGGAAAATTCTACACCCTCCGTAGCATGGATTGAGCATAATGTTGCCTGTCTGAGAGTACCACGATTGCGCTTGTATTGGTCAGGTTTGTTGGCGGGCATGTAGGTAAACCCGCCGAATCCTTCTCGTCGCCGCCGGTTGTACGTAACCTAGTGTAATATGATATTAGTTGAATCGTGCTGTCCACTCCTATGGCAGTGTATGTACTATGCTGATGGTGGTGAAATGGGTTTGTTTTCAATCATAATACGATCACTGTTTTGATAATTTTTGAATGGATGTGTCTGCTTGTCGCACACTCCTCAACTACTTTCATTGATAGTATATATATAAACTGCTATGAATTACAATACTCAATACGGATTCAGAGTGCGTAATGTTGGCTTCCTACACCAGTCATTGAGAAGTGCAGTTTACTAGTGGGACAGCTAACACCACGTATGGTAGTACTGTCGCAGTAGCGAAACATTGACAGCAGCACGATTTGGTCAAAGTGACAAACATTTGAAGACATTCAGGTAATTAATCTTTATTAAATTAACAAAAACAATTATATTGGAAGTGTTTGCTCGTGTAGTGACAACATATATAATTATTGCGGAAATGTAAAGTTGCAGCGTACGAGACTTAAGTTTCATCCGTACTGTTAAATGTGTATAAGTTTGTTAAATTATCGATACAAGAACAGGATTTGTGAGACGTGTCAGCGCAACGGTTCCAAAATGTAGGGAATACTTTCAAAAATACGAAACAATAAATGATGAAATAATGTAGTCCTCCATTTTGAATCACATACACTTTCGAGAAATTGCAAGCATGGGTCTATGTTACGCGTAGGTGTTGGTAACAAGGGTCGACATTTTTCCCACTGTTGTGGTACGTCCGGAGACAAAGTTGCAATGCTTCACTCAGTTGGTCTCTTTCAGTCGTAGTGTGGCGTTGGCATTTAGAGTGTGTTTTACCGGTGTGAGGAATATACACGAAGTGGGATATTTTTCGTGGTTTAATGTGAATTTTCGCTGTCGTACAAGGTATTGTAACTTTTAATTGTGCTAATAATATAAGGGAATTGTGACAAGAGATTTATGAAGTGAAGTTAGTTGTTTTTGAAAAGCAAATTTTACATTTGCCGGGGCCGACTGCATTGTCGTGCGCGTTTCACACTGAAGGTAGAGCACGATCGGTGAATGTGGTTAAAATGGCGTCGAGAGCTTCCGCAATCATAAAGTTGGGCCCTGCTCAGAATCGGTGGTCGTGATGTTGGGAGGCCATTGTATTGTTTTATTGAAATGATGAAAAGCGGATTAACAAAAATGTTTGAAACCGCTTCTGTCGCGAAAAGTATTTCTTTTCACTGCGACTACCCAAAGTCAACTAGACGCCATTCAAAAGCTGCCTATGGACAGCGTACATTTTGCTGTCTCTGACATTTTTGAGCTGGTGTTACGGAAAAAACAATATGTGATCGCATGTGTATTTCATGGGACTAATACGTGGAAAAGTATAAAGCGTAGACATTTTGTTTCATATTTCGCTGAAAAAGTATTTTAACTCAGAAATAGGGAAGGTTTTTATGGGTTTATACAACATATAGATCAGCAGTGAATTGAATCTAAAATGAATCTTAGAGCTGTAAAAAGTTCAATTGTCATTTGTCTTTCAAATTTTCATATAGAAGATAGACAAATCCGTGCGGTGTGCTTAAATCAGTAGGATTTTGAGCAATAGATTCAAATATTCAAAGTATTATACTGTGACATAGTAGTTCCAACAGCAAATGCCCAAAAATAATCGAAGTGTATTATCGTTTTTACCTCATTTTACACCGGTGTAATACAAAAAGATAGACTGTGTCGTTTGAGCGAGTACTGGTGTAGTGTAAGGTTAAAAACGAAAATGCTAGCTAGCGGGCCACTACGAATAATTGATAATAAGGGTTCGATAAAAAATAAATAGAATATGTACAGCGTTGCCATTAAGACTTCCATTAGGGAAACATGCTGATCGAACAAAAAAATGTTCAGTAGGGCTAACAGGCTGTAAACAAACTCTAGTGTTTTTCCTCCAAATCTAGTATAGTTTTAGTGCATGCTTCTTTGCAATTGTTTCTATTAAGGATAACAATGTGGACTAAGTCAAATATTTTGTTTGATTTGCATATCTAGTTGATTGCATATATAATTAAATCAAGTGTAGGTATCCAAGCGAATAGGTTCGAACATTGGGATCTGCTGTCATTTTCCAACTTAGCCGGTGATCTCACGTGACACCTCACTTGCTTAGTGATTTTTTTTTACGAACAACATGGACAATAGGGTAGGACAAAAATTAAATTGCAGCTCCGAGCAACTTTTTGGTACCATTTTATGTCGAAATTCAAAATGGAGGATTAAAAATGGCCGACATTTTTATCTAAATATGAGTAAATGTTCAAGTACAAAAATTTAATGGTTTCAGTCCTAATAACTAATAACATTGATAATGTTGATTTGAGCGCATTGGGATGTTTGGGTGTCAAAATGTTGTACCTTATATGAGAATAGATGTTTTCAGTCACTTCCATATATGTATATTGAAATATTGTACAAAATGGTTAGAAAATTTTTATTACCAACTCTGTACGACTATTATCCAATTAATGTCCGATGTACAAATTTCTCAAAGAGTGGAAAATAGTTTATTTCTAAATTATTGAAATTAAGCCGATTATGCGACGAATTGCATGGAGTTAAATTCGACAACAAGCTTGCTTGTAAATTCCAGTAACGAAAAAATGGATATGACAAAAATACGAAATCAAGGAAATTCACTAAAATTCTTAGTTTTATTTGAATTGTTGGATCGATGATTTGTCTAATGTACATTATTACGATGAAACTTCCAGTAAAATTCTTTTGTACTTTGTTAGGGCTTTTTTATATTGTACGACATTCAATTAGCAAGGAGCTGGAAGGTACTCAAGGAAGCGCAAGGGTGTGAAAGAAGAAAGTTTAGATTGGCATTAACCGCTAAGTAACTTTGTGCTTGTCCGGGCATGCCGCAGACTCAAGCGATTTGCAGTCGATAAAAATGCCAAAACATCCTAACTCCTGCGGTAGAAGCAAAGGGTTAAGTCGTCGGGAAACTGTAGGCTTGCTCAAATGACCCTATTCCATGCTTTCCTAAACTTTCTTCCTTCACATTATTGCTATTCCTTGAGTACTGTGGTTCCTAAAATAGAAAATACTGCATACCTTCCATTCCCTTGCTAATTGAATGTCGATACAACATAAAAAAGAAAAAAAAAATGACTCACTCTCAGTCGTAAATAAAAGAAAAGAAAAAAAAACAAACTTGGTTAGGACATGCTTGTACAGCTTCCTAGTATAATTTTGAGCAACCATGTTTTTTTTTGTCATGCTTGCTGACATACTACGATTGAAAACCTTCTCTCATAAAAATTCGTCAAGCTGGAATGTGCGCCAATCTGAAGATTTTGGCTAAATCACGGCCGGAGATCCCAGTATTTGTTTGACCTACTCTACTAATTTCCGCTCATAGTAACCAGTCATATGTTCCACTTCTAGGTTTTTTTTGTATTTCAAGATCATACGCTAGCGGAAACGTTTAAGCATTCAAAATCGATTTAGGAAATTCGGAACCTATGGCGATCATTTCCGTTGACCACGTTAGTTTTCAATATGAGTGAAAATTTTTTTTACATCTTTCGCTTCCCATCTTTGATAACTTTTTAATGCGTTTATGAATCCCATTGAAATTTTTATCACTGAATACACAATTCTTTCTGATCAAAATTCTGTATAGTGCTTGGTGCTACGACAACCAGAGGTGCTACAGTAATTAAACGTGCGAGTCCAAATTTTAAAGTGAAAACTTTATAATCGGTGTCCGTTTCCGCTTAACTAAGGATTACTCAAAAACGGGTAAATTTGCTATGAAAATCACAATTCTTCCAGGAGTCGCCCATTGCGGCGACTCCTGGAAGAATTATTTTGTAAAACTCGATTTCCCAAACGAAATCCCATGTAAACTTTAAACCGTTGGCGCAAAATATGGATCCACCGATTGAGCTTAGAATTTGTAGTTATTCTAGGACCCAAATGGAACCCATAACGTTGCAAGTCAAATTTTTTGGCGCTGATATATACAGTTTACTTGAATCTTCATGCCTAGAACGGAATTTACTGTACAAAATCTACGACATATAGCATGACTTGAGCTATTCGGTATTTTTTTTGGGAAGTTCAAGTAAGCAGAACACAAAGAATTTCTTGACTCACCCATCAGTCTACTACATCCGGTCTAGAAACGGCATCTGCCCGCCAAGCCGATTTGATTTTTTTCTCAGAATTTCGTTTTCCTTGATCCAAAATCATTGTAGATGGAAAACTCTGTTATATATTAAACATTTTTGTACACTCCCGGCCCGGTCAAACCATTCGTAAGTCTGGTCGGAATACTGCTGAATTTCATCTCAAATACAGCAACCGATTTGGAAACCGATTGAGTCGGACAGGTTTGTTGGATTTGAGCTGGAATCTATACTGAATTCATGCAGGTTTCCGAACATATTTCTGAAAAGTTTGGCGAGGCCACTCTTATAAATTTATTATTTTATTATTATTTCTACATTTGAAACACTTTACCATAGTGGTTGTTATATATACTGCGTTCACACAACAGAGTTAAAACACGTTACAATAATTAGCAACAAGAAAAATGTCACGTTTTAACTCGTAGTGTGAACGTAGTATTTTACTGCGTTCACACAACGTGTTAAAACGTGTTTTAACGCTATCTTGATCTCGCTCCGAACCGTTTTAGAATTAGAGCGAGAATAATTGCGTATAGAGCCTTCCAATCGTTTTCGGTGCGAATAATTTAATTGACGCGTCCTACAATGTGAATTATCCGGGCTCAATCTGTTGCCATTAGCAACGAAAAGGGTGAAAAAAATGAACTCGACAAACAAGGTGTTTTCACATATTTATTTTATTCGTATATTTTGTTTTGTATCGAGTTTATGTACACAATTTTCATGCGTGTGACTATCTCATGATATAAATTGCGTTCTAAATCTGCGACAAAAAAAATATGATGCGTCTCCTTCGGAAGAGCGCGGACAATACCTTGTAGTAAAAAGATTGCCATCGTGGTCCCTTCGACAGAAATCGTAGAGTTGATCTGCTCGATTTTATAGAAGCTTTCAATTCAGGATCCTCCTTAAAGAAATCCTGGAAAATTCAGGCATTGAGCTTTGCATAACTATGAAATAATTCTGTCATTGGTTTGAAAATACGGGTTATGAGACTTTTTCCCAGATTGTCCGCTTTAAACAGAAGATTTAAATACATGTTTGGGTTGAAAATCAGCCTTCAATTTCGTATTCAAGTAGATGTCACTGGATTTACGAGCCATAAATCCCTTTATTTATGTTTCCTTTATGTGTACTTTTCATGACGCTTACCATGAAGTGCCGATAGCTTTTTGTTTCATCATTTTGTTTTCTTCGACATTTGTCTGTAGTGAATGGATTTCATTGTACTTATGCAAAAGGCATAAATTGCTGGTTCAACATATGGAACCAATGAATATGAACACTTTCTTAAGCTAAACCTTTCCTAGCCCAACAGCGACTTGTTTATAATACAAATTAATGGCAGACATTTCTAAATGATTCTTCTAACCTAAAAAGTTATGTACAGTACCTACTTTGCCGGACTTGACTGTCGAGACATGCGCACACAATCGTCAATACAAACAACATCAAGCGGTAACATGACTCTCTTGGATGCCGGCTATTGACGATCGTGTGCGGCCATACAGCCATAGCTGCTTGCATAGTTGGCTGTTTTCCTCGTATGGGTGCTAATATGCATAGTCAGCGGTTTACTGTGGTATAGTCGCCATGCTTGTGTTCTACATGCCACCGGCACTGGTCGGCTTGAAGCTGCAAAGTTACACTTTCAGTTTAATTTTACTGAAAAGCATTCGTGACATTTTTCGTTGTTCGGCATTGTATATTCTTCTATTTCAATAGACATCGCTGCCGAAAACATTGAATTATATTGGATAAAAAAAAATTTGAGGTTTGAGGCGTCATCATAAAGTTAGAAATACACGATTTCTGTCCGTTTTGCTTGAAGCAAAACTGAGTCAGCTTCCAGCCACTGTCAAAATGTATGAATTGACAGCGGTTAAGCGGTTATATACCTTTTTTGTTTTTTAAAAAATCGATTTTTTTCACTTTATCTGGAAGTCTAACTCTTTGTTGAGAATATTTTCGCAATTTTTTATAGAAATCTGAGAAATAGATCGAAAGTTACAGCGCTTCGAAGCTCGCTTCGTCTATTAAGAGCAGTGGCTTAACTTGAAATTACTCTTGAACTCTATTATAACGAAAGGTCTTTTTTCCACAAGTGGTTTTTCCGTGGTCACAATTCCTTTTTATGCATATATTTTTATTTTGCGGATGAGAATTTTTTGATACAATATTTAGAGCTTAAATCTGCGATTTTTTAGGAATAACTTTGCAGACTGCAGGGAAAATTTATTATTTATTCAAATAATCTTACGAGGAATACTCATATAAGAATGGAATTTTACGATTTTTGGGATATGGGGTTTTGGGGTCAGGTAAAAACAGTCTCTCTCCTACATTGTCAGCTATCAACACTCCTTGAAATGTTTATGAGGCAAAATTTAGTTCCCACAAGACTGTTTTTTTGTTCTTGTAAAGGATGAAAACCACAGTAGTAGGAACAATTCACTAATATATTTTGATCCAGTAATACATTACTGTAAGCAAGAATCAACCATACCAGGCCACACTTAATGGGATTATCGGCAAAAGTTTAGCAGGTCTAGCAGAATTAGATAAAACTGAGTGATGTTATTGTGAAACGGCCCGCTTCCTGTTTTATTTTAATTCAAAACATGTACAATTTTTGACGGATATTTCAGGAATCAAAATCAAAATATAGCAAGTCTCTTTCTTTTTTCTACGTCGGTCACTAATTTCGCCAATCGTGTACTGAACTCCACTAAACTACCTTATTTTTCACTGAAGTTATTGCGAATCTTTTCTTAAATCCACATTGTGACTTTTCAGCCATGCGTCGCCTGGCCGTGCGTTGCATTACGCGCCCATCTAATTTGCATCAGTGAGAGTGAGAAAACGGGTTGAAGATTTGCTTTTGTTTCGATCGCACTCGATTGTTTCCCATATAGCAACAACTGGACGAAATGCTAGATTACACTAAGGTTTTTTAAGCGGTTTTTTTGCGCGGTATTTTTAACGCGGTTTTGAAATTTACGCGGTTTTTATTTACGTTTTAATTTACGCGGTATCCATTAACGAGGTTCCCAATAACGCGGATTCTTAAATTTACACGGTCTTCATTTACGCGGATTTCATTTTCGCGGTTTTCATTTACGCGGCCTGTATCCCCGCGAAAAAAAAACCTGAGTGTATCTCGAAATAGACAATATCATCACTAGTTTTTCAGTAGGAAAGTATGGACAAAGTTTTTTTTATCGTGAATTAATTGGTTTTTAACCCATTATACCCTAGTGTATTAAATTTCATACCCAAAAACATCCACCTTTCCATGCGTATATTTACTGTACAATTTTCTCATCTTCCCAGTTAAACTCATTCCGGAACCGGTTCGGATTTCTGAATGGAGTCATTATGGATTCCAAATCAAATGCAATAACCATAATGACTCCATTCAGGATTCCGAATCAAATTCCGAATGGTTTGACCGGGTTACTGTTTTGTTATTGTACGTTGCATTGGAAATGCGCCTTTCAATCATTTTGATGCGACGAATTGAATTGGCGTGTTCGTTTATAAATCCCAAGAAAAGTCGAAAAACATACATTATCCTAGTTTAATGTGTGGAAATTAGCTAAGTTAACTGTTAAATAAACTGACTAAAAATGATTCTCCCAAAGTTTCAAGTTTTCGTATATTTTGTTTACAATCAATTTTTTTGCACTAAATAGTAATACATTTTTTAACGTGTCCTTCATCTTCTAACAAAAGCATTGCGACGAATTGCGCGCCAAATATTTAATGCCGAATTTTGCGGCGAACAAAATAATGTGGTTTTTGTTTGAGGCGAAACTGAGTCAGTTCCTAATCCCAACTGCTATCAAAATGAATGAACTGACAGCGGTTGGGGTTAGAACCTGACTCAATTTCAGGTTCAAGCGAAATTGCCATAAGCGACGTGTCTCTTTGGAAAAGCATATTACACCAGTTGGAAAAATGCATCTCGAATGTCTTTGTGTGATATTTGTCAATTTTGAGCATTTTATTTATGATTTGAACCGTGTAAAGTTATGACAAATGATGACTGAAAAGTAAGCATATATTTCATTCAATTTTGCTTTAGGGAATTAGTGTTAATGACTGTGCAACTTCCGAATTCTCAGTATTCCGTACTGGATTACTGCAAATCCGGTAATTACGTTGTCAATTTGACAATTTCAACTGCTGAATTTGCAGCAAAGCGAATCTGCTAAACTGGGTTCAATTCAAATTACCGATCTTTCGGCATCTTGGATTGCTAAAACTTTCTGCTGATGAAAATTCAGCAAAATTTTGCTGAAATCGACGACTAAATTTTGGTGTGTATGTAGTGTGGTTAACTCCAACGCACAATGTTTAAAAAATGTGTAATAAGGATTTACATGAAACTCTTTAAGCTCACTGGATTGTCAATCAGGTTAAAGCCGTTTTTTAATAAACCAATCAGTCAACATTTTTGACATTACCTTAGTTCGAATCGCTTTCAAAATTGAACAAATTATAAAGAATCTCGCGAAATTGTCATTTTTTTCTTTGATGGCGTCATCAAGCAATGGTCTATTGTAAACAGTGTTCGACAGAATGGGTTAAGAACCGCGATTTATCGTATACAGTCGTGATTCGTTGGTTGGGTCATAGCCTCTGTCCAACTATCGAATTTGTTTAACTAGTTGGAACGATTGACGGATGTCAAAAACTGGTACAAATAATAGTTTCAATGCATCTGTTCATATTTCTAACTGTTATCAGTTTGATTGTCAAAGTGAATTTGACTTTAAGAAAATTTTTGGTTGGACAATTAGGCTGTGCACGCTAACGAAGTCGACATAAATTTGACTTTTACTGTGAGCTGTGTTTACCACAGCTCACAGTAAAAGTCAATTTATGTCGACTTGCTAGTCGACTTCGTCAGCGTGCACAGCCTAATAGTTCAACTAAAAAACGGTTTATTTAAAAAGGGTCTAACCAGCGAATCATAACGGTAGTAATGATCGTCTTCAATCGGTTTCTTCGATTTATACAAGTTAGAAAAAGTTCAATGGCGAGTATTAGACTGCATGAGGTAAGTCAGCAAATACAACACGAGCAAACATTTCCTGGTAGCCGGGTCAACAAAAACTGCAGGTTTTTCATATCCTTTTCACATTATAGTAAACATGTCAGAGAAACAGGGGAATCGTGGAGGCCGTAACCGGGCCCGTGGTTTTGCAGCGGCTGGCCATGGCGGTGGAAACCCTCGTGCCAATAATCATGGCGGAGGGGGCGGTCGTGGTGGTCAGAATAGTGATGGTGGACAGCAACGACAGCCACCGCCGCCATCGCAGGCATGGCCATCCTTGGGACAATCGGCGCCACCGACTCAATCACAGAGCCGTAAGCAGCAGCAGCCTTCTGGATCTTCACAACAACGTCCGCAACCAGCGCAGCAACACTATCCAGCCCTAGTGCAACAACAACACCCGGTACAACCGCAACAACCACGCCCGGCGCAACCGCAGCAGCAACGCCCGACACAACCGCAGCAAAAAACTCCTGCTGAATCACAAGCAGCGGATGTTTCCGTGACTCCAGCACATCGTCCACAAAGAGGATCTACTGGTGAACCAGCTGCTGGTGGTCGGGGAGCGATGCGTGGCAGGCGCTTTATTCCGGACGTTCTCCGCACGCGACCCATTGATTGTCAAGTGACGAAACAGGGTAAATCAGGCAAACCGACTTTGCTTACTACGAACTATTTCCGCGTTACACGAAAGGAAAATGAGTCGATTTTCCAGTATCGAGTTGATTTCAATCCCCCGGTAGAAACGGACAGGACAATGAAATCGCTGATTTACAATCTGAAGCCAGTACTCGGGGGATATCTCTTCGACGGTACCCAACTGTTCACTAGACACAAACTACGCAGTGAAGAAGTGGAGTATCCCACCAAGGATAATACTACCAATCAAGAGTACATAATAAAACTTCGAAAAGTTGGTACTGTTGACGGTACCAACGAGATGGCTTTCGTGATTTTCAATTTGATCAATAGGAAAGCGATGAGCGGGTTGAAGCTTCAGTTAATTGGTCGAAATTTCTACGATCCTGAAGCAAAGATAACTATTAATCAATACGGAATAGAGCTCTACCCTGGCTACATTACAAGTATTCGGCAGCATGAGCAAGATGTTCTTATGTGTGCCGAATTAGCCCATAGAGTTATGAGAGTAGATACCTGTTATGCACTATTCAGGCAGTGCCAGAATCAGGGAGGAAGCAACTATAAGGACAACTATAAAAGACTGGTTCTTGGATCAGTGGTGATGGCAAATTATGGAAAAGGCAACACTTATACGATCAACGATGTGGAATTCAACACGTCACCGGAGAGTTCTTTTGCGACATCGAACGGGAATATAACTTTTCTACAATATTTCAAAGAACGCTATAATATCGTTATCCGTGATCCTAGACAGCCCATGCTGGTATCTCGCTCGAAACCAAGAGACATCCGAGCTGGTAGGCCCGAATATATTTACTTGGTTCCAGAGTTGGTTCGTGTAACGGGCATCACCGACGATATGCGGAAGAATTTCAAGTATGTTTTCAGAATCGAGCATCTGTAATGTGTAACATGATTCACATTTATTATTGAATTTCAGTTTGATGCGAACACTCGCCGATCATACTAGATTGACTCCGGATAAGCGGATTGAAAGGCTAGAAGTGTTTAATCGACGTTTGCAGCAATCAAGTGAGAGTGCCGAAGTTTTCAAGTTTTGGAAAACAGAGTTAGATCGTCGACTAGTAGAAGTAACCGGACGCATCCTTTCGCAAGAAGCTATACTGTTTAGTGATATAAACAAGTATGTGTCCATCAAAAGTGTTAAGTCATTGAATTAACCTCTCTTTTCGTCCACAGTGGCATTCCGGCCGGTGAAACAGCAGATTGGCAGATGGTGTTCCGCAACACCGAAATGCATGTTACCGTCCCGCTCACAAATTGGTACGTAATTGTACCCAGCGGATCGGAGAAATTGATGGCTGATTTCTTAGGTAGCCTAAGAGAGTCTGCAAAGGGTATGCGGTTTCAGGTACAGGATCCTCAAAGGATATCTATTGCGAATGATTCCCCTGCAGTGTACGTTGAAAACCTCGGTCAAGTTATCCAAAAGGATCCTCAGCTGATTATGTGTCTGGTCAGCAATGATAAGGCTGATCGTTATGCAGCCATCAAGAAGAAATGCTGCGTAGACCGGGCAGTGCCGACGCAGGTCATTAAAACCAGGACAATTACTCCGAAGGGTGGCAATTTACGAACATTGCTGTCCGTAGCGACTAAAGTTCTAATACAAATCAACTGTAAACTTGGAGGTATACCGTGGATTTTAAAAAATCCATTAACATCGGTAATGATTATAGGATTTGACGTGTGTCATGACACAAGGGATAAAAGCAAATCGTTCGGGGCATTGGTTGCTTCAATGTATGGCGGTACAACAAAACACCCCAGATTTTTCTCAACAGTGAACCACCATTCTAGTGGTGAAGAGCTGTCAAATTTTATGGCACAAAACGTCATGAAAGCCTTACATTCATATAGAGGTGAATTTGGTTCGTTGCCTCAACGAATTATTATCTATCGAGATGGAGTTGGCGAAGGACAAATGAATTATGTCTTCGAGCATGAGGTTGGTGCAGTAAAAGAAAACTTGAATCGTGCCTACAAGGATAATCCGACAAACCCGCGTTTCACATTCTTCGTTGTTAACAAAAGAATTAACACTCGTCTGTTCAACCAGAAACGTAACCCAGTGCCGGGTACAATTGTAGATGATGTGATAACGTTGCCGGAGCGGTGAGTATTCAGTTTTCTATTTGCTTAGGAACTTATTTTCATTCGAAACTTTCCTATTTCAGCAATGATTTCTATTTGATTTCACAAAGCGTTCGTCAGGGTACCGTATCGCCGACATCGTACAACATCCTGTTCGATAATTCTGGCCTGAGTGCCGATAATCTACAGGTTTTAACCTACAAGCAGACCCATTTGTACTACAATTGGTCCGGTACGGTGGGTGTTCCGGCGGTTTGTCAGTACGCTCATAAATTGGCATTCCTCACTGGACAGTACTTGCATCAGGCACCAAATCACTTGCTGGAGAAAAAGTTGTATTATTTGTAACTGGTTTATATTTTTTCAACCTTCAAATTTTGTTTTATGAAAACTATAAGTGAAGAATATATATATATGTACTTGAGATAAGTACGCAAAATTACGTGTATTCGTTAGGTATAACTAGCGGGGAGTAGGAGACTGAATAGAGCGCCATAGGTCCAATTCGAAGTAGCGACGAATATTGTCGTTCGGGTAATATTTAAATAAAAACTAACTACTTTTTAGTTGAAATTTTTGTGAATCAGTTTTCCGTGTAGTCAGTTACAGCGCATATTCGTTAGTTGGGTCACGACTGCGCCCCAACTAGCGAATCGTATCCGTTAATTGGGGCAACTGACAGCTGACAACAATTACCCAAGGGAAACGCTGATTTTTTGTTTTCTTTCATAAAAAAACAAATATTTTACAATTCACAAAAGTTGGCTGTTTCCTTCCAGTTTAAAATTGTTTTTTTGTGACAAAGTATGTCATTAGTGTTCTTTTTACCATCAATTATTTTTTGATGAATTCCTTCACATAAAACAAGAAATGGATACACCGTCGGGAAAAAGCCGATAAAGCACAAACATACTACGTTGCCACTAGCTAAAAAAGATTGTATAATGTGATTGAATACATCAGAGATGACCTTCAAAAGTTACTAAACTAATGTCTCTGCGACACAAACTAATTGATGCTGAATGGAAGAAGCGAAATATTTAACACATTTATTTCACTAAAATCATTCCGAAATATGAATTCAAAAAATAAAATTCCATTGAATTTCAAAGTATGATTTTTTCTGGATCGCCACAGAAATCAGCCAACGAAATCAATGACATTCAAACGTCAATCAGTTTTTGACTTTCAGTTTTGACATAAGAGTGTCTTTTAGTTGGGGCATGCCCCAACTAGCGAACACCCAACTAACGAATTTGCGCTGTACAATTATACTGTAATTGACCACACGGAAAACTGATTTATGGAAACTTCAACTGAAAAGTAGTTGATTTTTTTTATTTCGACTAGTAGATATCTGAACGAACAGAGATTTTATTGAAAACAACTATCTAACGCTGTTGTTTTGCTACTGTCAACCTCAGTCTGGACACGAATGCCTCAGCTTGGACATGACCATGTTCGGCAGCGTTTTATCGAGGGTATGCCTCAAAGCCTCTTAGCTCAAAGCGAGCAAGAGAGTGTGTTTGTAAAAGAATGCGAAGAGTTGTAGTTTTGACAAACACATAACAGAATCAAGACAATCTGCACATACACCTTGTTGCACATGTGTGAACAATAAAATAAGTGGTGACAAACGCCCTGAAAACTGCGAAAAGGCTGAAAGTAATTTAAATTAATAATAATATAAACTTCTAAAAGGGCACAAGCAATCCTTTTGTGTTAATTTCATTTTTCATAACATCTTTTTCGGGAAATGATACAATGTTTACTCAATATCAATCCTGTCAAAAACCAAAACACACATTGGCAATATTTCAGCTATTATACTGGAAAATAATAATGTGCAATGAATTATTCCGCACAGCTGAACAGTCAGTAGAATTTTTCAACTGATAGTTCAGCAAAGTTGGTTTAATTTACTCCATTTAAGCGATATATTTTCCGAGTTTCAGAAAAAAAACGTCACTTCTACTGAGATCTCGGGAAAAGTTTTTTTTAGCTGAGTGCTGTGTAAAACTTGGTAGAAGTTGCGAAAAACGTTGGGATTCGGTAGAACAAAATATAGTGCGTAGAAATGTGGTGTCTTCGAGAAAGTTGTAGGTTCTATTATTTTGAATATATCTTCTGAAGATGCGAACGTTGTCAGTTTCATTTAATGTTATTTTATCTAAGGAAATCTTTTATTCTTGCTTTGTTTTACCACAATTCGGGAAACAGTTTCATTTAAAGTTATTGGACCGCATTTCTTGCAATAAAATGAAAATATCGTCTATGTAAATGTTATTGCGTTAAAATGACATGAAAATGAAATATTCAAACCTGCTATTGTACAGTTCCGTGTCATCGTCGTGGTCGCTGCCTTCATATTTCACGATCAGATGTTCTTCCTTGTTTCTTGTCCTTACGGGTCTAGAGTGGGGGCTTGCTCAGTGGTTGAACTGGCTGTTGATTTTGAGAGACTTGACGCAGCAATTTTGTACGGCAGGGTTTGTAAGAGGAAATGGGCTAAGTCACATTCTCACCATAAAAACGCCATTGAAATTAGTTATTGGAAAAGCGTTTCGTGTTCCTCTCATCAGAATCCGACACTAACCTAGTGACAGGACTAATCAAGCACCTGATTCACGCTAGCTCCGAAAGCATAATCTGTGTTTCTGAGCACACATTGGCCCCTTTTCCTCACATGTTTAATTGGATTTTCTGAAGTACTGCAGTCTTTGTTGATGTGTAGAAATTTCATGAACATCTTATGTTCTCAGTATGCTTCTTCGAAATATTTCTTAGAAATTCACAAAGAGCCTGTTTTAGTGACTTTCGTAAGACAAAACCACTACTTTGATTTTTTAAATTTTCGGTACACATTTGAAAACCTCAATTAATTTTTTCGTTAAGATATGGTTGAATGAGGAATCTGAATAAATTGGCACATTTTCCGTGCGGTGACGGGGATTTGTTTCTTGTCGTGTCTTATCATTTCTCTGAACGGAAGAAAAGCAGAAGAATATGGGAAAGAATTAGAATTGGAAGATAAGAAAAAATAACGGCGCAAAAACTAGCAGCACGTAATACAAATTCACGAATAGTTCAAAATGTGTCACTGGGTTTCAGCTGAGACGACACATGCGAATAGCAAAAAATCGAACGTCAAATACAGCCGCCAGGGGGCACTTTCAAAGGCAGCCAGTCCATTGAAAATATGTGAGGCAGAAAGAGTAGCTATGAGAGACGAAAGATAAAACGAACAGAAAAAAAAGAAAGTGAAAACATCTATCCGCACGTCATGTTCCAGAGATTCAACTGTCTGAACACAGTTTCAAATATGTAAGAGCAATCGAAAGCTCGCATTACGTGACAGCCCGGTGGTTGCACATCAGATGGCATGAAGTTCGGTAGCCGGATTCACAAAGATCACATGAAAATGACTCAGCACGCTGATTATTAGCCATGTGATAGTTGAGTTTGCAGTTGCCGGTTAAAGTCCTGATCAGCATGTCGCGGTGGTTTTTCCAATAATCCAAGAGGTTTTTATAACCATGGTATTTGGAAAAATGCAAAAGGTTCTTTTTCTCACAAAAGCTTTTGTTTGACGACAGGTTTGTATAGATTTCGTCAAATATGTGCAGTACTTGGATAAAGCCCAAGACATGATCGCTTTCTTTATCAAATACGTTGAAATTGGCAAAGCAAGTCCAGGACCAAAGAAGTCAATTTCTACGGCGCCTTTGGTTAATGCGACATCTTATTCATTCTCAGTAACTACGAAGTAGAGGGGTTTCCGGACGAGGTTAACAGCATTGACAATGCTGAGTTCTTCATTTTGAGCTTGGTGTGCGATCACTACCTTAAACGATGAGGTATCCGAGCTAGGCGTCTTAACTTAACTGACAATCGGAGCAGAAATTATAAATTTTGCCGGACAAGTCCTGTTGAAGAGCCGATTGTACTCCAGGCATAATCGAGAAAGTTATTACTTGGAATACAGTGCAGTTGTACTTAATGAATGAGACTGTTCCAATTCCAGTTCACGGCATTTGTGACCACAAGCGTATCCGGCTAGATCAAAAGGGTTCCTGTGGCAAAGATCAATAACCGGCAGTATGTATGAACGTGATAGTGCTTCTTTTTCAGATGTATATATAGGTGTTTGATGTTTAGAAGACCCTTAAGAGCAGCAGTTGTTGCGCCATGTTCGTCTGTACTACTAACCGTAACATCTCTTCACGGAAAACCGATTGATCACAATTTCAACCAAAAAATTAGTTGATTTTTTGATTTCGACTAATTGATATTTGAACGAGCTAAGTTTTTGCTGAAAACCATAATCCAGCGCTGTTGTTTAGATGCTGTCAGTCTTAGTCTGTACACAAACGTTTAAGTTTGGTACAAAACTTGAAAAGCCTACCTGTGTTAAAGCTTCAAGCGCTTGTCTCAGCTTGTAATGTTTGTTTCATTCCGGACACAATCGCATATGCTGTTACACTACAGTTTCAGCCAGAACACACACATAAAGAAAACTCAACTGACCTGATTGTTGAACTAAATTAGTTCATCGTAAAATACAACATAGGTTATTTCAAACGTTTTGTTTCAACGACCGATGCAGGAAGGTATGTAATTAAATTGTTGAAATACTCCGGAGACCAGGAATTCACACTTAAATATTGAGTTATGTTTCTCATAATGTTATCCTTTTATGAACTGCGGTCTTAAAAGAGACGAAATGGCCAAAAGTATTAAGGACTGTTGGTAATTGATAGATGATAATTATCATATTGCATATAACAAAATTTGTTAATTGAATTTTTACGATATAATCAACTAAATCCGAAATACAAAGATTTTGACAATTATCGACGATAATTTCAACCTTCAGTAGTATATATGTATTGAAACAAAATGTCAATCAAATCCATTCCCTTATTGAAATATCTAAAGGAAACTAGTTAAAATCGACAATGAGGTCAGTTGATTTTCTGTTGTTGGAGTACCAGTTAATTGGCGTCCCTATCTCTACATACAGAGTTTGACAATAGGCAACATCGTTTTTCCACCGATTAATGGGGGTCAGTTTGACAACATCAAAATCGCTTGCAATGTCATCAACAAACAGCAGTAGCAGTAAACAATAGAAAACAATGCACACTTTCTCTATTTTGATGCTAATTAAAGTGCTCTTCGTTTGTATTTAGACAAGTTTCGTTGATTTTGTTACAAACAAAGTTTTTCATGTTGACTACGCCAATATGACGTCATGTTATCCTCTTGTCGCGTACTGTATCAGGTAGTTGCGTCCAGGCTAAAACAAGTTTTATACCTACCTGCATAACCGTTATAATCACCGTGCATGAACATAGTTTCTGTCACTACATTGATGTATTTCAGTAAGGTGTGTGAATCTTGGAAATCATCTAATTAGGAAAATAAGAAATGGTTTTATTTTGTTCATCGAATGGCTTTCAGTGTGATTAAAGAATGGTAAAGTTGCATGGGTTTCAATTTTTTCGGATGCAGCAGTATGTGGTTACATTGCACTGTTTAGTGCTATTCTTAATATATAGAATGTGGGCAGTAAAACGTGTCCGCTGTAATGAAACTGTCGACACTGTCGAGATTTTCTACTTCGAAAAAAACACATCACCTCTTTTACAATAAATCCCGATTCGCTAGTAGATGGCCAAATCATGCAATCCTTGGTATCAATCGACCATATATTGATTCTGAGCGATGAACTTCGTTTGAGATTTATTCATTTTTTATCCACGCGTTCAGTTAACTAGAAATATAATTGCATTTGCATTTTGCACGATATCCCATCGTGCAAAATGGGAGTAATATTTACTTTGCAAATGCAGTCGAAAATAATGGAATGACTGCACTGCACCTGACGAATGAGTACTGAAGCAAACGCGTGAATTAAAATTCATTTTTCATCCAAGCGCATTCAAAGATGTCTGCTCTGAACATTAAGGCCAGGTTTCTCAAAAAAAAAACGTGAGTTTTGCCTTTCTCATATAAAGAAAGGCTATGCAATCGCTGTAAAAATCGACTTTTTAACCAAGGCCCGGAGGGCCGAGTGTCATACACCATTCGATTCAGTTCGTCGAGATCGGCAAATGCCTGTGTGTGTATGTATGTGTGTGTCATTTAAACTCACACAATTTTGGCTGAACCGATTTTCACAAACTTGGTTTCATCTGAAAGGTATAGCGCTCCCATAAGCTGCTATTGAATTCCGACTTCCGGTTCCGGAGTTACGGGTTGAAGAGTGCGGTCACACAGTAAATTCCCATAGAAACTGGTACCACCATGAAGTTCAAATAAGGTAATGAATATTAAAAAGGGTGCAACATTACTTTGATTTGCAGGTCTAGCTAGATCACTAATGATCATTCAAAGTAGCTTTGACACATGGGCCACCTATGACAGTTCACGATGCCCCCGGGAAACTCCCCTATTTCCCAGCGCATACTTAACCGATTTTTACAAACTTGATTTAAAATGAAAGATACAATAACCTCATTGACGGCTGATAAATTTCATTCGGCTTTGGAGTGTGGTTCCGGAGTTACAGGTTGGTTAGTAAGGTCACACTGTAATTTTTCATATAAACCGTTACAATCGGAATACCTCAGAGGCTGGAAACTATTGAAATGGTCACCAAATTACTTCGATTCGCAGATCTAGATCACTGATTGCCAATGAAACATTTTTTGAATATATTGACCACTATCGAAAATTCCGGAAGTCCCCGATTCCGGGCATATTCCACAATTAAAGACACATTGGTTCTGCGGGGATGACCAAACTGATTTTCAGAAATCAAGTCTCAAATGGAAGGCATAGTATGTAGTTGAATATTGCATCGCCTTCTTCCTCTTACCATTAAACCTCCCTAGCTCATTAACCAGTGGCGGATCCAGGGGGAGGGTCTTGGGGGTCCAGACCCCCTCCGAAATGTTTTCACTTTTTGAGAAATTTCAAATTAGCTTCAATTTTATATAAGTTGCTATTTCAAAATCATTCCAAACCAAATTTGTCCAACATAACTGATATTCATTAAATAAGGTTATTACGTATTTCGAATTGCGCAATGTTCATTTTAAAATCAAAATTTCAGACCCCCACCGAAATTTTTTTCTGGATCCGCCCCTGTCATCAACCCCCCACCCGCCCTCACACCCGAATTTTCTTCATCCATATCGCATACCGAAATAAAATGAAGTATTTCTGACGTATTCTCCAATCTCATTCTGCTAACCCTCCTTCACGCCCCTTCCAAAGCCATTCTCCAAGCAGTTTAAATTTTGATCACATAAAGATAACATTAAACTCATGCTGATTAAGCTAATTAGGGTAATGAGCCTATTTTAGCCATATTTCTATTATCACCATATTCATTTGAAGCCGTTTGTTAGAGCAGCGTCTGCCATCTTTGTTCAACGCATTGAGTCAAGTTGTACGGCAACAATAGGGGCACTCGATTCGAGTTTTCGTTGCGTTCAAACACGAACATTTCACTGGAACAAAACGGAAGCATTTTTTCTTGCTGCTGAAAATTTCTTCAAATGTAAAAGTTTGATGTGATTGTCTTGTGGATGGGCCTTGAAGTGCTTTTTCACACATCGTGTACACGGCTCAAGGACAAAATGTCGAGCTAGCAGAGTGTTCTGGGAATTACAGAAGGTTTACACTGGAAGAAAATTGCGACCAACTCAAGATCCACAATCAAGCAACCATCTGACAGACGTTTCCGACTCATCTGCAGATCAAATTAGGGGCATTTTCACCAGCAAGAGAGCACAACCCAGTCAGGATTGCAGATAAGTGAGAGATTTCCAATTTTTCTTACCTTTTTGTGATTCAACTAGTGTCGTTTTTGTTTGAAAACCCCGAAGCGAATCCTGGTCGCGCTGGGCTCGCTCTAATGTTTACAACATTTATATAAAAATGACTATTTCGAGAGACTCCTATCCAGAAGCGCAACCAGCATGTGTCAGTTTCAGTTTCAAGCAAAAATGACATAACAGTCAATGACCACATCATCCTTTCTTTTGTTTCTCTAACTAAAATTTGAACCCTTTATTGATCTGCCTGCGAAGACCGTTTCAGACAGCATATCTACGTCCTTTATTCGTGCAGTAGATATATTTCGCATTATTTCCACTTTCTATGCTTGACTCTTTACTCTTCCATACAGACACCGTACGTAGGATAATCTCGTTTTAGAGTCTAACAAACGAATAATCAATTCTGAATACTTCAGAAAGTGTTCCATTTTCGGGGAATAATTGCCGGGCACATTGGCTGAGGAACCACAAATAAATTTTTAATCTTGTAAGTGATCCTGATTCAGCATTGCTCACTGGTGTTTCCAGATCCGAACAGTTCCGCGAGTTGATCATCCGTCGATAGCCCATCTTTTTTCCTCTGACAAACGCCAATGACAAAGCGTTACCAAGAAACCTCGGGAGTAGAAATCTTCCACACCCGTGAAATCACACCAAAACAGATAGGCATCCCCATACATTGAAGAGCACTGATTCACAAAACACATACGTGGTGTAGCTTCTTCACTTCAAACTCAACAGAAGATTCCAAAACCCGTTGACCAACCTTTCAAGCCCTAATTTCACTTTGTTAGTCTTCACAATTAACACTAGAGATTTCGAAAAAAAAAATTAGACTAGCTTACAGTTGTAGCAATACTCCCACGGCCGGCTGTTTTGGAGTTCAAATTACAGCAGTTTAGGGATAATTACTCTCGATGGCCGGCCATCCAGAGATTAAACACAAGAAAAAGATAACTAAATATCTCTTTCCCCTGAGTATACGTGCACTCCGAGACTAACCATCCCAACGCATAAAAATATATTCATTTCATGGACGCATTGCCTGCTTGTGGCGAATCCTAGACCAATTCCTGTCCTTTAATCCAACTCCGTAATACCTATGGAAGCGTCGCTGAGTCGGTGGCCTTCCTTAAGTAGGTCTTACATCAACATTTCCTACCCTATCCTAAGTATTGGTGAAAATGGACGTGGCCGGCAATAACGATACTCATGCTATTGGTTTACTGAACTCAAAAGAGATCAAGTTCATTCCCGATCATTTATCTTCCAAGCAAGATGAGTTGAACTACCTATAGGCAACATGATAATCGTTAGTATGCAATCTACGAATAGCACCGTGCTTCGCAACGCAACGCAACGTTCAAACACGAACATTTCACCGTTTTCAGGGCATTTGTGTTATTATCTTGGTTCTTAAAAACGAAGCAAAGCTGTTGATGCCAATTTGTACGCATTCCATTGATTGTAGGCCGAGCAATTAATGAATTAGTGTGGTACCCTCCCAAATAGGATGAAAACAGGGACTTTACCCCAATTATAACACTTTTTCTTTAAAGTGAGTCAGCGTTGTATAATATAATAAGTATAATAAGAATTTATTAGACATTTCCAAAATTATATTGAACATAATCAGCTATTGAATCATAGTTTGGATAAATGAGAAAGGCACAATCGCACCACTAAGTGGATTAAAACAGGTTTTTTAAATTCTATTTGATGTTTCAAAAATAATTCAAAATTAAACTTTTTTCAAATAAAATACATTTATTAAACTACTTAAAAACATTTTTTTTAATATGGCGGCTCTGAAAACAGCTGCTCAAACTCGACCGATTTGATGGTGAGTGTCATTTCTTGGAAACGAATCATCTGAAAGCAAAAAGCGAAACAATTTCATATTTTTTATCGAATGGGCTCTGGTCGGTACTACAATAAAACTTTTCCACCGAGAGCAAAAAACAAAATGGCGAACTTTTTAATTTTTTTAAGTTTAAAAAAAGAGTGGAAAATTTAATTAAATATTTAATGTATTTTTGGCTAAGTAAACCTTGTTTTAAATCACTTTTAGATAAAAACATCGAAATTACCTGAAACTATAAATATGGGCGTTACGACTCATTCTAACGCCAGTCGGGACGGAGTAAAAAAACCAGTCAAGTTTGTATCACTATGGATTCTAAAAACCTGTGTGGAAGAGTCTTTACGTTTGTCGCTAGTCCATATACTATGAGGTTTTAAATTCCACAGATATTTCAAATATTTTACTTATGCATGAAAAATAATCTGATTGTGATCAGCATGTTTTGGTTTTGGAAAGATTCTGTCCGAGTTTTTATGTTTCCATGGCCACACCAGTTCCATGTATAAGGGACCGTACACTAATTACGTAAGGCTTTTTCACAACTTTTCAAACCCCCCCCCCCCCCTCCACCAGATAAGAATTCGTAAGGCTTTGGTGACCTCCCCCTACATAGTTTCTTATCATGATTTTCGTAATTTATAAACCATATTTTTAATTCATTAAATAATAAGATAGCGAAAACGATACGTATAGAATTATTACAAAAAAACTCATGACAAAATTTAGCTGTGATCTTCTGCGGTAATTTTGTTTACATCCTAATCTTGCCCATTAGAAATTTCAGAATAACTATTGGTAGATATTCAGAAACGCCGGTTTGGTCAACATGATCTGCTTCGCTATATTCCACTTCCTTTGAATCTATTTTATTGTGATGTAGAATTCAAAAGAGTTTATAACCTCTTCTGTCGTTAATTTATTTTGAGTTACAACTGTGACACATAGCTCCGAGATGGCCATCTTCGAATTTTCTTGAAGTAAAATACAGTTCACACTCTGGAAATTTTCGGCCTACAATATCTTTGACAATCCTATGACAACACGAAGGGTACACGGTAAAAAATGATCACGTTAATGTAAAATGATTTGCTGTTGAATTCGCACAACTTGTCAAACATTGCAATACGATGAGCCAATCCATTGAAATTGATCACATCGAAGCACTACGAAATTAACAGAAAATCACTTCAATTTGAAATGCTTCACACATTGCTGCTAATGGACCATGCATTGAACTCAGCATGATTCCCAAACATGTTAATCACAATTCCGGTGGCCTGCAAACGGATAATTGTGTAATATAATTTGACCTCAACAAAAATCGTATAATACTTACGCTTTAGAACACTCTAGATATAGATTCTATCTGATTTTTTTTATCGAATTACAAGTGATCGTTTTATTTTCTTAATTTTGACAATAGGGTTCATGCGCTTTGACATTTGTAAACAATGGTGTTACCATTCAAATTCAATAGATTTGAACAGTGGTGCAAATCGAAAAGATAAACGTTTTAACTTAAAGGCAATATCCATTAAATAGTTTTGATAGCCAGATCACTTTAATGGTAATTGAAAAACCACTAGAGAATCAATGCTAAATCACTTCAATTGGTAGTGAGGTACGATAAACTTATTCAAGTGCAAAAGCTTTTGGATTGGACGCGCCAATTTTTTACCGTGTATCAATATTTCTTATGGCATTTTCGTTTTTGATAGTGCACTACCCCGTGTAGTCGGTGCTACACTCATTCAAACTTGGATGTAATCAGTCTATTTCTTTCTTTGCACTACACCGGTGTAGCACCAAGAAAAATCGAAAACGCCATTAACTTGTAAGGCATATTGTGAATCCAGTTTCCGAACAGAATAATGTACCATCACGAGCCAAGAAATTGCTCATTTTGTTTGATATACAAAATGTTCATGGTGCAAATAAGAAATAGTCCTCATTTCTTATTAAACGAAGTTTTAATTTTTCATACTTGTTTTATGATATTACGTAAGAAAGGACAAACCCTCTCTCCCTATCAGATAAGAATTTGTAAGATATTTTGAATCTCCCCCTCCCTCCCATATTCCCTTACGTAATTAGTGTATGGCCCCTAATTTAAATTAATCCACTTCGGCCACAGTCCCAACTACATATTTAAAATTACCGTTAAAACGGACGAAGCATTGTTTTCGGGTGTTATGTCTGTTAGTCTTTGCTTCTGGTCCTAATTACCTGTTCCAATCAATTGCTATACAATACATTTTTCAGATTATTACCTATATTTTTTATCATGCATGTGGGATGCAGAATTATTTTTTTTGATTTGTTTGATGTATTTTTGTGTACTTTGCATTACTGCATTTTCTTGTTTAGGTTTATTATACGCATGCGGGAAAGTAGCAATTATGTTATTTGAAATGAATGTTGGAATGAATGAAGCAAATGTGTTCATATTTATAATAGAAAGTATACTGGTCTAATCACTTTGAACAACATCTACATTACCATTATCTGAAATTTCTAAGTTGAAACCAGAGGGAAGGAGCTATACATATCAACGGTTTTTTTGTGAAAAGGGCGATACTTACAAATGTAAACAAAATGAGTTTTCTATTTATGCGAATGAAGGCTTCGAAGCGCAACAAATTCACCGAAAATTTTGATTCAACGATATTGCTTACTCAAACTAAAATAAAAAATACTATGGGCGAAACTGTATTTTTCTTTGTTTATTTAAAGTTTCGCCCTTAACGCTCTATGCAAACAATCAGGGCGATACTTTTGGTATCAGCGCAGGGGCGAAACTTATTTTACCACAATTTTTGATGATTATCAAGCTGTAACCAGTTGCAAACAGTAAAAAGGATCACAACTAAAAGAATCTGGTTGAAATCAATGGTGTGAAACGGGAGTTATTGTAAAAAAACGTAAGGGCGATACTTCAATGGTGATATGTGGAACCAAAAACCTATTTTAATCCACCTAGCGGTGCAATTGTGCCTTTCTCAATCATGAATCACGAGAATGTGTGCGTTTATATTCATTAAAAGAGTTCGAGTTCTAAAATTTTGAAAAAGAAAAAACAGCCACGGTAATATTGAACTGAAAAAAGGTGCGAAATCGGCAAACTCCCAAAAAGTCGATTTTTACAAAAAAAAAATTTTTTCGAGATAACATAAAATCTCGACGTTTCATGCATTTTAAAGATGTTTGGCATCAAAAATACGAATTCGATTTCTGAAATTTCATTTGAATTTTGAAAAAAAATTTGAGTTCCGGCTTATATGGGAATTTAATATGTGACCGGACGATTTAGTCTATATTTCCGGACCCATATAAGCGATCCGTACGAAATTTTATAGACATCTGTGGGGATATTATAGCTATCATTTGGAACTAAGTTTGTGAAAATCGGCCCAACCATTTCAGGGAAACTGATGTGAGTTCGTAAATTTTGAAAGATGGCCGCTTTTCCCGGGCACTTCCGGAACCGTCTATGGTGGTCAATGTAGTCAACGAAAGTTTGGTTGGCCGTCGGTGACCTAGAACAGCAAATTTAAGTTGTTTGAGAGACATTTTAGCGAAATTTTTACCTTTTTTGCTTTCATCGGAGTATCGGTTTGAATCACAATTTGCTATGTGATCGCACGCCACAACCTGTAACTCCGGAACCGGAAGTCGGATCGGGATGAAATTAAATAGCCATTTACGGGGACGCAATACCTTTCATTTGAGGCCAAGTTTAGTCGAATCGGTCTAGCCATCTCCGAGAAACCGATGTGACTGTTATTCTGAATTTAGATACTTCCGCCGGGGCTTCCGGAACCGATGATGGTGGCCAATGTGGCCAAATAGATTTTGAATGGATGTTAGTGACCTAATACTATAAATCGAAGCAGTTGTGGTCATATTTTGGAAAAATTTTCACCTTTATACATTCATTGCAGAATTTATTAAAATCGACATTTTCTGCGTGTTCGTACTCATCACCCTGTAATTCCGGAACCGGAAGTCGGATCCATTAGAAATTCAATAGCAGCCTATGGGAACGTTGCACCTTTCATTTGAGACTAAGTTTGTCAAAATCGGTTTAGCCATCTCTGAGAAAAATGAGTGACATTTTTGGTCACATACACACACATACATACATACATACACACATACATACATACACACATACATACACACAGACATTTGCCGAACTCGACGAACTGAATCGAATGGTATATGTCACTCGGCCCTCCGGGCCTCCGTTAAAAAGTCGGTTTTCAGAGCAATTGCAATACCTTTCTATTGAGAAAGGCAAAAAGTAAACAATCACTAGAAGGGCGATACTATAATTTTATCGATTTATACATTAAAAACAAAATTTGATTCGGCAATTTTCAACCCTTCATGAAGTTTTATGCATCGATCACTGATTTATGCAATCTAGGACGAAAAAACACGATGGATTTTAAATAGATATTAAAACCAAATCCGAAAATATTCTTTGTCGATTTACTTAGAATGATGTCGCTGCTAGTATCGCCCTTTTCACAAAAAAGCGTTGATATGGCGATAATGTGATCTACTGATATAATAGGCACACTACCCCACCTATTTTCAGATAATAAATTTCCGAGTAAATAACAACCCCCTAATACCTGGTCAAACAAGGAATAGAAGAAAACTGTTATACAAAGAGTCATACTGCCTATCAAGCCATTTGGCCGTTATCTATTGTAATTAGTTTGGGATTACTACTTACAACAGACCAAGAACCATGTTACTGCTTTCAGCTCAATCGACACCAGTGATCAGTGCAAAGCAGATTGCGCCATATTCTCGCGCTATTCTTCATGTTTTCGGCAGTCGCCATTCTCTCTTGTACTTTGTGTGGCTGTGATATAGTATTAATAAGCTTTAATTAGATAAGTCCTTTAACTGCCGTTTTGAAGATAATATCGAAAGCGTTTTTTGTTCGATAGCAATTGTATAACATAGTGACAATGTGGCGAGGTATGTACGATGTTTAGAACAATTGTAAATGATTTCCACCCGCGATTATTTCTTT
Organism: Topomyia yanbarensis; assembly: GCF_030247195.1. Taxonomy (NCBI): domain Eukaryota; kingdom Metazoa; phylum Arthropoda; class Insecta; order Diptera; family Culicidae; genus Topomyia; species Topomyia yanbarensis. The sequence continues at coordinate 116,746,661 of NC_080672.1, forward strand.
ATGCCGTCGTCCGATCATAAAAACATTTGGCTGATTAGATTCGTACCCGATTGAAATAATGGAATATAAAATGCGTAGATGAGAAGAATGCATTCATGTAATATGCCGATTTCGATTTTAGATTCGAAAATTTATATGCTTTGGTTTAATTCATAGAGGAAAGCGGAGTAAGACTGCAATCTTTTAACATTAACAAAATTAGTAAGACATAGTTGATACTGCATTCTTGTAACACATATGAGATATTGCAAATCTATTTTCTGCTACGATCACTTGATGATTTTCATATCTTTTTGAAAAAAAAACTGCAAAGCGGTTGGGGTGTGTACATTCTGATTGAGCTAGATTACCCAAGTAACCAATAAGCATTATAACGTAGCCTAATATCTGCTTTAGATCCACATATAAAGCTGTCCTAAAAAGCCGTGAAGCCCTAAATACTTATATAATGCTGATATTATGCCAGAAAAGGCGAAATATAGTGCTATTACTGTGCAGAGATTGACAGATCGTTTCTGTAGCACTAATGCTATTAAATAGCAAAAGCGTACAAATGTCAAATTTGAAAGCCTTATATTGGCACTACTAATGCTATTAAAAAGCTTCAGTTGGTTGTCATTGTCCGCCATGGTTTTAAAACCATTTCTTATGTTTCCTTTCGGTATGATGAGCAAAAAGGAAAAATTTTAAAATAAAATATTCTGTTTAAAACCGTAATTGACTCTGTTCTAATGCATTGTAATGAATATATTTAATGGGTTTTCGTTTTCACATGATATGAATGTATACGAAAATTACCTTTAGTAAGTCTCGAACTGAGGTACCTTGCCTCGTCCTTCACGGTAAGTGCGCTGCGTTTGCTTCCTGAACTATATTGCATATGCTCGATTGAAATGAAATATGCCGAATATAATCTTCAAGAAGAGTCCCAAATAACCACATACATTATATTGAAGCATTATTTTAATATCGATAATGTTCATTTGCTCTAAAACTACTTTCTTAAAGCAGTGCTACCATAACACAACATCCCAAATGTTTCAAGACATTGCCTCTTATGAGCAATGTAATAGGCATTATACACACCTTTAGAGCAAAGTTTTAGTGTTTGATCGCATTGCATTTACAAATGCTTTGACGCTCTACTGCGCTACACTTGAAAAGCATATAATGCTCGAACTAAAAGTTATGAAACATTAAAATAATTTCACGTTTATGAAGAAAATGTTCTAATCAAAAAATATCAACCTGAAACAACATGGAGAGTAGTGTGGGAAATGGACAATTTTCTACGAATGGGACAAAAATATCGGAGCACTGCACCGCCTATAGCTTTTGACTAATCCAATTTCCGTTGAGGAATACATGAAATTAAACAACACGAGTATGCATTCCTATAATTTCCAACTCAGATGAAGCGTATCATAGAGAAACCACTATACTAAAGACTGATCTCTGCTTCGTTTGTTGATGTTTATATTTCGCGACCCGAGAGCCACACGATAAATACTAATCTACTCAAAAAATGACAAATGTTTGCACCTCTCCTTCTATACCGACGTGTCATCGCATTAACAAAGGCTATATAATGTAAAACGTTATTCATATATTGCAAATATCATTCCGTCGGCAACTATCCTCCACAGATAAGAGTGCTAACGGCCTACCTCGTATGAAGCTGGTGTCAGATGATCATGGTTCGGATCCGATAAAAATTATTTAAAAAATCTGAAGGAATTGAAATTTTGTGGTGTGATGTTAATGTTGTATCTGACGAATAAGAAGAAGTGGAAAATGGGAAAAACGTTCATTTTTCTATTTTTTAACCATTTTCACTTTGACATTATATCAGCTTTATATTGTGTTATATAACATCGATCTGTCAAAACAAAACAAACATTATTGCAGCATCTAGTAATGCTTTTAGCAGACTAAAGTTTATAAGAGCGTTACTAATGTAAAATAAATGCTTTTTTGACAGCTCTTTCATCAGTCGCTTAATCGCCCTTTTCCACTTTATAAAAGCATTGGTGTTGCATTTACAGCAATGAAGCATTTTATCGCATTCCACGCACGACTCATTTAAGACTGTTAACTTTGCACCATTTGAAGTGTCGTGGTTACTTGGGGTTGCATAACAAATAAACCCACAGCATTACAATAGCATTATATCAGCTTTTTATTTGCTCTATAATGGCATTAAATGCACTTGTAAAGCTTACATGCTTTAAATATCCTTGAAGCATGTACGCGTTATATCAGCTTTATATACGCATATAGAGCAAGCTATAATGCTATATGTCGGCTGTGCAGTTATGCATTATTGATGCTAATATAGAGCTTTATTGCGTTGCTAATGCTGTAATGGAGTTTCAATGCAACATTAGTGCAAATGTATAGCCAATATAGTGCAATGGCTTAATGCTTATGGTTACTTGGGTATGGGACTATATATGTTTATATAACAAGGACAGCAAATTCGTTAAAACACAATTAAGTGTATCAAAAAATGAGAAACCAATCTTTTAGACACCATCCTACCCTATTTTAATAAAGTAGTATCGCGCTAATAATAAAATCTTACATTGCGTGCGTCTGAAAGTTTCAGACTGAAACACGCATTGAATACCCAAGTAACCATAAGCATTAAGCCATTGCACTATATTGGCTATACATTTGCACTAATGTTGCATTGAAACTCCATTACAGCATTAGCAACGCAATAAAGCTCTATATTAGCATCAATAATGCATAACTGCACAGCCGACATATAGCATTATAGCTTGCTCTATATGCGTATATAAAGCTGATATAACGCGTACATGCTTCAAGGATATTTAAAGCATGTAAGCTGTACAAGTGCATTTAATGCCATTATAGAGCAAATAAAAAGCTGATATAATGCTATTGTAATGCTGTGGGTTTATTTGTTATGCAACTCTTCTTGAAGATTATATTCGGCATATTTCATTTCAATCGAGCATATGCAATATAGTTCAGGAAGCAAACGCAGCGCACTTACCGTGAAGGACGAGGCAAGGTACCTCAGTTCGAGACTTACTAAAGGTAATTTTCGTATACATTCATATCATGTGAAAACGAAAACCCATTAAATATATTCATTACAATGCATTAGAACAGAGTCAATTACGGTTTTAAACAGAATATTTTATTTTAAAATTTTTCCTTTTTGCTCATCATACCGAAAGGAAACATAAGAAATGGTTTTAAAACCATGGCGGACAATGACAACCAACTGAAGCTTTTTAATAGCATTAGTAGTGCCAATATAAGGCTTTCAAATTTGACATTTGTACGCTTTTGCTATTTAATAGCATTAGTGCTGCAGAAACGATCTGTCAATCTCTGCACAGTAATAGCACTATATTTCGCCTTTTCTGGCATAATATCAGCATTATATAAGTATTTAGGGCTTCACGGCTTTTTAGGACAGCTTTATATGTGGATCTAAAGCAGATATTAGGCTACGTTATAATGCTTATTGGTTACTTGGGTATAGACGCAGTTACTTCGTCCTTGCAAGCCGTTTTCAGTGAAGCCACTATCAGAACTTCCAGATGATTATCTCGAAAATCTGTTTTGAGCACCTTCAACGCGTTTGAATTATCAAAGTTTGTTTTCTTCACTGCACAGGGGAATTATGGGTAAAACCAACACTATGGGTCAAACCGACACCCCAAAACTTTCCCCAGAAATCAAATGTTTATTCATTTCATAATAACAGTTTGTTATTAGTACTATTATGCTGAGCACTTGAAGACAAATCAGATTTACATTAGTACGTCAAATGTCATAAAATAATCAAAATTTTTGGTAGATTTTAAGCGAACAAATGCTTTTCAAATCGCCGGCCTTTCATATGATTAACTGAGTGCATTGAAGACGAATGGCAGCTCACTCCCCATTTAAAGTGAATTGAAAATACCCAATTGAAAAAATACACGAGAAATGCTTCAATACACCATAAAATGTATGCGCCGAAAATACACTAAAAATACGTTACTTCTGGAAGAATTTTTCAGTACTCATGCTGGAAGTCCGAACCGGTTCTGGACTAGTTTGACTGCCCTCTAAGAACGGTTGGTTTCAAAATCGTCCAATGAAGGACGTTCGTTGGACCAATTTGGACAACGTCCAAATAACCGTTCAACAAAGGTCCATCGTTGGACCCGTGTTGAACGATTTTGAAACAATTTTTTGGACGTCTCAGTGGGTGGGTAGAGGAATAACCGCTGTCAATTCTGTCGAACTCAGCCACAAAAAAACATGACGACAGTAGCGCACCTGGTTTGGATATCCCAACTACCTTCGAAACCGTTAGAGATTTTACACAAGTTGAATGCTGAAGATGGACGTCTGTTCTCTGTGGTTAGATCTAACAAATTTTATTTTGATTCAACAATGTTCCTATTTAAAATGTAAACAGAAGTATTTGTTGAACTAAACCAAACACACGCTTTCCAAAAAACCCCATTTCAGTTTGAAAGAGTCATTCGCCACGTTTTAGATTTAGATCTAACAAATTTTATTTTGATTCAACAATGTTCCTATTTAAAATGTAAACAGAAGTATTTGTTGAACTAAACCAAACACACGCTTTCAAAAAAAAACCCCATTTGAGTTTAAAAGAGTCATTCGCCACGTTTTAGATTTAACTAAACGTTTTGTTGATTCTTCTGCGTGATCCAATACAGATTCAAGACAAAATTATCTGGCAGCTCTGGCTTAGCTGCTTCACCCACTGAGACGTCCAAAAAATTGTTTCAAAATCGTTCAACACGGGTCCAACAATGGACGTTCGTTGAACGGTTATTTGGACGTTGTCCAAATTGGTCCAACAAACGTCCTTCATTGGATGATTTTGAAACCAACCGTTCTTAGAGGGCAGTTAAACTCATTCCGGAACCGGTTCGGATTTCTGAATGGAGTCACCCACTGAGACGTCCAAAAAATTGGTTCAAAATCGTTTAACACGGGTCCAACGATGGACGTTTGTTGAACGGTTATTTGGACGTTGTCCAAATTGGTCCAACGAACGTCCTCCCAGTAAAGTTCAGCCGGAAATTAATTGGAATTCTGGCTGGTTCCAGTTCGTACACGGGCTCTAGTTCTAGTTAGAATCGGTTGTGTCACTGGAGCCGGAATACGAACTGGAACCAGCCAGAATTCCAGTTCATTTCCGGCTGAGCTTAACTGGGCTTCATTGGACGGTTTTAAAACCAACCGTTCGTAGTGGACAGTATGGATTCCAAATCAAATGCAACAACCGATTCCGACTCAATCGGTTTTAGGATCGGTTGTTGCATTTGATTTGGAATCTAGGGGCAGATCACTCTAAGAATGTATAACAAATTTTCATCAAATTAGATAAAATGCATTTAATTTCCATTTTTGCATCCCCGAACAGAAAGTAATATCGAAATTGATCGTAGAAATGTTGAATTTACAACAGTTTTATTTGTTAACAACAACTTTTCTTGTAACATCAATTTACTTATGATGCAGTCCTTCATGCCTCTAAAATCTACAACGGAAAAACAATGTAAATCGATGTTTTTGATTTCAGAATGTATGGGAAAAGATCAATTTTTTCATTGTTACATCCCTTAACGACCCCCCTTTTTCCATGTAAAAACCGAGTTTACAATGAAATTGGATGTAGAAACAACAAATGTGATTATATTTCCATTGTAAATTTTCCAGAATAACATTGTTTTTCGTTGTAATGTAACAATAAAAAATGCTGTAATACCGTTATGCATTTCTATTCGGGTCAGCTTGGCACTCCCTCGCAGAAAAGTTTGTTTAACAAACGTCCTACGCTGATCCACTTTGTTCGACGTTTTGTTAAATGTAGGGCTAGTTTTTCTGTAGGGTTTTGACGTCTTACACGCAACGCAAACCACATTGCAGGCAACGCAAAAACATTGCACGCAACGCAAAATACATTATGAATTTCTATTTTGATGGAAATAAATGCATTTAATTTCACTGATTTTTAAAAATGCATCACAAATGATCTGCCCCTAGTTTGGAATCCATACTGACACTGAGAAAGAATCCCTCTAAGAACGGTTGGTTTCAAAATCGTCCAATGACGACGTGCGTTGTCCAAATTGGTCCAACGTACAACGAATCACGACTGTAGTGGCAAACAAGATTCAGGTTTGATTTAATCAATACTGTTGCTTGAAATTGCGAACAAATTCATTTGTTGGCTTTTCAATAGTTAAAACAAATATTTCGTTTGAAGCAACAAAATCAAGATAAGTTTAACCCAACCAAATACAAATATGTATTTGACCTAACGAACAGGTTCGAAGAAACAACAAAATATTTTTCGTATCAACAAAACAAAGGTTCTGTTGGTTTTTAACAAAAGGAACAGTTAGATCTAACAAATTTTATTTTGTTTCAACAGTGTATCTGTTTAAAATGCATACAAAAGTATTTGTTGGACAAAACCAAATATGTGCTTTCAAGAAACGCCCATTTCAGTTTGAGACAGTCATTCGTCAAGTTTGAAATTCAACTAAACGATTTGTTGTTTCAAAATGGCCTGATTCTTCTGCGTGAAGCAAAAACGATATTAGTAATCGCATAGACTGTTGTACGGCTCATGTACGTTCACGTCATATGACACAAATACTACATCACTAGCTGTCGGAAAATAATAAGACGGCAAAAGCAAATGGGATTGTTTTCAACCAAGAAACTATATTAGTTTTCGTGAGACCGGCCGACAAGAACTCAATTGTCTCACGAGCACGAGACCTCCCCATAAGAACGGTTGATTTCCAAATGGACCAAATAAGGACGTTCGTTGGGCCAATGTTTTCGGCTTCTCAGTGGGCTGCCAAAGGTCCATCTAAAGAAAATCGCTTCTAATCCTTCTCGAACGAGAGCAATTGACAGGTCCCGCGTACTCCTTCTCCTCCTACTCGATTGGAACGACACTGGTTAACAAACGATGGAGATGGCGTATTTTTTTCCAGAAGATTCAGCGTTACGTAAACAAAAAGCGCAACAAATGTCATTCCGGGCGAACTGGTTCTCGGAAAGTAACGCTAACTTTTACACTCGGCGTTAGTGATGTCATGAGTGAGCAGTAATGTCACTTTAACGGTCGTGTAAGACGAATAATTCTCGACGAATTTATGATTACGCCGTAAAAGCCAACTGTCAAAATTCTCTTTAAAGGGAAATTCCGGACAAACCGTTACTGGCCGAACACCGTTTTTCGAACTAATTCCAAGAGAAAACTTTTCTCTTTTGTTTACTACCCACACCTCCAATTGGAGAGTGACAGTTTGTCCGAAATTTTCATTCACAGTGAACTTTGACAGTTTGTCGAGAATTGATTGAATTCCCATACAATTTCAGTAATGTCATTACTTAGTAATGACACTTGTGTGTTTAAGGGTCCTATACGTAACACAGTGTGCTTTGCTCCATTGCCTGTAGCGCAGCGATGCCAGATTTACGAACATGTCTGTATTTAACAGACTTTTGATGGTCTCCTACAGACGTAATCAGAAGTCTACAGACTTTCAAAATAGTAACAGTGTTTAACAAAATTGCACTAGAAAAATTTGATCCGAATACGAGTGATTCCTTCACAGTACTAATTTCAAACTACTTTCAAACTACTTACCTAGTGCAAATAGGATTTACACAACCATCTACAGACTTTTACAAACATTTTAATTATTCTTCTACAGACATTTCACAAAAATATGTGGCATCGCTGCTGTAGCGTTACTTCGGTAATCTTTTGCTATGTTTACCTATTGAGTTCTTGTCGGCTGGTCTCACGAACACTAATGCAGTTTCTTGGTTAAAAACAATCCCATTAGCTTTTGCCGTCTTTGTTTTTTATTTTCCACCAGCTAGTGATGTAGGATTTGTGTCATGTCACGTATACGTACATGAGCCGTAGAAAAGTCTATTGGAAAAGTTTTATTGGCCTGTGAGGAATAGAATCTATAGAACTCAGGCGCAACTAATGCTACCTGTATGTAGATTTTGTATTACCTATGCAACTAACGTATACATACCCTGATTTCGCGAACATCTCGTTACTATAGTTTCAAGATTTGCATTCGCAAGAGCATTCGTGAAAAAGTTCTCTAACAGTACCAACGTTTGTATAGTAGGATAAAGCATCAATCATATATTGTAAGGTAAGGAAATACTGTTCGTTATAGCGTAGCTTAGCTTTAAGAGGAACAATCAAGATTTAATAGTTTGATATTTAGTTCACATTCAAACTAAATATCCTTAACAATATAAATAATCAGGGAAGTGCTTATCTTTTCGGTGTTAGGATGAGCCGCAAAGTTCTCTGTCCCAGATTAATTTATCAACGGAGAAAGTTATATTTTATTTTCCAAATGTGACGAAGAATATCGACAGCGAAGTAGGATAAACATGTTTTGTAATTTTTTGATGAGCACCAGCAAGGCAGCGAGCGCAATAGGGGTTCCGTGATAAACTCTTTCTCCGGTGTTTTTATTTATCCAGAGAAGTTTGTGTTTTTCATGTGAAAATGTGAGTGATGGGTGAATTATTAAGGCTCATTTTCTCATATGAGTGATATATGTAATGTCTGATAATAACTTTGTCAGTTTTAATTAACGCAGACGTCCATCTTCAGCATTCAGCTTGTGTAGAAATTCCCAACGTTTTCGAAGGTAGTTGCCATATCTCCACCAGGTACGCTACTGCCGTCGTGTTTTTAATGGCTGGGTTCGACTGAATTGACAGCGGTCATACCTCTACCCAGTCAAGCCAATGCGGAACCCAATTTGGACTTCTGAGTGGATTCAGTAATGCATTTCAGTTGGAATCCATACTGAATCCACTCAAAAGTCTACACCGGTTCTGGAATTGACTTATTTGACATCTAGGACACCAACACAGTTGCAATGTGCATAGCCATATATGTATACGATTCGCCATCTGATTTAACCTCATTTGGCGAAAATTTCAACCGATTTAACCTCAATCTTGCACTAACACAACTGCACATGAATTAGTCAATGGTTTGACCACAAAGAACAGACGTCCATCTTCATCATTCAACTTGTGTAAAAATCCCTAACGGTTTCAAAGGTAATTGGGATATCTTCACCAGGTGCGCTCTTGTCGTCATGTTTTGTAGTGGCTGAATTCGACTAAATTGACAGCAGTTATACCTCTACCCAGTCAAACCAGTCTGGAACCGGTTTGAACTTCTGAGTGGATTCAGTATGAATTCCAGCTCAAATGCATCAACCGATTAAGTTGGAATCGGTCGTTTTCTTTGAGGAAGATTCCATACTAAATCCATTCAGGATTTCGAGCCGGCTCCGGAATAGATTTTAAGGATAGTTGGGATAAGTTGGTTCGGCGGCGCTAGTGTTTTATCGTATATTAATTCAAATGTTTACACACGTTTTATTAATATATTTGTTCGATCGTAGATGTTTGTTCTCTGTGGTTTGACTGCCCCCTAAGAACGATTGGTTTCAAAATCGTCCAATGCTCGTTAGTTGGACGACGTCAAAATAACTGTTCAATGAACGTTCATCGTTGGACCCGTGTTGAACATTCTTTTGAGCTTCACAGTGGGTGGGTAGAGGTAAAACCGCTGTCAATTCAGTCGAACTAAGAAACTAAAAATCATGACTACAGTAGCTCATCTGGTGGAGATATTCTAACTACCTTCGAAAACGTTAGGGATTTTTAAACAAGTTAAATCCTGAAGATGGACGTCTGCTCTCTGAAATTTGTACCCCATTTTGTAGGTACTACCACCACAGAGAACAGACATCCATGATCGAACAAAAATATTTAAAAAACGTGTGTAAACATTTGAATTAATATACTAAGCACACTAGCGCCGCCACACCAACCTATCCCAACTATCCGTCAAATCGATTCCGGAACCGGTTCGAAATCCTGGATGGATTCTGCATGGAATCTAGCTCAAAGAAAACAACCGATTCCGACTCTATCGGTTGACGCATTTGAGCTGGAATTCATGCTGGAAGGCCGAATCGGTTCCGGACTAGTTTGACTGGGTAGAGGAATAACCGCTGTCAATTCTGTCGCACTCAGCCACAAAAAACATGACGTCAGTAGCGTACCTGGGTTAGATATCCAAACTACCTTCGAAACCGTTAGAGATTTTACACAAGTTGAATGCTGAAGATGGACGTCTGTTCTCTGTGCTACCACAGAGAACAGACATCCATGATCGAACAAAAATATTTGAAAAACGTGTGTAAACATTTGAATTAATATACGATAAACACTAGCGCCGCCACACTAACCTATCCTAACTATCCGTCAAATCCATTCCGGAACCGGTTCGAAATCATGAATGGATTCAGTATGAATTCTTGCTCAATGAAAACCACCGATTCTATCGGTTGACGCATTTGAGCTGGAAGTCATGCTGGAAGTCCGAACCGTTTCCGGACTAGTTTGACTGGGTAGAGGAATAACCGCTGTCAATTCTGTCGAACTCAGCCACAAAAAATATGACGACAGTAGCGCACCTGGTTTGGATATCCCAACTACCTTTGAAACCGTTAGAGATTTTACACAAGTTGAATGCTGAAGATGGACGTCTGTTCTCTGTGGTACTAAGATACTACAAATTTTCTAGGTATATTCAGTTTACCGTGGAACGTTTTCTTTTCGAAACGATTTTCGTAGTTAATGGCCATTTTACAAAAGATCACGAAAGCAATGGCGTTAAAGTTCAACCGGAAAATGAGCCGGAATGCTGGCTGGTTCTAGTACGTTTTCCGGCTCCAGTAACAACCGATTCTAGCTGGTTACCCTGAATTCTGGCTTATTTCCGACTGAACTTTACTGGGAAAGGGCAGTTAGTTTTAAATTCGTCCAAGAGGACGTTCGTAGGACCAACGTTGTACGACGTCCAAACCCAGTCACTGTACCCTAGCAGAAAGTTGCAGAAGTTGAGCAAAGCGAAATTGATGCTGGCAGAGTTTCTGAGCATTTTGTGCGAGAATTCTGACAGAGAGCTCGCTCAACCGTTTCTGACAGAAGCGGTTAAATTAACCGATGCTGCTCACTTTTAGCCAGAATTCAGCAAGGAATGACGGCCAGGATTTCTGTACGCTTCCTGCCTCAAATTTGGTGAGTGGGAATTACTGTTCAACAGCAGAGATACCAGGTATATTTCTTAATGTCCACATTAAATTTTCATAAAAAAATGCCTTCATTTAACTTCACCAACCATTTGCTTCTCAGCCCAGTAAAGTTCAGCCGGAAATGAACTGGAGTTCTGATTGGTTCCAGTGTATTCCGGCTCCAGTGATACAACCGATTCTAACTAGAATCGGTTGTGTGACTCGAGCCGGAATACGAACTGGAACCAGCCAGAATTCCGGTTTATTTCCGGCTGAGCTTAACTGGGAGTGGGTGGCATGAATAGCAGAGTTGCCATGATTTTTGGCGCCCAAAATGTTTGCATTCTTTAGCATCTCCTTTGTAACTAAACTTGAAATCAGATTGTTTGTGTGTATATTTTCCAATTTTTCCAAGAATTTTACCCGCTTGACTATACGGGATTTAAAAGCGCTGGATAAAAAAAAAGAGAAGGCGTTGCCGCGTTTGAGTTTTGCTAGTTAGTAGAGAAAAGTCCAGTATGAAAGTCTTCCGGATATCTGAATGAAAACTAAAAGGGTTTTGTTTTTATTTGATTACAGGAAATCGTTACTCGAGAATGTCTGGTAGCAACAGTCCGCAAGATAGCAACGGCGGTCGGAGTCGGGCTCGTGGGTTTGTTGGAGGCTCGCGCGGTGGATATAACGGCGGTCCATCACGTGGCGGCGGCAGTCGTCATAGTAGTGGAGCTGGTTGGCCGGGGGCCGAAGAGCACGCTCCACGAGGCCAGGTTGGAAGTTTTCAACATCGTGAACAGTACCAGCAAGTAGCTGGCAGCAGCCGTTCTTCGCGGCCCCATTTGTCGCCTCGTCCCGAGCAAACTGACGAAAAACCAGTTGATGAAGTTGCGGCACTCGAAAAGAAGGTCAGACCACAAGAACATGCTTCGGGGGAGCGTTCCTTTCAACGTGGATCCGGCGTTGCTGGTCGTGGTGGGATGCGCGGAAAACGCTTCTTGCCGGAGATTGTACGTACACGAGCGGACGCTACCGTTTCTAAGCAAGGTACAACCGGAAGGCAAGTCATGTTGAAAACAAACTACTTCCGGGTTGTACGAAACGATGATGAAAGAATTTTCCAATACCGAGTGGATTTCACTCCCTCAGTGGAAAGTAGCAAGAAAATGAGCTCGCTGATATACAACCTGAAATCGACAATTGGTGGGTACTTGTTCGATGGTACACTTCTATTTACGAGAAATAAACTGTGCGGCGAAGAAATTGAAATGACTACTAAAGACAGTACGACCGAGGAAGAATACAACATTAGATTCAGAAGAACTGGAGTAGTAGATGGGACAAACGAAACGGCATTTGTGATTTTCAACTTAATCAATCGCAAAGCTATGGCGGGTTTGAAGTTACAGCTAATCGGTCGCAGTTTCTTCGATCCGGAAGCAAAAGTATCGGTCCGACAGTATGGCATTGAGCTATATCCGGGCTACGTTACAAGTATTCGTCAGCATGAACAAGAGGTTCTGATGTGCGCCGAATTGACGCATAGAGTAATGCGGACAGATACGTGTTATTCACTTTTCGAACAGTGTATGAATCAGAGAGGAAACTTTAGGGACAATTACAAGCGTATGATTTTGGGGTCTGTCGTAATGACAACTTACGGAAAAAATAATACATACACCATTTCGGATGTCGATTTCAATGTCACCCCGGAAAGTTCTTTCGAAACCAAGAATGGTGCTCTCACTTTCATGCAGTACTTCAAAGATCGCTATAATGTGACAATTAGGGATCCTCGGCAACCGATGTTGGTGTCCCGGCCAAAACCAAGAGAAATTCGGGCCGGAATGCCCGAACTGATCTATTTAGTACCAGAGCTATCTCGAATTACCGGTATTACGGATGATATGCGCAAGGATTTCCAGTAAGTAGCACATGTAATTTTTTTTTGTGATGTTTCTTATCGCTTTTTTTTTCTTCCTAAAGTTTAATGCGAGCATTAGCTGATCACACTCGCTTGAATCCAGATAAGCGCATTGAAAGATTGGAGACGTTCAACAGACGATTGCAGCAGTGCAAAGAAAGCAGCGATATTTTCAAATTCTGGAAGACAGAATTGGACCGCCGCTTGGTGGAAGTACCTGCGAGAATACTACCCCCAGAAACTGTATTTTTTCATCCAGAACAAGCCGACTAGTGAGTTTTGGGCTAAACATTTTGCCATCGAATCAATCATTTTAATAATTTTTTTTATTCTAGTCAGGTGTTGGCTGGCGATATGGCTGAGTGGCAAATGGCGTTCCGCAACAATCCAATGTATTTGACCGTTGCTCTCACAAACTGGTGCGTCGTAGTTCCTGCCGGTAGCGAGAGATTAATCGCCGATTTTATGGGATGCTTGAAACAAGCTGCTAATGGAATGCACTTCCAAATCGAAGAACCACGACGAATTGTCATTCCGAATGATTCTCCAGTCGTTTACGTAGAACAACTGTCTCAAATCATTCAACGAGACCCGCAATTGATCATGTGCTTAGTAACTAACGATAAGGTGGATCGTTACGCTGCGATTAAAAAAAAATGTTGCGTGGAACGGGCAGTTCCAACGCAGGTAATGAAGACTCGTACGATCACTCCGAAGGGTGGCAATGTGCGTACGTTAATGTCCGTTGCCACTAAAGTTGCAATCCAGATGAACTGTAAACTTGGTGGTATTCCCTGGGTTCTCAAGAGTCCCCTATCTTCAGTTATGGTAATTGGATTTGACATCTGTAAGGATTCAAAGGATAGATCCAAAGCATACGGTGCCTTGGTGGCATCCATGTACGGTGGCGGTATCAAACATCCCAAGTACTACTCAACGGTGAATCAGCATAGCAACGGGGGCGAGCTGTCAAGCTTCTTGGCATTGAATGTTATCAAAGCCATCCGCGCATATGCTTCCTGCTTCAACGGTGCATTACCGCAGCGTATCGTCATCTACCGCGATGGCGTCGGCGATGGTCAACTGAATTATGTTCACGAGCACGAAGTAAATGCAGTAAAGGAGAAACTGGAAGCAGCCTACAAAGCATCGGAAATCCCTTCAAGATTGACTTTCTTTGTAGTCAACAAACGAATCAACACACGTTTGTTCCAAGACAGAAGAAACCCATCCCCAGGAACAGTCGTTGACGATGTCATTACCCTGCCAGAGAGGTAAGTTAATATTGCATATAATGGTTTATTCTATAAGATCGACCAATTACAATCTAATATCTTTTACAGAAACGACTTCTTTTTGGTTTCGCAAAGCGTTCGCCAGGGTACGGTCTCCCCAACATCATATAATATCCTCCGAGATGAGTCCGGACTGAGTGCTGATCGATTGCAGCAATACACCTTCAAGCAGACACATCTGTATTATAACTGGTCCGGAACCGTTGGCGTACCGGCTGTTTGCCAGTATGCGCATAAACTCTCAGCTCTTGCAGGACAATTCCTACATCAGACGCCCAGCACATGGCTGGAAAAAAAATTATACTACCTGTAAGAACTTGTTTGTATGATGTTCAATTCAACATTTGAATTGGTTTTATTATTTTCGGACTTCTCAAATGAAATATATAACTATGGTATCAATTAAAGCGTTGTTTAATAAGCGGGAAGTAAATATTTAACCCTTAAATGCATGAATTTCATTTTTCTTTGCTACTCATGTTTCTGGATGGATAAGATCTATACTGCCGTTCTACGCATAATTGTCCAATGTTACTTTTTGACGATTTTGACTTTTCTTCCTCAAACAGTATTTTTACTTATATTTTCAGAAAACATTTCAAAAACATATAGTTTGAAGAATCCTCAAAAAAATACCAAGTCTGTTTGTCCCATTGTCAAAATTCTACGCATTACTGTCCCACTAAAAAATAATCTTCAAAAGAAGTATATACACACCATTATTATGAAGTATTCGTTTTAGTAATACAAGAAGAGAGAGGCTTTATTCAAAAGAAAGCGATAGGATATTAATCATATAATGGTAGTTTTATTATTGCTCATTAATTTGAAGTATGAATGCACATTGATCAGCCGCTTTCTTTACGAGATGCCCGTAGTGTAAAAATACACGGTGGAAGCAACTCAATACTTCGTAATTACTGCGACCACTGATTTGTTCTGGCCACAGACACGGAAACACAGGAAACGTGCGGGTATATTGACCAACGGGTGCAAAGGTTTCGTTGTAGGCCACGATCCTTTGGGAAAACACAACTGTCTTTAACCCATCCAAACGTGGCAATTGTATCACCTAAATTAAAATATTAAAACTGATTAGAAACAAAAAAAAAATTAAACAAAAATATTACTTTTTGCATATCCACGGCCTTTACCAGCTGATTAGCGACAGCTTTATCGCCATCTGCGAGGTATGCCGCTCGTGCGAGCTTTGCGTACTCCAAGTGTTTATTCTGCTCGATACATTTGGTTCATACTGAATTTCCACTCTCGTGGCCGAAAATCTTTTGATGCTCCTCCGCAGCGACGCACATCTCGCACTCTTCGTGGCCCAATTTAACAAACGTTCATTTCGTTTATTACGTGGGAGTAACTGACTTTGACGTCATGTATTGCTTGGTACTGCTCATGCATGGCTCTCTGGGTTAAATCGGATGGTAAATAGCGACGATTAGGAGCATGCTCCCTTCTGTAGTGTGATACCATCGGCCCAAACGTTAAAATGTGGGCCTCGATAGCCTCACGTGAATCAGTTCCGTGAGTACCTCCCACGCTTCGTGAGGGATGTGCCGTCCTCTTCATTTCCGGCGATGCATTGATAAATTATGTTCCTAAAATTAAAATGTTCATGTGCTAAAATTTATTTTTATATCATGCAACTTACCCGCAGTGCTAACCAAAACCAATCGTATTAAAAAAAAAAGTTCGACGCATGGCAATTGGAACATCGCTGGCAGTAGGAAGGGCGCAAACGTATGCTGCCCATAAAAGCATAAGAGTCCCATAATGAAAAACAGCAAGCCGAGAAAAACGCTGTTCAAGATTTAACTTTGCATTGAGCCTTATGGGATGGGACAACCATGTTTTGGTATTTTTTCGATATTTTCTAAACAAATTTGGTAATCCTATATGTGCATTATGGTTCACTGCCCATAACAGCATAAGAGTCCCATGTTGAAAAACAGCAAGCCGAGAAAAACGCTGTTCAAGATTGTCCCCCATTGAGCCAAATGGATGGGACAACCATGTTTTGGTATTTTTTTGATATTTTCTGAACAAACCCAGAAATCTTATTTGTGCAGTGTGATTCAGTGGTGATACAGAATACAATCCAACGGATAACTCATTTTCGACAAAAATCCACATGGGACTCTTATGCGTTTATGGGCAGTTCAGTGGTGATACAGAATGCAATCCAATAGATAACTCATTTTCGACAAAAATCCTTATGGGACTCTTATGCTTTTAAGGGGAGTATGACCGCTTCTTCTTCAACTGTTTGGCAGCAAGAGGGTTTCGTCATTTTCCACGCTAGCGAAACTCACGTAGTTTTCAATGCATCCGTGTCCATGCTCCAGTAGCCTTCGTTTATCCTGTTTCTGTCATCATGAGACAAAAGTACTGAACACGTTTTACGACACCCACAATCTTTCTCAATAACGAAATGGGCTGCTCGCCGTTTCTTGGCGGAATCTTCTTCTTCTTTCTGTCGTTTTTTGCTTTAGGCGATCCAAAAAAGCTTCCGTCGGAATCGCAGCTTCGTTCTGCGGATTCCGCTGGAAGGCGGTACATACGCAATAAGTGCATGTTTGAGCTACAGAATCGCTCTTCAAGTCCTCCGCTGGGATCGAACCCGTAAAATTCATCATCACTATCATCACTCCCGTAAATTTTTAACATGGCCAAGGCCATCCATATCCGATTTCTAGCGAAGCAAAAATTTTACCTGCACATAAAAAAAACCTGACGCGCACGAATGTAAACAAAGTAGACTACATCTGACATTTGCAGCAGCATAAGTGCTACCATGCAAAATGGGACTGATATGCGTAGAATTTTCTACTCATCGTCAGATTTCTCGGCATAACAGTCCCACTGAACATTTTTCGTGAAAAGTTGCATAAATTGAATTTAAAATTGGAAAAAATCGATTGGTTTCATTGGACATGTTGATTTTCAACGTAATTTTGAACATTCCAGCACAGAGAACAGACATCCATGATCGAATAAAAATATTTAAAAAATGTGTGTAAACATTTCTCGACAAACATATGATTACGGCCTAAAAGCCAACTGTCAAAATCCACTTTGAATGGAAATTCCGGACAAACAGTTACACGCCAATCACAGATGTTGGTAGTAAACGAAAGAGAAAAGTTTTCTTTTTCATAAACTCTTGTGAACTGTGTTTGACTATAAACACTCATAGTAATAGACTCGCGGATGTAAAAACCGCAAAACTGGCAACTTGAAAAACAAGCATGTTAAACTGGCATCACCCAAAAATGTGCAAGCTCGAACGTGCTCGACTGTATTCGATCATCTGTTTTTAATCAAAATAAGTTTTCAAGTGGTTCAATATATGAATCAAAAGAGAAGTTATATGTTTGATACTGAGCAACAAGAAATTGAGAAAAAAATCCAATTTCATCAGAAACACAAAGTTGATGAAAAAGAGCATAAGTAAAATGTTTTTTGTGTAGTTATATTGAACACAATAAATATATTTCTAAATAACATTGTTAAATACCAATACGAACACGAAAAGTGAAGCCTACTGTGAATAACAAAATATATTTTTTTAAATAAAATCGCAATACTTGTTCTGCTTGTTTGCATTGAATGACGTCATGCTCGTTTGGCTCCGGATTTTGACAGTTCGTTTGGCTCGATAAAAGTACCTTCGCTGGTCTATTACTATGAGTGTCTATATGTTTGACTAGTAACGGTTTGTCCGGAATTTCCATTCAAAGTGGATTTTGACAGTTGGCTTTTAGGCCGTAATCATATGTTTGTCGAGATTTGAATTAATATACGATAAACACTAGCGCCGCCAAATTACATTGTTGGTCGACCGATTTTTGTATGCCGATTGCGAATAGCGAATAGTTTCGAATAGCAGATGTTCTGTATCCTCATTTAGAGTTGAGTGCCGCTGTTGAATGGGACTACAGTTGACTATGCGGACCCGTACCGAAATCAGTTTAGTTTTTTTTAACTGAAAAACAATATTTTTATTTGACGTGGAACGTTGACGTTGAGTTTAGTTGAGAGCAGAAGTGAATGCCTACCACGATCAAAAAATTGAATCTGAAGGACGGTTTGCCAAATTTGACAAGACAAATGATTTGTCAAAATTGACATTGGACGGACGACTTGTCAAAGTAGGGTGCGCATTTGGGAACGCAGCCTCCAACAAAAAGCTGAATTGGTTCATGCATTTGAGCTGGGATTCATACTGGAAGTCCGAACAGGTTCCGGACTAGTTTGACTGGGTAGAGGAATAACCGCTGTCAATTCAGTCGAACTCAGCCACAAAAAACATGACGACGGTAGCGCATCTGGTTTGGATATCCCAACTAACTTCGAAACCGTTAGAGATTTTTACATAAGTTGAACGCTGAAGGTGGACGTCTGTTCTCTGTGATTCCAGTTTTATTTGTAAAGCCGTTTTCCCATCGAAAACAAACATAATGTTCAACTTTGATCGCTTTTTCCTCAGTTCGCTGTTTTGAAACATGGGACAATCGGGCGCAGAACGTCAGTATACTTCTTGTTAAGGCTTTTTCCTAAAATTCGGTATGTTTCCAAATGGCAACAGCGTGCATTTAAGGGTTAAATGATAATACGTTGTAAATCACCCTCGCATGCATCGTTGTATTCAAGTTTGCACGCAACGCCCCTACAGCATGTTGTTTTTGCCACATCCATAACCGAACCCGCTAAGAACGGTTGG
This sequence comes from Topomyia yanbarensis, assembly GCF_030247195.1. Lineage (NCBI taxonomy): Eukaryota > Metazoa > Arthropoda > Insecta > Diptera > Culicidae > Topomyia > Topomyia yanbarensis. The sequence goes on from NC_080672.1 coordinate 116,765,774, forward strand.
TTTCAAAATCGTCCAATGAAGGACGTTCGTTGGACCAATTTGGAAAACGTCCAAATAACCGTTCAACGAAAGACCATCATTGCACCCGTGTTGAACGATTTTGAAACAATTTTTTGGACGTCTCAGAGGGAAGCATTGGGATTCAGCTTAAACGGTTTGTCGATAGTGCTTGTTCCAGACATATGATTAACGACCGAAGTTTCTTTTGTGAGTTCCCTCTAAGAACGGTTGGTTTCAAATAGTCCAATGAAGGACGTTCGTTGGATCAATTTGGACGACGTCCAAATAACCGTTCAACGAACGTCCATCGTTGGACCCGTGTTGAACGATTTTGAAACAATTTTTTGGACGTCTCAGTGGGTTGGATGAGGCGGTACGAATCAAAGTAATTTTGGCTGATGGTTTGGAAACGACGTCTGCCGGTATTGGTACAGGTACCGTAAAATGCATCGATGGTGAGGGAAATTTAGTAGTGATACCTTTCAAAGAAGTCCTGTATATCCCCAATTTGGACAGCGGTCTAGTTTCTGTGCGTAAGCTGGCACAAAAGGGGCTGAAAGTTGAATTCGATGGAAATCGATGCAGTGTTTTTTTCTTGTTTATTTGACACGGCTCAATGCGTTAGCATAACTGAGCCATGGGTCCTTTATGATTTTTACAATATGTAAAAAAATACAATTCATTCACTTTCATGTGTCCATCGGGTCTTGTTGACACAGCTTGCTGCTGCGTGTTGAGATCCTCTTTCTTGGTGGTGAAAAATGGGGTGCATTGTCTTCCGCACCTTGGTCCATCTTCTCTTGTATTTTCGTTCACGTCCATGTCGTCATCGGTACTGCATTCATGTTGTCCACAGTCTGATGTTCTTGTTTGTTTCTTGTACTTACGGGTCGCTGTTGTAAATCCTTTGTAATCGGTATTTGATTCTTTATTGCTAGTGGCGGTTGTTGGTTTAGAGATATTTGGTATAATCACAGATAACAGACGTTTTGTCTAGAACAAAATTTCTTCAAAAACCTGTGTAAACTTTCAAATTGATAAACGTTGGAAATCCGTGTTTCACTATTGCCATCTGCACAGCTGTTTGCTATACGTGTTTGACAGCTGCACTCTAACTGCATTGTATCGATCACTGCGCCATCTACAAACGTTTGCCAAACGTGTTTCAGACGTCTGACGTCTGTTGTTTACTGCCTGGTCCGCAGTCGTTGGTTTAACAACCGGTTGGGGATCAGCATACGATGATTGTATACCGATTTTGGTCGTAGCAGGTGGAATTTGCTTAGCAGTCTCTGCGCAATGTTTTCCGTGGTGTATGAGCTGATCACTATACTGGCATGTAGGAATTTGCCCTGGGTACGTGATTAGTGTTCGTTGAGAATATTGAACACCTCGAGGTGATGTGGATGTGAAAGTCAAGTAAGAGGGAATATGTTTTGTCGGGCGCATTCTCACCACACGAACGCCGTTCCGGAATCCTGGGAAGAAGTTCCTCCAAGTGCCTTCCGTAACACTATTCACCTCTCCGTATTTTGACGATTTTTTGATAACGGATACGTCAGGATACTGTATAAAATGTCATTACATTGGACGACGTGTTTCATGTTGTTCAGGGAAGCGAATGATTCTGCTTGACTAATGTTTTTGAACATAATCAGTACCGCATAACGTAAATGATGGAATTGCACCGCCTTAACTTCTGCTACGTTGAGCTTCATGTTCACTTTCAACATTTGCTCCACTTCACGAATTGACGGTCTTACCGTACATTTCGAGTAGTCAACAGCAACACAATTTGCCCGCAACGGGACATACTCTTGCTTTGTATTGTCACTCATTGTTCACGTTTCACACACACTAGGTAAAAGGAAACAATTTTTCCTTTGCAAATAGACCAAGCGGCGCGTGGCTAAATTTGATTACTTGCCCTGCTATAGCAGCGGAGCGATTTCTAGCGTCTGGACTGAGCGAGATGAGAAACCGAACTGATCGATGCAGTGTTGTTAGTGAGCAAGGAAAAGTGGTAGCTGTGGCGAACTGCCCATAAAAGCATAAGAGTCCCATATGGATTTTTGACGAAAATGAGATATCTGTTGGATTGTATTCTGTATCACCACTGAATCACAATGAACAAATAAGATTACCAGGTTTGTTATGAAAATACCGAAAAAAAAATACCAAAACATGGTTGTCCCACCCATAAGGCTCAATGAGAATGTAAATCTTCAATAGTGTTTTTCTCGGCTTGCTGTTTTTCAATATGGGACTCTTAAGCTTTTATGGGCAGCGAAGCTTAGCGGTAATTTATGTGCCTTGAATGTAGCAGAGCAGGTTATGTTGAGTACCGAGGTGCACAACTGCCGGCATACCTGGCATCGACGTTTTGGGCATCGGGATCTGGTCGTGCTGGATCGCAACCGAGCAGACGATCTTGCTAATGGCCTGAAGGTGTAGCATTGCGGAATAAGGCAAGTTTGAGAACTTTGCCTGCAAGGTAAGATGCCCAGAAAATTATTTCCCAAAGAAGCACAAAACTGAGCTGAGCGAATTATCAATATAGTCCTCAAGGTCGTGTGCGGACCAATGAAGAATATCACGCCTGGATGGTTCTGCTACCTGATGACCCTCATCGACAACTATAGCCGGTAAACTGTGTTGTGCTTGTTGAAGCAAAAGTGCGATACATCGATGTGCATAAAACAATATGATTAAATACTGGGTAGGAAAGTTATGAAAAATAGAGCCATAGCACTCAAGTGAGAGCAAGGATGTGAAGTAAACAGATCAGAAAACTAGAAGTGGCAGGGTCATTAGAACAGGCTTTATATCTTACGGGCTTAACTTTTGTCTTCTGCTGATGAGGGTCGAGCTTAAGCAGCATAACTACGAGTCACTCGAGTTCACTAACATGTGTCCTGGTATCGATAGACGTGTCCATCTTTACCGTGACAACCGTCGGTAAGGTTCATTGTTTACTCTTTGTGGGCTATTGTGATGCCAGGAAAGCATACAGGTTCCTGAATCCTGAAAATGATACCGGTACAACAAATCGTGACGCGAAATTCATCGAAGTGAGAAATGGGTTACTGATTCGCGATGATTTGTCCTCCGAAGGCGATGGTAATTACGTCGGCGTTGGTAGATTCCCATCGAAAGTGCTAGCCCGTGGTCCGGGTGCTCAGGGTTTTGTGGTGTTGGGTCGCCGGATATCGGAAGACGGCCGTTGTAGTCCCGGCCGGTCGGATGAAACCGTCACCTTCCTGTCAGCATCAGCAGTAGCGGATCAGTTGCGACAACGAAGAGCCACAAGGGAGATTTGGTGAAAATAAAGTCGGTAAATTTAGATTTATTTGTTTTGTTTTCCCCTTTGTTTGTTTATGTATATGAAAATCCAAAATTCCGGTAGGAGCACCTAGGCCGCCCTGAGAGAAGGGTCCGCCGGGCAAACAAGAACCCGAGTAGTGGGCATAACCCCTACTTACAATACGTCGGATCGCAAGTCAAATACCGGGTATCTGTATCAGAAAGGACAGGCGACTGTTTGTTGGGCAAGCCGTAAACAGACTAGTGTATCCTTTTCAAGCATGCGGAATATACTATTGTTGGCGGCTTGTAGAGAGCTTGTTTGGTTAAGGCGATTGTTGGAAGAGATGGGAGAGAAGCAACGTGGACCGACTGTAGTGTTTAAAGATAATAGGAGCTGCATTGATTTCGTTGATCTGGAACGGTACTCACGGAGGTCGAAGCATATGGACACCCATATGTGTTTCACGACGGATTTAGCAGCGAAAGGCATTGTGGTTCTGTAATACTGTCCGTCGGAGGCCATGGTGGCAGATATTCTGACTAAGCCGCTAGGAGCGGTAAAGCAGAGCAAATTTTCAGCTGCAATGGACTTGGCTAATATCGAGGAGTGTTCAGTGTACAAGTGGAAGCGATATTTTTTACACGGCGCCCATTGCGCACTACCAACTTTATTACCCACCATAGAGCAAATAAGTTTTATTCCACTGTAACATGATTTCAAAGATTGAGCGAATCCTATATACATTTCTTTTGTAAGAAATGTAATTTAAATTTTTCTTCCAATTTGTCTTTATCAACCCCGGTTTCGGTAATACAAAAGCGACGACTACAATAAGCAAGCCATGAAATCTATTAGATTGGAAATATCAAAAATTATGTTTTAAGTCCTCTACTCAATCATATATTTATGGTGAAATCAAAATTGTAAGTGATAAATCCTCCCGAAAAATGTCCGCTCACACACTAACCGAAGACCAGGAGCGTCAATTTCGTCACATGTTTGAAATGTTCGATAAAGATGGAAATGGCTCGATCACAACAGCGGAGATGGGTAACGTTGTCCGTGCACTGGGAATGAACCCATCGCAGGCGGAAATAGAACAGATGATCCATGAGGTCGATCTGGATGGAAGCGGTACCATAGAAGTGAATGAATTTCTAGTGCTAATGGGGCGAAAACTGCGGGAAGATACCAACGATCATGAACTGCGGGAGGCTTTCAAAATTTTCGACAAGGATGGCGACGGTTTTCTGACGGTTGACGAGCTATCGGCAGTTATGAAGAACTTCGGCGAACGACTGTCCGATGAGGAGCTGGCGGACTTGTTGGATGAAGCGGATATTGACAAAGATGGCAAAATAAATTATGAAGAGTTTATTATTATGTTAACAAAATAAAAGCTTTTCAGATTATTAATCCTGCTGTTTTTATGTTAAATTTTCGAAGCATGAAAGGATACAACTGGTAAGAATTAATGGTTTTATTACTAAAATATAAAAAATAAAATAATGTTAGCCTACAACATGGTTTAAATCTTGATTTTTTAGGTTACTGAATTATTGCTTCTCATAAATTCTTTATTGTTTGTCATGTGGGCGGAGCTCTTTTCAGAGATTATCGTTTTTTGTATGAAAAGATGGTACAGTTGATTGTTCTTCACCGTTAAAAATTAATTACCAGGCCAAACAAACATTTAAACTGCTGCGTTCGTTAGCTTACAACTAGATACGCTTTCTGCAACTGGTGGTGCAACACGTTTCAATAAATTTATTTTTACATGCACATATAAAAAGTGTATACGAAGTAAATATGGCCAAACATTTCCGCTGTTCCTAGCGATTCGGTTACTCGAAATAATTTCTGGTTATAACACATTTACATTCCTGCTTGCGCTTAAATCCTAAAGAATAGATACAATTGGTGGACACTGCGGGTAAAGTTAATCAGTGTACTAAATGGGTCTTCAGACTGCCAAATTATTGACGGGTACAAAAACCTACACATGTTTGCTTTGCAACACCACTCCAACAAGCTTAAGAAAGTATCTGGTATTCATGGAAGACATGCCGTAAATTCGTGCAGTTCAACAGTCCGCAGTATCCTAAATATAATTCCCTCGCGTGATTGTTCTACGTAGTGATCTTGGTGTTACTTCAGCTGCACGCACACGAGGCGACAGGACACACGCTACACAAAATATTCACTATGCATTTTGTTCAGCTATTTCTACGCGATAACAGAAATATCGTTGGAATAGGTAGAACAAAATCCATAGTGAATATTTTTTGTAGCGTCTGTCCTGTCGCCTCGTGTGCGTACAGCTTTCACGGTTACTTTGAATTAAATTCAAAAAAATATGCTTACGCGTCGATACTTAATCGTAGTCCCACAGAAATCTCAGACACATACATTCTCAATTGCACCATAAGAAATGAAATAACAAACTGGTTAGTCGCAACCGTAGAGTACAGCAAGCGTGAGTAACCGCTTAGTTACCGGTGAACTTGCCGCTTGGATGTTTCGATTGGTTCTTGATTGAGGTAATGCTAACGGAAACCTTATTGCTAATGTGATTATTGTTGAAGCTTCCATTGTTATTGTTATTATTGTGTGCGAACGGTGGAGGTGATCGGGGACTGTCGTGACCATTGTTCAGTTTACTGGTAGAATTGAACACTGGGATGCGCGATGGACTCGCTTTGGTGCCGTTTCCGTTACCATTGCCGTTCGTAGTCGCCTGCGGGCTGGAGTTGACTAAGCTCGAGCTGTGAAGGTTAATCGAGGGGATCGAAGTTCGTCGTATCAGGACTGGGATTTCGGTTTTGGAATTGCTGCGTTCCAACACGGAACGGACGTCGGTTTTGGAATTGCTGCGTTCGAAGGGACGAACGTCGGGCTTGGAATTGCTGCGCTCGAAGGGACGAACGTCGGGCTTGGAATTGCTGCGCTCGAAGGGACGAACGTCGGGCTTGGAATTGCTGCGTTCGAAGGGACGCACATCCGGTTTCGAGTTGCTGCGTTCGAATGGGCGAACGTCAGTCTTTGAGTTGCTGCGCTCAAACGAGCGAACGTCTGGCTTGGAGTTACTTCGTTCGAAATTGGACCGGATTTGATCGATTCCTAGTGGGCGTTTTTCATGACTTTTGCCTGAGTCGTAGGTTGAGGTGGTAAACTTGATTTCGGTATTGCGTGGGATGTAGCTATGTTCGCTTGACATTCGTCGTTCAACCGGGATTCGGGAAGGTGGAGTTGTCGGTTTTTCTGGTTTTGGTGGTTTCTTTGTCACTTTCGGGGCTTCTTCCAGCTTTCCATTTTGTTCTGACTCGGGTGTCTTTACAGTAATTTCAGTGACAAAACTGTTTGGGACGATTGCTTTCTCCGGGACAGATTGGCACGTTTCAATGATCGTTTTATTCATCTCGGAGGCGAAATTGTTATGAGGTACTGTCGTATTCGTGTTTTCAATACTATCTTCGAAATCGTCTAGAGTCTGAAGACTGAAATCTAGCTTTTCGTCGTCTATCAAAATTATGGATGACGGTTGGGAAGATTCGGTCGAAATAGTGACGATATTATCGAGGGAAAATTTGGGGGCAACGGTGAACGGCTTGCTGTTCAGTGACTTGGTCAAATCTACCTCCAACGACGAGATGTTGATGCTGCTGATTCCATTCGTATTGCTGGAAAACACTGGCGAAGCTTGGCTGCTCTCGGTTAGTTCGTTTTCTACAGGATGTACTTCTGTGTTGTTAATCAAAGTCAAACTGATCGGCTCCCCAACGTCGTGGTAGTTATTTTCAATCGTGATCTTATTGGAGTCGCTATCGCCGGAGATGAATACAGATGGTGTATTCTCCAATTCTTCTTTTTGTCCAAGAAGTTTCTTCAGTACATCCGATTTGGGTCGTTCCAAGCTTCCAAATGGATATCGCGATACCTTCAAGTCATCAGGAATGTTTGTGTCGTAGTTGGCAATCTTTACATGGTCCGTTTTGTTCATGGAATGATCAGGCTCAGATGGATATGTGCCATTGTAGTCCATATTGATGGAGGTCAGCGAAATGTGTTCCCTTTCGATATCCTTCTCGATCTTGCGTTCTTCCGCAACAATTACGGCAGGCGCGATTTTATCCATAACCGTTACACTTTCGATTCGATCCTCTTTCTGCTGTGGTTGCTGATCCATGTCCATCGGTAGCACGGTATTGCCGTTAATCATGGTTGCGCCATTTACCATTTGAACTACTGTAGTTACCATTTGCATCATCGGGTCTTGATCGAAACAATTTCTTACGACGGTGACACCTTTCTCGGACAAATCTTCTGTCGATATCTTCAATTCACATTCCGAAGAGCTGTTCAACAACTCTCCGGAATTTATGGCATCCTCTAGGTTACCCCAAGCGGAAGCCCCCTTAAGCCTTTGCAATGAGTTCAGTCCATCCATAACGCCGGTCACCGTCAGTTTGGGTTCCTTAGGTTCTACCGGAACTTGTCCTTCAACGGATGATTTACGTTTTTTGTTCCCCGTTGATGTGGTGCCAACCACTACGGCTCCATTTCCGACGACTGTAACCGCATCTCCTGTTATTTCCAAGCTTTGAGCCCGTTCCAGCGTGTTGCTGTTACTGCCGGGGTTTGACTTCTGGGTTTCCAATTTAGACAAATCACCAAGGCTTGCCGTTCGTCGGTTACTGTCTTCCATCAACTCCTCGCTGCTAGTCGGACTCGGAGAACTCTGATGTACAGTGATGTCACTGGAATCTAGCTCGATTTTGTTGCTCGAAGGGGTTTGTTCGACGTCAGAATCTGTAATTGAATAAAAATGTATGAATGATTGTTTATGATAGGGTTTACACCTAAAAATAGCGTACCATGGTCATCATGCGTCATGCTCTCCGTCCGGGAACTTTTCTTGCGTTCGCTCTTCGGCGTTGAGCTGTTGCTTGGTCCCTCCTCCTCAAACTTATCCATTCCGGAAATACTTTCGATGGTACAATTCAGCACCTCTTCAGCAAAGTTATCCGAAAAATTCATACGATCACTGGCCTTAAATTTGATATCTTCAGTTTCTCCTTCGGAAACAATTTCCAATGTTCCATTCATCATTCGGTTGCCGTTTGTTGCCGCATCGGTAACGTCTATGCTCAGATTAGTGTACGTGGTAACAGTGCTGTCGTCCATCTCCGATTCATTCTGTGGTGGTCTGGGAGCCTTTCCCTTTCGTTTGTTATCAGCATCGACACTTATCGACTTACGATTGTCCTTCGCAGCATTTGCAGCTTGCATCATGAATCCGGGCATTTCCTGCGGAATTCCAGCTGCATCACGCTTGATTCCACTGGAGGTCAAACTATTCTGACGTTCAAATTCACTAGGCTTGGTGGACGTGTCGACCATCGCAGTTTCGATTACTACCACATCGGGAATGATTTTTGGTTCCTTGGTTCGTTTCTTCACAACCGGAGGAGAAGGGGATTTCTCTTTCTTCTGTTCGGATTCTTTCTTCTCGATGTTGCTGTTGTTTTCATTGTCCGCCTGAATTTTGGTTGGACTTCTACCGAATAGTTTATCATTCATTGATGGAGGGAAGACCCGGATGCCGAATTTGTGCCCCTTCTTGCCTTCTACGCTCGAGTCCTTGCGCTCAACGTCGGCGTGGCGCGATTGAAACTTTTCCTCGATCATCTCCTTCATCTGCTGCTTGAAGGAGTGCTTCTTCGGTTCCTTTTCGTTTTCCTTATGCACGGTTGGTAGCACCTTGTTCAGACTGGGTGGACCAGAATGCTGTTCCATTTTGAGCGAAGAGCTGGCATCCTCTCCGGGGAAAAGTTTTTTGCGGGAGTTACGTTCAATCTGAAGAAAAAGTTTAAACTATTACTAATGTATGCACGAGGATCGGTGCGAATCTTACCGTGTTCATATCTGACTGACTACTAGATCGTACCAGTGGATGAGAAAGAGGCTGATGTCCTGGTTTGGGGCTCTGTGTCTGTGGATTTTTCTCGCCACTTACCAGCTCTAGCTGCACATTGTACGGGGAGGCATAGCTGAGGATTGTCATTGCATCCTCCAGGGCAATGTGACGGAAATCTATGGTGATGCTGGTAATTCTGTCACCTGAATAGGATAGAAAATAAAAGTTGGTGATAGTTTCCTAAATTTGCATAGATCATAAGTGTAGAGATCATAAAAACTACAATTATTTAAAGTGAAAGATTTGGAGCAGAGGTAGCTTTGAATAAAAAAGAGCAAATAGATATGCAGTGCGAAAATCATTACGGTTATTTTTTGCTCCCATTCAATGTGAGTTGAATCATGCATCCATCCTATTGCCCATTCCCAGCCTACACACTCGAGTTATGTGCAGGATAGTAAATTATGCTGCCCTAGAGATCACCAAGCGATCTGAAAGCATACCTACGTCTTGACACGCTGATTGCTATTATTATTCGTACGTGTCAGTTTACGTTTTTTTCCTCTGGCCGTTCGTACATAGTAAAACCTAATGCTAGGTAAGAGTAAAAACGCTCAGCGGTCACAAGGAGAGACCACATGTCTTTGCAGCTAGGTAAATCTATACCTACATTCTGAGGGTGCACGTGTTCCAATCTAACCGTACCTTTTGTATAACGGGTGAGTAGTTATTGGCGTACAAAACTTGTTTGATTGGCTTGGCTATTATGCGGTTTGGCATTGAAAAGTGAGCAAAGACGATGCCATAGGGGGTTTTGAGCGGACGTGGTGATCGAATTGATGCTGCTGACAAAAGCAGCTTACGGCCCCAAATTCCGATAACCTTTCGTGGCCGTGCAAAGCGTATAGCCTGGTTGATCGCCAATCGGATATGATCTTTGTAAGTGGATTTATATCAAGTGCCAATAATGTACAAGGGTTTGAAGAAAAAGTGGGAAAAGTTTTGTGGGGTGTTCCAGAAATATCATCATTACCAAGTATCGTGAAAAGGGGGAACTTTGTTCACATTTCAGAAAGTATTTTTTGTTATTTAATTTTGATAAAAATGCAACTTTTTGATTAGGGCAATTTCAATCAGACATTTTTTTTGGATCGAAAACAGAAATATCGCTGCGAATAATTTGTTAATGTTGAACATTTTTTGCCCAATTTCATGACATACCTATGTGAAAGAAGCAAATGACTATTATTGCGACATTCTTGAGAAAAAATCGAAAAAGACTTTTGAGTCATAAAAATCGTTATTTTTCCGTTTTACATTTCTTATAAAAGAAATGTATAGATATCGCTCAAACTTTCAAGTTTCTTTCCGAGGCCCGGAGGTCCGAGTCTTATATACCAATCGACTCAGCTCGACGATTTGTCTGTGTGTGTATGTAATGGACAAACTCTCATTCGTATTTCTCAACAATGGGTGAATCGATCTTATCCAAACCAATTTACGAATTACGCGTGGGATTTCACACTGAATTTAGCGCGGAATTTATCACGGAATTCGTGCGAAAATTCGAACAGAATTTCGCTCGAAATTTCGCAAGGAATGTCGCACTGAATTTTGCACGGAATTTCGCACAAAATTTCACACGGAATTTCGCACGAAATTTCGCATAAAATTGACGCATAGAGTTTTGTAAGGAAGATCGCGCGAAATTTCGCACGGAATTTTGCACACAATTCCACATGGAAAATTGCACGAAATTTCGCACGGAATCTCGCAAGGAATTTCGCACGGAATTTTGCGCAAAATTTCGCACTGAATTTCGCGCTGAATTTGGCACAGAATTTCACACGGAATTTCGCGCGTAATTTAGAAATTGTTTTTAGAGTACTTAGCTCATCAACAACGCATAAATCTTGATTTTTAAGGGATAAACACGACACAAACAATAACAATTCCGAGGATTCCTTTGATTATACCACTACAACTGTTCTGACATTACACAACTTAGACTGCGGGACTTAGAACAGTTACATTGCTCAGTGTTGCTCTAAACTTTTTGATGTTTCTGATATGATGCAACTGGACCAAGTCGATTTCCAACTTTACAAAAAGCCACATTTTTCCATTCAATACTCCTCCTCGTTTACAGATGGCCACATATTGCCGCCTTTGAAATCAATCGATATTATTGTTGAATCTATGCGCACAAGTCGCCTTGAGGTTCATTCATTTTCGATGTGCGCATTCCTTGACCTATCGTTTCTTTTAGCACGAGTTATTGGTGAAATGGTATTTTGTTATATAGCCGTTTTTTCAAATTCCTTTATTTTGACGGAATGGGATCGATGGAAAAGAAATTTTAATAATAACAACAATTGGCATTTTTACCATTCGAAAGAATGTTCAATACCTTAATAGTTCTTTTAAATTTGATCAAAAATGCTTTCATGCCAGTCATGTAAAACGGAATAGAATACAAACATAAGATGCATTTTCGTATGTCATCTGTCAGTAAACTAAGATTTTGAAGTTAGCAAAACAAAACTGAATTATAAAATTAAATTTATTTTATTTCAACAGCACAAGAATATTCCGGGGTTACATTTCTAGAGTTTTTGTATACAAACATGTATGAAAAGTTGTTTAGACTTGGTTGCATAAGGTGGCGGAGATGTCATGAAGAAGAACTGAATATTTGCCACACCCGCGGTTCGCTTGCCAAACAAGGATTTGTAAATTATATTTTGTAAATTTCGACAACTTCTTCGTCCACTTCCTGTACAGTTTTCTTGTACAAGTTTTGTCACCGCTTCTGTTTGATGTGTTTCGAACTTTGTGTAGGTATTGTTGTCTGATGCTATTTCAACATCCTGATCACATCGGATACGGTGCAATGTGCGAATTCGAATACTGATCGATCGTTACCTACACGCTTAGAGTTGTAAACGATTGAGTGCAACATTTTTTTTAAAATATATCTTTTATATTCATCCTATGTTCGGGTCGCTCACCATCCCGAGGCTCCTGGTTCTGGCCTAGTGTACACATTGGACTGCCCAGAAAAATAATTAATTTTTGAAAACTCAATCGGCCCACCCCTGAGTCGATTCCTAGTCCCACCAGGAGTACTTGGCCCAAATTTGAAGCAAATCAAGGCAATTTACATGTAGAAAACCCAATATCTGGCATTTTTGCCGCTAGATGGCACTGTATGCATTGTATTATGACTCCCATCTGTTTGCCATGGAACTTGGATGTTATGGCGGAGACCTTTCCCGGTCAGGTAAAGCTAAAGAGGGTATACACTGCTGGTCAATAAAATAGGTGTGAGATAAAAATACATGAAATTTTGAGTTTTCTCTAAAAATATTTTTATATTCAAATATTTTATAGTTAGGCACAGTCATGATAATGAAAAAGAACACTTTTATTTGTAAATTAAATGTTATGCTTTATCGTAACTCTTTCTTTTCCATGAAATCCAAAAAAGTACCTGGTCAATGAAATAGGTGTATTGTAATCCATTGCAATAAAAATTTTCAAATCCAATGATTTTTAGGCTTCAACATTTTTAACAACTAGTAACCTGTGTAAACTCCCTTATTCAACCAAATTTTATCCATTTGTCTTGGCATTGAGTCATTCAAACGCTGATAAGTTTCCGTTGATATAGGGTAGCATTCCTTTTAAGCTACTTCCTAGAAACGATCCCTATTTGTGAAATTTCGATCGAATAACTTCTTTTTAAGTACATTCCGTAAATTTTCTACGGGATTGATGACAGGAGATTGGCATGGTCCGAAATTATAGTCACTTTACTATCCCGAAATCATTCTTTTACATACTTCGATGTGTGTTTTTGGTCAATATCTTGCTGAAACTGTCATGTAAAGGCACGTTATCTTTGGCATAGGACTGCATGACATCCTTCAGGATGTCCATCCTTTAGCCTTGCATTCGAATCTTGCCATTATAGTGGCGTTGCGAAGAATAGGACCTGCGCAATTCCACGAGAAGCAAGCTCCAAACCTCATTGTTCTCGCCTCCGTGCTTTACCATATTTTGCGTGTGTCGCAGATCAAACTGTTTGCACTTTGGACGTTTAACGTTTCGTTGTGCATCGGAGGAAAACAGGTTTACCTTTGATTCGTCCCTCCGAAGGATATGTCGCCATTTTATGATTCCTTCTGAACCAGGCCCATTAACGCTGTTGAAAAGCAAATTGCATTTTTCTTCAAAGGCTTTGGCTTCGAAATAGTGGAACCTTCCTAGTAATTCTTTCTGGAAGATTGAAATTTTACGGCCTACAGCGAACTGTTCTCGGACCTGCCACTTTTCCAATTTGTGCTGAATTGGTTTTGGATGACGCGAATGGGTCAGATTTCGCTAAAATTGCAATACGATGGTCAGCTGCTGTAGATGTTTTCTTGGGTTTTTTGCGTGTTTCCTTTTTTCGAAGGTTTTAAGGCCTTTGTAACGAAGTTTTCGGAACGCCGCAGTGTATTCGCGATTTATTTATACGTCTTATCTTCTTGAACAAAATTTCTTAGCAAAACTCGTTCCACTTGAGTACAGTGAGATGCTCGACCCATTCTATAACAAATCTTTGACTTATTCAACATTTGAATACATTTATTAACACGCAGAATTCAAACTTCACCAAATAAAACGTATAATGGAATAATGCAAAGTAATAACACGTTAATATATTTTACACACCTATTATATTGACCACACGAAAAAGCCTGCGGTAGTCTTGTTTTGCATCTTGACAAAGATTGCAAATATAATCTGTGCCAACAACCCACTAGTAACTTGACAGATCCCAAGGCTTCTGTGTGCGGTAGGTGTGATTGAGACTGATGCAACTTGGTATGCGTAATTGAGAGAAAAACAAAATAATCTACCACACACCTATTTTATTGGCCAGCAGTGTATGTCCTCCCGAAGCTACTCGAGATACTGCGCACCCTGAGTTTGATCCACCATTGCAGCCTGCCAACATACGTAATCAGGTCAACTCTATCACCGACACCCACCCGTCTACCACAGAACTTGAAGGACACGACATCAACCTTTTCCGGTCAGATAACAACGCTCTAAACAAGTCAGACCAACTCGAAGGACATGGAATTCCTGTATCCGTTTCCTCAGGTAAATACAATGAATGTATATGTCCTTCCGAAGTAGGACATACAGATGCTGCCCCCGTTGAAAGCCCACCCCATTTACAGGCATTTGCTTCCACAATCACTCGATCTACCACCGTTCAACCGTCAGGACAAAACTTGCAGGGACATCTTAAAATCTACTATCAGAACGTGAGAGGGCTACGCACAAAAATTGATGAGCTGTTCGTCGCTGCTTCGGATGTTGATCATGATGTTATTGTTCTGACCGAAACGTGGCTGAATGATCAAATCAACTCGCTCCAATTATTTGGCTCAAGGTACTCTGTATATCGTAACGATCGCGATCCTAATAGTGCAGGGAAGAAACGTGGTGGTGGGGTGCTCATTGCAGTTTCCAACCGACTCTCATCCAAACACAAAAATGACACTCACAATCTCGAACAACTCTGGGTAAATATCCGTGGCCCCTATACTAATCTCTGTGTCGGTGTTGTATATATTCCCCCCGATTCCGCAAGTGATGTAGAAATTATTCAGAAGCACATAGACTCCGCACTTGACATTGCAACTTCCATTGAACCCAACACGGCACATCTACTATTTGGTGATTACAACCAGCCTGGACTTCTTTGGAAGAGCACTCCTTCCGGGTATGCTTTCCCAGACCCTTCTGAATCAACCTTTTCGAGGGCGAGTACTATCTTACTGGACGGAATGTCTGTACTGAACATGCGACAAATGTCTACAGTGAATAATAGGCGAAATCGAATCCTGGACCTCCTGTTTATAAATGAAGAAGCTTCAATGAACTGTACCGTATCAGAGGCACTTGAGCCTTTAGTTGCTGTAGACGCACATCATCCTCCACTTCTGATAACGCAGATTTGTCCGCAGCTGGTTCTCTATGACGAGATGGAGGATGTCAGGGAGTTCAACTTTTCGAAGACTGACTTCTCTAGGCTTCATAACTCACTACAAACAATCGACTGGGAGACTTTCTTGAATTTCGCGATCGATGTAGATGCTGCCGTAGAAAAACTCTCACTGGTGTTAAAACAACTTTTCAGTATACATGTGCCTGCACCTCGTCCCCGAACAAAACCACCATGGTCCAACAACCGGCTACGTAAACTGAAAAGATTGCGAGCTGCTGCGCTTCGACATTACACTATTCGAAGAAACCCAATCACAAAAAGGGAGTTCACTATAGCCAGTAACAGCTACAAAACATATAACCGCTTCCTCTACTCAAGACACGTAGCACAAACCCAATCGAACCTAAAACGAAACCCAAAACAGTTTTGATCTTTTGTGAATGGGAAGCGTAAAGAAAATGGGCTTCCTTCCAGTATGTTCCTCGCAGGTGAAACGTCCAATACTCCCAGCGGTATCTGTAATTTGTTCGCAAAACATTTCTCGAGTGTGTTTAAAAATGAATCGGCTAGCTCAACTCAGGTGGACTGTAGCCTTCAAGATATCCCTCGCGATGTAATCAATTTTGGAAACATTCAATTTACTGACGAAGACATTATGGCTGCCATAAGCAAGATAAAGTCATCTACATCGGTGGGGTCAGATGGGATTCCTTCCATTATACTGAAAAAATGCGCAAGCGCATTGTGTACACCTTTTCGACTAATCTTCAACCAATCACTGTCGCAATCAGTGTTTCCCATGTGTTGGAAAAAATCAGTAATGTTTCCCGTTTTTAAAAAAGGTGATAAGCAAAATGTTGCGAACTATCGTGGTATAACCTCGCTCTGCGCTGGATCAAAGTTGTTTGAGATCCTAGTAGGAAATATGCTCTTTCGTGAGACCAAAGCATACATATCGAAGGACCAACATGGTTTTTTTGCAGGCAGGTCAACAACCACCAATCTAGCCCAATTTACATCGTACTGTATTAAAAACATCGAAGATGGATCACAAGTAGACACTATATACACTGATCTTAAAGCTGCCTTCGATCGTGTAGACCACTCTCTTCTTCTGGCTCTGGGTGCTCCATCAAATTTTACAGGATGGCTTAAATCATATCTCGTAGATCGTTCTCTGTCTGTGAAATTAGGAAGTAACGTGTCATATAGCTTCATCAACTTGTCGGGTGTACCTCAAGGGAGCAATCTCGGACCGTTGCTTTTTTCTTTATTCTTCAACGACGTCTGCTATGTTATACCCCCAGGGTGCAAACTCATATATGCTGATGATCTCAAACTCTTTCTCATTGTGCGGTCAATAGAGGACTGCATCGAACTTCAGCGACATCTAGATGCTTTCTGTAACTGGTGTAATCGCAACTTGTTGGCTCTCAGTGTGTCCAAATGCTCTATAATATCTTTCACGCGCAGAAAAAATCCAATTCTCTGGAGCTACAACATCGCCGGCCAATTGCTAGAGAGAGTGTCAGTTATCAGAGACCTTGGTGTACTCCTGGACTCGCAACTGACATTCAGAAACCATTACTCTCACGTTATAGCACAGGGAAATAGAAACCTTGGCTTCATAATAAGAATCGCCAACGAGTTTACTGATCCATATTGTCTGCGGGCATTGTATTTTTCACTTGTTCGGTCTGTCCTGGAAGCTTCCGCAGCCATTTGGTGTCCTTATACGAGCATTTGGACTAACAGAATTGAAGCAGTACAAGCAAGATTCCTCCGCTTTGCTCTTAGAAATTTGCCGTGGCGTAACCCAACAGAGCTACCACCATACATTGATCGCTGTCGTCTGCTCGATATGGAAACTCTGGCAAAAAGGCGAAATACATCCAGAGCGATATTTGTTGGGAAAATATTGACTGGCCAAATGGATGCCCCAGATATTCTCTCACAAATCAACATTAACGTACCCCCCAGAAACCTTAGATCACGTAACTTTTTAAGACTAGACTTTCAGCGCACCGAGTACGGTCAGAACGAACCCATAAGGGCGATGTGTAATGTTTTCAATAGTGTGTATGACCATTTCGATTTTTATGTTTCTAGTGTTTTGTTTTCAAGAATAGACTTAGGAGATTGACTTAGCTTATAAGATTATGTGAAAACATTTCTGTAATGTTATTGAAATGCTGTATACCTTGTATGTAATTTTGTTAATTTGTAGTTCATTATGACTAAGTGAAAATAAGAACGATAATTTAATTGTTTACAACTTTGTCGAAGACCGCTAGTCGATCGGGCTCCGTTAAAAGAAGTTATTGTACTTTTAACGAAGTGATGTCTGAGTCAGTTTTGCTTGGGGCCTAGCAGTGCATGGTTGTGTAGCGATACTCAATTCCCACTAACTATACATTTTTGTGAGATAATGGTTAGATTTAGCTGAATAGTATGTTCAGAAGAATTGTAGTACCTGATACGAGTTATGTTTTGGTTAGAAAAATTTAGTTTCACCCGTGAACGCATAGAGGGCGCCAACACTAACTTTTCATAGAAGAGAGATAGAATATCGGAATGTTCGGAAGAATCACTGAAAAATACCTCTTCTACAACTTAGTAGAAGACACCTAATTTCTATCTCTCTCTGTTTAAAAGTTAGTGTTGGCGCTCTCTATGCGGTCACAGGAGGAACTAAAATTTTCTAACGAAAATATAACTTGTATAATGTACTACAATTCTTCTGAACAAGCTATTCAGCTAAAACTAACCATTAATTCACTAAAATGTGTAGTTGGTGGGCATCGAGTACCGATACACCAAGCACTGCTAGGCCCCATGCAAAATTGACTCAGACATCACTTCGTTAAAAGTTTAATAACTTCTTTTAACAAAGCCGGATTGACTAGCAGCCTTCGACAAAGTTGTAGACAATTAAATTATCTTTCTTATTTTCACTTACAGTGATAGTACGATGCATACAGTGCCACATAGCGGCGCAAATGCAAGCTATTGGGTATTCTCCGTGTAAATTGTCGAAAAATCCCATACAAACTCCGGGAACGTTGGTCCAGTAGCTAGACTTGTCCGGTTTGCTTCAAATTTAGAGGAAGTTCTCCTGGTGGGACTAGTAATCGACTCAGGGGTGGGCCGATAGGGATAATTTTTTTTTCTTGTCACTCTAGTTCCCATGCGTAAAACGGCTCTGCTCTTACCTTAGTATTTCAATTTGAGTGAAATCACGATCTGTATGATCAGAGATGCAAACAACATGCATTTACTCATCCTAATTTTCATACAAACGTAAAATGCAATGTGACAATCCTAGAAGCAATCATCGCCTTTATAGGATATTTTTCTATTTTTTTCATTCAACCACGAGCCACTCTTATGAGACATCTCTGACCAATAATAATATATCAATTCCTTTTCAATGATTTCCAAAATGGAATCCACGATTTCGCGAATCTACCGCAGCGAAGCATGTTTGGAATGGTGTCGTTTATTATTAATTTGATAAGTGACTATACCATTGAGCAGGTGGCGTACCGTACTTCAAGTTAATCCAGTGTGTTGACTATCGAATTCGAACAACGCCCGAAGACATTCGATACGTAAGAAAACTTGCTAAAACGCTGCGAACTTACCTGTGTTTACGAAACCAGCTGCTGGGCCCTGGGGCATGACTTTCTTCACGAAAATGCCCTCCTTGAGGCCACCGTACACTTCCACTCCCAGACCGGTGAAGTCTGACCCGCGCAAGGACACTAGCCGCGGTGTGGTGCTCTGTGGAGGGAGAAGATTGGTGGGTGATGAACGCATCAACTGACTAATAAAATCGATGATTGACGATGAACACGCAAACAGGTTGTTATTATATAAATATATCGGATGTTTTGACTGAAACTTGTTTTATGACGAAGTTCGGTTTGAAAGTGCAAATAAATCAGTGAAATCGATGGCGGAAGTGTGCACAAAATACGGTTAAGTTGTGTTCGAAAAGACAGATTCAAATTTATGATTGAGTGAAGGTTATTGATTTTCAATCGAGTTTAGACAAGTTAAAAAATAAACCTGGATTGGATTTTTTCTTGCTAATAGAACGGAACCCAGGTAAGGTTGAAACAATGTTATTCAAGTATGGGGAAGTGAGGCAATATCGATATGTGGGTCGAGTTGAACACCTCTGTTTTCTAAGAATCTGACGTATACGTACGGTAATAGTAAAATTCATATTACTCAAGAATATGTTACCACTAACTATTTCAAATATAAAAATAATTTACCAAGGCTTCGTACTTTCTACAAGAAGTCTGGAAAAATAACTGTACAACATGAGGCAAAATGAACACCACGCAAAAAATATGAGTTTATGAATTCAATTCCAAAAAGCTACCTTTATATGAACGTTTTATACCTGTAAGTACTCTGAATGATGAAGAATATTAATTGCTCTTGAAAAGTATTCAAAAATATAATTTAAACAAAATTGAATTTTGAAACTAAAAGTTCCGAAAAACTGTTATAAGACTTTCTTTCGTTAGCAAAATATATCACTAAATCAATAATAAATAATATTCTAAAAAAAAATCGCGAAATTAATTTTAAATTTCGTTATAACATATAACTTTGCTGCGCCCCTCAAGATTGCTTATATTGCTAAAATTGATAAAATAGTAAGCCAAAAGTCGGTCACTACATACAATGATTATTTGAAAACATTTTGAAAATGCTCCAGTGCGTTCGATAACTGAATGTGAAGAATATATTTTATTAACAGAAAGAAGTTTGGAGTTATTTGCTTGTTTTGTTAAAAATATATTGACCTTCAGCCTTTGAGGTGCTCATATTGCCTCACTTTAATGAAATCATTGAGAGGTAGCTGATTATTCTCTGAAACTTCGACAACCGTAACCATCACCGTTAACAGATTAACTAGCAAGTGATATCAGAGGAATACTCACGTTAATGCAACTATCATCCACAGTTTTCCGCTTGTCGAGGCTGTTCTGCTTAGCAGATGAGGTCCAGCTGGGATCCAATGGAGAGTTGGCTTTGGCGATGCCGCCACTACCGCCGTTTCCTTCGCCCGTTTTGAATGCCGGATTATCGAACGCGTATTCATCTTTCTTGCTCTCGAGGTCTTCTGGGACAAGTTGAGATTCTGGGTGAGAAACGAGAATGGGAAAACAAAATCGAAATTAATAATTATACCAATTAATAAACGCTGGCTCATTATTCGAAATATTCCAAGCTACCAATCGGTTTGTATCATCCTGCATGGAAAATTTTTATTAACTCGCAGACGATGCAAGTTTAATTTTTAAGTGCCTAATTATCGTTATTGAGTTTCAATAAGCCGAAACCGTGCCGCGTACCAGTGGATCGGTGAATCGCTCCCGTACGGTATGCATCATTGTAGGCCGGCGTTGAACCTTATGCGGCTCGTTTCGGCCAATTATCAAATCAATCAGTTAACGAAAGCGATATTGCACTTTGCTGATCCACTATATGTACTGCTGTAATGTTGAGAAGTGACGCCAAAGCATACGATCGCAGTACGGCATGCGTCAGTTATCGATATTATGGCTGCGCTAGCTGGGGCCCGATTACATCGATATCGATAACGGATCGTTCATGGTCCAAAACAACGAAAACCGGAAGTGTTTTTTTTATTAAAGTGTTACAGATTTTAAACTATAGGAGGGGCTGGTGTCACTATCACTGGATGATGATGATCACTCTTATCTTGTTTCGGACAAAACCTGCCTAGAGGTCATGTAGCATCTGGCTGTAAAAGTCCAGAATTGATCCACTGGGTTCCTGTTTCCATGTCGTATTGTCGTAAAATTGTCGTGTAAATCCAATAGATGTATTTAGGTTTGAGAGCCCAGCTCTTTCCAAAAGTTTGTCTGTCCGAACGCTATGCACGCTTTCTTGACTCTGAACTAAATGTGAGCAGACCAATTCAGTTCGGAATCCAATATAACTCCAACATATTTGACTTGATCTGCACCCAGTAGCTTAGAATCAAAGAACTGCAAGGGTCGAACCCCGGTTATTATTCACTTCTTCGTGAAAAGAACCATTGAAGTTTTGTTTGGGTTGACTGAATTTAACTTGTCCACACCAGTGTTCGACAACTCTTAATGCTTGTTGTATTAAGTCAATAAGATTGTTCCGATGCAAAGTCCAGGAATTAGAATTTGGTAATCGTCAGCAAACCCGTAGGTGGGAAATCTGAGCTCAGTGAGTTTCTTAAACAAGCCATCGGCAACCAGCTTCCATAACAAAGGTGATAGAATGCCACCCTGAGGACCGCAAATACTCAACTTCCGTATCTCTGCTTGTCTTAGCGACGAGCAAAGAATTATCCCATCCGAGATATATGCAGATACCCCATGACTGCACGTCGCTTCCAGAATAGACTGGAAGGACGAATTGTCAAAAGTACCGTCAATATCTAGGAACACACCCAAGCTAGATTGCTTGATCGAAAAGGCCTTCTCAATGTTGTAAACAACATCGTGAAGCATAGTGATCCAGGATTTCCACAACGATATGTATGTTGCATTTTCTGATGTGGATATTTAACTAATTTAACGTTCTTGTCAGTGTAACTGTTACAACACAGATATCGCGAGTTGTGAGCTCAGATATGAGACACGCGTCAATAGTCTTATGTGCAAGAATGCAAGATCGAGGCATTTCACGTGAGTTAGTTATGCCTGTATAGTTGTAAGCAATTAAGGCAGTGTTAAGTAACTTTCCAAAATAGAAGTTTCCTTTATGGAAATACGGTTCTTGAACCAATTATATAGAAGCTTTACCTACTTGCATAAGTCGAGATAGATTCATAGTTGCTGTACGTTTATGCTGGAGATTGATTTGTGCTATTCTAACCATTTTTTATTACAAAACTGTACATTTCATTTCCAACATATGTAGCACAATAACTAGAGGACACCAAGCAAGTTGAGATGTTAACGCATATAGCGAGCCATACCAGGTTTAAATGGGACACGATCATTTGATTCCCACGATTTGCGAAGAATGCAATGGTCCACTGTGTCAGACATTCGCATAACACAGTAAGGACAAACCGAAAATGCTCCGTGCGCGAGTGACATATATATTTTAGACCCTCCAGCCATAAAGCCCTCGGCATGGAACTACACCCTAACTTCAGTCGCCTCCTACGACATGGGCTCAATTCTTGGCTGGATACCACACGGCCTCTGGGCAGGTTCGTCTGTACGCATCGAAATTTGATAATCGAAACCCAGCAAAACTTCACCAAACTACCATCAATCGAAAATCTTAAATTAGACCTCCAAACACTTAAAGCACGCTCGAGCTCCAGCGCCATTTTGAATCGAATCCCTTTCCTTACTAAAAATCTATCTCCTTCTAGCAAAAACAAGGGACGCACTAACATTCCTTCCCCTTCCTGCTGCGATCTATTTTCGGCCCTGACCGACGCCTGAATTGATCACTAAACAAGTTGAGATTACAAGGAGTTGTACATTGAAGAATAATTTGTTATTCCCAGGCTTACCATCTATTCCTTCTCAGTGAAATTTCAGCTAGTCCCGATCGAAAATGCAGTGGTCGCATAAGTTTAAGTTCAAGCTTTGGATTTTAAACTATAGGGTTTCTTATCTTTGGGAATGGTCAAGATTTTGGTTAGAAAATCGAATCCAGATGCTTCCAACTTTAAAGTTCACTAAGCTGAATTTAAACACGTAACTGAATTTTACACAAACAAAACGTTGTTTACTATTACGACCAACGCGCACGTATTGAACAAGTCCGCTTAACGTTTGTATAACGTTCTATATCTGCTCACCTGCGATAAGGGAGATTAGATTAGGTATGTTCTAGTACACGCTTCTTGTTGCTCAGAAAGAAGATGAAAGAGATACAGGAACTTTTTTCTCTAGTTTGCTCCGAAGTGCTTCCAGTTTTCTTAGTACTGGAATAAACCTATCATTTTCGATTCAGTCAGTCAAATTTAAAAAATTCTGAAAATTGTTAAATTGAACTCTTTATTACTAAGCAACGCTAACTAAAAATATAGTGTGCCTGTTACACCGATGCTTGATTATCATTGTATTATAATTAAATGAATTTATATCAGCTCTGTCTGCATTGGGAAGGTTTGCTCAAATCACATCTGAAAATTTCTACATCAATTCAGCAGCAAGTCCCTTTGGAACGACGCCATCAAATAAGCAGTAAACGTGGTCGACCAGCATTTGTCTGTAGCTCCTGAATTATTCTTCGCTCCGGTAACTCCAAAATCGTTTTCTGTGGTGATTTTAACGATTCCTTCAACAGTAATGGTCGCAACGTTAGTTGATGTATCAGTAACTAGGCAGCCGATTTGTGCCACGAACTGCTCGATGTTGGAAAATTTGAAGTGAAATTTTTATACATTTTATTAAGTTTACGATAGACTGTCTCACTCAACTTGGTCGTTTTTGAGCACTTATCTGGAAATTGCGCTCTTTGCCCCATTACTCTGAGATTGAGGACTTCTTGGACTGAACCGAATGAGTCACGCCAACGACAATCCAACACGTTCCTGTACAGTACAACATGTAGTAGTGATGGAAAGTTTTCTATATCTAAATTCATCAGGTGGGTGAGATGATTCTCATGTACATCCAAAATTTGTAGCAAAACCATTTTCCATTTGATCATGTCTAGTTCTACTAAATAGTTACGGGACAAGTCTAAGATTTTTAAGCGAGGAAGTATAACATCTTGATTAGCTATCACGGCATACAATCGATTCTCAGACAAGCCGAACTCCTAGAGATTATTGAGCCCGCTCAATTCGCTGAAGTTTGCATATTCAATCATATTTCCATACAGCATTAGCTTGGTTAAGTTTTTCAATTTCGCTAAATTCTTGGGGATCGACTTCAATAGATTCGAAGTAATAGATAGCTCGGTTAGCCGATCGTTTTCTACGGTTCCGTTTATCACGATTTCCGTCGTTTTGCTGTTTGCTGCGCTGAATACCGTCAAATTCGGTTTGAGATAAATTGTGGTGATATTTCCACCCACGATTGTGAGTGTTCCAATCATCTTCATTTGATCCATAATCTCTGGTGAAAGATAGTCGACCATGCAATTACGTAGTTCATAGTTTTCGTGAGCTGTAAACTGAACCTCTGTAGTTATATTCAAATTTTTCAGGACACGCGTTTCCAGTAAACCAAAGGTATTACTATGGGTAATGCTCCCAAAGCACGCTAGCGATGCCAACAAACACCCTATCGTAACACTGGAATAGGAAAAAAAACTTTTTGACGAAAAAATAATGAATATTTTCTACTTCTGAATAAAACTTTGACAGCGAGTGGCTTAACCAACTAGATTGCATTGATTGATACTACTATCAGTTTGTGTATTCTATAATGTGGCTCTGGCTCAGTTTTGCTTCAAACAAGAAGCGAAACTGAACCAGAATCCAGGGCCAAACAACGGTTGTTGAAATGTATTAACTGACTATTTAACAGTTAGATTGGTATCTGATTAAGTTTCGGGATCGAGCAAGAAACGGCATGAGGTATAAACAGGATGCACCGCCATCTGATGGAGCGTTAAAGCTTGGTCTATCAAACTACGGATTGCTTTTAGTAGCGAGCGAAATGGGGCAGTAACGGAATATTCGGTTCGGACATGTAAAGATCAAAAAGAGTGCTCCGTTATCGATACAGCTTGACTTTCCTTCCGAAGAAAGACGTGACCCGCTGATTTTGCACATCAGAAAATCTCAACAACCTCAGCTGGGATTGAACTCAGAGCTACTGAGAATTAGTAACGCTTAAAGCGGCCCTTACACGTTCAATATTTTTGTCAATACACGTATTGACGATATTGTTACAATATTTCAATCTAATTTGAAATCCACATCGTCAATACAACTTTTTTCGATTACACGTACAATACTTTTGTCAATACTCTCTAGTATTGTCAAAAATATTGAACGTGTAAGGGCCGCTTATCACTCAACCATCGGTTGAGTCGTAAACCGTGTTCGTTATTGTCTATAATATAGTGGGAAATTACAGATCACATAAACTGATTTCAACTAGAATGATGAGTTGTTCTTTTCTCGGCAATTAGATGCTACAGTAACGAAATAATCCTTAACTTCGCCATTTGGTGAAGTTTTATAGGAAAATGTTTATTTTAGGTTATCGAATGTATGTACAAATTTTACAAATACATAAATTTTCAAATAGCTTCAAATAGCTTTCCAAAAATCACGAAGTGTCTTTTTGTCCCTTAAACAGTCCACTCTCTTAAGTGTATCGATTAATTTAGGACACTTTTTTAACATAAACTACCTAAAGTAACGAACGTATAGGAGAAGGTTAATCAAGGTTTGGAAGAAACCGTTGAATTAATCCTTTACAATCAGCCGAGAAATACGCTGTTGAAGATTTTCATTCAGCTTATGGATGAGGCAACCATGTTTTGGTATTTTGCTTGATATTTTTTAAGCAAACCTGGCAATCTTATTTGTGCATTGCGAATCAACGGTGATTTAGAATACAATCCAACAAATAACTCATTTTCAACAAAATCCATATGGGATTGTTATGCTTCAATAAGCAGTCTAATAAACTATCAAAGATGTGATGTATTTCGATGCGCTATTGCATAAAAATTTAAGCTCAAAAATAATTCTCAAGTAGACAGGATTTGAAGAAGTTTTTTGTGGACGATTTTATAATGACTTTGTTTCCAGTTATTTAGAGTTATTTATTTCGCTTTTCATTTTCCGAGATATATTCCAGATCGATCAAAGATGTTATAAGAAAGAAGAAGATAAGCTATTAAAAGGTTTTGGCAAACGAATGTTTGCACTCTGAAAAATGATCAAGATACATCCAGACATCTGTTGTTAGGGACCATCCATAAATAACGTAGCATTATATGGGGGAGGGGGGGGGGGGGAGTTTTGTATTTTGTGATGATGTGCGACGACAGCTTTTTTAACGGGGAATAGGGGTTGACCTGACGTCACGACAACCTTACCCGTTTCATCTAAGTAACATCTTTTTTTTATCTTTTTTTAATTTTTTTACGGGAAAGGGGGGGGGGCTGTTATTGTCAAGCTACGTAATTACCAGGGGGTATTTAGAGTTTTGTGACGAAATGCTACGATGGGGGAGGGGGGTGTTAAAAATCGCTTAAAAAATGCTACGTGATTTATGGATGAGCCCTTACGGCATTTAATTAGCAAGGGACTGGAACGTAAAGTATATTTTTCAATATTAAGAGCCGTAGTACTGAAGGGAGAGCAAGGATTTAAATGGAGAAAGTTTAGAAAAGCGTGGAAGGGCGAAGGTGATTCCTGGGAAGCGGGAAGGTGATTCGATTTTTTAATGCCAAAATTCCCTGATTCCTACGGTAGCAGACAAAGAGTTAAGTCGCCGGTAAACTCTAAGCTTGCTCATATGACCCTTCCACGCTTTTCTAAACTTACTCCCTTCAACTCCTTGCTCTCCCTTGAGAACTATGGCTATTAATATTGAAAAATATACTTCACCTTCCAGTCCCTTGCTAATTAAAAGCCGTGACAACAGTTGACAAATTGACTCAATAGGTCGATAACAAAAAATGGTTAGCAAAAAAAGGTAAAAATACATGCAGACAACTTGAAATTGTTCGGTGATTATTTCTTGCGGTGGTAGATAGGAAAACGAAATACAAAATAGGTTTTCATATTTTTCTTTTCCGTTTTATTGAAATAAAATTCGGCTGATATATTTAAATGGATCATTACTATATTGAATAATAAATAGCATACCATAACTTTTAAAGCGCGCAAGATAGATACTTGGTGTCTTCAGCAAAGAGGTTCGCAGAGCTACAAATTTACTGAAGTAACCTCAATAAAATTACCTCGAAAAAAATTAATGCAAATCTCACATAAAGGGGGATCAATTTGTGAAAAGATAATATCAAAAGAAAGAGCATACTACATCCAATAAATCCTCTGAATATGTATAAAATTAGCCGTTTTGCATGTTTTGGTCTTATTTCTAGATATTGGAAAACGGTAACAATCCGTCGTTCGTATTTAATGTTAAATTTCACTTTTGATAATAGTCTGATTTCAACAAACTATAGTTCGTTCGAAGGGTATTTGTATAAGCTGTTCGAAGATATAAAAAGTGTTTATCTATGTTTTCAATGTGGTTAATCTAAAAAAACTACAAGGGGCAGCCCTATGGGGTTGCACGAATTGTAGACGTAGGGCGTAGGACTATACTACTTATTGTTAAATATTTATTTTCTTAGTACATTTAGAGTAATAATAAATCAAATATATTTCTTACGCATAGTTTCAAAACCACCAATCAACATCGAATGTTACATATTGAACAAAACCTTCTTGGTTATCAGGTTATTTCATTTGTAGTAGCTGATCGGATCCGGTTAAACTTATTTGAGAAGATCTCAATAAAGAAGACAGAAAACAGTGAATATCTGGAACTAAATCTTTATAGCACATGATCAGCTTTTAAAAATTGTAAAAACTTTTCGATTGTGTGTGGTAAAAACCCGTACCGGCGAAGAAAAATCAAATTTAAGACAATATAATCACATTTAATGTATAGACCAGTGGTTTTAATCATATATCGAAAACAATGTTATGTATGGACATATATCACGGTGTATTTATTAGAACAACTTTATGAAAAAAAGATTCAGCATCTCTGAAACTTCGGAATATGAAAGAATGGGCTTTCCTCTTTCATTTGAAACTAAGATCAAAATAATCCGTCGGGGGTCCAGAGCAACTTTTTTTAAGTTTTTCTTTTAACAATACAGGTTTTAGAGCTAGTTCATATTTCTGTCCCTAGATTGAGCTTTAGACATTCGAACAACACTAAAAGTGAGAATTTGATAGAAAATTTAATTGTCTACAAGTTTGTTGGTAACTAAAAATTGATCTGAAATCATCCTGAAAAGTTGTTTAAGATTTTAACGAAGTTATATCTAAGATAGTTTCACACGAGGCCTAGTGGTTTGGAAATAAATTTTCTCGCACTTATTTCATTATCAAAAAAAAAAAATAATTGGGTTTAGTGGCCTGAAAATATTTGACGGGATTCATTACAACTTCTTAGTTGACAATTCTAATTGACCTTCTGTAAATTGGGATGTCAAACATCCTAATTTTCAGAGATAGAAAACTATTTGTGCTTTTGGTTCAAGTTTGTAATCTTTACCGATAGTTTCGAAGGAACTACCATTCATTGGAAGGTATTTCTTGGTTACAAGGGTTTGGTTACATTTATGTTTTAGAAAGGACCATACGTCGCATAATTTAGGTTATGATCATTTTAGTCAGCTATTATAATTCCGTTCAAGACGAAATGTTGGGACACACCGTTCCTAATTGAACGCAAACCACAGCAGTAACTGCCCAAATTAGTGGTTAGCGTGAAACGATTTATTCAAAGTTTCTCCGCAAAGTATATTGTGGTTGTTGGATTTTACGGCCATTTCCTATCAATTATGCAAGAAATCGTTACTAAATTGATCCTAGATTATGCAAAATGTATTATTTTTGACTTGAGTACAATTAAAACCTTATATACATAGAAGTTCTTGAATGTATCCCAAAAAAAATATCTTGATCCAAAAACTCAAAGTTTTATGTTCACTGTTTGTCACATTACGTTAATTTTGAAAACGTATAATCAGCGTTTTTAACTAAGCGTTGCAATGAAATCCGCAAAATATTGCAATGGTGTTAAAAGTTTCATCGAGTTTGTTCAAATATAAAGGTTGAAGTTCATGACAAGTGAATTTTATACGAAGATGCTAACATAGTAGCAGGTTCATACAATAATAGTTATCAGTTATACCCGAGAACAATCGAAAAAATGAAAAAGAAGGCTTACACCATTGAAAAAGCTGTTTCATCGGGAAGAATCACTCACCATTTTGGAAAACAATATTAATATCATACTAGTTTGGTCCAAAAAATATTAATGGTTCCCTATATCAGATGGAATTTGGAATTATAATTTTCAGCTAAAAGATGAGACATTTCAAGCTCTCAAATTCCTCTGAATGTACTGTTCAACTAAACAACTATTTGGCAAATAAAAAAAGTGCGTGTGAATTGACTTACAAACCACTAGGTCTCCTGTAAAACTAACTTAGACTTAAACTTCGTTAAAATATTAAACAACTTTTCCGGATAATTTCAAATCGGTTTTTAGTTGTTAGCAAAGTTGTAGACAATTAAATTATCTATCAGATTCTCACTTTTAGTGTTGTTCGAATGTCTAAAGCACCATCTAGGGGCAGCAATATGAACTAGTTGCATTGTAAAATCTATGTTTTTACGAAAAAAAACTTCACAAAAAAGTTGCTCTAGACTCCCTGACGGATTATTTTGATGTTGGTTTCAAATCTAAGGGAAAAACCTATTCTTCCATATCCTGAAGTTTCAGAGATGCTGATTTTTTTGCCTAAAGTTGTCAAAAAAGACACCGAAAGATGTGTTTTTGTAACGGTTTATTGAGTGGCAGCGTATTCATTTATAAATAGGTTTTGTAGTATTAGCAGAATCAAAATAGGATAGGCTGAGTGGAAATGGGTCACGTGAAGTGAAAATGAATCAATGAATTGATCGAACGTAAATAATAAACTTTGGTTGTGCTTTCCATCGATCCGCGTAAATTTGTTGCTAGGAAAGTTTTCGTCTTTGCGCAACGAAAGCACAGATTGTTATCATGCAGTTTAACTGCCAACAAACATGGATGCCACATTGAAATCTGTGTTTCGGTCAAAAATATCTTTTTACCATCTGTGATAACTGAAACAGGAAAATAATCTGTGAAAATCTGTGATAAATTTACGAAAAATCTGTGAAAAATCACAATATTTCCAACAATCCGTTAAATTTTCATCAAAATGCCAAAAATCTGTCATCTGTGATCAAAAATTGTGAAAAAAAATCTGTAACATTACAGAAAAATCTGTGAATATGGTAGCCCTGCTAACAAATTAAGTTCGAGTTACACGATACACCAGACTTCCGTCACCGGTGTGGAGTGTCAAGATTAGTTACATGCAGTCAAATTGAGGCATTCACATACAACATCAACGGCACGGAACATTTTGACGTACGGCACGTGTGAACGGGCACAAGAGAAACGCATTTAACCTATCCTGATGGAACGGTGACGTTCGGATGACGTTGACGGAAGCTGATGTATCGTCTGAATCGTCCTTTAGATACATATCAAGAATAATGAAATTTAAACGACATGTAAATCAATACGAATGTAAACATACAAAGCTTGAATCAAAAATTTGATTGAAAATTAAGTTGAATTCGATGCACTCAATTGGAGCATCAAAAAGCATTACATATTCGTTCATGTAATATTACATGTAATTTATTTTACAGCAATATTGGATTAAAAATACATTAAAGTGCATTTGTTTGCCGTTTAATGAAACTGTAATCTTCAATCAACGTATAAAATTATAATAAAATTCGTTGAAGAAAGCACGACGTGTTTGCAAATGGAGCTCGAATGTACAAGCGATTTTGCGTACGAACAATTGTGTTCGAGATTGTACATAAAAGTGTGCTGGAAACGAGCACTACACAAAAGAAAGCATAGTGCTTGAACGGACAAGCTCAGTCGCGTGTTGGACGGAATTGGGTTGCGTACCTGCACAGGCAGTGTAACGAACTTACAACTCAGCTACATTGGCTGTGAAAACACACAGCGCAGTGATCTGCTCCGTCTGCCGTTCAACAGGCGACTGAGCTTGTCCGGCCAAATCCGTTCTTTAAATAGTCGATGATGAGGTCATTCATTGAAGCGTAGTGCACTAGGTACACATTTAGAGGGGTGGAGATAGCGTAGTTGGTAAATCGATTGCCTTGTACGCAGATCACCTGGGTTCAAATCCCAACCCCGCACATAGGGTTAGAGATTTTTCTAAAGAGATTTCTCTAACCCGACAAAGAGGCGAATGACCCTAAGGTTAAAACCTCTATAATCAAAAAAAAAAACTAGGTACACAAGTCTGTCGTGCCGGACTTGGGAAGCGCTAACTGTAAATGTGTAAATGCGCGATATTTTGACTAGGTTGTACATTATTTAAACCCCCGAGGGATATTGAGATAACAAAACGACAACACCCCCGAAGAGATATTGTCATTCAAATACGGCATGGACCATAGTTCTTTACCGCACTGGGTTAGGAACGATAGCCTACCCTTGAGTTTTAGCTTTCTGTATATAGGTTTATTTATGTCGTCGCTGTTGTGCTATCTTATGACAAACGCCATTTTGGGGTAAACTGAGTTAGATATGCAACATTACTTGTCTGAAAAATCTCTACAAAGTGGCGGTTTCAGAATTTTGACATTCTGCTTGAGTACTAAGATATAGTGAGAAACGTACTGAGAAATTCTATGATTTTTGTTTATAATGACTGTGATTGGGGTTTGGCGCAAGCTATCTTGATGCATAGGATGTTTTTCTATGTAAAACTGTCTGAGAAATAGAATGGCATAATCATTTTCAAAACAAAAAATCACGAATTGTGAAAAAGATGCAGCTTAACTTTACAACTGAAAATATAGCATATTTCGCAACACTGTAACCTTAAATAACTATTTTTTCTAGATTCCCTGACTCATTTCCTTCAAAATGCATCTTACCGATTGTTCATAGACCAAATGAAGCCAAAGATATGAATAAAAGTTAATAATTGATGATTTTTTTCTATGGAAAATTTTCCATGCACGATTATGACACGCCATACAAATTATGTCATCAATACACACCTATGACACGTGTGAGTGCGACTTTTGTTTACATTTTCAGTAACAACTCGCAACATAGTCAACCGATCTTCGTAATATTTGAGAGATTAATACAGAATAGATAGAAGCATCAGTTGTCTTCTATGAAGTGTTTCTATCATTTATAAGTTTGAAGATATTCAATTTCAAACTTTAAAAATCGTTTTTCTCGAAATGTGCTAAATGGCGCTTGTCATAAGATAGCACAACAGCGACGATGTATGGAGAACCAAAAACCCGGATACGCAATTGCATTACTACAGAGCAGTTGTATATCAAATGATATGATGTTCCATAATCGGATTTACAAAGATCACATGAATAATACTCAGCGCGTTGAATATGTGATAATTGAGTTTGAAATGTTCAGTCAGTGCCATGACTAGAATACTGCAATTTCGCTTGTAAAAATGCAACAAATTTTTTGACATTTTCGGACTCACATCCGGCAGAAAAGTCTTTGTTTGAAAGCAAGTTTGCATGCTACGCCAATGGTTGGCCTGTTCGGTTGCAGTCCAAGAGCAAATCCTGTGCTTTATGCAACGAAGGCTTTATCGACAGTGGTAGAATTAAATCTGGACCAACGAAGTCAATCACAGCGCCCGCTCTAGCCAATTCGTCCGCCAATTTCCAGTAATACCGGAATGACCGACCCATATAAGGTAGATAGCATTTGCAATGCTAAGTTCTTCGATTTGAGCTCGACATGCGATTACTAATTTAGCTCTCGAATCTGCCGAACTAAACGCTGTCAGGGCAGTCTGACTTCTTTTACCGTAAATCCCCCGTTGAAGTGACGATTGTACGCCACACAGAATCGCGAAGATTTCTGCATGGAATAGGGTACAGTATCTATCAAGTGAATGAGATTGGTTTAATCTTATATCACGACAATAGACACCAGTTCCGGCTCGGCCCTCTAATAAAGAACCGTATAACAAACTAAGTATTTTTCAAGTTGTCGCTCCATCTAGCCAGACAGCCATTCCTCACGAAGATGAATTATCACATTGAAAATTCTAAAAGGATAACTATATGTGAGTATGCACTTGCTCCGAGTAAGGTCACTCGGAGCAAGTGTATACTTATCCCAAGTCTCCATTTGGGGTCACAGTCTTGTTGGGATAGTTGCACGATCTATTGGGTTACTGTTCCAGAGCCCAATAACCTTAAGACGGTATGCACAAGAAAGTGCTTCTTGTTTCAGAAACACATGTAATGGTCTTATGTTCAAGAGTGCCTCTCAAGCAGCAGTAGGTGTTGTCGAGAACGTACCAGTCATCGCCATCAAGACCATCCTCTGAAGATGGTTTAACTTTGATTGGATTGTCATAGCCACAAAATAAGGCACCCGTAAGCCAGTATTGGTCTAACAATTGTTGTGTAGATCCACTGAATGTACTTGGGTTTGAGTCCCCAAGATTTGCCGGAAGCCCGGCTACATTAGCCGAAGGCCATGCAAGCTTTCTTGATCCTGAAGGTGATATGAGCTGTCTAATTAAGTTTTGAGTCATAAATTGTCCCAAATTATTTAACTTGATCTGCGACAATAATTTCAGAGTCAACGAACTGCAATGGACGAGCTCTGATTATAATATTTCGTTGCGTGAAAAGCACAATTGATTCTATTTGGATCAACTGATAGTCCAACATGAATACAACATTGCTCAGAAACATATAAGGCTTGTTGTGAGTTGTGAGGTCGGATATAAGACATGAGTCAATATAGCACTATTCGCAAGTATACATGCACGAGGCATTTCACGTGGATTTGTCATGTCATTTTGTTGAAAGCTACGAAGACGGGGTTAAGTAGCTTTCTAACATAGAAGCTACCTTTATGAAAATACGGTTCTCGATCCAAAGCTATAGAAGCTTTTCCTTCCTGTACAATGCGGGATAGATTCAGAGTTGTTGTACGTTTATGCTGAAGAATAATTTGTGCTACTCTAACCATACTCGATTACAGCACTACACATTTCATCATCAGCACTTATTGTACAGTAACTAGAAGATGCCAAACTCGTTGGCTTATAGTCGCCTATATCGAGCCACGAAATTGGGTATTGGAAACATGAGCATCAATTGAATCCCACGATTTGCGAAGAAACAAACGTCCACTGTGTCAGAGATTCGCGTAACACAGCAAGGGTAAGTGTCAGAGTCAGAGATTCGCATAACACAGCAAGGGTAAGACCCATGGCACTCCATGCGCGACTGGCATATTTTAGTCCTGAAAATCATTCAGTCTTCGGCACGGAGAAACACCTTGACTTGAGAACCCCTGGATTTCTGGTGGAATTCAATTCTGCACTTTTACATGATCTTACTCATGATTCTGATACTATTCCTCCTAACATAGTGATGGAACCCTTCACAGAATTTCTATGTTATCCATGATGCCAAAGGAATCCTGCTCACCGTTCTGGTGGCATGCTTATGAGAATTCTGTTGGATGGCTTCCAAAACTCGGGCAAAGATTACATCAAGCTAGTAAGAATCCTCAACGGCGTTTTTATAAGAACTATTGGCAGGATTTTATCTAAACCATAAAGAGGATTCCATTTGTAACATGATGGCGATTCACTCAAAATCCTGAGTAAGCTTTCGTCAGAATTTACAACGTGATTACGTCGGACTGCCATGCAGGAATCTGTCATAATCACAAAAGAAATGGCAGTTTTCAATTTTATGTCGCATGATGGCGGAAAGTTCCGACACTCATTTTAGAGAAATATTAGGCGCCCATCGCTTGTATATGCCCTAGGAGAAGAAACAAAAACCTCTAATTTTGCCAGCAACTTATTTTTCCAACAGTTTCTGGGAATCCTTCCTTCCGGTGGACCTACTTGCGTTTTGCTTGGTACTGATGCTCCTGCTTGTTACCATTTCTTTCGTGGGTTGCATCGTTCAAAGTCGTCAAATAACGCGGTGTAACAATGCAATAACATGCTAGAATGCCGGTTGAATAGCGTGGACCCACCATGCCACAGTTAATTACTGCCTTCCGAAAATTAGTTTTTGCTTTCTTTTGAAGAAATCATAGATACTTCGAATATTAATAGAAAATGGTAGGAAATTTTGATTATTGCAAAAATTATGAATTCTATAAGGTACAATGAAAGCTTCCAATTTTCAAAATCTATCACTGATTGCTTTTGCTCCTTAAATGAGAGAATTTGATGAACCGATTTATACTTTAGGTAATTGTTCGTAACATAGAACAGTTGGATTTTGGTGTTGCGTATTTTACTCGTCAGTAACTAACACCAATTTGGGCCTAGTTAGATATTACATCACGACAGATAACACAACTCCTGTTTCTTTCGAAATATTGGAAGTTTCTTTGTAGTCACGCCAAAGCAAATAATTTGTAAACAGGTATTTTTTGCGGGTTTTTACGTTGAAGGTTCTTTTATCCGATTTGTACACCGCAAAACCCCAAACCTTGTCTGCTTGAATCTTACAGCCAACTTTTACATTCTATTCAACTGTTTCGCCGCCCATATGAGGCACATTAGGTCAGGTTCTCTCACTCTTTCATTGATGACGGTTCTACGCTACACTCCAAGAAAATCTCTTATATTGCTCAGTAAATTTTCTGTCTTCGACCAAACGAAGATCACCACCTTATCACGGCTAGGGAGACTTTCACCCTCGAAGCCGTACTCGATCGTTTACCGACCATCCATCATCGCTGCTGTGTCATCGTAATAGAAATGCCCACTTTCGTTGAATGAAATCGAAACCCAACGACGACGATTGAAAGTAAAAGTGCCACCACATTGGCTGCTATCCACCATATAGATAGATAATAATATCTATCGTTACAGAGTGGTGCGCACCATAAATCACCGTGCCATTCCATGCCCGTATCGGGGGGAAAATTCCCGTACTCGTACGTACACATCTTGACTGTTGAAGTAACTTACTTGAGCGAGCAGCCAAGATTACTGCATCCATGGTCGAACATTGCCGGTGGTAGTAGTATTGCCGCGTAAACCGGTATAAATAAATTATTTTGTAATTAGTCAACGCACCGCAGCGTGATCGATTTGGACTCTCCGATGGTGGACTAAGTTTCTTGGCCGAGTCTGGTCCGTTTGCGGTTGATGGGTCAAACGAATATAGTCGCGGTTGCAATCGAATGAAATTGTCTCTACATTTATGCTGGACATAGCTGCTTTACACCGGATTATTGCATACTCAACACTCAAGTATCACTTTCTGAACGGTAGGTATATGGCTTCTAGAAATCCAATTTAACCACTAAATCGATTCGCTTTTGGTTTGAAACGAAAACATAAATTTAATTATACGCATAGCTCCCATAAACCTTCAAGCGCTTAGTAGTTGATATACACTTCTTTTTTCGCATAATCGAGGTTTTCATGGACCAGAGGCCTGTCGACGCAACATACCTACACCAACACCGGTCGCACATGTGACGACTGTGATCAAGTTCAAGCTAGCGGTATGCGATCACACTGAGGTTGTCCGTTTCTCTCGGAATGGGTTGCTTGCACGCCATCATCGGACATACGCGATAATGTGCAATTCGGAAAGTCCAAGGGAAGTTTCAGACATGTGCCGGAAAACTTACAACCTCGGCGTTGGCTCGGTCGGTTCGTCATATGTTGACTGCAACGACTATCGTCACGCAAGAAATTTCAGTTTCTGGCGCGAAAAAGGATATGGTTTCAAAGTCCGTACAGATTTAGATCTTTGATAGATAGCGAGCCTCCCTTATGCAGCGCGCGTCGGTGCGGTGCAACATTGCAATCAGTTTAGCCGCAGTAGCCAACATCAATGATCCCGCCATTAAAGAGCACCGCGGCGTAGAACAAGTGAAATTTATTGCTTCACGTTACCCGGCCTGATGAAGTGGTGGAAATTGGCTCGAGGATTGGTCCAGCAGATTCGGACAAGATTAAAAAAAAACTTCTTGACAAGCAGGCCACTTCTTCCGCTTCTTATACATATGGTAATCCAGTTTACCTGCTCTAAACTGCGGTTTTCCCGTTATTTGGAGAAGAATCGGTAAGGGCCGCGATATTATATGACGGTTTAATACCGTGGTATTGAGGTTTAATACTGTGGTTGTTTGTAGGTTGTAGGGCTCCTCAAATGCAATACAAAACAATGTTTGCATATTGTTGAATACTCAAAATCTTAATATATGCAATCAAAACAATTTTTTTAAATTTATTCATATATTTGTGAACTGTTTCATGATTCCTAGTACGATAGTCCCAACTTACCATTCGTGCTCGTGAAATAGTTCATGACATCGTAGAATATTATTCGTGTATACGTGAAGTGATTCATGACACAAAAGTCACGACTTCCCATTTATGCTCGTGAAATAGTTCACGAAATCATAAAATATTTTTCCTAAACTGGTTCATGATACCTAGTACATGATTTACGATTTATCTTGAATGCTTGTGTTCGTGAACTAGTCTTTTGGAAACACAATTAGTTTCATGAATACGAAAATTATTATTCATAATTTCAGGAACTTGATCACGGTTTTCGTAAATCGTTCAGTTTACGAAATCGTGATCTTTGTTTCATGAATTTATAAACGGATTTTTTTCGTGTCGTTTTTATTGTATACACAATCCAGAAAAACAAATCGATTTTTTGTAAGCTTTATATGTGACTGCCTCTTTCAAATTGTATACGACTAATTTGGGAAAAAATTAAAAACTCTGGCATTTTTTAGCTTTAAGAAGAGGACCTGCTGTTGTTAGGAAAATGTATGCTTTCATACAATTGCCGGATGGTATTAGCACCGAACGAATTAAACAATTGCAAGCAAGAATCTAATTGTTTTCTCTATATACTGAAATTCATGCAGTCTCCGAGGTAGACGCACTATCCCACACTGGTTCAAGACACGCTTTTAAGGAACTTAATTGCAAGGAGCTAAAAGTAGGTATCCATACTTGCGAATTGTCATGTT
Source organism: Topomyia yanbarensis (assembly GCF_030247195.1). Classification (NCBI taxonomy): domain Eukaryota; kingdom Metazoa; phylum Arthropoda; class Insecta; order Diptera; family Culicidae; genus Topomyia; species Topomyia yanbarensis. Next base: position 116,803,846 of record NC_080672.1, read on the forward strand.
CTGCAGCACCATGTTTTTGCGATATTCGATTTAAACGAAAAGAGAAGCGCATGAGTATCTTCTAGAAAGTTGTAGAGAATATTTTGCAATGTATTCTGCTGTAGACATATTTCCTCTGTCGCTGTTATTAATTTATAGGACGATTTCTATGACGAACTCCCATAATTCAAATCGTTAGGCTAAACATTTTTCATTGTGACAAATTCACAATTTTTCTAAAGAGACTAATTCGCTGTGGCTTGTTTGAAAAAAACAATGACAAATTTTGTGTCCTTTTCTCCGATTTTTAGACCTGTATAACTTTACTATGGACGAAAACAACATTTATATGACGCATTACTGTGTAAGTGGTAGATTTTTCTTTTAAACCGGTGATTAATATATTTGTCCGGAAGCACCCGTTCAGAAGGTAAGGTAAGTAGCGTAGCATAGCATAGCATAGCACGAACACCTGCACATATCGTAGATGGAGTTGCTGAATTGAGCATATCCATTAGACCGGCAACAATTTTGACTTTTTTTCGGAACACTGCTAAATCAAAAGGTAATTGACTTCACATAGCATTTAGCAAATATGAGCTTTTTCAGAAAACTCTAGTTCACTCACAAGAGTTTTGAAGTTTGTATGTGAAAATATATGAAAAATAGGCAATGGAAATAATAAATTCAAAACAAAATGCCAGTGCCATCTTGTGCATCCCAAAATTTGCAGATATATAGCTTAAGGTATAAGGATCAACATTGCCGAAGACTACAAATTGATCCGATTTTGCAGTAAAAAGATATTTTCATATAAAGTTATGTGTTGCCTCTCTTTCTCGCACATGCTTAGAATAAGAATTTAAAAAAAATCGATTCAATGTTAAATAACTTTATAGGGGAACTTCCAATCAATATGCAGTCTTCAACAAAACTGTTCGTCATGAAATAAGCTACGACCATAAGTTTTGAGGTATGAAGAGTTACTGTGGAATTTTTTATTGAATTTTATGTTTTTATTTCCGAGTTTCCATCTATATTACTATAGAAACTTGAATCCTCTTGTGGGTAAACTAGAGCTATTGGAAACAGCTCATATTTAACATATGATCTGTGCATCCAATTACCATTTGAATTAGCAGTGTTCCGAAAAAAGTCAAAATTGTTGCCGGTCTAATATCCATTGCCATATCAGACTTCGCCACGATCTATAATGACGTAGACCCGTTCATATCCACACACCTGGCCACGTTCTTACAAGCGTTTTTATTTCATGATAGTCTTATCATCTACTTACGGAAAATGCTCGGAACGGAAACAGTTTTCATAGCTGACGGAGATATCAGATACGTACAGCAGTTATGAATTTTTCCCGCCTTGTGCAGGAAGGAAAAGCTTTCATAGCTTTGGTTCGAGAACCATATTTCCATAAAGGACACTTCTATGTTGGAAAGCTATTTAACCCAATCTCGGTAGCTTTCAACAAAAATGGCATGACAAATCCACGTGAAATGCCTCGTGCGTGTATTCTTGCGAATAGTGCTATTGGCGCATGTCCTATATCCAACCTCACAACGCGCGATTTCTGTGCTGTCATGGTAAATATGACTGCTGACAACATAAACAAGAAATACGTCTATTGTTCGGCATATTTGCCGAACCATCACCTTCTGGTGATTTCAAAAGGGTTGTATCATACTGTGGCAAAAATGGGTTTCCTTTTATAAGTGATGCAGTGATGCAAGTGCCCACCACATAATATGGGACAACTCAGATATCAATTTGAGAGGCATTGAATTAATGGAATAAATAATAGTACAAAACTGTACATATTTAATGCAGGAAACCGCCCAACATTTGTACGAGCTGGTAAAGAAGAGGCACGTGTTAGATGTAACTCTCTGCTCTGACGGTATTACGCATGAGTTGGCAAGCAGGCTCGTACCAAACGAGCCCGAACCGTTGTTATCTGATCATAGGTACATAGTCTTTGATCATTTAAACGTTTCGCTAGATATCGTCACATACCGTAATCCCAAATCTATGAACTGGGACCTCTACGAAGAGGGCTTGGCGACTAGTTTTCAGGGGCAGCTTCCGACGATTGAATCTCCAAATGACTTAGATGAGGTCGTGGATAAAGCAAGGTTACTCATAGTAGCAACATACCAAGAGGCTTGTTCGCGTGCTTCTAGAGGAACACCCTAGTCGAATACCGAACTTGGTAGACTGAAAAAGTTATGTAGAAGAGCTTGGAATCGCAGACGCAGGGACGGGTCGGAGGCATTTAAGTTGGCTCGCAAAGCATACAGAAATACCCTTCGATCCTCTGAGCGAACTGGTTGGAAAAGCTTCTGCACAAATGTCTCAAGTCTCAACGAGACTAGTAGATTAAATAAGTTACTATCGTAATCGAAAGTCTTTCATGTCAGTTTGATTGGAACTGCTAATGGGTCTGATGAAGATGTAGTACTCAACTGTCTTTTTGATACACAATTTCCAGGCTGTACGGAGCCATCACTGACGACTGCCCCTGAGTTCTTTTCAGGTAGTTCTGATTCATGGGCATTTGCTCGTAGAATTGTGACAACCGAATCGATCAAATGGGCGATTGAAAGTTTTGCTCCGTATAAGTCTACGAAAAAAGATGGAATTATTCCATCTACTACAAAAAGGATATGAATATTCAAGCATATTTTGAAAAAAGTTCTTACTTGTAGTCTTGCAAAAGGATACATTCCATTAGCGTGGCGGGAAATAACTGTAAAATTCATTCCCAAAGGTGGCCGCGTCACTTGTGAGGAGGCAAAGAGCTTTAGACCGATCAGTCTGACCTCCTTCCTTTTCAAATCAGTGGAATGTTTAATCGACCACTACATTCGGGATGTTAGTTTGGGCGAGCATTTGCTACATGCAATGCAACATGCATGTCAGCAGGGGAAGTTTACAGCCACCCTTTTTACACAATGCTGTCTGCAAAATTGAAGAAACTTTTTCGCAAAAGCAATTTAGTTTAGGAGTTTTTTCTTGATATTAAGAATGTTTTTGACAACGTGTCTTTCGAATCCATTTTGGAGCAGCGCGACGTCATGGAGCCCCTTCATACACCACTAGCTGGATACACGCAATGCTCAACAACCGACATCTGTGCTCATCGTTAAGACAAGTAGAGATAAAGAAGCTGAATGCCTGCGGATGTCTTCAAAATGGTGTGCTGTCAGCACTTCTATGCAAGCTTGTCGCCGATGGCTTGTTGAAGAAACTTAATGAGCTTGGGTTTTCGACGTATGGTTTCGTCGATGATTTTGAAATAATGATTACCGGTATTTGCATTAACAAACTTTTTGATTTGATGCAACAAGCCATATGTGTTGTTGATCAATGGTGTCTTCATGTTGGACTATGAGTTAATCCAAATAAAACATCTATGGTGCATTTCACGCAACGAAAGATTACAACCGGAGCTCGTCAATTGCAGTCCTTTGATTCTGAAATTATTATCGCAGATCAAATTATGTACGTTGGGGTAATTCTTGACTCAAAACTTAATTGGACAGCTTACATCGATTTCCGGATCAAGAAAGCTTGCATTGCCTTCTGCCAATGTAGACGAGTTTTCGGCAAATCTTGGGGACTCAAACCCAAGTACATTCAGTGGATCTACACAACAATTGTTAGACTAATACTGGCATGCGGGTGCCCTGTTTGGTGGCAGAAGTCATGACAATCCAATCAAAGTTAAACCATCTTCAGAGGATGGTCTTGATGGCGATGACTGGTGCACGACACTTACTGCTGCTCTAGAGGCACTCTTAAACATAAAACCAGTACATGTGTTTCTGATACAAGAAGCACTTTCTTGTGCATACCGTCTTAAGGTTACTGGGCTCTGGAGCAGTAACCCAATAGATCGTCTAACTAGCCACACAAGACTGTGACCCCAAATGGTTACTTGGGATGAGTATACACTTGCTCCCAGTAACCTTACGCTCACATGTAGTTTTCCTTTTAGAACATTCAATGGGAGAATTCCTCTTCGTGAGGAATGGTTGTCTGGCTGGATGGAGCGACAACATGAAGTATACTTAGTTTGTTATACTGACGGTTCATCATTAGAGGGCTGAGCCGGTGCTGGTGTCTATTGTCGTCAAATGAGATTAAACCAATCTCATTCTCTTGGTAGATATTGTGTGTGGCGTACAATCGGCCCTTCAACAGGGGATTTACGGTAAAAGAAATTAGGCTGCCCTATAAGCGCTTAGTTCGGCAGATTCGAGATCGAAATTAGTAATCACATGTCGAACTGAAATCGAAGAACTTAGCATTGCAAAAGCTACGTACCTTCGAAGGGTATCCGGTCATTACTTATTACTGGTGGTATTACTGGCTAGAGCTGGCGCTGTGATTGACTTTGTTGGTCCAGAACCAGTTCTACCACTGTCGATGAAGCTTTCGTTGTATAAAGCACAAGATTCGCTCTTGGGCTGCATCCGAACATGCCATCCATTGGCGTAGCTTGCAAACTTGCTTTCAAACAAAGTCTTTTCTGTCGGATGTGAGTCCGAAATTGTCAAAAATTTGTGGCATTTTTCCAAACACAATTGCAGTAGTCTAGTGAGGGCACTAACTGGACATTGCAAACTCATATTATCACATGGTTACTATTCAGCGTGCTGAGTATTATTCGTGTGATCTTTGTGAATCCGATTACGGAACCTCATATCATTTGATATATAACTGCCCTGCAGTAGTGCAATTATGAATTCGGATTTTTGGTTCTCCATTCATAGAATAACTTATGTGCAGAGAGCTGAAATTGAAGGATATGCTATTGTTCCGAACTCAGTGTGGTAAAGAGCTGTAGTTTAAGCCTTATTTTAATGACATTATCTCTTCAGGGGTGTTTATCTCAATGTCTTCTTGGGGGTGTGGATATATCCGCTCATCGAGAAGTGTCTTTTATTCTCTTGAGAGTGACGAATACTTCCGTATTGTCTACGTTCTCTGTGTTTTTATTTTCCTTATTCCCAACCGTACCACTTCCCCAATCCTTCTCATCAGGAAATTACGAAAACACAAATCGGCTAATTCCAGATTCCTCCGTCTTTATTTTCTCTTTCGATTTCTACGGCGTCACCATAAAGTTTTCCAATAATGTTCCAGAGCATATCGAAAAGACTAGGATTTCGAGCAACATGTTATACACCGAGTAAAACCCGATTCAGACGATACAGCTGCTTCTGTTAACGAAAAAGAACGTCAATGTCATGGCATCGTTCCATCAGGATAAGTTGAATGCATTTTTCGTGTACCCATTCTCACGTTCCATACGTCAAAAAGTTCCATGTTGTTTGTCAAGTAACTAATTTTGACATTCCGTGGACGTGCTGTATTGGTCCGTTACGGAAGCATAATGTATCGTGAAAAATCGTACTTTAAATTGCAAACGTAAATGCGATCCAGTTATTAGCGGAAGGAAAATTAAACATAAAACCTTTTCGGTAAGCTAACAAGCAAATTGTAGTAGCAAAGCTTCACGTTGAACGAAAATTCTTTCGCAATATCTGCAACATTAACATTAATACGAAAACAATAGTATAGTAACTCTACACAATTACTTTGAAATGTTATTGTGGAACCCCAATCAGTAGTTTCCGCGTTTCTCGCTTCGATTGTCTGAGCCCAAATGTATCGAACCATATTCAGATTCACACCAGCTCTCAAAACAATATCCAGCCGGCGGGAACAATTGGCAATTTGCGTATAATCTGAAGCAGGAATCGATCATTGCATTATACTATGTATTACCGTGGGGAATGCGTGTATCGTGTATGCAATATTTTCTTGGCCGTACAGCGGCTTGCGCGCGCTCCGAATGGAAATCCAGTTGCGGGTTCCTGTCTTGCTACCCTCGAAGCATGCATTCAAGTCACTCTGCTTACCTTGTCGATCCTGAGGGTTCCCTTCGGTTTCGCCTGTACTACTCTACACTTTTTCCCGTTCGATTTTGCGGCGCTAGTTATACATATAAACAATTTTGTTATCTACATGACCAGTCTCGCTGAGACCCACAGTCAAATGCGCTCCTAATGAAGTAATATCTTCTGGTCTTGTTTTGGTGCAGTGGGCAATGCTAGGAATGTGGTTTGATTCATATTCGCATATAATTTTTTACTCACTGTGCTGCTGCTTTTAGCTGAGCTAGGAACGATGAGTTGTTATTATAGTGGAGAAATGTTTACGATCGCTTCTCGCGCACTCACACAGAAAATCGCACTCGGTCACCACCTGAACATACCAACCGTCTACCTACATAGGATCGTTCATAACACGTATGCGATCGGTGATGGTCAGTTTCTTATTTTGGTCTTGGGGCCTCGCAGAAAATTATACGAGTCAGCGCGCTCCGACCTATGCGAGCTGGCAAAGGACCTGCAATATTGCTGCAACGGTGATCGAGGGCCAGCGGAAACCTGTTTCATTTATCGCACTTGACTTGGCCCTCCCCGTTACCGTACTTCCGATGGAGTAAAACTGTTGATTTAGTGGTTTGCATCGAAATTGATTGTTTTTTCTCGTTCCCTGTTTTCACTGCTTCGTTCTGACCTAGATTTGCGAGTGTTTTTACAAAGAGATATGACCAACTGATGAGCTCAGGAAAATTGTTTCTAGTGGTGTTAGTTTGTTTGAGGGACATCCAGAAACACAGTGATTTGTCAAATTTTGTTGTACTTGACACATCAAATATTTTGTTGAACTTTGGCTTCAATCGATTTTTTGTGTAGCGGAGACCGGGGCTATCTGGTGTTTCTTTTCAATTTAGTTTTTTTTTATTTAAGAGGATCAAGTAAAATGAAACATAATGCATTGGAGAGCAGGTCGTTGGTAGCATCTCAGAATTTGATGAATTGTTTTGTTGAAGCGGAAATTCTGCCAACCTGAATGCGATTTGAAATGCTTCAATAGTTGCGAAATGAAATGCTTCAATAGTTCTAATGGGAAGTCTTGGATGTTTTCAAAAATTCTGAAAACCAAATCTCGCTTTACACAATGTGATTTTCTCCACACGATTTTTAGAGTAGACTCGTGTGAGAATGCTATTGCATTGACCTCTCATTCAGCGTTGCCAAGTGCTTTGCACCTAAATCTGTTAGTAAAATTTCTGAGCGAGAAATCTCGGAATAAGCTTAGTTCGTAAAAAGGCCGTGTTAGTATGTTTAATTCAATTTCCATATAATAATGCCACAATTGAATAAGATTTTCATGGTCAAATACTAAAAATTGAGCGAGTGACAGTGAATCTCCGGAGGCCCCTGGTCGAGAACTTGTGTACATCATAACTCAACATCATAACTCAACATTTACTGAAGCAATCCTTTTGAACTTTTGCGCAGTTCTTCGCATAATTGCTCAGGTAATGAGTAGAGCTTTGATTTTTTCTCGATTTTTAAATTTTTCATAGCACTTTTAAACCAAAAATCAGATTTTCGCTAAAACGATTGGTGTGTAATGCAAGAGACATAACCGGAGAGGAGTAGAATATACTTTTGCCTGTTAATTCGAATACAGCAATTGTTAATATCTTCGTAAATCTTGTATTAAAGACAGATAAATTAGAAGGAAGTTTTTAATTGACTACTATAACAATTAAACGCCCTTTTCAAAGTTATCATACAACAATGTATAGAAAATGTTTGATTATATGCCATTGCCTAAAATTATATAAAATTCCGATATTTGTAGACTTTCACAAATTCCGGAATAACCGATATAATACAATCATTTAGAAGATAGCGACACTTGCTGCATTAAAATTAACAGGCTAAAATGGAGCCTGTTTCACTTTGGTTGTGTCTTTAAAATCACCCATTTTTTGTTTTGTAGAGTGGTCGAAAATACTAACAGAATACGTATAGGGGAAACCGAGGAGATTTGAAACAGAGGAGAGTTGAAACAGTGCATATTATTGACTCGGTCCATTGCTGCTTGTCGCCTGCCTCGCAGTCTTTGAAGGGTCCGCAGGTCGTCTTCTATCTGGTCGATCCACCGTGCTCGCTGTGCGCCCCGTATTTTTGTTCATGTAGGGAACCATCTTCACCGGGTCGTCGTTCGACATTCTTACGACGTGTCTAGCACACCGCAAACGTCCTATTTTTGCGGTATTCGCGATGGATGGTTCTTACAGCAGCTGATGCAACTCATGGTTCATTCGCCTGCGCCACGTTCCGTCTTCCATCTGCACGCCATCATAGATGATACGCAACACCTTTCGTTCGAAAACTCCAAGGGCGCGTTGGTCCTCTACGAGCATAGTCCAGGTCTCGTGGTCGTAGAGGATCACCGGTCTAATTAGCGTCAAATTTTGTTCGACGGGAGCGTCCTCCGGAGTCCAAAGTAGGCACGATTTTCCTCCAAGATCCGTTTCTGAATTTCTATGCTGGTATCATTGTCGGCGGTTACCAGTGAGCCCAAATACACGAATTCGTTTATAATCTCGATTTCGTCACCGTCAATTCGAACTCGGGATGGGAGGTTCACATTGTCGTCTCTAGAACCTCTTCCTCTCGTGTACTTTGTCTTCGAAACGTTGATGGCAAGTCTAATTCTGCTGGCTTTAGTTTTCAGTCTGATGTACGTTTCCGACACCGCCTCAAAGTTCCGAACCATTATGTCAATGTTGGCGGCGAAGCCAAGAAGCTGGACGGACTTCCTGAAGATCGTGTCACTCGTGTCCATCCCCGCTCCCCTTATTACACCTTCTAACGCAACGTTGAACAGCAGGCACGATAGACCATCACCTTGCCGTAACCCTCTTCGAGATTCAAAGGGACTCGAGAGTGTCCCTGATACTCGAACAACGCACATCACCCGATCCATCATCGCTTTGATTAATCGTGTTAGGTTATCCGGAAACCCGTACTCGTGCATTATCTGCCATAGCTGATCTCGATCGATTGTGTCATATGCCGATTTGAAATCGATGAACAAATGATGTGTGGGCACGTTGCATGCGTGGCACTTCTGCAGAACCTGCCGAATCGCGAATATTTGGTCCGTGGTGGCGCGGGAACCCATGAAACCCGCTAGGTAGTGCCCCACGAACTCCCTTGCAAATGGTGACAATCGGCGGCAAAGAATTTGGGAGAGGACCTTGTAGGCGGCGCTAAGTAGTGTGATCGCGCGGTAGTTGCAGCAATCCAACTTGTCACCCTGTTTGTAGATTGGGCAAATGACACCCTCCATCCACTCCTCCGGAAGAATCTCCTCCTCCCAAATTTGGGCGATTACCCAGTGCAGCGCTCTAGCCAGTGTTTCACCACCGTATTTTAAGAGCTCGCTGGGTATCTACACCGGCAGCTCTGTTGTTTTTCAGCCGACCGATCTCCTTGACTTCTTGGAGATCAGGGGCAGCCTATCGTCTTCTGCGCGTGCTTCAAGATCTGATGCCATACCGCCTTCGTCCTCTGCTGCTTCACCGTTGAGGTGCTCGTCATAGTACTATTTCCATTTCTCAATCATCTCACACTCGTTCGTGAGAAGGTTGCCGTCTAAGTCCCTGCATATATCGGCTTGCGGAAAGTAGCCTTTGCGCGAGCTGTTCAGCTTCTCGTAGAACTTCCGTGTTTACGCGGTACAGTTGCTCCATCGCTTCGCGTTCTCGTTCCTCCTGTTGGCGCTTCTTTCTCCGGAAGACCGAGGTCTGCCGTTTTCGTGGTTGTTTGTATCACTCCACATTCTGTCTCGTTCCGTGCTGCAGTATCCTCGCCCGTGCTGCATTCTTCTCCTCTATTAACTGCTTACATTCGTCATCGAACCAGTCGTTTCCTCGATTTAGAATCGCTGTACCTAGTGCCACTATAGCAGCACGGAACGGATCTCCCCCAGCCATCTTCAAGAGTAGCTGCGCCCAGCTGTTCTTACGTGGGTAGTGCTGCTTCCAGCCGCTGTGCGTAGTCTTGGGCAACCCCTGCGTCCCGAAGTTGTGCGATGTTGGGCCTTGGCGTCCGACTACGACGAGTGTTGTACACCGTCGAGAGTTTTGAGCACAGGTATACTGCAACTAGGTAATGGATATCTTTGCGAGGGAAGAAGGTACTTCAGACTGCCATGCCACGGCAGGCTGCGAAGTTCTCGCATCGTTGGCCGTTGTCATTCATTACGGTGTGCAAGCTGTTTGGCCCGATTCCTGGTCTAAACAATGTCTCCTGTCCTACCTGAGCGTTCATATCACCGATGACGATTTTCACGTCCCGTTGCGAACAGCCGTCGTACACCTCCTCCAGCTTCGCATAGATCGCTTCCTTCTCGTCGTCGGGTCTCCCAACGTGTGGGCAGTGTACGTTGATGATGCTGTAGTTGAAGAAAAGGCGATCTTCAACTTACACATCCTTGCGTTGATCGGAGTCCATCCAATCACGCGTTGACGCATCCTACCCAGCACTACAAAACCGGTTCCCAGCTCGTTGGTGGTGCCACAGCTCTGGTAGATTTATTTTCTGCATTGCACCCTTGAATGCATAACGCTGTTTTAAAACAACATTGCGAAAAACATCCCAGATACCGCTAACAAATCTGTCTTAGTTACTTGCTAGCAAGCCCAAATATGGTATTCTAAAAAATTAAGCGGGATGAAGCTGGAATTAAAAAAATCTGTTTTCTTCCTCCTTTTTCTATAAATTCTTTTAGAATAAAGGGTTTTTTCAACTTTTTTGATTCAAGTGGTATAAGTGGGACAGTAAATTGTTTTTAGAGCATGCAAAGGAAAAATGTACACACCAAAAAAATCTGAATTTTATCGTTGACATAATTGCGAACATGACACAATTTAACAAACTGTAATTCACGAAATGACGAAACATCACCGTGTTGCGTTTAATTTTACATGAAACATATACTTTACATGCACAATGACATAAAATTACACGTACTAGCATTCAGATTAAACGCCATATGTGGAGTAAAATTACGTGATTTACGACATTCAACGTCATGTAAAATTAAAATCAAACGTAAAACTAAGGCCTTCTATTGTGCCTCGTAAAAATGTTTTCAAATGAACTTATTACTTTTAACAATAATAGAACATAGTTTGTTATTGTTCTGTTGGGTCGTTCTGATCGGGTTGCCTTTGAATGATTAAAAAATTCTTTAAAAACACAACAGTTATGGCCTTTTAAGAAGGTAACACTTAATATCAGCCAACCTGTATTAACCGTTTTACAATTAGAAGATTTTTTCCTTAGAGTCCCAAAGATAAAAAGGCCAAGTTTTGAGTGCAATTAGTTTTTGCATGACATGAATGTAGGTTTTTGCTATGTTATCCTCTCTAAAATTATTTTCTCATATTTTATTTTACTACTAAATTGATAATATGTTTTCAGCGCTGGAAAAAACTCTAATCGCCGTTCAAACTAAGGTTAAATATATGAATTCTTCGATAGCAACGTTCCTAAAGTGTCATTCTGTGAAAGTCATGGAAAATTAACCTTTCCAATAATTTTTGTTAGCATTCTTGTCTATAAGATTATATGCAGGTTTTTAGACTGAATAAGTATATAGTAGTTTTACGTCGACAGGATTCGTTAAACATTGTTTAGATGATATACAATCTTTATGTTCTGTTTATGCATATGAGAGCTGAAACATGTTGCTGAAGCTGCTAGGTTTGTTATTCGGTTTCGATATAATCTTATTTGACGAAACAACGCACCAACCATCAACTGTGGGATCTCTTGTTGTATTCCAACGTCTCAATCTTCGTCCCTCCGTTAGTGGAAAACCTGAATTCCAACCCAGGAAAGATAGAGTGAAACTAACATGTACTGTCCAATCGCATGGTAAAAAGCCACAATCATAAAGAATGATGTCCCTTTCTTGGTAAAACCTGACTCGGGTAAAGTGGGAATCCTCAATCATCGTTCCAGCAGGTAGACCTTCGAGACGTAAATTGTACATACAATAACAAAAATGACCGTACTGCTGGGGAAACTACACGAGCGTTGTTATTCCTTGCAGCTCATCCTGCCACCTTGACCGAGGAAAGGAAAGGAAGGGAACCAATTTATTACAGCTCTCGGGGATTTTTTGTTGATCGTAAATTTTCTTGTTCCCATTCCGTTTCCTGGTTCCACTTTGACGTTGAGGAATGCACCATAAGAAGAAGTTTGAGATCGGTTTTTTTTGTGTTCATTATTTATTAGTCACTTTCGTAAACAAGCAGTCAGATTGGGATGCGTGCAGTTGCGTTCAGCTGATTTTTATTATGCATATATGGAATACAACTGTTCATTTTTTTTTTGCAATAACGGAATTCTGGAAAAATCGAAAATGTTCTTTGGAATTTACCTGCAATTGGCCATTAGGTTGATCTTTGTAAATCAACAACAACAACAGCAATCAACATTCCGCCGCGTGTAAAAGTATTCACGCGCAATGGTAAGTCATGTGTTTGATAACATGTGGAGAATGTCCCCGGTGGTTTATGAGCCTTGTTTTTGTAAAATTTTTTGATGTATTCACTAAACCAGCATTTTGGAATTACTGTCAATGGATAGTCTTATTGAAAACTTATTTTTGAATAATAATCGCGTTGGCAAATGGCAACACCTCAGGTTGTAAATTTTTTTTTATAGGAAAAGCATTTAAGTTAGAGTTTCATGAACTAGTTATCTTTTGGTGTTCTATGTAATTGGGAAAAATTAACATTCACTAACACAAACAAAAGATATCAAATAATGTTTCGTGGTAAAAAAGAAAAAAACTATTTTAATGTTAGAATTGCTATCCAAATTTTTTTTTCATTAGTGGTTATCGACAAGAATTGTAGGATAAAAATCTTAGTTATAAACTTAGAACGGAAAACTAGATTGCTAAGCAGACTGATTTAACAATGATCGAGAAGAAGTGTGATAATTTCTTGGGCTTCTGATTGCTGGGAATTTCGCATACGCTACAATGCAAAAAATGAGTTTCACATGGCTGTTCTGACTATTACGAACTAATCGTGTCTCCCTTATTTCGTTTACCTAATATTTAACATACAAATTTCGATTCTCTCCAATGCCTTTCGCGCATCGCGAATAGTGAAAAGGCGATTCCTTTTTTGTGTTCCAATGGGCATGTGCACGCACCGAGTCATAACATTCCGATTCAATTGTACCTCAAACCACCCTCCAACATAGGCATTCACAAGTTAATGCGACCTACGGTTGTCATGCCTATGTTTACTTCCAAAATTTCGTCATCTTTTTTTTCGCGGGCAAGTCAAATTCATAGTTCAAAGCCTCGACCACAAACCAATACAAAACAAAAATTTAAATCTCCTTCGATTAGGAATGCCGAGCTCGTGCGAGACTCGCTTTGGTAGGCAAATATATGCGCGATCGTGCTCACTGTTGCTGTTCGGTAGGTCATTTCGAGAACCTGATGTGGCGGGCGAATATTGATTTTCCTTTTCTATTTGGTGTGACTACTTCTAGGAACCTGTTTTCATGTTGAATTTTGTTTGGACGAATTAAAACTGACAGGTTGGGCCCCGAATGAGAATTTGCAATCGAAACCTGTTCCTTTATAGGGGTGATCGTTTCATCTTGTGTTGTTTAACATAATATTCTGAAACAGTGGTAATTTGTGTACCTATGTTTTGAATTGGATTTAATTATGCTACTCGCGAAACTCAAGAACCTGTGTTTTTTCACCGATCCTGCTACTATAAAATAAAAATGATCCTTGAATACAGTGAGTGCTTTCTTGATACACCCCTAATCACTAAAGAATATCACACAGCAACATTAAAATTTGGATCCGGGAAATCAATAATTAATTGCCATCGCGAATGTGATACCGCTAATTGCATTCAGGATCAGATTACTGAATTCGAGGCACTAGCATAAGTGAACTGACAAAATGCCGAAACCGCAATCTTCGATCGACTGATCGCCTGCAATTTTCATTCCAGCGAATTGTTTTTTTTCTGAAATAATTTGAGAAAGATAAAGATTTAAGCTCAGCATGGTGAATGCGCCTAATTACACGCGCGTTCACGGTTGGTAGCGAATATTACCGCATAATTTTTTTAGATTTTAGGTATTTGGTCAACAGCTTAGCAGATTTATTCCTTGAAACAGTCTAGCTTTCGGAATGCGTGCAACATCTGTTGAATTTAAACCGTTCGTAATAATTGATATCCGGACCCGAAGGCTAATGGAGTGATGGTGAGAGGTATTCCTGCCGACCCACGATCACATACTATGGTGAGTAGGGCATTGCAAAAAAATTTTTTTTTTGAATTCTCGAAGGCCCCCCCTCTCATATTGTGACAAATGTCAAAGTAAGCTCAGATGCCAAATTTCACATCATTTGGACAATTTTAGACCCCCGCCCACTTCGCTTGAAATTTTTTGAAATTGGTACTGTGGGAAAATATTGAGGAAAAACACATTAAATGCAATAACTTTGGAAGTAGCAATCAGAAAATTACAATTTATACCTCTTTTGAAAGGAAATAGTTTTAGTATTTGAATAAAGATATATTTGTTTCTAGAAAAATACTGGAAAGTGGGATACTGGGTCATTTTGGCCCCAAAATCCCCTATTTTTAATGATTTTTCTGCTCCGTGATGCAAATCATACATATTTTGTAGTTTTTCTAATGTGAAAAAATCTCAGAAATCGAACGGAACCCTTTTGACCTTAGTCCGAATACGAGAAGTGGCCTTTTGTCATTCATATTAAACTTCATCATTTTCTCGTGAATATATCTCAATTACTCTTCACTCAATTTTCATAAACTATACCTTGTTGAACGTGGAAAATCCTTAGGATTATAACAAAAATAGATTCGTTACCGGTAAAATTCAGGAACATCAAATTATCTGACATATAGTGTCGATTTCACATTTTTATCATAAAATCGCACATATTAACTCCATTTAACAACAAAATTCTTATTTAATTTACTACTTTTAGTGTAAAATATGCTTAGGGATCACATGAGAAAAGTTTCATTCCTGGAAAAATAGGGGAAGTTGAGGTATTAGGACAAATAATGAAAAAAATGAGATTTGTAGAGTAAATATCAAAAAGTTTGATGTTTCTGAATTTTACCTTTAACGTTTTTATTTTTGTTTTATTCCTCAGAATTTTACACGTTCAATAAGTTACATTTTATGAAAATTGATTGAAGAATAATAGAGATATATGCATGAGAAAATGATAAAATTTAATATGACTGACAAAAAGCCCTATAACCCCAACTTCTCGTATTCGGACTAAGGTCAAAAGGGTTCCTTTCGATTTCTGAGATTTTTTCATATTAGAAAAACTACAAAATATGTATGATTTGCATCACGGAGCAGAAAAATCATTAAAAATAGGGGATTTTGGGGCCAAAATGACCCAGTACCCCACTTTGCCGTATTTTTTGAGAAACAAATATATCTTTACTCAAATACAAAAATTATTTCCTTTCAAAAGAGGTATAAATTGTAATTTTCTGATTGCTACTTCCAAAGTTATTGCATTTAATGTGTTTTCCTCCATATTTTCCCATAGTACCAATTTCAAAAAATTTCAAGCGAAGTGGGCGGGGGTCTAAAATTGTCCAAATGATGTGAAATTTGGCATCTGAGCTTACTTTGACATTTGTCACAATATGAGAGGGGGGGCCTTTGAGAATTCAAAAAAAAATTTTTTTTTGCGATGCCCTAATGGTGAGTTGGATGATTATTAGCTGTTATGCTGTAACAGCTTGCTTTGGTTGATTAAGACAAAAATAAAACTTGAGCGGATTAAGCTCTGTGTGGCATGATAGTTGTTTTTTCGGTGTATTCTATGTGATTTAGCTTGGGAAAGCTTTATAGAACCTAGCAATGCACAGTGATGCCACTCAGAACAAAGGGTGGCCAAAATCTCTAAAACTTTCCAAATCACGAAAATAGATAATTTTAGCATTCTGGATTCAATTTCAGCATATATGATATCATAAAAAATCATTTTGGATTGACCTTAGGGCCCAACACACAAATAAAAAAAATTCCTACCAAGCTGGAAAACTTCAGTTGTGGCTTTAGTGTTGCAATCTGGTTGAACGGTACACTATACAAAACCATTCAATTTCAGGATTTTTTTCAGGCATAGGGTGGCACTAGGGTTCGCAGTACCGACTCTTTTTGGCGAGAACCAGTACTACGGTGCTGAAGCCCTCAGTACCGGTAAAGTACTGGTACTCGAATATTTTTAAAAAAATCGAATTAAGCTTCAAAGTGAAATTGAACGCTCAAACTGATGACTTTATTCTCAGATGATTGATTTATGCTGATCAAAAAAACAAGTTTATTTTTTTTAATTGATTCGGCATGACATGACTCATTTCAGCAGAAGATATTTTTTGTATGGGGCACCTTCTTTTATTTCGAATTCTAGGCCACTTTGAAATCAATAACTGCTAAGCGGTGCAACTTTCTTCGGTTTCACAGATTGTAAATGTAAGAAACCCTATTAACAACAGTAAATCAAAGCGATCTCCGAGCAGGCTGCTCGCATTTCTTCTCTTGCTTTTCTGTAAATTGGTTTCGACCTTTATGTCTATTGCCTACTATTCTCTGATGCATACCAAGGCTTTTTGCTCACAGATAGCCTCAGCACAATTAAGGCACTACGCTCATTAAAGCTTGATAATCACGCTCCGTTCTTTTTGAAGAAGATACGAGAATACTTAACTAAATTAACAAATAAATCTTATCAAATTACCTTAGTGTGGATTCCCGCTCATTGCTCCATACCGGGTAATGAGAGAGCGGATAATTTAGCCAAAATAGGGGCGCTGGACGGTGACATCTATGAAAGATCTATTGCCTTCAATGAATTTTATAGCGCTTCTCGTCAGAGGACGCTTACTAGTTGGCAAACATCATGGGACAATGGAGATCTGGGACGGTGGTTGCACTCAATTATCCCTAAAGTATCAACGAAGGCATGATTCAAAGGGTTGGATGTAAGTCGAAACTTCATTCGTGTGATGTCTAGACTCATGTCCAACCATTATACGTTGAATGCGCATCTCCGCCGTATTGGGATTGCAGAAGATAATCAATGTGCTTGCGGAGAGGGTTACGAAGACATTGAACATGTTGTTTGGTCTTGCACTGAATATCGTGAAGCCAGATTCCAATTAATAGACTCCTTACGAGCCAGAAGAAAACCACCCTATGTACCTGTTCGTGATATCCTCGCTTTACGAGATCTTACATACATGCAAATGCCGTGTCAAATAAACGTTTTATAAAAAAAAGGCTCTTTGCTTTCCCGTAAACTATGGAGTTTTGCTGAATTTTCCTATCATCAATAATTACAAATCGTACCATTTGAAGCAATTCACCAAGTCTAAAATTGTTAGCTACTACATCGCTGTTCGTTCTTTTATAGATAACGGTTTAAGAGCAAACCAAATATAGACATGACTTAGACCATAGTCTTATTACGCGCCACCCAGTGAATTATGGAAACCAATTAGAATGTCGCTAATAAAAAAATCATAGCAAATTTTTACGTTTCTTGCGCTAGATGTGAATATTTCGAAATTTAGTATAAGATCGTTAAAATTTAATTTCGACAAAATAGTGCCGGAATTTAAACATTCCGTTCAGCACAACGGGAGCTAGTAATGTTTAACTTCTAGAATCATTATGATGATAGCCCCACTTCGTTCTTCCACAAAGGTGTTAGCTCAGCGATTGATCTAGAAGGTAATTAATATAATTAAAAGTCATCTTGCAGACCGATATTTTGAAACAGGTCCCCCTAGAGATTCCACATATTTTTCATAAAAAAATGGTATGGTACCGAAAATACCGGTACTGGCTTTTGTTCAGTACCGGTATTACGGTACCAAAAATGGGTCGGTATTCCCGGGATTTTCGGTACCGGTATTACCGGTACCACAACCCTAGGTGGCACTAAAACATATTTTTTGTATTGATATGGCTTTATTTGATTACATTAGTTATTTTACAATTTAACAGTAATAGAAGTTAGTAAGCCTTGTATTTCCTGTTGATATTCTAATTTATCACTCACTCGCTCACAATCCCTTCTGTATCTCCGAACTTACAACGGCCAATTCAAAGAATATACCTTTTGATAGTTTCTTTCCATCTGTCAACGAACGAAGGGTAAATTTCATATACCCTTACATTATCACGAACTCCCTCGACTGCTTCGAAACATTGATTAGTTTAAAAAACAATTATAGGTCATAGATACGTTTCATCTTCTGTTATTATTTAATTAGAAAATGTTTCTATAGAAATTTATTGTACAATTCTTTAACAGACTAGAATATAAAACGTATATGGGATTTGTGGATACGGTCGGACACTTTACCCTAGAATGTATCGAAGCAACTTATTGCAGCGCCAACTTGGTTTGTGAAAAATGAATACGATAGGAAACACGTGCAATCGCTATAGATCCTTGTTTTTCTCTTGTTATTTCATCAAATCCTCTACGAAGAATAGTTACCTATCGAACTATTCTGAAAGAAGATGAAATTTCCTTGAACTAATGGCAACTAATGGCGTTCTTTTCTGCATTTTCCTACTTTAGTAAAAGTTATGATAAATATTCAAGATTTTGAGTTAAGACAGCATTCTATATCATAAAATGACAACAAATGTTGCATATTGATGTTACATACATGAATTATAAAGATATTTGGAATCAATTTTGGATGAATATGATGTAAATTCAATTATGAGTTAGGCGTATTAAAAGAGTTTGAATCCTAAAAATACCTCATTTCTGTTCAGATCTTAACATCAAAAAAATTCTCGGAGATCCTAACATCCAAAAATTATGCAGGCTATTAATTCATCTATTTTGGACCAGAGAAAAAAAATTTTTTGATGATGAATATTGCATTTCATTTTTTGAGGTTTTGATCAGCTTTGCATCACTTTGCAGTGTAATAAAACTCAAGTAATCCACCAATCAAAACTCAAGTAATCCACCAAATAAAATTACTAAATAAAGTTGCATCTAAACAGTCTAAATTTGTGTTTAAAATGACCAAAGCATTTAAAAGAGTAAAAAAATCTAAAGATTTTTTTATAAGAAACTATCTAAACATGACCAAAAATTTCCAAGATGTCAATAAAGTGTCGAAACGATCAAAAGTGTTCGAAAAGTCAGTATTGAAAAAGGTAAAACGTCCGAAAGAGCACAAGTAGTGTTAAAAGTGTCCATGTGGCATTTGATGACAAATATGTGGTTTCCAGAATAAATGTCAAAAATCCAATGTTTCTAAATTTTACCGCTAACGAGTCTATTTCTGTTTTGTTCCTAAGAATTTTCCACGTTCCACAAGATACATTTAATATGAATTGATTGTAAAATAATAGAGATATATGAACGAGAAAATGATAAAATTTTACATGAATGACAAAACGCCCTAGATTCGCAACATCTCGAGAAACGAGAACGTTAATGCGGCTGATCTAGCAAGAAGGATGGTGACAACATGTAGCGCCACAGTTCAGCGAAAACTGGAGTCACGCAGTAGATGACGTCCAGCTTACTAATGGAACGAGACGCTCAGTACGCTACGCGCGGCCTGTCTCGGAGGCTGAAGGCGGGCTCAGAGAGCAGTATCGGATCGGGAGATCAAGCTTAGCAAGTAAGATTAACACAAGGAGTTGTGCCAATAAGTAGACGCCAATCCCGGGGGCGTACCGTACCGTACCGTAGTGGCGAAGATGAAGGGCCTGTCGATGTCAGCTGGAATGTGTCTGGGTAAGCTGAAAATAATCGTTTACGGTCAGTCCCTGATGCACTATCCAACTACCTGGCCGCCAAATAAATGACGAGCTCGCAGAAGTGTCAATGCGACTGAAATCAAGCACATCCCTCGGTCCGAATGGAATACCAATCGTGGTACTGAAAGCTGCGATCCCTGTCATATTGGGTTATGTTCAGGACGGGTGCATCAGAAGTGTTTAGATAATAGCAACTTCCGCGAAATGTGGAGGATTCAGAAGCTGGTGTTGCTGCCAAAGCCAGGGAAACCAGCGGGCGATACGGCCTCGTGTAGGCTTATATGTCTGCTACATATACTCGGAAAACTCCTAGAAAGAATCATCCCTAACAGACTGACGAAATGCATGGAGGGTGAGCACGCTTTGGCCAAGATGTGGTTCGGATTACGCAAAGGACTGTATCGATTTTGTTGGCTATTTTCGGCAAATTTGAGACTAAGAGAAACGAAAGCAATGAAATTGAAAGACGGATAGATATTCTAGAGCGAATCAGTTATAACCTTAGAACGGAAAACTAGAACTAGGCAGGCTCATATGGGCATGATCGAAAGGAAATGTGAAGAATTCTTTGCCTTCTGCAGAGGAGGAGTTGGGCGTTGCACCCAAGTCTACCGCATGGTCTGTGGTAGAACATAACTCATCATCATGTTTTACCGCCGACGCCGGCGTCCCCGAC
The DNA here is from genome assembly GCF_030247195.1 of Topomyia yanbarensis. Taxonomy (NCBI): domain Eukaryota; kingdom Metazoa; phylum Arthropoda; class Insecta; order Diptera; family Culicidae; genus Topomyia; species Topomyia yanbarensis. The sequence goes on from NC_080672.1 coordinate 116,824,312, forward strand.
AATCTGCGTCAGATCCTGAACAACTGCTTCTAGAGAGCAGAACGCTGCTGTACGAGGTGAACGGAGGGCAGAAGTCAATGCGAGTCATAGCTGGCGTTCCTCAGGGCTCCATTCTCTATCCAATTCGTTGGACCATGATGTACGAGGGGGTCTTTACAGTGGGGTTGCCCAGGAAAGTGAAAATCGTGGGTTTCGCGGATGACGTGTCAATAACGGTGATGGGTGAGACACTTGAAGAAGTGGGCGAATCAGGGATGGAGACAGTAGACGCGATCGAGAACTGGATGACCGGGATCAAGCTACAGATAGCTCACCACAGGACGGAGGCGTTGTTGACCAACAACTGTAAAGCGGTTCAGCGGATGCAGATCGATATTGGAGGGCACGTGATTGCATCGAAGCGTGCACTGAAGCAATTGGGAGTGGTAATTGACAACCGGTTGAGCGTCATCAACCACCTCGAACTATGTTTGCGAAAAGTCGACGAAGGCAACGAATTCAATAACGAGGATCATACTAAATGTCGGCTGTACGAGAAGTAGCACGAGGCGTTTGATTTGGGTGCGGCACAGAAGATCAAGCGGAACCGCAAAAAGCTGAACGGGACGTACCGGCTGATGGCCGTACGCCGTGATGATCCCCATCTGCATCACCCTGGTGGAGAATATCGAGTGTTACAGAGAAACACTAGAATCGTGAGAAAGACGGTGAAAATCGGTTCGATGGCAAGGTGGCAGCAGGAATGGAACAATACGGAGACAGGATGGTAGACTTACCGGGCCATCCCAAACTTGTCGATGGGGTTCAATAAAAAGCACGGAGATGTGAACTTCCACCTGATACAATTCCTGTCGCGCCACGGCTGCTTCAGGGAGTCACTTCATCAGTTCGCGCACGCAGCGTCACCCTTGTGCCCGGAGTGTTAGAACTTCGTGGAAACACCGGAGCATGTATTCTTAGAATGTCGAAGGTTCGAAGCGACATGCAAGGAAATGCTTGAAACGGGAGGACCAGACATCAACCCGGATAATGTCGTCTACAGAATGACAAGCTATGTAAACACGTGGAACACAGTCGAGAGAGTGGTGACGTATCCCGACCAGAATGAAATAACAAGATTATAACAAAACACAATTTGTATAACATATTGTGTTATAAATTAGGTCTCGTTAGTAGTTAAAATAACAGAAATTTAGTAACAATGCGAGATACAGTTTAGAAATATTTCTGTTATGTGTTTCGACTGCTTAAAAGCGGAAATGGTGTGTTGAACAGCGAGCAACGGTTTCGCGAGAGCAATCATCGTCGGGAAACTCTCAGCTGGAGTAGGCCAGATCCTCCCCTTGGAACTAGTCATATAAACTGCGACAGAGTACCGGGTATGGGTTGTCGGGGCGCCAGCGAACTAGACGCCACGTTTCACCCGGAATCAAAGGATCGACCGCGGCACGCTACCGATTGGCCTTAGAGAAATATAACGAAAAAGAAGAATAAAGTGGTGCTCAATCGCACGAGAAGGTAGCGAAAGGGCTTAAAAGAGTTGTGGTGCGTAATGGTACTTGATAAGGAGCCAAAGGGCTCAAGAAGTTGTTGTGCTAAATGGGAAAAGGAAGTCGAATCGTAGTGCTGACATGCACAAGGAACCAGAAGGATTCAGTAAATTGGAAAATTGGGAGTTTGCCACCCAGATTGTCCTCGATGGGGAAAAGCACCGGCCCACAGCTACCTTCCGTACTTCCATGGTCGAAAACTGGTGGTGTGTTGAAGAGTGGTGCTCTAAACCTACTGAAAGAACTAGAGATGGGCGAAACAGTTCACTTCGAAGAACCATTCCCGACTGAACAGTTCTGTAAAAAGAACTAGTTCAGATGAACCGTTCTTCCGTTCAGCTGATAATTTACTTGTATCTAGCGAATGTCTCTCAAAACATTCGATTCTTGGAGAGGAACCAAACAGATGCTGCCCAAACTATTATACCCCTGTATGCTTAACAAGTTCATCAAGGGTAGCGATTTCTTCATGATGTATAACTAGAGAAATAGAGAATGTGATGAGTCGTTCTTCGCCGGTTCCATTCTGGGAGAGCACAGAGAGCGGTTTGTGGGACGGCAAGTCGGTTCATTTTCATTCGTTCGCCTAAAAATTGGTCCGAGAAATTCGCCAAACGGCTTTAGGTCAGGTTCAGTTCATTCGCTTTGAAGAGAATTGAGAACTACCGTTCTTTTAAAAAGAACTTCCGTTCGCTCATTCTCTTCGAAGAACCAGTTCACTTGAACCGTTCGCGAACGAATGGCCCATCTCTAGAAAGAACTAACTAATAAGTAGTTGGATTAGAGTGATTAGCTGATCCATGGAGCATTCAATATGCATAGGGGGGAGGACATGGCTTTATTTGAATCCACGCGAGTCTAGGTCTATTGATGACGTTTGGTCCTTGGACCGGCGACGGCTGGGTGCTGTCGGCCTTCTGCCGATGGTGGCAGAATGAGAGGGTACGAACGGATCTGGCCGCGAGGACAATACCGTGAGGATGAGTAGTTGTTCGGAGGTTGGCTCCAATGGGACTTTGATTTGACTGGTGTCTGTGATCGCAGGTCGGTGCGTACTGAAAGTTCGCCGCGTCTGTTTTAATGAATCTAATTTTGGGTTCCGTCATTGGTGACAAGCTCGTGCATCGGTTTGGCTATCCTTTGTATTTCCCTTCAATGTTCGATGTGATCGTTCGTATACGTGTATTCCACAAACAGTCCGATATGGAAAATGGAAGGTACTTTCGTTGATTTGTGGCATCTCGAGCTGTCATGGCTCTTTGTCTGTGTAGCGTTTTGTCACTCGGTAGTATGCAAAATGTGTCGTAGACAAGGAGTGGCGAAGTTAGTATAGGTGGTGTCGCAATGAGTGGTGATCCGGCCTATTGCGCAGATAGGATTGGCTTTTCTGGGCAGTGCTCCCACGGTCGGCTGTGTGGAGTTGGAGTTGATTTTGTGTAGAAAACATAGGATATTCTTGGTGGCCGGCTACCCAGAGTTTGGAAAGAACCAGGAACTAAACAAGATCTTTTCGAGCGATCGTGTTCTTGAAACATGGTGAAGTCAGTGTGCATTCACCAAAATCATCTTCACAACGCAACGCAACGCAACAACGGAAATTACTCAGTTTGCATTCCTGTTTTCACACTTCTTGGTGAAGTTTAATGTTAATAAAGGCCCCTCTTACTATGAAATCGTTATGCATGTGCAGTTCCAGCTATCTATAGGAATGGTGCTCGACACAAGAAGGATGTAGGGACGCAGGCAAATACCTTCTGCCTAAGATTCTGCATTTTATTCAGGCGATCGCCGGGTGAAGTCAGCACCGACACGATAGAAACCACGAAAAGGTCGCGTGATTGAATATTATTAAAAAAATGTAGGCAGTGCTCCTTATAGCCTGCTTGTTTTGCTAATCGTATTAATTCAACAAATGATAGATTTCCCGAGTTCTCGGCAGCTTGCTGCCAGAGTAATTGTTATATGATGGCGCTATTGGCACACTTAATAGCAGCTCTCCCCTTCCCGTGATACATGTGGGGATGCAGAGGATTCCTTGGTTTCTGGTAACAACAACTATCGGACTAACATTCCTTCCTCTCCCAGAAGATCTTCATTCGGTCGTGGCCGGCGTCGGTATTGATCAGCATGCAGGGATCAATGTATATTGTACAATGTGGCTCATCATGTTATCCCCAAGCATGTTGTTCCAATCAACATTTTGCAACCTAATTTGGTTCTGGTCAATAACTGAATAGCAACTACGGGCGATCTCTTATGCTAATGCTTATGCTCAGGGTGTTTTAGAACATTTGTTTTTGTTCTTAAAAATCACACAACAATTTTCGGTCGGGCACGTATTGAAACAAAACTTGGATCAAAATCAGTTCTCATTTTGAAATATAACAGTATGCTCCGATATTTTCAATATGAACTGGTTATAATCATCAATGAGATCCGTTGAGTTTCTGTTGAAAAGAACTAATTAGCATAGCAGGAATTGGTTTTGTTATTTTACTTAATCGAGCAACTTCCAGTCTACTCAACTTAAGCTAAATAACGAGCACATAATTTGTATTTCATTTCACTGTTCTGTACTCCAGAGAAACACGACAGAATGAACTATATTTTTGGCTGTGACTGGGAGCATTATTCTGAACCCAAAAACAAGTACCATAAATCACTATTTAATATGAAAGAATTTAGCATGAAAAATAAAAACATCTTTATTCCGAACTAAAGGGTCAACAGCTTTGAACTCTATCGACACCAAGTTCCATTGCAGCGATACCGGATACCCTGACACAGTAACCTTGATGTAGCACCAATGTATCACTACCGTATCACTATGTACGTAAGTTGAGCCATAAATTATTCAGAAGGCCCAGGTACCTACAACAGACTGTACGTACATACATCGTATGGGGCAACCCACTAATAATGCTCTTGTTTATGTGCCCGGTCGTTGGACAAGTGAGAGTTTTGTTTTCACAAAACAAAAGCCATCGCACGGCCCATACTAAGTACTATAAATATGTATAAGAGTACAATGCATGCTGCGTTGAATGATCTACACCTGACTAACTGGGCCCGCGATTGGCGAGTCGCCCGGTGGAAATTATACGGGTGACTACCCGTTTTATAACACAATTGTTCCGGTTCGAAAAGATTCACTTTTTCACTTTTGATTTCTACTCCACGGATGCCCAGTGGCGCTTCGATGTCTTGCGTAGGTGTGGTCCTACTGGGTTTGGCCGGCTCTGTTGATCATGCCCCGGTAGGCATTTCAACGGTAGTCAGCCCTGCGTGGACAAGATACCAATCTCGATTGGCAAGTGTGTATTTCGAGTGAATTTTAAGCACCCATTTACCCAGTCCTTATTAGCATGCTAAGCACGGGCCCAAGAGAAGCCTTTCTCTTGAACGGGTTAGTTTTGCCCGTACATACCAATATGTATGTATATACACGTATTCGAACACTTGGTCCGGCCACTATGTCAGCTGAATAACTATTTTGGTTCGAGTGAAGCCGGCCATTGTCCGAAGGACATTCAACTGTCCGTCCGGCGCGTCAAGTGTGTGCGATTGTGTCGTTTCAATGATCTCTGAAAAATTCTTCAATTGGTCCTCTCGCCGGCGTGAGAAAAATGTTTTGCATAATAGCATGCGACCCGAAACCAACCAGCGTATGTCGACAGGTTGGAAGGACGCCCCCGCAGCAAACTCGTTTTCGCGCTGATCTCCTTAGGGTACAGTCGATCCAAATACAGCGAATCGAGGTGAAGTTTTAACCGTAAAAATTCAAACTATGCAGCATATAAATAATATGACATTAAATAAATATTAAGCGAGAAAAATAAACGGCTGAAATGCAGAGCGAAAAAGTAACTGCCTGTGAGTCAATGTACTCTGACTATTAGTCGTACCTGTATAGATCTTTTTATTTCGTCTCTTATGCGGCCAACTTGGCGGTCCGTTCAACACCTTGATGGAAGATCGGGTATGGTCTGGTATCTACTACATCGTCGTATAGTTTTATTGGTTTGGAATAAACTTGCGGACCAGAAATAGTACCGTCTTTAGGCATGGACATATCGCCAGGAGCAAGAATTTCTTCACCCCATGTAACCATTTGTGACCACTGTCGTATATGACTGGTAGCAAGATCAACATGGTTACTGTTCCATAGACTAGTAAGCTGCAGTCTGTATGCACATGATAGTGCTTCTTGTTTAAGGCTTATGTGTAATGGTTTGAAATTTAGAAGTGCCTCAATGGCAGCAGTAGCAGTTGTCGTGAAAGCACCGCGGTGCACCGATCAACGCCATGCTTTGCAGATGGTCTAGCTTTCAGAATAGACTGGAAGGATACATTGTCAAAAGCAACCTTAATACCTAAGAATACACCCAAGTTAGATTGCTTCAGCGTGAAGGTCTTTTCAATGTTGTGAACAAAATCGTGAAACAGAGTGATCGTTGATTACGCGCACTGATGTACTGCCTATAAAAGCATAAGAGTCCCATATGGATTTTTGTCGAAAATGAGCTATCTGTTGGATTGTATTCTGTAAGATTACCAGATTTGTTAAAAAATATCGAAAAAAATACCAAAACATGGTTGTCCCATCCATAAGGCACAATGAAAATGTAAATCTTGAACAGCGTTTTTCTCGGCTTGCTGTTTTCCAATATGGGACTCTTATGCTTTAATGGGCAGTATATGTATGTTGCATTTTGTGCAGTGGATATTTAACTAAGCTAACGTTCCTAGTGCGATGATCGATTATCCATTCCAAAGCTTTTAGAAGAAAAGAACTTTAGCTGATAGGCCTAAAACTCTCGGCTTTTACATTGTTTGAGTACCCACGTGCAATAAATCTAGCAGTCGTTTCTCGCCCTGCTTTCGGGATATATCCGATAGCAAGTAAGTAAGTACAATGTTTTTCAAAACATGCTTGAGAATATCAAGTCCCTTTCGCATGCGAAATATTCCATCTTTTACAGGCGATTTGTATGGAGCAAAACTGTGAACAGCCCACTTGACTTATTCAGTGGTAACCAATGCCCACGAGTCCCTATCACCAGAGTGGGATCTGAGAACATTGTCCAGCTCTGAATCGATACAACCTGGAAAGGGGCCGTTCATATACTACGTGGACAAAGAAACCTTCGTTTTCAACTCCTTCCTCCCCCTCCGTGGACAAGCGTGGACAATTCCAATTTTTTTCGGTTAGTTTAATAAAAATTTGGTTTTCAGAAAATTTGCCTATGTGCTAGACTACTATGGCGAAGAAGGACTTAAAAATCGTTCAAATTTCAACCACAGAATATTATAAACTTCTTTAGTCTTTCGTGAAGTTTCTATGAAAATATATCATTTCTGAATGACATTATGATCTTTCATATTTACGTTTTAAATATTCATCTAATCCAAAATGAGTAGTATTTGACCAAGTCACAGAAAATTGAATCAAGTGAGTCAGAAAGAAATTTTTTCTCAGATTTTGTTTCGCACAATTTCCTCTGCCTTTTTTAATGATAGTTACCATCACACACTATGCTGTTATAAGCACGGGGCATGACTATTTCAAAATATTCAAAAAATTTGAAGGTAAGCGCTCACACCAATGACGATACAAATTTGTTTCAATTTCTCATAAAAGACAAAAATATAATGAAAAGTCCACGTGGACATTTCCGATATCCCCACCCCCTCCTCGTGCACAAGCGTGGACTTTCTCGTGACTCCAACCCTCCTCTACATATTCCACGTAGTATACGGATGGCCCCAAAGTGTGCGTCGAAGAGACAATCGAGAACACCTTGTTCGTCCGTCACCATTTATTGAAATATCATTAATTCATACTGATATCGGAGGTTTTTTCAACAATAACATAATCACCCATTGATCACATTTTCTAAAATGAGGGATTCATTTTAATTTAACATTTACAACGCTACTTGTCAAAAAAAATTTGAGTAGGTTGAGACTGCATATTGTTTTTCGTAGAGATGAAAAAGGAAAATGATGAAAAATGGCGATATCTCTAGTATGTCAGAATAGGTTTTTAAGAGCATTCAAACATTTTTTGTATTATCATTTATAAAACTAACCACACGGTGGGATTGAAAATTTCACAAAATAAAGAAAGTGAAATAAGGGGCTATTTTGACGTACAATTGAGTACTAAATTGATGGCGTAATTAGTACACAAGGCCACGTTCTCAAGTTATGCACTTTTATGTCAAGAATTCTGAAATAAAGATTCGAAACCATTTTTTTCACGGCCAAAAACACATTATTTCGCAACATTTCAATTATACAATATAATACAGAGCATCTCTTGAAAACAACAATTTTGGTAATTAATCCTCTTAGAAATAATTGCGAAGAATAAACTCAAAACATTATCTAGAAACTTGGTATCTTCGGTAAGGTTGTTGATAATGATAAAAACTTAAGACCCAAGAATCTTCAGATGCTCATAAAATCCGATCCTGACATACTAGGAACAAACTGAAAACGCCATTTTTCATCACACAAAAACCTTCAAATGCTCATAAAAACTACGATCCTGACGTACTAAAAATAAATGGAAAACGCCATTTTTCATCATTTTTTTCTTCTTTGATTGATTGATTGATTTTATTGACCGGGTTTCAACCTAATAGGTCATTCACCCGTTTTTTCCTCTTTCAGTATGTGTTCTCAGTACACTTAAGATTTTTTGTTTTGTCGAGCAATCTCATTTTACGAACCTCCAATAACTTTTATCGACTCTTTAAGTGTATTGTTTGTTGTAGTAAACAGTGTTAAGAAAATTGACAAAAGACATATGCAACACGGTTTAAATACCTGGCTCTACAAATGTCAAAAGTATATTAAAACTAATAAATGCGCGTCTTTTAGTAAATATTGAAAAACTAAAGTGTGCAAAGTAGCCCCACATATCCAAAGTAGCACCGCATGACGGTACATGAAGACTTTATCAGAAAACGCCACTTTGCATACTTTGTTTTTTCCAAAAATGATCTAGACTGTCCAGGCCCGTGCGCAGAAATTTCTCAAAGCGGGAGCACCCAAAACAATTTACCAATGCAAAAAAAGCATTACGTCCTTTCGTGCATATTCCGAATTAGAATCATGCCTTCTTCGCATTGTTGACCAAGCATAGCTACGGCATTATACCAACACAGCTTGATTCATGATGAAATAAATTGATTGAGAATACACGCTACCATATTATCTGCCCGCATGTAAAAGTATTAGTTGGTTTTGCTTACTGAGTCTGCCAAAAAGGTTGTGTATTCTATACATGAATACCTCTGTGGTGTTTGTAAGAACTTCTGTTTTCATACACAGTTACGCTGTTTTTTATCTGCGAACAGCTCAATTCCAACCACACTAAACGCGTCAACAGTTTACGTTCACGAGAGTGTGTGATATACGCGTTGTTATTTTCCCATAGCGAATGGTTTTGGCAGCAAAATCATCGCTCTCTCATTCTACGCTTCAGAGAAGAGTGGAAGAAAATGATTTGTGCTCTGATTGATTTGCGATGATCGTAGATCAGGGCGATGATGTGCGCTGGATTCGTATGTTCGGGAAATAATTCAAACTGAAATGACCTGCCACTGCTGCTCAAAAGTGCAAAACCATGTCATCGCTGCCTTTATAGTTTATGATACTTTAAACATAGATATTTGTGCTGCGAAATACTGATATAATATCGCCTGAAAGTACTGTTGATATGAGGAATGCCAGAAATGATTGGCCGACACTTCTAACAGACAAATGTTGAATTAACTTGTTAGCCCAATGTTCCCATATAGGTAACTTTCTCCTGCGTATAGTGCGCTTAAATAATCATTAATTATTATTAACATATATGAACCTATCTAGTGGCTAGAACTCGCATACCGCTGGTAAATTTAGGGTTGAGAGAACGCCGAAAGCTCAACATAATGGGGACATTCAAGTGTACTGAGTTGCCCTTTACAAAAGTTAAGAGAAAAATCAGGAATATGTAAAACAACAACGTGCAGTTTATTCACCTTTTTTAGCCCGGGATTTAAAGCATTTTATCTATGAAAAGCTTAATATTTTCTTAATAATATCGTGAATCAATTAGTCTTGAACTATATTTTGCAACCGATTTGTGAGTTCAACATGAAACGAGCACACAATAACGAAAACTTATCATCACCTTCACTAGAGTCGCTTAATATTTACATTTTTCGATAAGATATTTATGAATGATAACCGACTGTAAAGGGTGGCAATTCATGCTGTGTAACATTTTTGAACTATGTATTATCGGTTTCTTATGGCTAATATTAGGTAGATCGAAGGAAAATATGTAAATTATGCATATTTCGGGAAGTGTTTTTCCGCGATATTTTAACCTCCACGCTCTTCTCTCGCTGGAGACTTCCATATACACCTATCTCTCCCTGCATGAAACATAGCCTTTCTCATTCCGACTAACGTGTACGCGTATGATGTAAATGAAATGCGATTCTCGTTCGTGTGAGTAACCTGATTTTTCTTTGACAGCCAAATGACGCTTTAATTCCCCTATATCAACACATAAGCATCACCCACACCCCACCAATTTGATGATGCTATAAACTGTTCTCTCCAATATGCACCATGTGATCAGTAGAAAAGCGAAATGGGAACAGATCCTTGAGCGTGTATTAGTATTTTCAGAGCGCACATGTATCCGAGTGGAGATGTCCTTTATATGTGTATTAGTGCGGAGTCATTTTAATACTAATACTCCGATATCGTTATATTCACTAATACATTCCCAACTGTGGGTTTGTGTAAGTTTCTGTGGTGTAATCGCCATTTAATGCATTTTTGTCCCGGACCAATATCGCTTTCTATGCATTATACCAGTTACAATGCAAAATTCTCATTAGAATCATGCTTATTCGCATGTAATTCATACGGTTCGCGTTTTGGGTGAGGGCTTTGAGTTTTTGACATTTCTTATAAAAGACACTTTGGAATTTTTTTTCCGGGACCTAGAGGGCCAATTCTCATCTACCAATCGACTTAGCTCAACATATCTGGTAAATTTCTGTAATCGAGAAGTATTCTTCAACAGACACCGTTGTTTGCTGGCTCGTGATACACCCAAAACGCGAGCTGTATGAATTACATGCGAATAAGCATGATTCTAATGAGAATTTTGCATTGTAACTGGTATAATGCATAGAAAGCGATATTGGTCCGGGACAAAAAATGCATTAAATGGCGATTACACCACAGAAACTTACACAAACCCACAGTTGAGAATGCATTAGTGAATTTAACGATATCGGAGTATTAGTATTGAAATGACTCTTCACTAATACACATGTAAAGGACATCTCCACTCGGATACATGTGCGCTCTGAAAATACTAATACACGCTCAAGGACCTGTTTCCATTTCGCCTTTCTACTGATCACATGCTGCATATTGGAGAGAACAGTTTATAGCATCATCAAATTGAAGGGGTGTGGGTGATGATTATGTGTTGATTTTATATTGAGCTTTCGGCGTTCTCTCAACCCTAAATTTACCAGCGATATGCGAGTTCTAGCCACTAGATAGGTTCATAAATGTTAAGGTTGCACAGAGAATGCGCAAAATTCGCAAACGAAAAAAGCAGTTTTTTTCCACACCGTATGTCAGATCTTCATAAAAATCAATCAGCGTATGTAGAATGTTGTTACAGTACTGCTGATTGATTTTTATGAAGATCTGACATACGGTGTGGGAAAAAACTGCTTTTTTCGTTTGCGAATTTTGCGCATTCTCTGTGCAACCTTAATAATGATTAATGATTATTTAACCGCACTATACGCAGGAGAAAGTTACCTATATGGGAATATTGGGCTAACAAATTTCAACATTTGTCTGATAGAAGCCGTCCGCCAATCATTTCTGGCATTCCTTATATCAATAGTACTTTCAGGTGATATCATATCAGTATTTCGCAGTAAAAGTATTTAAGTTTAAAGTATCATAAACTATAAGGGCAGTGATGACATGGTTTTGCACTTTTGAGCAGCAGTGGCAGTTACTCATTTCAGTTTGTATTATCAAGCTGTGTTGGTATAATGCAGTAACTATGCTTGGTCTACAATGCGAAGAAGGTATGATTCTAATTCGGAATATGCACGAAAGGATGTAATGCCTTTTTTGCATTGGGAAATTGTTTTGGGTGTAGTGTTGGATTGGTTTGTAGTATTTAAGCTTACTGAATAAATCTAAACCTCTTGTATCTCGCAATCCTCTTCCATCCGAGCGACCATTAGGTACAACTTTGGTAGAGATTGTTCTCTTGCTCTCTTTATTTTGTGTTAATCGTTCATGTTTTTTTCCATTCCGTCCCGAGGTATCGACCTAAACGATTTACATCTCTTTACAACCACCTTAGTAGAGTTTCTTATCCTTCTTGACGCTACTCATTCCTATTTATCTACTGTCTAGGGCTGAGAATTTCTCAGCAGCGGTATTTCTCCCGATACCGATACCGATTTTCCCGAGCCATTTATCTGCCAGTTTTCACTCCGATGGAGAGATCATCGGTGGTTACGTTTTTTTCAGACAGCGAGATGGCGACTTTCACCGACTTCATGTCTTTCCTCCTTAGCTCCCGTTGCCCGCTGATCGACCTTTTCTGTGTTATTGGTCTACTCACACCCAAGAATGAGAAAAATCGCATCACGAACCATTCATTCGCTATTCACTAGAAAGTTTTATTTCGTTTTCATAATCGAAGAATATAATAAACCCTTGGAAAATCATCCACCGTTTATTTAATAACTGATAACCAACGAAGTTGCGAAGAGTACTAGTAGATCAAATTCCTTCTACGGTTTCCCAAAACTAACCGCAACGCGCTCTGTCAATAAAAATGCAGTGATAAAATAGGTAGTAGGGTGATGAGCCTATTTTCACCATACTAAGCAAGGTGCCTCACTAATTCGATAATTTCTTGCCTTACAATCAATAGAATGCGTAAAAATTGACATCAACCGCTTTGCTTCGGTGTTAAGAACCAATACAATAACACAAATGCGTTGAAAACAGTAAAATTCTCGTGTTTGAGCACAATGAAAACTCGAATCGAGTGCCCCTATTGTTGCGTTACCATTTGACTCAATGCGTTGAACAAAGATGGCAGACACTGCTCTAACCAACGGCTTCAAATGGGTAGGGTGATAATAGAAACATGGCGCAAATAGGCTCATCACCCTATGTTTTATTCATGCATCAAGAAACCTTTTTGAGCTTCGCGAGGCTACGGCTCACAGAAACGAGTCTTTCTACTCCGCGAATTGACGGTTTTCGTTGACGTCAGAAAAATCGTTGAGATAAACAAACGGATTTCTCGAAGATTGACAATCGACAATATTTAAGCTCTTACGACGTGTAACTGATTCTTGACGTAAACTACGCCATAATTACACTAGACACAGTGGATAGTCAATGCTTTATGTGTGATTATGATTTTGGTTTTGAACATCGGTATAACTTTCTTGTGATCTATCACGTGCCGACCATTCGTTAGCTGCAAAAAATATATGAATTGCAGCTAATTGTTTTCGCCGACAATTTCTATGACGCCCGCTTGTCAAATGTTTACACTCTAACGAGCTATCCAAGTATATGTAAGCCGTGCGCGAGGCTATGTGACAAACACTCACGAGTGATGATTCGACGCTGCTCGTGGAATTTCAATCTTCATCGTTTGTTCGCAGTTTGTCCATCTAGTGACCTACTGTGAAGCTTTTTCAGCATTTTCCCTTGCTACGTTGTTCTTGGTTCATTAGTGAAAATAACGTTTTGGCTACTTTGTGATCCACAGTTAGCAAAAGTCGCGCGAGTGAATGAAAGTTCCCATGCTGGTTCATAGCTGTTGCTAATATCGAAACGTGAACTGTTCCAGAGATCATCATGACTTACATCCCTTTCCACCTACCCTCGCAAGGTTTCTTCCTTGGTTTCTTCAATGACTTGTTTCCATAGTGATAGAACTCTAATCACATTTTATGTATCGATACGGCTCGCAGCAATTTTTTTTTCCTGAACAATAAGTCAATATATTTTTAAAAGTAATTCAAAACCCATGGGACCGGCCGGTTGTCACGGTAAGGATAGATATGTCTACCTTTATCAGGACACATGTTAGTGAACTCGGATGATTCGTAGTTATTCTGCCTAAGCTCGACCCTCATTAAAAGAAGGCATAAATTAAGCCCGCACGATATTAAGCCTGTTCTAATGACCCTGCCACTTCTAGTTTTCCGATCTGTTTACTTCACATCCTTGCTCTCACTTGAGTACTATGGCTCTAAGTTTCATAACTTTCCCTACCCAGTAATCTCTAGCTAATTGAATGTCGTTAAAACGTAAAAAAACAGAGTATGAAAAGTGGCTTTTTGTGACAAAATCTTCATGTACAGAAAGTTTCATTAAAATCTGAGAGGGTGCTGCCAACTTTGAATACGATTTAGTGCGAAATTCGTCATCAGTATCTTGCATTGACTTAGTACATGACAGCCGCAAATTATCTTAAAGCGTAACACAACTTGTAATCAGGGTGCAAACAGATGAAGCGTACTGAAATGAAAACCAATGCTGTGCATTATGCTATATCTGGATAGCTAAGTCAGCGGTAGATGCTGATGATACGAAGTCGAAACGCATTCCATGACTATTTAAGTTATAGATCTGGTGCTCTTCACGCGCAAAATGGGTGTCACTTTTCACCCTAGGGAGTAATATAGAAAGTTTCATTCTAGGTGGATGAACCAATAGTTGTGCTATTAGAGAAAATTATTGATAAAGCTTGAGCTTGAGCTTGTGCGACCACCCCTGGCTGCTACTCTGTTATCGAGCTGAACTAGCTGAAGTTGCACAGGGAATAAGTAGATAATTATGCTTGGTAGTAGCGAAACATCTTTCAATGTGCAACTCCTGGTAATCCTAGTGTTATTGATCAATACCAGCGCCGTCCAGGCCCGAACGTAGATCGCGGAAGGAGAGGGAAGGAATGGTTAGTCTGATACTTGCTTTTGCTAGAGGTCGCATATACTACTACGCACTCCACAAGTATCACGAGAGGAGGATGTTTGTTAGTATGTATAGAAGCTGGATTTTACTTCATCTTTACCGACGCCAGAGAGGTGACTTCACTCTATCTGGACCAGACATCGATCCATCAAATCATGAACCAGAAACCAACGGCTTTACTTCCCTTCCAAAGAAGGACGTGAGCACAATTTTTTCACCTCAGAAAAATCTCAACTCCCTCGGCTGGAATTAAGCCCAGGCGGTCACGCTTAACACTCAACCACCGGTGCCGTCTAGGGAAAATTATTGATAATAAAGTTGAATAATTAGTATATAATTTATGTTAATATGTCTGTCGAAAACCCATACTTCATATTTTATAGGGAAAGTATCGCAACTGCAATTAAACAATTCTTTGAATTTAAAATCACTTCATTTACTACTGGAATATATGGTCCAGTATTGTCATGCTAATTTTGCTTCGTATTGTTGTGCAACTCATTGGTTTCTTATGGAACGCACAACTATAGGAACACTAGCACAACTGTAGATGCAAAGTAGCTCAAATTTTAGGGAAACAATTGCATATCTTTCTTACCATTTGATTAAATGTGAAGGATGATAGTTTTTAACCTTTTGATTTGAGTGTGAACTACTGATTAAAGAATATTTTATGACGATTTACTCCTTAGCGCAACTGTACCTTGTAACATAACTATTGGGTTATCTATCCTATGTCTTCTTTCACTGTTTCTCACATATTCATAGAGTCTTGAAACCGTTACTTTAGTTAGCAGTCAACCAAATTCCTGGCTACGTATTTGATTTACAATAACTATAATAGCTACCATAATTTGATCAAGAAAGATTAAAATTTGTGATCATTCCAGCTGTTAAAGTGCACCCATAAGCCAAGCTTACACTATGTATACTCGATTCGGTTCAACAGCTTGAACGTTCGAAAGAAAAATGAAAAGGCACGAACACCTAGCCTAGTTCCTTAGATATGGTGAACATAACGAACGCGAACACCACCGCTGACAGACAAACTTATTGCCTCGACTCGATTTTGGCCGACACTGCAGCACTACTTCGCGGATTTTTTTTCCAATCTAAAACTACGCAAACGTTGGTCCCAGAGTTAACCGCATTGGATGTTTGCGTACTTGTCAATGGATTGGTAATACGATAACAGTGCGATGAATTGAAAGCGATGGAAATTGGGCGTTGGTGAAGATGAAGAATCAATGCCAGATAGACGCGACTCGACTAGGTGGCTATATCGGTGTGAAAAGTGAGAGTGTTACGACAACGGTTTGCTGAAAGCATCACCACCCAATTGTCATCGGGGCTTATGGAATAAACTGTACTTTCAACTGAATAGATAGTTTCTTTTTCGATGTGAGAACGAGTTGGAGTACATCGAGAGTCGAAACAAATGAACGTTGATATTTTCGGTCAGTGGCCTCAATAACCGCGAATGAGGATACAGCGGAAGACCACCTGCAGTTCACCGCCGACTGACCCAAACGATACTAAAAGTTGCTATACATTTTACCAGTTTTTCGCTCCATATGGTTACCACTTTTGAGATCGGAGTGCATCGACAATAATCTATGAAACCAGAAATCAATGTCAAGATGAACGATCGAACCATAATATGCTATGTATGCTTTATGGCCAGTCCGTGCCAGCACCTATGTACATCGGCTGTGACTGGTGCTGGACTGTACCAGCAGCGTGCGGTGTCCGATTTTATGCATTTCACACACGATCCGCAAAATAAGGTTGATGACCGTCCGTTAGTGGTTACCCGCAACGACACAACAATACCAGACTTGTAAGGTTGAAAGGGGCCGGAATTGAATCACTTTCCCTTCGCGAAAACTTTCGATCGTCCATCCATCTCCAATCGGAGAACCGATTAAATACTCCCACTGGAGTACGCTTCATCGGTGTCTGCGGTAGACAGGGTTACTTTTCGTGCTAAGAGCGGACTTGAAGTTGAAGGGTAGCCCGAAGTTATTATGACGTTTTGAGATATCGGAAAATATTTTCGATAAAATTAAAGCACTAGAAAAGTGGTCATGACCCATACAAAATTGCATTGTGGTTCACAGTTTAGGTACAGTTGTAGCGATAAAACAGATGAACAATTCCTTCAAGATTGATCTAATCATGTTGAAAATCGTGACCAATCGTCATTGCAACTTTTTGATATTCACCTGCATGGTCAATCAGCCCATTTTGACTCCAGAGCAATTTTCCAAAAGGGCGTATACATTTTTACATGCATTTTATGTTCAGCTACTCTCAGCGTTGTGACAGAATGTAGTTGAGGGAATAGTGAAGTTATTGATGTTAGCCTTCATTGTTTTTTTAAGATTTAAGCGTGAAGACTGCCTAACAAAATTTATCCAGTTATTTATTATTTGTTGCTTTCAAAGTTGGATCGTTGTTTTTGACACTTTTCACACTTGGTCACACTTTTGATTCATCACACTTTCAAACTGTGCAGTTCGGTTTGGTGTGAACTGTGCAATAATTTATTTATTCGGTTCAAGTTCAGTAAAACTATTATCATTCATTTTCGTTCCAGGAAGCAACCACCCTCCTTCGTAGATGCATAGCAATGCTCAACTGCAAACTTCATTATGAAAAAATGAGAATAAAATGGGTTCACAGATTTAAAGTGGTCATTCTGACTACCTTCCAGCGATTCTCTTTTAATGTAGAATACATTTAAGCTTTCAATATAGGGGCCTCGTTTCACAATATTGGCTGTGGCAGCCGTGTCAGATTTTGAACGTTAATAACTTCCATAATACTTAACAGTATGAATTGATGATTGGGCCATGTTGTCGAAAATACGTTCAGCAATGTTGTATTAAAATTTGGAGTATGTATAACATGCATTAATAACGAAAAAACTGTATTTTGAAAAAAAAAACTTTCTAGAACTACTTGGAATTGGCAAAAATTTGCAGCTCATCTCGGTCAGAGCTGTCAATATGGTGCACCAACCGAACACTTAAACGATGAAAAGTTTTAATTATAAGTCCGCTACAGATTTGTTTCTATTATCATTCGTATTTGGCTGCTTGGTGCGAATAGAGGGCTGTACAATACCGAGAAGGAAATATTTGTGAGCTGTACATGGCTGTATCAGTTTGGGTCGTTGCGTGCTACTTGCAGAGGCTATCATTTTCATTTCCGGCGGGTGAAAGATAGCATACTCACACAAAAAAAAAATCGATTTTAAATCATCTGATCGAAGCTCGTTCGTGATTGGTTCCGGCTAATTTCATGTACTGAACCGCTAATATTCAGAAAGAAATTAAGATTTTGGTCGGGTTCTATTAATTAACCGTATTGGATGGACTAAATTTCAAGATCGGGAGAGAAGGTGATTATTAAGATTCAGCCGGCTTCGTGTACTGACTGTAACAATTAGTTTGAGCTAGTAATGAGGGACAATTGGAACAAAAATCTCTCACCCAGAGAACCTTTTCTTGGGAAAACTCAATCAAGAATTTAATTTGAACATCATTTCCTTCACCAACTATTATTTCTATTTCCGACGTGTCGAAATTAGCATACATACACGGGAAACCCCGTTTTTTAATCATCTGACTATCTGATCTGAGTAGTGAATATCTTGCCACCGAAGTATTGGAGGTAACAGGAAATGCTGCCCGTGATAATAAAATAAAAAATAAAAAAGAAGACCTGCGCAACTTGAGAAACCGCCGTTTTAAGTGCTACCAGAAGAAAAAAGAAGCGAATACAGGAAAATGGTCCAAATGGGTTTTCTATCTGTTTACTCCGGAATACTTCCAGTTACTCTTCGTACTGGAACAAACCTGCTTTTTCATTTCTCTCTGCTACTAATGCTAGCATAACCAAAAAGAAAATGCATCTTTCTCCCACCATCCATCCAGTGGCCAGTGTTGCCAAACGCATTTTCAGCTTTTCATCAATAACATTCTAAAAATATTTTCAAATAATGATGCAGATGTGAAAAGAAGCAAAATAGAGTTGGCGAAGAATTTACAAATTTTAACTTTTTAAGCATATTTGTTACAACGAATTTTTTGAATATTTCCCATTCCAACGTAACCCTGCTGAATATCATTAGATTTGAATTAACGCTTCTACACTCCGATTATGTCCCAGACGGTACCCACCCATATTTTGCGCTACCTGAAAACAATGCTGTTAACTAATTCTGTAGAATGTACAGTTTCTTAAAATAACGGAAATATTGGATTTTGTGGAAGCAATTATCTGCGAGCCTGACTTTTTGTTCCAGGCTTCTTTTACAGTGGAAGTAAACTTCCACTGTAAAAGAAGCCTGGAGTAAGCTTTCTTTCGATGATTGATAAAATTATATCCTGTTGACGACCTACACCCACACCAATCATGTTAGAATCGCATGCAGGACAGCAGCTAAGCCCGGACCAATCATTTTTATAAGGGACCATTCATAAATTACGTAACGATTTTAGGAGGACGGGGGTATGACAAATTGTGCCATATGGGAGAGGGGGAGTGAACTAGTACGTTAGGTAACATGTATTTCCTGAAGAATTTTTTTTCAAGGAATTTGTTACGTAATTTTTTTTCAAGGAATTTGTTACGTAATAGGGGAGGGGAATAGAGTAATTTGTGACAATTTGTTACAGGGGGCGTCAATCTTGAACTATTTTTGTGTTACGAAATTTATTAATGGTCCCTAAAGGATATTTTGAAATAGTCCTCGCCCAAGTCACATTTTATACGAAAATTCCGATGATTAGCAAGACATTTGAAGTCCAAGCTCCTTTTGTATTCTACATCTCTACGGTTATGTCGCAGACATTACCCACCCATCTTTTTACAATTTTCTTCAAGCTGTTACGTTTGTTTGTATGTGGCTGTATGCTGCAAAGTTTGTTACAAAAGAAATCGAAAATTTGGGAAAGGAATTGTACTGTCAAGATTTTTTTTTGTTACATAGGCGTCAATATTCGTCACGCCGACTCACGCCGGCGCGCCGATCGAATATACATCGGCGTACATATCTAGTAGGGGAGACCGAGGTGGGTTGAAACATGTCATTCGATGATTGCTTATTTTTAAATTTCTTACTTCTGTTTATGCTTTATCAAATTACATCAGAAAATTCCTTAAAATGGTATGCATTCTTATCATTTTTTCACAGTGTATATCTACGTATAAACTGACACTTGTTTCGAGAAATAATGTTAGATTTTGGTTACAAATGTAGGAATTTCTGCACTAATCCAAATAGTTTTTTTTATTCATTTCGTTTATTTGATAGGCAAAAATGCGTTAGCTTGGCGTTGCCAAATTCTTTTGTTTTTACATTTTGGATATTTTAAAACTAGGAGGTTACAATGTTGAATTTTTTTTTACATAAGAAAAAAAAGTTTACAGCTATCTTAAGACTAGAAATAAGAATCAATATACAAGAGAGGGCTAAATGATTTTTTTTATGAAAAATTTTAAAACAAGGGATTCAGTTTGATATACAAGAGGGGGAGTAATAGTATTTTACGAAATATTTTACAGTTATCTTAAAACTAACAATATAGTTTAGTACAAAAAAGGGGGGAGCAAGTATTTATGAGAAATTTCACAGATATCTTAAAACTAGGGATATAATTCTATTTACAAGATGGAGGACAAGAGTTTCAATAAAGAGTAAAAATTACAGCTATCTGAAAACTAGGAATACACAATACAAATTTGATTTTTTTAACGAAGACTTATGCTTGGTCAAGATATTCAGAGGGGGCGTATTTCCACATCAGTGTAGCAGCAGTTGTATCAAGGACAGGGAGAGAAGGTGTGTATCATAATCCCAACAGTTATTTAACTATAACTGTAAAATCAAGAAAATTGATACCCATTTTTTATATATTTAGTTATGTATGATTTTTCAGCCACTTCCCCTAGAACATTCTGCGTTCATTAAAATGGTTGATGTGACCAGTGATACTATTTATGACTACAAGCGATACTCGTTTATAAAAATAGGTAATTTGATATCCATGTCGGTAGTATTTGGTTCATTTTGAATTATGGTCACTTCTCTCCAAGCTTCAGAAGTAAATAGGAGTAAACAGTTAAAACAAATTCATATTCCGTGGCTGTAAATGACCTAAAACTAATAAACTGAAAATGTTCATCACTGTTATCAATTCAAGAAAGAAGAACATGATGATCATTATTAGTTCAGGAACATTAATGTGATTATAATATTGCATTAATACTAGAAGTTCATCATCGAGGAGAGTTGAAACAAGGTCGAGAAGTAAGGCTTTATCCACAATTTACAATTTATATATCGCAAAGATAGAAAGAAACGCATACAATTCATAAATGTTAACTCTTAGGCTACAAAATAGTGATATTTCCTTGATCGAACATCACTTAATATCCTATTTATACCAATTTGAAGAATATAACGAAAACTTACTTTTGCTCATTTTTTGTTGTGTGTTTACCGTAAATACTCAACCACTCACTTAACGTAGTTGGCGTATATTGGAGGGTTTGTGGGCACGATATAAATAAAATAAATGCATTAGTGTTGAATCTCTAACGGTACTGTTCCACTAGTAATAAACACTGTTTCAACTCTCCTCTGTATCAAATCTCCTCGGTTTCTCCTACCAACGTTCGACGAGCACCTCGATAAAATCTTACGAGCTCTCCAGTGAACAACAGATAAATTGAAGGTATGGAAGTAGTTTAATTACCGGATATCGTTTGCAAGATTTTTTATTCGAAAGTACCAGATATACAATCAGAATACTTGGCAACACTGGTTGCATTTAAGTGGCGATCAGTCGTAACTGCAATCGGTAGCAGAGTGAACAAAGCAAACGCAAAGTGAAAAAGTTAGGCATGAAGCAGGAAAACCACCAGAAGACCAATGAGTCTAGTTTGAAACTAATTCAGAAGTGGATATAGGATAAAGGTTCTGGAGATCCGGACCCCCGTCTCGTGAAAATTTTCAACTTGTTGAGCAATTTTAAATTAGTTTCAATTTTTAGTTTCATTTTTATTTCATTAGTTTCAAACTCAAAATCATTCAATCCAATTTTTTCACTGACTTTCAGTAATTGATGTTATTACGTATCACAATTGCGCGAATCGAAAAACTAAGGAACAGCTTAATAAAACATGTCTTCATTTGACTTCAAGGATCAGCTCAGTAAACGAAAGCGCGACTAGGCTGGTTTAAATTGATGTTGTTGCTTATTGAAACTTTGCTCTAAACTACTCGTCGTAGCTTGTAGGTTTTCACGGAATGATGAATGTTTTTAAAATATCTTCAAAATGTAAAACTTTTCATTTCATTTCAAAAACTGTCTTTACATCTGGTAACTCTGATCCTAACAACTAAGAGGATAAAATCAAATGCCTTTTATTTACTATTCACTACTAGGTATTGTCAATTACATTTCGAAACACTCGAAACGTTATGTGACCATCCTGTGAGGAAATAATGAACCTGGAGCCAAGTCGTCGCTATAGTGCTATCTTATGGCAAACGCCATTTTGGGGTAAACTGAGTTAGATATGACACATTACTTGTCTAAAAAATCTCTCCAAAGTGGCGTTTGCAGAATTTTGACATTTTACTTGGTTACTGAGATATAACGAGAAACGTGCTGAGAAATTTTTAATTTTTTTGCTTCAAATGACTGTGTCTGGGGATTGTCTCAAATTATCTTGATGTATAAGATATTTTTATATGTAAAACTATCTGAGAAACACAATGGCATAATCATTTTCAAAACAAAAATGTACGAACTGTGAGAAAAATGCAATTTAAGTTTTAAACTGGAAATTTAGCATATTTGACAACACTGTAACCAAAATAACTATTTTTTATAGATTCCCTGACTTATTTCCTTCAAAATACATCTTACCGATTGTTTATAGACCAAATGAAGTCAAAGATATGAATAAAAGATAATATGATTTTTTCTATGGAAAATTTTCCATGCACGATTATGACACCATACAAATTTTGTCATCATCGTGTGAGACCGACTTTTGTTTACATTTTAGTGAAAACTCGCAATGTAGTTAACCGATTTTCGTAATATTTGAGAGATTAATGCAGAATAGATAGAAGCATCACTTGTTTTCTTTGAATTGTTTATACCATTTATAAGTTTCAAGATAATCTTAAACTTTAAAAATCGTTTTACTCGAAATGTGCAAAATGGCGCTTGTCATAAGATAGCACAACAGAGACGAAGTACCATGTGTCAAGTGCCATGTGACAGCACGGCACGCGTGTGATTTGTGCTTATAAAAATGATTGTAAAGTGAAAACTAGCGGTCTTAGACTTAGAGTAACCTAGAAATCAGACGTTCATTTGACTCGGAATAACAACGACTATTTATGTTGCTAAAACGAGTGACATGGATTATATAAAATAAAACCATGAGGAATCCCAATCGCACTCAGCTTTCTTTGCTCCATGTAAGAGGAAATGGAGTTCCTACCATCGAACACGATTGTATATACATTTTTGGCAAACCGGTGAAGTCATTCAAAGGTACAAAGACATCATCCGAATCGGGCGGCCACCAACCCCAACGATTGAGGTCTCTATTTTGATTAGCACGTGGCTGGCACCAGTGCAGTGTACAACACGCAACAACACCAGTAACAACCGAAAAAATTCTTCGGCGAATAAATTGTAGTTACATATGGCTGCTTGGTGGACATGACTCTTCCAAGCCGCATCAGAGAGGAAGTCGCATAAGTCTGACGCATGACTAGTTTTTCAATCGATAACAGAAACTAAAATGCATGAAACTATTTATATGTGTACAGTACAGGTGCTTGTTGTGGCTTTTGTTATGAAATGGCATATCGAACGGTACTTGAGTTTGTTGTGAGGTTCGATTGGGTGGCGAATCGTAACTAACGTGTATGATTATAGGTACTTACAAAGGTTGATTGAAAGGAACACATTTATCGCGTGGTCAACTAACCTGTAATGAATAGAAGGGAAATGTGTTAGTATATTTCATCACGTTTTCGTTACAATATTTAAAATCAACTGCAAACATTGTTATTATGACTATATTCAATAAATCACGCATTAATTTTGTACAATGAACGAAGCCACTTATTTTAACGACAATGCCGAATGGTGTCAGTATGTAATAGAAACATAACCCAATGATGCTGCAGAAGTACTTGGTACATGTCCGGAGATGAAAAATGAAAAAGGAATTGAATTGGAAAAACATTAATTATATGCTCGTTCTTTTGTCCGTGTGGTTGGCATCTTTATTTGGTGTTGAGGTAAATAATGGCATCCTTTGCAGAAGCGTCTAATCAATTCACGGTCATAACTTAACTAGCTACTATGAGAGATATAAATTCATACACAAATAGACTTAACAATCCTGTTTAATCAATAGCGATGGCGAAGTAAAATTGTAATCAAGTAAAAGCGCACGACTTCACCCACATCAATGCTATCGTTAAGTGGTAAAACGTAGAGTGATGTGTAGCGTAAGTGTAACAATACTGTCAATTCGTGTCCAAATAAATATACAAACGTAGAGTCAAGCTATTTTGGACGACAGGAAATAAGACTGGTTTTAATTGGCAAGTCCATTTGTCTGTGATAAAACCGAAGCTGCTATGGCGAAGAAAGTGAAATACAATACTCTTTTTGCTAGATTTATCTTTACTTTCGTACCTTCGGCTTTTGGTACTTTTTTCAACGATCGAGAGAAATTTTTACACCTTGGAAATGTTGTCCCGTTCCGGTCGTTTTCTCAGATGTCGATAGTAGCGGGTTGGGATATATGTCTTATGACAACTGAGCAAAACTACAATTGGAAAATCTCTTATTCGTATGTGGAACAATTAAAATTGGCTTGGATAGCTAGTTACGAAGACTATAAAACTTATACCAATTGAAATTAAATTATATTTTTATTTTTAGATGCGCATGAAATTGGGCATACTGGGCCGGTAGCAAGGATTCCGAAATTTTAAAGGACCTACACTTTATCACGAAGCGGTCTTCTTTGGTCATTTGAGCGTGATACGAAAAGTATTCTGTTATGATTCTAGAATCATTGGATGAGAAAAAGTTTGCCATATAGCTCACTTTACATTTCTTCGTGATCAATTTGTGATACCTTTTACAATGTGAAGGTTTGTTTATCTATTTATTTATTTGTTTGTTTATTTATTTGTTGAGTTTTTTTCTTCTTTTTTTTATTAACGACTAAGAGTGAGCCAATTTTCCCTTTTTATGTTGTAACAAGATTTATTTAGCAATGGACTACAGAGTGTAAAATGTTTTTCAATATTAAGAGCCATAGTATAATCAAGGAAGAGCCAAGAGATGAAAGAAGAAAGAAAGTTGTGAAATGCGTGGAAGGAGGTCATATAAGCAAGTTTTAAGTTTCTCGACGACTTAACCCTGTGTCTTCTATCGCCAGATTCAGGATATTTTGGCATTTTTAAATGCGAATCACCTGAGTCTGTGGCATGTCCGCACAAGCGTAAAGTGACTTATAGTCTTATGCTGTCGGAACCGATAAAAAGTTAAGTCACGGAAAACTTCCACACTAAGCATTTTGCTACGTAGAAACTCTTGAATTAGCTAGTTTTTGCCCTAACAAATTGCCTGTCGAGGTGTTATTTTTTTTTTTATTTATTCAATTATTTATTTATTAATTAATTAATTAATTTTTTTCTATTCATTCATTCTTTCATTTTATTTATTTATTTATTTATTTATTTATTTATTTATTTATTTATTTATTTATTTATTTATTTATTTATTTATTTATTTATTTATTTATTTATTTATTTATTTATTTATTTATTTATTTATTTATTTATTTATTTATTTATTTATTTATTTATTGTAACTGACGAAATTCTTTAAACAGCGGTATGATTATCTCATTTTTTAAGCAATACAAATTGGACTAAACCGTTTTGCGCGTTAAGGGCACAAGACCTAATTTTAATTAAGTTTTGTTTTTTTGTGTTTCGAATTCATCTCGTCAGTAACTAGCACCATCTGGGTGTCTAGTTAGACGATGTATATAAACTAGTACCCAAATTAGCACTAGTTAGACACAAAACATTCCAAACAGTTCACACGACATATGTGAACGCCTAAAGCCAAGACGGATACATTTTTTTCTGTGTGTGAGTGCGGTTGTCATTTTTCATTGATGAAGCCGAAAAAACAAGAGAAAGAAGAAAAGCACAAACAAGTGACGTAGTGGGCCTTTCTGTTGCCATAAGTTTTGTTTCGGTTCGGTCAACGTTAATTTTATCGGTTTTTTCGAGGTTAAAGGTGTTCCTAAGTGTTCTAATCGGTAGGTGAAGCTCGGCCTTTTCTCACTTTTCATCGTGCGCCAAAGAATCAGGATGCTCGTTCGGATGTTTTTGTTCACTTCAAAGGCCCCGGCCGCCATGCTTAATTTTGCAAGTATAGAACTAATACACTCAAAAGTGTCAAATGTTCCCACCTTTCACTCATCTTGGCCTAAAGCCACATGTCCCGAGTGACGTCCCGGGAAGCAAATGTAGCTCTGGTTTGCTGACGAGAAAGCGAAGACGAACTCTTGTCTTTTGGTTAAAGAAACCAAACGCCTGGTATTAAGCAAAATAAAAATTGGACTAAACCGTTTTGCGCTTTAAGGGCACCATACCTAATTTTAATTAAGTTTTGTTTTTTTGTGTTTCGAATTCATTTCATTCATTCATTTCATTTTTTAAGGTTTTGCGACTTAGTCCGTTCTGACTTAACACAGACCATTCTTTCTTGAATGAGCTAGTTTTTGCCCTAACAAATTGCCTGTCGAGGTGTTATTTATTTTTTTATTTATTCATTTATTTATTAATTAATTAATTAATTAATTAACTTTTTTATTTATTCATTCATTCATTCATTCATTTATTTATTTATTTATTTATTTATTTATTAATTTATTATTTTTTTACTTATTACTTACTTACTTACTTACTTGCTTACTTACTTACTTGCTTACTTACATACTTACTTACTTACTTACTTACTGACTTACTTACTTACTTACTTACTTACTTACTTACTTACTTACTTACTTACTTACTTACTTACTTACTTACTTACTTACTTACTTACTTACTTACTTACTCACTTACTTACTTACTTACTTACTTACTTACTTACTTACTTACTTACTTACTTACTTACTTACTTACTTACTTACTTACTTACTTACTTACTTACTTACTTACTTACTTACTTACTTACTTACTTACTTACTTACTTACTTACTTACTTACTTACTTACTTACTTACTTACTTACTTACTTACTTACTTACTTACTTACTTACTTACTTACTTACTTACTTACTTACTTACTTACTTACTTACTTACTTACTTACTTGCTTACTTACTTACATACTTACTTACTTACTTACTTACTGACTTACTTACTTACTTACTTACTTACTTACTTACTTACTTACTTACTTACTCACTTACTTACTTACTTACTTACTTACTTACTTACTCACTTACTTACTTACTTACTTACTTACTTACTTATTTACTTACTTACTTACTTACTTACTTACTTACTTACTTACTTACTTACTTACTTACTTACTTACTTACTTACTTACTTACTTACTTACTTACTTACTTACTTACTTACTTACTTACTTACTTACTTACTTACTTACTTACTTACTTACTTACTTACTTACTTACTTACTTACTTACTTACTTACTTACTTACTTACTTACTTACTTACTTACTTACTTACTTACTTACTTACTTACTTACTTACTTACTTACTTACTTACTTACTTACTTACTTACTTACTTACTTACTTACTTACTTACTTACTTACTTACTTACTTACTTACTTACTTACTTACTTACTTACTTACTTACTTACTTACTTACTTACTTACTTACTTACTTACTTACTTACTTGCTTACTTACTTACTTACTTACTTACTTACTTACTTACTTACTTACTTACTTACTTACTCACTTACTTACTTACTTACTTACTTACTTACTTACTTACTTACTTACTTACTTACTTACTTACTTACTTACTTACTTACTTACTTACTTACTTACTTACTTACTTACTTACTTACTTACTTACTTACTTACTTACTTACTTACTTACTTACTTACTTACTTACTTACTTACTTACTTACTTACTTACTTACTTACTTACTTACTTACTTACTTACTTACTTACTTACTTACTTACTTACTTACTTACTTACTTACTTACTTACTTACTTACTTACTTACTTACTTACTTACTTACTTACTTACTTACTTACTTACTTACTTACTTACTTACTTACTTACTTGCTTACTTACTTACTTACTTACTTACTTACTTACTTACTTACTTACTTACTTACTTACTTACTTACTTACTTACTTACTTGCTTACTTACTTACTTACTTACTTACTTACTTACTTACTTACTTACTTACTTACTTACTTACTTACTTACTTACTTACTTACTTACTTACTTACTTACTTACTTACTTACTTACTTACTTACTTACTTACTTACTCACTTACTTACTTAATTACTTACTTGTTTTCTTACTTACTTACTTGCTTACTTACTTGCTTATTTACTATTTTTTATTTTATCAATCATTTAATTTATTTCTAATTTAATTAATTAATTGATTAATTAACTAATTAATTATTTAATTAATTAAATAATTTATTTATTTGTTTATTTATTTATTTATATATTATTTAGATTGTTTGGGAGTCGGGAGTCCGGCAGGTATAAAACCTCCTCATCTTTTGTAGCACAGGTATCCAATCTTTCCAAACGATACATATCAATACTTAACACTATAGTAGTGAGAAATATAACATAGTGCATCAAGAGATAGACAAAAGCGAAAACCCTGAAAAACGATTAAATAGACGACGCAGCCTGAAAAATAGCTCATGGTTGCCGTAGAAGGATCTTACACATAGGATTCCAAGAAGGGTCTGAATCGTAGACTGCAACATTCAATATCGAAACTCGCTTGTTTTGCTGTAAGAGGCCATTTCGTGATTGTAGCAGATCCGCCACGAAAACTGCTTTGGAGGCATCTCATCGTGTAGATGGCAAATCGAGGTCGACAAACTTACAGCGATCCTGATAGCGAAGCGAACAAATTTGCGCTGAATAACTAGTTTCATTCAAAGCACTGACTGTGAAAAGCAATGCATTCAATCTAAGCAATGAACATTGGTGAAAGAAGAATGTCAACAGCTCGGAGGTCTTCGTAAAAACATATTCAAAATGCTCTTTAACCTTCCGGAAGACGTGCACGCTGCTATGAAAATCTAGCGAAATCGTCTTAGCGTATCAGCGGCGGCTCGTGCAGTAAGCCATTTGCGCGACTTCCGGAGGGGTAAAATTCACTTTGGAATCTAGCAGAATCCCAAGTCCTTCATCCGACGATTCTTATTGAAAACAGTTTGCGAAATAGTGTAGTCAAATTTTATTGAGAAGAAAATAACGAAGCATTTCGATGCATTTAGTATAATCCGATCGATGTTGTAAAGTTGGAAAAATATCCTGCTGTGACTGTAAGAAGCTAGTGTTTTTTTCATTTCGTTTATTTGATAGGCACAAATGCGTTAGCTTGGCGGTGCCAAATTCTTTTGTTTTTACATTTTAAAGAAGCTAGTGTTTGAGAATCATTGTTAGAATGAAATAATTTAAAAGCATGAAGTAGCCGATATAGCGTAGTTGGTAAATAGATTGCCTTGTACGCAGCTCACGTGGGATTGATTCCTAGTTCCGCACATCGTCGCTGTAGTGCTATCTTATGACAAACGCCATTTTGGAGTAAACTGAGTTAGATATGCCACATTTCTTGTCAAAAAAATCTCTACAAAGTGGCGTTTTCAGAATTTTGATATTCTGCCTGGTTACTGAGATATAGCGAGAAACGTGCTGAGATTTTTTTTTATTTTTTTCTTCAAATGGCTGTGTTTGAGGATTGGCTCAAGTTATCTTGATGTATAAGATGTTTTTTATGCGTAAAACTATCTGAGAAACACAATGGCATATTCATTTTCAAAACAAAATTACACAAATTGCGAGAAAAATGCAGTTTATGTTTTAAACTGAAAATATAGCATATTTCGCAACACTGTAACCAAAAATAACTATTTTTCTAGATTCCCTGATCCATTTCCTTCAACATGCATCTCACCGATTGTTTATAGACCAAATGAAGCCTAAGATATGAATAAAAGTTAATAATTGATGAGTTTTTTCTATGGAAAATTTTCCATGCACCATTATGACACGCCAAACAATTTTTGTCATCAATACACAAACACGACACGTGTGAGCGCGACATTTGTTTGCATTTACAGTAAAATCCCGCAACATAGACGACCGATCTTCCTGTTTTGATTAGACGATCACTCGAAAAAGATTAGATCTTGTTCTCGACGTTAATAAACTATGCTTTACAGGTCGCATCACTTGCTTGGAGTGGATCCTAGACCTTATACCCTTCTAAACCTCCGACTCTGCGAAACCTATGGAAGAGTCTGATGAATCGTCCTCCTTCCGTTAACTAGGAGAAGCATTAGTCTACCTTCCGGTTTTAATTTGGGTTGGATTGGAATGTATTACTTCCTTACCATTTCCTAATCAACTCTTATTAGATAACCAGCAATCAAATATGCATAAGTCAGCATGTAATCCGAAAATCGTCATCGTCATCGTCTCAACGCAACGCAACGATTTTGGTAATTGTTGTGTTGCTATCAAACATTTATATCTTAAATTGGATCATTTCCTACACAATCGAAAATTCGGATTCATAAGTTGAACAAAGTCGCTAGCGCATTTGGATTAGAATCGTTTTCTTAGCCTAAACATGTGGTAGATTCTATAGAACGTTGCTTTATATTCAAGACAAAGTAGTAGGGTGACAAAAAATGACCCCACAGCACGAAATATTTTACTCCCCAACTCACCTTGAAACTCTGTTCCAAATTTGTGCCAAATTGGTTAACAATTATCCCTTTCTAAAGCAGGTTGAAGGTTATATGACAAAAAAACAACACCGAAATGAATGGAAGGACACCACGATTTCAGAATTTTAGCACTAGGAGGCGCAGTAAGCGTTCAAGCTCCGTCAATGCCTATAGAACATTTTATACCCAGCAGCTTAGTTGAAGAACGCAAAATGATTGATACAAAAAAGTTATTACAGTGAAGACCCGATTTTGTCTTTTTATCAGCGTAATACATCAGCAATAAATAGTCTGATATGTAATTGTATGGTAATATTCTATTCGTTGAGTTGTTCTGTTCCTATCAACAGTATTGATTATTGCTAGCGATATCCACAAACATCACGAGAAAGTCAGTTTAAATTTTTTTCCCAATAATGTGCTAACATTGTCGTACGATATAAATAACTTATCCTAGCAGATGTGACAACCATGTATCGGCTAACGGCCGGTATCCAGTTTACGCATTCCGCATCCGATCACCGCCTCAAAACCATGTTCAACATCATCTAATAGCCACCACTAGCAGTAGTCAGTGATAGATAGATTAATCATTGGTTGGAAATTAATCCACGACCAACAAAATGCTAACGTGTAAGCAACTCGGTGAAAAGTTAGTGAACAGGCTTCCGGCCTCCCAGTGAGTGTGGGTTGTTTCTGATCACCACTGTTACGATCGGTCGGTGTTGAATAGCTGCCCTCAACTGTGGAAGCGCTGCCAGCAAAATGGTATGAAAGTGGTTGCGATAAAGAAATTTGTCATTCAAGGCAGGATTTACGAGCCGATGTAAATCGCACCGCTGCTGTTGCTCCAGTGCACCGTTCGGTTCCTAGCCCGTTGGCATACTGAATAAAAACTACGCTCCGGTCTTATCGCGGAACTTGGTCAGCCTTTCTATCTTTGTTGCTACTGCATGGGTTGGTGAAAAGTAATCGGGTTGAGTTTTTCATCTGCACCGAATGCAGTGTAAGATAAACGGGAGGTATAGCTATCGGGTAGTTAATTCAATTATTGAATTTGTATGTGGCAAACCAGTCCAATGGCGATCAACTAAGGGATCTCTGTAAATTGAAAAGTCGGTATCTTGACAACCAAATGGCCAATTCAAATAATTTCAATTTTATAGAAACATTGATTTCTTAATGTTCAATGAATTCAATTTAAAATCACCTAATTTGTTTTTAACTATTTGTGTGAGAAATGGAAATGTGGCCTTTTCCCCAAGGTCAGCGAAAATATTTTAACTGCATGTTGGTTACGGTAGACGAAATTTTCTCATCAGCATCCGGGCAATGGTTGTTCTGGTTTTCAATAAGATTTCGGTCGTACGTCAATTTCATCATCGTTAACATGTACGGTTTCCTGGCTCTAATACTCTAATTGACGGCCAAACAAAGGTGTTTCTAGAACAACCGTGCCCAATGATCATTCAATCGGGTCAATTCTGAATTCAATCGAGTTGGTGAAGAGCTGGCTAGCGATTTCAAAAGTGAGCTTCATCCGTGGTCCACGAGCAGTTGACGGTGATCTGTGACTATTCGAATGCTGAGAACTTCATTCGCCTACAACGATGCTTGAGATGCGATGTAATGCTTTGAGTAAGTGAGAGTGGAGAATTTTTCTGAATCGATGCGATTGAGCTGGGCTAGATTTAAGATAAGACACCAGTCAGCCAATTTTGGAATTTTCAACGAGTTCATGTCAGGACCCGCGACAACTTCCAGCGATCTTCTGAGATCTAGGTACAGGAACCTGAAGGATACTGGTTCGTTAATACACACTTAACTCAGTTCGGTTTCTTATCTTGCACAATTCAGAAGCTAAAAATCGCTCCGCTGTTATAGCAGGGCAGGTAATCGAATTTATCCGTGCACCGGTTTGTCTAGTTGCAAAAACAAAACTCAAATCCTACTGGCTGGTTTGTGAAACGTTAACAATGAATGACAATCCAAAGCTAGTTTATTATCCGATTCGGTTGAATTATGTTGCTGTTGACTTTTCGGAATGTCCGGTAAGACCATCGATTTGTAGAGCAATGGTTTAAGGTGAACATGAAGCTCAACATAGCAGAAGTTAATGCTCTGCAATTCCACCATCTACGTCATGAGGTACTGATTATGCTTTAACCAAACAGAATAATTTGCTACGCAGAATAACTTGAAACACATCTCAACATACATAGACAATGACACTATCGAAGTAAAGCTACGTGACCTGGCACCGTGTACTAATCCCGATGCTAACAAACAACACATGTCAAAATACGGTGAAGTGGAGACCGTTAAGAAATATACTTGGAGGATCTTCTTCCCAGGTCTCCGCAACGGAGTTCGGGTGGTGAAAATGCGTCCAACAAAACCTATCCGCTCATATCTAACCGTTCAATGCAAATCATAAGGTGTTAATTTAATCAGCAAACATTGGTCAGGCACCCAGGGTGGATTCCTAGGTGTCGGTTCTGTGATCAATCGCTGCACCACGGAAAATCTTGCTCGGAGGGTGCTAAAGGAAGTCCATCTGTTACGACCAAGACCAGTACACAGTCCTCGTATACTAAACCACAACCGGTTGTTTATCCAACGACTGCGCACCGCGCATTAACAAACACTATCTCAGCAACGATCGAGCTCAGTACCACTAAACCAACTACCGTTACGAACAGCGAAATTACAACGATTACACCAAATATTTCCAAACTAACAACCAACTCCACCACTTCCAAATGTTCCAAACCAACAACCAACTCCACCAAAAAAGAATCAGATGACGATGAAGACCAATCTACAACAGCAAACGTAAACACAAAAAACAAATAGGAACATCTGACCGTAGGAAACATGAATGCAGTACCAATAACGGCGTAAACGTGAACGAAAACGCGAGAGAAAACGGACTGAATGACCCTCAAGTTGCGGCAGACAACGCAGCTAATGTTTCACCGCCAAGTGAAGAGGATCTCAACACGCAACAGCAAGCTACTCCAACAAGGGCCAATGAACAGGCATATTGAAAAATAAGTTTTATTTTTTGCAAATTTTAAAAATCAAAAAAAGACCCACAGCTCAGTTATGCCAATGCATTGAGCCGTGTAAAAAAAACAATAGAAAAAAACTCACTTAACCGCACTAGAGTCTCGAAACACAACAAGCGGGCAAGAAACATCAAAAGTTAAAGCGTGTTTCGCAGGCGAGCGTGACTGTCATCGCTTGTCAGACTGTGCTCAATTCAAAATAACCAGTGTAAACGGACGTTGGAAAAAAGTTCAGCGAAAGGGTTTTTGCGGGAGATGTCTGAACAATCTCGCCATGTCGGTCTTGGACTGGATGTAGAATTGCAAGACAGATACTCGTCTTCACTCTTACATCCCTATCAATAGCAATGATAGTATTTTTGCCACTTTTCGTCCGGGGACTTAATAACGGCCATTTCAAGCTGAGCCCAAATCACTACATGTGCACCTAAACATCTCTGGCCAAAGGGTGTTCTTCTGTTCAAATTGAACAATCGTCGCATAGTTCCCCTCTCACACCATACAGAATAACAGCAATAATCTAGCAAGCTGCTTTTTGTACCGGCTGGGTTTCCCATTGTAAGACTACGAATAGGTCCAGCTGAAGCACGAACAATTTGCGACTCTGCGCTCAAACTCCGATTTGAACAATTTGCGACTCTGCGCTCAAACTCCGCAAAGGGATCCAATCGTCGCCATATGCCGACTAGGTTGAAACATCTAAAGGTGATCAACTTCAACGTTAGTCGTCAACTTCCCCCTCTGATCCACGAGATGAACAAGCAACTTCGTGACTACTCGAAGCTTGAGAATGTTGGTTTCGAAAGCGACACTAGAATCTGACGACAAAAAGCAAGCAAGGCGAATCCTGTAGAAGATAACACGATGAACATAATCGGAAATAGATTTCGAAGCTGGGCTTCTATGTAACACTGATATCCTAAACTTGCTCGATAACTACTGAGTAGATAGCGGAATACAAGCGGAAGTGCCATGCACTCCGTAAATGCCAATAGGACGTGGTATCCTCCCACAGGCGTCATAACCAACTCCGAGAAACGCGATGATGTCAGAATGATGTGGTATGCCGCGGAAAAAGGATGCGAAGCTCTCTTCAATTAAAAACTGTATAAGTACCCTGACTTACTAAATCTGTCAATTGTAAATCAATCAGAGAGCGCGTCGAACTAAGATGGCAGAAACAAAGTGTCGGAAAATTTTTTAACTATCTTGAATAATTTGTAATCACCTGCCTAAAACACTTGAAAGAAGCGATGTGAAAAATTAAAATCGTTTAGATACAAAAGGAACATATAAGGCCACAGATGGCTGCCTTGAGGCGTACCGTCAAAGAATAGAGATATGGGAATCTGCTGTATATTGCATATACCAGAATCGATTCTGCAGTGAACGAGCGATGATCAAGGTATAAGCTACTAGGGTTGCACAATTAGATCGCTTGGGACGAAGTCATGTTGAATTTCTGAGAAGTAGTTTGAACAACGAAGTGTCAAAACTCTAAAATATTTTCGAGAATGTACATTTGGAACTTAGCCGTCAGATCCATTTTTAAAAACTGGTAAAACAGGAACAGTAGAAAACACTCTGGAGCTCAAGAACATATTAAAATGTAACGCAAATTGTGTGCATTTCGACATTGCGATAAATTTCGGTAAAGGCATACCTCGATAATACGTACCCTCGATACTACATACAGTTTGGCCCGATAGTACGTAAACCCACCAGAATTATTTTTTTTCGTTTGATTTTGTGCGGGACATATTTTATGGAAGTTCTGTGGGTTTTAAGTGAACTTCTACATACTTTAGAGACTTTCTGTTCTATTCAGAGCAGTTCTGCAAACTCCAGCTAAGCATTCCAAACTTTAAGTAAGCTTTAAATTCATTGAGAAAATCTATCGAGTACAAAAAGAGTCCTCCTGTAGGGACGTTCTTCGACTTTCAGAAAATTCCAATAAATTTTGGGAGATTCCCGAGAGTTGCGAAAAAAAATGAAGAAAGTTAGAATTTATTCAAAGATATGAAGCGATTCTTTTATTACATTGAAGTAACAGTGTTTCGATAGCACATATTTCAGTGAAAAAACTAGCATTAGTTTATTAAAAAATATTGACATATGGCGGAGTTATTGCTTTTCCCCGAAACCTTTTTTATGTAAAAGGCTTGCAGTGATCACGATAGAAGTGCAGCAATCCATCTAAGTTCCCAAAACTCAAAAAAGTCTGTTATTATAGGAGTATTCCTAAATGATCAGTTAAATAAATAATATTTTTTTTCCTGTAAGCGAGACTGTTTTACATTTCTTATAAAAGAAATGTATAGAATTCGCTCAAACTTTCAAGTTTTTTTCCGAGGCCCGGAGGGCCGAGTGTTATATACCAATCGACTCAGCTCGACGATTTGGGACAATGTCTGTGTGTGTGTGTGTGTGTGTGTGTCTGTGTGTGTGTGTATGTAACGGACAAATTCTCATTCGTGTTTCTCAGCTATGGATGAACCAATCTTATCCAAACCAATTTTAAATGAAAGAACTAAAAAACAGTATGAACGCTATTAATTTGTTTTTGATTCTGATGTTTAGTTTCCAAGATATGAATGTTTGAATGCGTAAAAATGGCGTTTTTTGCAGTTTTTTAAATTATCTGCCGAAAATGACAACATAGATTAACAATTTATATGTTTTTAGACAGCTTCAACGAATACCTTTCGAACAAGCTATAGATTGTTGAAATCGGACTATTATCAAAAAAGATATTTAACATTAAATGCGGACGAAAGATTTTTATCATTTCCCATTGCCATAAATATGACCAAAAACATGTAATCTATTATTAACGCCAAAACGGCTTATTTTAGGTCAATAGTATCTTCGGAGAATTTAATGGAGGCAATATGCCCTTTCTTTTGGTATTGTGCTTTTACTGATTAATCCTTCTATGAGTGAGATATTTTCACAAATTTTCTTGGAAGTGATTATATCGAAATGATGTCTTCAGCAAATTTGTAGCTCTTACTTTTTCGAATAACTTTACTAAAGATTTTAAATATCTATTTTGAATATTTTAAAAGTTATGGCTTGTTGTTTGATGATTACTCTTTGTCGCCTATTTATTGTTCAATATAGTAATAATCCATCATATACCAATCGACTGAGTTCGTCGAGATCGGAAAATGTCTGTGTGTGTATGTATGTATGTGTGTATGTGTGTATGTGGAAAAAAATGTGACCTCTGTTTCTCAGAGATGGCTGAACCGATTTGCACAAAGTTAGTCTCAAATGAAAGGTACAACCTTCCCATCGGCTGCTGTTGAATTTTTTATTGATTGGACTTCCGGTTCCGGAGTTACGAGTTGAAGAGTGCAATCACACAGCAAATTCCCATATAAACTGAAATGAAAAAATTTCAAAATCAAATTTGTATTTTTGATGCCAAATGACTTTAAAATGCATGAAACATTGAGATGTTTGACAAAAATTGACTTCTTTGGACTTTGGTACATTTTTGCCTTTCTCATATAGAAAGGTTATGCAATCACTCCAAAAATCGTCAATTATATCAGCCCGGAGGGAGTATGCAGTGAGGGGTTGCTACTTTAAAATTAAAACTAGTTTAAAATTTCTTAACAAGTTGAAAATTTTCGACAGGACCTGACCTCCCGGATCTTTGTCCATGAACCGCCGCTGGTTTCAAGCAATGTTTCGGTATCACATAGTATCTCAAGATCCATTGTATGTATGTGCAAATCGTACTGAACATGTACTATTCATTTCCACCATTTTATTGAGCATAACCATCGTAGTCTGGACAAATGAGACAAGCACAATTGCACCACTAGGTGGATTAAAACAGGTTTTTATTTTGGGAATGCGTCGAGTTGAGACGAAAACGTAATATGATTAATAACGAGGATAACACTTTCCGAATGTAGAGAGAAATTTATGAAAAATGACGATTTCCATTCGATTCTAGCAGGTTCTGATCGATTTTGATGAGCATTTGATTTTTGTTGTATGACCAATTATATGTATAGGTCAAATGTTTAAAAACAGTAATTTAAGGTCAAGATAGCATCATTTTGAAACCGCCAATTTCGGAGGTTTAGTATCTTCGATGAGTTTTACAAACGTTAAACAGCGCATCATTTGATAAAATAATTTTGACGGTATATCGTCCAAGAAGTATGTATGGTGAATTTTCTCAGGTTAATATTCATGACTACAATAAAGTCTCAACAAATTCGCTAAAGACACGAACTCTGTTACTATTTTCTGAAAAATTAATTCTGCATGATTTTAAAGCTTCAAAAATTACGGTTTCGGAATTATGCCGTTTGGACAGTATGATCGATTTTCACCAAACCCCCACCAAACCGAATTTCTGGCTACGCCGCTGACTTCAAGTAAGTAGAAACAAAGTCGTTCTACACTCGTTCACAAGACACTTCTTCGAATGCTGAATATCTATTATAACACATTGAAACCCCGATTTTATCAGCCAAATATGAACATATGTTTGATGGGCTTTAGCAGACGAACGAGACTGAATTCGAGTAAATCCTTTCTTGAGCATGTTTTCCTTATCATGAAGATATGCGAAATATGCGAAAATAAAAAGTTCATCATAATCAGAAGTAGTTATCAGACTACATCAAGGGACGAGAAGAATATTTTAACAGCTTCAGTTTATGATAAAGGAAAAATATTGCCCGATTTAGTCAATGTCCCCATTTTGTCAGCCTAAAATACACCGTGAGACTGATAAAAATGGGTCTTTATTGTATGTATTATTCGCTGTTTTCACATTAATAGGTACATTTCATTTTTGGAGATTTTTTCATTTCATCGAACTACAACAATTTTTGGGTAGCTTTCAAGGGGTTATTTTATAGACTTCTTCCAAAATTTGGCTAACCTTTTCCAATTCGTATACCAATTAATTGGTATACTTAAGGGTTTATATGTTGCAGATAGAGAAAATACTGAAATTTTCAGCTTTTTTTGTCCACAATATTACGAAAGCTTATTAAACAATTTTTCCTAATAAGTTTGTGAAAATTATAAACTATTTGAAATTTTTTAATAGCTTAATTTTTTATTTAACCGTGATTTTTAATAAATAGTGACCATCGCTTCACAACGTAGTCTATTTTTCATGGCTTGCGGTGAGCACGATCTCTCGAATTGCTGAACTGAAAATTATGGAATAGAAATTAATTTTTAGTATTCTTTATAGACCCGCTGGTGCCCTAAAACGATTTCGCTAGATTTTCAGAGCACTGTGCACCCAGTGCATTAACGCAAGTGACGGAAGGTTATCGAAAAGTTTCGTGAAAATGAAAATTCCAGTAATGATGATGATTTTCCCAAATGGTTCGTTTTCGTGAGGTTTTTATTTGTTTATTGGCATTAGGATTAGCGATAATAATTCAAATCAAGGATACCACTGGGAAGTCACCTTTAGAAAAAGTCGATGTCGAAGTAAAATTTGAAACTATGCACGCATGCACTTCAGAAATAGCGTGATATCAAGAGCTGCGATTTCATTTCAACGCTTTTTTGTGAAAAGGGCGATACTTACAAAATTTTGATTCTACGATATTGCTTTCTTAAACTACAGCAAAAAATACAACAGGGGAAACTGTATTTTTGTTTGTTTATCTAAAGTTTCGCCCGCGATACTTCAATGCTGATAGGTGAGACCGAAAAAGTAAACAATCGCCAAAAGGGCGATACTATCATTTTGTCAATTTCAATAGCAAAAACAAATTTTAATTTAATAATTTCTAATACATTAAGAAGTTTTTGGTTTCGATCACTGAATCATGCAATCTAGGATGTAAAAAACACAATAGTTATTAAATAGGAAATAAAACCAAGTCTGGAAATATTCACTGTTGATTTTCTTTGAATGGTATCACTGCTAGTATCGCCCTTTTCAAGAAAAAGCGTTGATTTCTTAGTTCTCAGTCGCGTTGGAAATTTGAGTAAAGTAAAAACTTCAAATCGATTCAACAAAAAAAAAATCGATTTATTTGGCTCAGTACAATATATAACCCCTTTAGAAAAATTCAGTTTTCCCACCACAATATAGATATTTTATTTATAGAGCATTAACAATAATTCGTTGGTATGTCTATTTTATGGGCCATTTTTTCGCTTTCCCATTGATTTGGTTTGAGATTTCTAGCACTGATGTTGTCCTATGCTGATTTGAGCGATTTTCTGAGCTCTGCCACTATCCCATGTAGTATGTGTAATCAAAAACATCGCGAAGCATCAAGTTCTAAATGTTCTCAAACGATATAATATCCGAAGAGTGATAAGAGTTATAAGAAATGTCTCATCACACTGTTTGGTGGATTAAACACGTTTTTTCTCAAAAAATTGATGTTTTGAGCTCTAGAAACTGCATTAAAAAAATTTATCTAGAAAACAAAAATTCATGCATAAAAATGCAATAGTTAAGGCACGAGAAAAATTTATTACGAATAGTTAACCCTTGTGAAGGTAAGCTAAAATCCTAACGCCAAAAGGCAAGCCGGGCCTCTAAGGCCCGGTAAAATTGTATCGCCTCTTACAGTAAATTATAAAAAATCCAAAGCAAATTGATCAACTTTATTGAAATACAAGCTTTTCGAGAGCGTGAATGATTCCTCTATTTGAATTTGAATATTCTGAATAATAGACTGTGAAAAAATAACATATTAGCAAAACATGAAGGGTGGTTGTTTCTTAATATTTTAAAGTATTCAAAATTAAAGATCTCGCTTATAGTTACATGTTATACTATATAATAATAACATCTAATTCTCATAAAATACGGAAAATAAATCCCAGACGAATACCTTAGGGATTAGCTATGGTAAATTTTGGTGAAGTTAAAAGCTAAAATATATAAATAGGTAATAATCAGTTTTCGAATGTTTCGAGCAGTATCTTATTTTACCACAGGCTAAAAATTGGGAACTTTGTCCTCGGGAAACGTTCATTTAATCTATTTTCTGAAAAAAAAACATTGACCATTTACAATTTTGACAGTTTTCACTCAGGAGCAAAAGAATTTCCTAGCAATATTTTACTCTTCAAAACGCATGTATCAAACTTTGTCAAATCTCAATATTTTCAGATGACAGCTTCGTGTGCTATTGTATTAAAATTATTTTACCAGAACTATGAATCCACAGCTTGTTTCAACGCTGTGTAATAAAATGACATGGGACAAACCACAGTGGGAAATAGACAGAGAGATAGAATGATCGGAACGGTGAAAATAATACGGTGGAAATTCCCCTTTTTATTAGAAACGCTGAGAAAAGATATGTCTTCAAGCAGGAATCGAACCTGCGATCTCCCAGCCTCTAGTTGGGTGCGTTAATCACTTCGCCATCGAAGAACTGTGATGATGTCAGAAATTCCCAATAGTAACGTGATCACTGCCGCATCCCCATTACCTTCTAATGGAAACATCGACCCCCCTAAGCAAATCGTCTAAGTGTGTCCAATGAAATTGGGAATTTCCACCGTATCATTCTCATCGTTCCGATCATTCTTTCTGTCTATTTGATATTGGACACGTTCCTAAAAACCTTGAAAAAAGGAAGAAAACAGGACTGACATCAAAACAAGGAATATATGGGAAAAACTGTTATTCGACCACAGACAACAAAAATCGCAACTCTTTTATTGAATGTGATTTTTCGCGTAAAATTTTTCAGATGCATATTTTATTGAAGCAAAATTGTGAGGTTCTGTTTGAACCAAACATTTGTCACAGTGATACAAATTGACGAGCTTGCGTGTGATGTTTTGGGTGCGTCGGAAAGCGTTTACGTGAAAACGGTAAATGTGTTTTCAACTTAATCGCAGCTATTCAAAACTTAGGAAATATATGTAAAAACTGAAGTGAATTCATCAAAATTGATTTTTGCATGTAGACATGCATGTCAAGAATGTTATTTGGGTCACAATATGCACAGTTGATGTCAGAATGCACAGCGGGCCTGTTAGGCCCCCTTGCCTTTTTGTGCATGTAAAATTTTTTTTACGAATCTACGAAGCACACCATGTGTGATATTTCCGTAATATCTTACTTTTTAATGGATTTTAACGTCAGTTAATGGAATTTTCATGCCCAAGAATTACTGAATGTATAACGCTTTGTAACTAAGAAAGCGTTAGCCGCCGGGCCTGAAAGACTCGCGTGCCTTTTTGAGGGTTAAAAATGGGTGGGTAATGTCAGAGACATAACCGGAGTGAAGTAGAATACACTTTGGGCTGTTAATGCGAATGCTACAATTTTGACTATATTCTGATAGGTTATATTAAAACCAGCCATTTCGTTATTTCTAATGGAAATACCGAAATATCAGTACACGTACATCGAACCCTAAAATATTCCAAAATATTTATCCTCATATGGTAACCCTGAAAAGAGCATTAAATGAGAGTGAATCAGTTCATTTGACAACAGTAGAGAATCGTATATACTTGTACCGTTATTTCGCTATTTCCATTAGAAATACCGAAATAACTTATTTTAATGAAACCTTTCAGAAATTAGTAAAAATTGCAGCATTCGTATTAGCAACTTAAAATGTATGCTACTTCATTTCGGTAATGTCGTTGACATTACCTACCCATCTTTCTAATCTAAAACAGAACAATTGTTTTGAAAACCTAATAATTGCATAACCTAAGACGATTTAAAGGTACACTTTTGCGAAATATCAACAGAAAACAAAATTACGTGTTAGTCCAACGAGCTTTCTGTCCCGTTGTTGTTGTGAATCATTAAAATTTTGAACATTTTTCAAAGCGTTATGATTGCAATTACAGGGGGAAATGTTGGTTGAATGATATTTATTAAATTCTCCCAATTAATGTTCTATAGCTACTATGATCATATTTCTTTAGAAGGCGCGTTTTACCCCATGTTTTCATAACTAATAATATGCTCGTACCTTAACCAAGCAGGTAACTTAGAGTGGAGTTTT
Source organism: Topomyia yanbarensis (assembly GCF_030247195.1). Taxonomy (NCBI): domain Eukaryota; kingdom Metazoa; phylum Arthropoda; class Insecta; order Diptera; family Culicidae; genus Topomyia; species Topomyia yanbarensis. Next base: position 116,867,045 of record NC_080672.1, read on the forward strand.
CAGAATAATGGAGCTTTTCATTTGTGTAGCCGCGATATTCGCAAACAAAATAAGTAAAAAGCACATTGCGTCATTTAGCCGAACACAAAATAAGCCGAGCTTAATGTGGATACAATTAATCTGTTTTACGGACCGTAATTTAACTGAGTTTATAACATGATGATACGTAAAACTTTTTCTCAGTTTGCTCCGAGGACCAAGTATTTTAAATTTCCCCTGGTAGTGCAAAAATGCTCTATAAACTCGTAAATAAACTTTCCGAAGTAACTCGTATCAAATCATGAACAGAAAATCGTATTATCAGTATCCAATAAGCCAACACTATCTCCTTTACACAACGAAACAACCAGTATGCATTACGGCTCGCCGGAGGAAACAAACACAGATAAATTCACCACGCTGCACCTTGGAACGCGCGCCGTGGTGAATTTATCTGTACAAGCACCTGACGCCACATATAATTTAAAGAACAAGAGAGCGCGGTTCTCTCACCAAAGCACCCCATCGCCAATCCATTCATTCAGCTCTGAAAAAAAATTAGGGCTGTGTTCAAGACACGACCACGATGACATTAAAAATGCAGCCAGTTTTATGAGCAAGCAATATTATCCGTGGCCAAATTAAAATCCGTTAATGCCATCGACTGTTTCAGAACTACACACAGCCATGCTATTCTTCACTAGAGATAATTGTTGAATTTTTAGATTAAAATCGATAACCTATAGTGTGATAAATGCAAGTTTTAAAAAAGTTTTATTCAAATCCATGAAATGGGAACATAAATTAATGATGCTCACAACCAAACCTTACATCTATCTTTAAATACCTGCTATCAAATCAAATGTTTGCAAGCGCGATAGAAAAATAACTGGTCATAAATCAAATTATTCGTAAACGAAGAAAGTTCAACATATGTGCCTTTATATATTCGGTGGTTTAATTAACATTAACTCTGAAATGTTCTATATTTGGGGTCCTAAAAGGAACCTGAAAAGGACCATTGGTGGAATCCAGAAATGGATTATTTGTGGGATCCACATCTCTGCCATCTCTTCCAGCCGCACGTTACTTACATCAGATAAATATTTCGAAATGAAAATAAACAACCTTTCCCTTCAGCATCTAATATGAAATACTGATAGCTTGAAACGTGACATCGGCTTTTATCACTTTCGCACTGATGATGGAAGGACTACCTTCATGTAGAATAACGAAAAAATATTTGCGGATTCTTTTTGGTACGGCTTTCGCAAGCTGGCAGTGTTGCCACATCCTCCAATTTTCTGAAACATTGCAAAATTTTGGATTATGTTTCCGACAGACTATTTTTAATAAATCACAGGTTTTCGCTAATTTCAACCTGGAAATGTACTTTAAGTAGCTGCACATTTTTGTATTGTTTCGGAAGGAAAAATTTAAACAAATAACATATTGCTGCAAATTTCAGATTGTCAATATACGCGCAAGCAACAAATAACGAATATAAATTGCGCAATTGGATTATCGCTGTCAATGAATATAATGGAAATATTCCAATTTGTTCTTTATTGATTGTTATTGTTATAGCCCTTAAAAGGGCTTTTAATTTAACAATAATAACATGCAGAATGGAACAATTAGTCAGCTTCAACTGAGGTTTGCCAACTCTTCCCGCCGCGCGCTATTTACGTCGGATTACCCCCAGCGGTAGCAGTGATCAAATGCAGCACTCATCGCAGCGCATTGTCAACATGCATGATTGCTACTGCTGTTCTTTACGGCCCGACGTTTGACGGGAGAATGAAGTCGCTCGAGGAATGATATTCTTTAAATAGTCGATGATTACGTCATTCATAGAAGCGTAAGGTGCTGGGTGCTCAAATCGGTCGAACGAGACGCTATAGGCACGATGTTACTTGTCTGGCAAAAGAGCAACAACTGATTCAACCAGGCACGCGGCACATTTATTTATAACTTTTCGTGTTCGTTTGAATTACTAACCTGCTCCCTATTGACGGCTCTGTCGGGGATAGATTGACTGATGTATGGGAGTTTTCACGTTTTCGAGATCTGTTCATTTTTCTTGTTTTTCAATAGTGTGATATTGAAATACAAAAATTGTCACGTCATTTCATGATTAGAATCATCAACGCCTGGCGGCTGTCATGGTATCTATTACCTACCATCGATGAATGTGAACTGACATGAAACGTAGCAGCTACTACGCTTACAACGTTAGAACACAAACTAACGAATTTTTCTTGTGTTCTCTTTTTATACGCGTTGCAGTTCGTTCGATCAAAAAGAGGCAGTCCCAGCAACGCTTGCTTTTTGAGCGAATTGTACCAACCAATCATGGATCAGATAATTACTACTTTCAAAAAATCCATTATTTCCGCTATTTTTAGTAATTGTACATACTACCGAATTGGATACAAAATTGTTGTGCATATTTCCAATCAGATAGCGTAATAATCTTATTTTTTCATTCAGTACAACGGCAGATATTCACGTTTGAAAAATCGGGTAAAATTCTGGCAGAAAATTTTGAAACGGGACCCCTATATTGAAACGTTAGAAGTATTCTACTTCAAAAAACAGTAGGGGAGAGAGGGTAACAATGAAACACATTTTTTCTACAATTTAATTTTGATGATAATACATGTTATTTGTGTAATCAAAAGTGATACATAGTGCCACTATGTTGTTAACTAATACATATATTTTTTCCAGCTGGTAAAATTCACAGGAAATAACATTTTTTGGATAATAAACAGTTGGTGGTAAAATGTATCAGTGTGCCCCATGGGTAGGAACTATGAAACACGATGTCGTCTATAGTGAAATATTCTACTTATAAATTTTATTCTTTTGTTTTGACGAAGAATGATCCTAACGCTTTGAATTAAAGTTATATTGAGGCGAAAATCGTTTGTTTACGAAAGAATCCACTATATCATCGCGTAACATCGAACCACCATATATGCATATTAGCTGCAATCCTGAAATAGAGACAATTTCTACAAAATTTGGCCAAATTTACTAATTTTGCACTATATGAGTAGTATTTAGTGTGGAAAATCGGAACCCATTGACATTTTGAGACAGACCACAAAAACAAACAAAAATCACTGTTCCCCATACGCCATCGTTTCACAGTTACCCAATGGGTCTATTCATGAAAATTGTGAAATCACACAGAACCATGAGTAGTTACCAAAAAACTTTGTTCGCGGCAAATGTTGAGCATAAAATTTGCAATAAATAGCAATAGACTAAACATTTATTCAATGAATGGTAATTCATAAAGATGGAATAATGTTTATCATTGCAAATTTACTCTGGCTATCACAAAACAAACAAATATCCATTAAAAGAGATAGAGTTATCAGATCTCTTCCAAAATATAGCAACACGTGTAAAGAATTAGAAATTGTGAAATATGAGGGAATTAGACGATTCCGATCATGCATTGTGATTTTATTGCGAATGTTTCATAGTTCCTGCTGATCCACTGTTACCCTCTCTCCCCTAGACGAGGCGAGCTTCGATGCACTGTAACCTTCGATCTATTGCTCGGATCTTTGTGAAAATTTGGTAAAAAATTCTAAAGGAGTTGTTTTTTCAAACAAAGTAAAAACTTTTTTTGTTGATATTGGAAAGCAAAGGTATGTACCAAAAAGCAAAATGAATAAAATCTGTAATATGTAATCCGCGTCCGTAAAAGTTCTGATAGGAAGTGATTCGCGGCACCATGAATAGCAAAATCGCATTTTTCAAGCAACCAAATTTCGGATTGATCTACAAGTTTGATTATTATACGTATAAATATACAAAACAAGCTCCTGTTTTCTAGACGGCTGACCTCACAAGAAATCCATGAAAACCGAAAAGTGAAGAAAGTTTTCGAGAAATTTCTATGAACTTCAAGTAAATCCTACGAATTTCAAAAATTCTGGATAGGTTTGGAAATTCAAAGAAATTCTATGAAGTTTAAGAAAACCCTACAAAAGTTCTTTAAGAAATGCTATCAAATTCAAGAAATTTATTCGAAATCTTTCCAAATTTAGGAGATTGTCTAAGAATTTCCCAAATTTTCTACAATTTTACGGAACCGAATAAGTGTTTTACTTGCCCGTTTCAACCATTCTTGTTAACAGAAACCATAGTTTTCTAAAATTGAGTACCTAGTGATAAGAGAGTTTAGCACTAATATGGTGTCAGTCACATTAATGTTCAAGATATCTTGTCTGGTCTCAATGATCTAGATGCCACTAAATGATCAGGACCTGATGGAATTCCCCCTGCTTTCATAAAGAATTTAGCAACTGAGCTTACGTCACCTTTATTCCGGCTGTTCAATAAGTTACTAGAATCTGGTATTTTCCCAAAAGATTGGAAAAAATCTTTTTTAATATCTATTTATAAATCGGGTAAAAAATCTGATATTCGCAATTATCGTGGAATTGCCATTCTGTCTTGCTTTCCCAAACTTTTCGAATCCATCATAAATAAAACCATTTTCAACCAAGTCAAACATAAAATAATAAATTCACAACATGGGTTTTTAAAAGGCCGTTCAACTAGTACAAACCTTTTAGAATTTGTTGATTACTCGTTAAATGCCATGGATAAAGGAAATCATATAGAAGCTCTTTACACTGACTTCAGCAAAGCTTTCGATAAGCTGGACATTCCCATGTTAATATTCAAACTTAAAAAATTGGGAATCGAGATGAGACTCCTCAATTGGACTAAGTCGTATTTAACAGATCGTCAGCAAATAGTAAAATTCTATGAGATCTGATATAATTAAAGTTACTTCGGGGGTTTCTCAAGGTTCACACTTAGGACCTCTTCTTTTCATTTTATATGTCAACGACATCTCTCTTATTTTTAAAAACATTAAAATTCTCATATATGCGGTTGATATGAAGCTATTTTTAGAAATTAGAAATAATAATGACTATAATGTTTTTCACCATGAAACACAAATCTTTTATACATGGTGTTGTAAATGTTTACTGGAATTAAATGTTAAAAAATGTAATCTGATGACTTTTAGCAGAAAACAAATCACGGCTTCCGTGTCAATTACATTAGGTAATCAAACCGTTCAGAAATGCGATAAAATAAGAGATTTAGGAGTTATCTTAGATAAAAAATTAAAATTTGTGGAACATTGCAACACAATTGTTCATAGAGCTAGTAATATGCTTAATTTTATAAAACGCTTCGGATATCACTTTCAAGATCCTTACACAATTAAAACTCTTTACGTAGAATATGTTCGGTCTATTTTAGAATATTGTAGTATTGTTTGGTCACCATTCATAGAAAAACACGAAGTGAGAATTGAGTCAATCCATAAACAGTTTCTATTATATGCACTACGCAAGTTAAGATGGACAGTATTCCCTCTGCCATCTTATGAAGCACGTTGTATGTTGATAGATATTCCAACATTGAAAGAACGTCGGGACTATGCTATGATCTCGTTTCTAAACGATATCCTCATGCAGCGTATTGACTCATCTTACATATTGTCAAAATTAAATTTATATGCTCCTACTCGTCAATTACGCAATAGAAATTTGTTCGCGATAGGTCATCACCGTACAAACTATGCTAAATTCGGACCACTAAACCAGATGATGGCTCTGTACAACGAGAATTGTGAAAGTATTGTCCTTACCATGCCCCGAACAAGTTTAAAACAGTTTTTCAACTCTTTACGGCATCATAGTACATAGAAATAGTGTACAGGATAGTATATAAGCAATTAATATTTGTATAATGTAGTCTACAATTGATTGACGAATAAATAAATTTCTATGGGGTTTAATTTAGTAACAAATATTATTTTTGCAAAAAATATTCAATATTAAACATAAAAAGTAATATTTTGAAATTTATATTTGCGTTTCGGTAATACGTACGCTAACCGAAGCGAAGGTGTACGTATTATCGAGGTATACCTGTACTGGACCCCCCCCCCCTTCACTCTATGCTTATCTTACTATCTACTCGGGATAAAAGTGTATCACCGGCCTTGGCCCAACTTTTTGACTCTTCGGTGCAACGCTCCAATGAAATAATCGACCGCAAGAACAAGATAGCAGCGGTGTCGAAATCTAAAAGAAGACGACCTCAATGTGATATTAGCCGACGAGAAAAAGAAAAACTGCTTGCGTAGCAGTCTAATAACTAACAAATAATCCTTCACCCTGATGAGAGAAGACTAATGGCTTCGTTAGGCTTACACCTCGAGTCGTATTAAATTATAACGAATTTGATTCCTAATACTAATACAGAATTCCAAAGTCTCTTTAAGAATGTGTTGAATATTTCTGAAAAAAAATCAGAAAAGCCAAACTTCTGTGGTGGAGAAATAATCTTTTTAAGATATTCTTACACAAAAAGACAGTTCGAGTTTGAATATCCTGGTCAACTTTTACATTCTAACGGGTTTTACGTAACATGGCCTGCTCTTCAGTCCTTTAATCACGGTCGCTCAAAAATATATTAAATTATAGCATTTTCAAAAAATCGACAAATTTCAGTATTCCCATTCTAGTTACGCCACTGGAACTACACTTATATTGCGTTGGTGTTTTAATTTTAATGAAATTAGTGGAGCGAAGAAACCATGCGTAGTTTTTTTCTATTCTAATTTCCGTACAAACTTTAAACGCGATCAATAGTTCCGCATATTCGTTTATGCAAAAGGAACTCGAATAGTGCTGTTCTCGCTAATCAGGACAGTGGACAGCTTTAAATTTTTTCCATACAACCACGAGACACTGCTCACATATGTATTACATTATGAAAACTATTCGCAGGTCAACAACTGATGCAGTTATCTATACAAAGTAAGCAAAACCAATGTGATGTGACGTCTTGGGCAGCCGTGATCGGCTTACTAGCAAGGTTGCTATCTAGGCGAACCATTAAATTGCATTACCTAGCGATCTTGTACGCTACGAATCGCAGGAAGAGCGTAAACTGCACAGTACCAGTACAGGATAACAATGGGATAATTTAGTTTTATTTATTGGTCGTTCATTAGCTATCAAATGCTTCTCGTCTTTCACTGCCGATCGTTCTCCGAGTAAACGAGAATGCTCATGAAAAGGGATTTAGGAAAAAGACTGGATCTCAGCTTGTAGGTGATGGAGCAGAATTTCGCAGTAAATTCC